>NC_057804.1:353048340-353648340 GCF_018294505.1 Triticum aestivum | reverse complement strand
TTAGCGCCACCTTGGGTTTACGACTAGTCATGTCGGCCCGGGTTCTTTGTCATATGGATGCTAGTGACACTATCATATACGTGAGACAAAAGGCGCAAACAGTCCCGCGCTAGGTAAGGTGGAACCCGTGGGAATACCGTGCGTGAGGCCGCAAAGTGAAATGATGTGTTACATGCTAGATTACCAAACCAAACTGGTCGAAGTTGAGTCTAGAAATTCTTTAGTTATATAAGGGAATTGATTGTGGGATGAAACGTAAGGCTCTTTTTACTCCTTTATCTTATGCCCTTCTGATCTTAGTCATCATATCTTTCCTACGGGGTTGAGGAACTAGGCTCTCTCTTCTTTCTATCAGGATCACGTGTTACTAATGCGTAGACTTTTAAGATTGTTGGATTTAAGGCTCAGTTCAGTTTCTACTACTTTCGTGTATTCATAGCTGTCCTCAGATTCTTGATATTGTGCTTCTGAGTGGTTATGCCACCATTTTTGTAGGATGTCTCAAATCCTTTGAGCATTTACAGTCATTATGCTGTCCGAGTCATCCCAGGTCTCTAAATAGTTTGATGCATTTGCAAATCCCTTCTTTCCGTTCCCGATGTTCCTTTGGCCAGATTAACCACACTAGCTAGTGCGTTGAGGTACTTCATTACCTAAGTATACAACTTGGAATTACTATTATGACCCTAGGTGTCTTAGGGGGTCACCTAGTAATCTACCCATATTTTGTGTTCCCAATGTGATGATTCTAGCCATCATTCCCAAAAGCATCCCATGATGCCACTTAGTAGTAGGTATTCTACTCCTGGGCTTTGAACCCGAGACTCACCGTACTTACCTCATGGTGATAGTGTTTGCTCGTTCCTTTAGGTTATTAGTAACCTTTGCATTAGTCCTCGAGGTTCATGGTATTTCCTTCTTTCAAATACTATAAACTTCTTATGGCAGAAGTCCTCGCTGAACCGAAAGATCACAACTAGAGTGCTCTTGACGAGTTCTTGATTCTATGCTATTACTCTGCCAGTCCTACCTCTCTGCATGGATTATCCGGAAGAAACCTGTTGAACTTGGTTCGACATATTGATATATGCATCCACAACTCAGAAAATCATATGTTCTTTTGAGTTGTCCCTCTTTGATTGTCTTCTATCCTTCGTCTATCAAGTGATAGTCAAGAATAGTCGTGCACTCGTGTTCATCGATGCCTATTATTCTTGTGGTCCGTCAAGCCATTCTATTCTGGAATGACTAGGAGAAACAAACTCCAGTACCTCATCCATATCTAGGATTGGGTCAAAGAAGTTGTATTCCGTAGATCAAAATGCCAATACAGCTTTTGTTCTGTTCTACCGTGGAGTGTTGCCTCTTTATGTCAAGAATGTCATGGGAATTGCACACCATTCTATGAACTCTTGATACAGTGATACTTCTCGCCATCATTATTCATTCTTGGTCCCCATGTTATTATAACCGGAACGCCGACAAGTGAATCGTGATGTGTGAAATCTATACTCCTAACAACTCCGTTGCTTGGTAGTTAAATGGACAACAACCTCATTATTAGCGTGTTGATTATTGAATCATCACCCTAAGGTTGATCGTGCACTACAAAAAAAAAGACACATCCGTGACATTTTGGGCCGAACTTAATTTTTTTCTGTCATACATATGACACTTCTATGACGATAATTGTGACAAAACCCGGTATCATCATAGATGTGGTGGGCTCCTACTTCTATGACAAAAAATCATGACAGAAAATGGGATTTTCTTCCTGGGCGGGCTGGAGACGCAACTGCATGACATTCTTTGGGCCGTCCATGACGGAAAAAACCGTGGTAGAAGCGAGGGGAGGAAAATTTCGGGGAGTTCCCGGTTACGGTGGGAGGTCGGGGGCCGAGCGATGCGCGTTTCTCTTGTACACGTGCGAGGCGTTGGCTCTAACTGAAACCGAGCGAGGCGTTGGGCTCTAACTGAACCCAAGCGATTGCACTGCAGGCTACGCGTTACTGAACCCGAGCGATCGATCGATGGCTGTTAATTGAACCCGATCGAGTGATTCCTTCGCTACTGCTGCTAACTGAAGCCGATCGATTGGATGAATAGTGAGTGTTGCGGGGGGGGGGGGGGGTTGGATGAATAGTGAGCGGTGGGTTGCCTCTGGATGAACAGGACCCCGTGGTGTGGTGGAGGGCTGGATGATTAGTAGACGATGGAGGGGTGCCTGTGGAGGGGTGGTTGAACAGGACCCTGTGGTGTGGAGGGCCGGATGAACAGTAGAGGGTGGAGGGGTGGTTGAACAGTAGCCAATGGAGTAGCGCGCGGTGGAGGCTAGATGAACAGGAGCCCGTGGAGGCTAGAGGAGGTCGATGGTAGCCCGTGGAGGCTGGAGGAGATCAACGGTGGAGATGAACATTATCCCATGGAGTCCCGTTTTGCGGTACGCCACACCCCTCCCGATGAACAGGACCCCCGTTTCGACCGTAGCGCTCCAACACAAGTCCGTTTCATCCGTTTTGCGGTACGCCACACCCCTCCCAATCAACAGGACCCCCGTTTCGACCGTTGGAGGTCGTTTCCTCCATTTTGCGGTACGCCACACCCCTCCCGATCAACAAGACCCCATTCCGAACGTAGGAGGTCCGTTTCCTCCGTTCCGTGGTACGCCAGGCCTCGTTTCCATCGCCTATTCCGTCCAAGCCCTCCCGATGAACATGACCACACATTCTGTTCTGACCCAGCCGGTTGGCTCCCATGCATTCCCTTGCCTCTCGATGAACACAATGCATTCCGTTGACTCCGCATGAACACGACGCATTCCGTTGCCTCCCCATGAACACAACGACGACGCTGTATCTCCGTTCCGACCCAGCCATGTACACGAGCCCTGGCCGTACGTATGTGCGAGTAGGCGTTCGAGACCCCGCCCGTATGTACGTATGTGGCCGTATTTTCTTTCTTGCACCCTGGCCGTTGTACGTACGTGTACATGCTACATGCGCGCCTCTACAACGACACGTGCGTGCCTCTACTACGACACGTGCGCGCCTCTACATCGACCAGTATGTACGTACACATTCGTGACCAGAATGACAACGCTACATACGCTTCGACCAGGTGGGTCCCGACTGTCAGGCACTTCCTTGCCTGCAAAGATGTAGCCGGTGGGTCCTAGCAGTCAGGGGGGCGAATCGTTTTTTTTTGCCCTGACGCACTTCCTTGCGTGCGAAGATGTAGCTGGTGGATCCCAGCAGTCAGGGGGGCGGATCATTTTTTTGCCCGGACGCACTTCCTTGTGTGCGAAGATGTAGCTGGTGGGTCCCAGCAGTTAGGGGGGCGAATCATTTTTTTTCTGGACGCACTTCCTTGCGTGCGAAGATGTAGCTGGTGGGTCCCAGCAGTCAGGGGGAAACATTTTTTTGCGAAATACAGTGGCCCGTCCGGTGGGTCCCCACTGTCAGGTGGAGGAATCATTATTTTGCGCGTAATAAGAAGCCACTTCCTTGCTGCGGCCATGGACCCAGCTGTCAGCCTCTCCACATATAGTCCACGTCCGATGGAAGTCGTTCCTGGACCATGTTGACCATGCCACGCCGAGAGCACCACGGCGGTGGACGACGGCGAGGCCTAGGAAGGGGACGACACAGAGCCGGGGAAGACGCAGCAGTGGATGCCCATGCGAAGAGGAGTACGAGGGTTCACTGGTTCGACTGTGGTGTGAGGCTGCTGTCGTCGCAGAATAACAGGGGGTGTGGGTGAGTAGAGGGATGACCTGGCCAGCGGTGGAAGTAGTAGGGGGCGGTGAGGCCTCCGCGGTATCACAGCCGGCCACGGGAGGCAGGAGCATGCGACACGACCGGTGCTGCTTTGGGCGGCTGGAGCACGAAGACCAGAGGTTGAAGAAGCACTACGGCCGTTGAATGGACATCGTACGGTCACTGGAGCTAGAATCATTCATAGTGACTAAGTTGACAAAGCCCTCCGTCCCCGTAAACTTAGTAGGCCCACAAGTCAGCCTCCCACCAAGGTGAGTCCCAGCTAGGAGGGGGGTATTCATTTTTTTGTGCGTAATAAGGAGGCATTTTTGGTGGGTCCGAGCTGACAGCCGGGGGAACGTTTTTTTCACGAAATATAGAGACCCTTCCGGTGGGTCCCAGCTATCAGGCGGAGGAATCATTATTTTGCACGTAATAAGGAGGCATTTTGCTGTGTGGGCCCCTACTGCGAGCCTCTTCCGATGGCTGTTGTTTGTTGACCATGTTGACCTCGCCGCACCGAGAGCACAAACGCGGTGGACGAGGGTGAGGCCTAGGAAGAGAACCACCCAGAGCCAGCGAAGCCACCGCAGCGGATGCCCACGCTGAGGGGAGAATGAACGCTGACTGGTCGGATACGGGGTGAGGCTGACGTCGCCGGAAAATAACAGGATGTGTGGGTGGTTAGAGGGATGGCCTGACGGCAGCACAGCCATCCACGGGAGGAGGGAGCAAGTAGTCCCGTCGGCGCTGGTTTGGGCGGCAGGAGCTGGAAGATCAGAGATTGAAGAAGCACCGCGGCCGTTGGATGGACATCCAACAGTCACTGCTGTGTGTTCACTAAGTTGACAAAGCCTTGCGTACGCGTCAAATTTTTTTAGGACAGCATCATCGTCAACCTAGTAGGCCCAGAAGTCACCCTCCAAATCTATGGAAAATAGCATACAACCCATTAGCCATTATTTTCAATAATTTACAGCCCATTTGCTAATTCTTAAGGATATTTGAAGCCCATATTCTTTTTATTAGCATTACAGACCATATATTCTGGGCACTGCTAAAAAGTTCAACGAAATTTTGCATATTTTGGTGGGGTCCGAACTCTTTTAATCATGAAATTTCAAGTCACGTTAAAAATAATTTCAAAAAATTTATATCAAAATAAAATTCAAAAAACAATTCTCCACAAAAAATGAATGAAATTTAGAATCTTAACTAGCAAGATGCCCGTTCGTTGCACGGAACATGAAGATGCATTTGTATGAGTAGCTTATCTTGTGGGAGAAAAGATGATATTTTAATTTAATTGCCAGTTGGCTTTGGTTTTTATAAGAGTAGAGAGTAGAGAAATCATGAAAAAATGATATTTTAATGCAATTGCCGGTTGGCTTTGGTTTAAAAATTTACAGCCCATTTCTTACAACTTATAGCCCGTTTTCTGGGGAAGCCCATTTCTTACTACTTACATCCCTCCTCGTCTTGAAAGATTTGCAGCCCAGCAGGGCTGAGAAAAGCAAGTAGGCCTCGGTTTTGGTATTCTCCAAAAAAAGAACTAGGCTAGCCAATTTTAGAAAGAAAAAATATATCAACTGGGCTCGTCATGTGCTTAATAAAAGCGTAAGCGTGGGCTAGACGGGCCACAACCCCCGCACAACACACAGTTGAGCTCCGTCTCTGAAACTGAAAAACAACTGGGCGAGCTGCTGGGTCCCTGGTGTTATCCGCTCGTTGTGTAATTTTCTCGTTTATTGACTACATTGACAATGGCGTGGAACCTAGTTGTCAAACAATTAGGAGGAAGTATTTTTTGGCTTGTAATAACGAGGCACCTGCTTGCGAAATGCAATGACCCTGGTGGGTCCCTACTGTCAGCCTCTCCATGTACAGTCATCTCCTGATTCCTCTTGGTTGTTGACCATGTTGACAACGCCAGACGGCGGCGGGCACAGCAAGCTAACCAAGGCGGAGAATGACGACAAGGCCTCGGACGGGAACGAACAACAGCCATGGAAGATGCGGCAGTGTAGTGGCAGGTGGAGGGGAGTACGAGGGCAACAACATGCAAGTCAAGCATACAAATGGTACAAAAAGCCCAAGGATTAATTGTTCATCAAATTTTTAGACAAAACCCAGATTGAACATGACAGTAACATCTAACCCAACCACTCTTTTTTGCAGTCACAAACAAATGGATCGGTCTGATCCATAAAATCAACATCCTGTGCAAAAAAATTATTTCAGGATGTCTACAACTTATTGTAAATAGAAGCCGAGCATGTTTAGAAGCCCATTTGTCCACCTGAAACTTCTTTTTTTGCTGTTCAACATGTTCGTCCGTGAGAAATCTCTTGCTGTAAAAATTAAGCCTCATGGACAATAGTAACCTCGCATTCAACAGGAAGAATGTGACAAAGCTTCTGTTTGCCTGGTTGGATGCATATCGTCCCATCGTTATTGTCCTCAAACGAATGTCATGAGAACTGAGAAAATCCTTGTGCTTATTACGCCAACGATTGGTTATATGTTTTTCTCCATGTGGTTCTGCCTAAGTAGACATGAAGATTGAAAACAGTTAAGGTCTGAAAAAAGAGTATGTCGAAAGAACGACAGCTGAACAGTTAATTCTAGTACAATATATACGGGCTTTCAATGTGCATGAAATCATCACCTCTATGTATAAATTCTCCAGAGATCGAAAGCATCGCAGCAAGCCAATAATTATGTCCAGATCAAAACTATACATTCTGATATATATGATCTTGACAGAATCCAGCAGCATTGATAGGCTATCAATGGACGAACTCTTCATTGAGCATATAACATAATATTAGTACCCAAAGTGTACTCCAAGATGATATAAAACTTATGCGCACAAATGAAAAATGCAACATATGATTACAAATGTGTAGATGATAATATATGGCACCTGAAAAAGTGAGGAGCCAAACACCAACTCCTTGTGATTATTAAACGGTCACGAATTACAGCCAAGGTCTCCAGTTTGGGCGCAGAGACGACAATTATTTCTGAAGGTGTATAACAATTATGAAGGAGCAACCTTTCAAGTGAAGGGGCATCTTCGATGATGAGCTGCTGTCCTTTAAAACAAATTCCAATGCTTTTAAGGTGAGGCGACTTTATTTGGAGACAACTGATACCGATTTCAATTCCCAAAACAATCAACAAGCGCTCCAGGGAAGGGCAACTGGAGTGGATGATGTTGTGCAGTCAGGTCTCTGACAGATAAACCACCACAAGCGAAAGTTTTTTTAGCAGTGGGAGTCGAAGCATTTGTACCAGATCGTCTGGTAGATGGCACCGGGCGAAGGTGGCAGTGTGGAGAGAGGAGGGAAACCGCGAGACGGAAAACGGTGGTGTGGGCACGAATTCTTGGTATGTTCGTGGTATGAAACTTTCGTGGTAATGGTAGAACTCAAACTGCTGGAGTTTTCCGAATTTAGTGGATGTCAGCCAAGTGTCCACCTTGCCGGGTATGGACAGCAGGTAGCTTGTCGGGATGCAGAGGCATTGAACGGGGCCCTGCTGGTGAGAAGAGACGATGGCTCTGAGGAGATCAAATTCAGGAAGGACAGATATCTGACGACAGTCGAGATTGAGGGGCGTGGTGCACCATAGAGGGCGCCACCGAGTTGAGAGGACTTGTGTGCGGCAGCAATCCTTGGTGGGGAGAAGCGAGATGATCTCCTCAAGGATGACGCCCGGGAGATCGCTGATGCGGTCGATCGAAGATTCTACCGGTTCCTCAGATCCGGGTGGGGGGGGGGGCTCGCCGCTTCTCCCCGCGCTACCGGGTGCGGGATCTACAACCAGCGTTGCCGTTGGCGGGAGCCTCATCTTCTTGGCGCTGGGGCCATCCGACTCCATTTTCCTTGTGGGAGTCGCGCCGAGCTCACGGGTTTGAGCAGAGTAGCCAGAGACGAGCCTAGTGGCAGTGCGAGTGGGGAAGGAGGAGGGCTGGGGATTTCTGTAGGAGTGGAAGAAGAGGAGCATGCATTTTCTGTACGAGTGAGGAAGAAGGTGAGCGGGGTTTTCTGGATGAGTGAGGAAGATTGGGGAGCGGGAGGAATTGGGTGGGGAGACGAAAGCGGGAGATCGAGCTGTTCGTGTTTATAAGGCCCGCTGCACTAACTACTCACTTTTCCCAAGAACCACTCTCTTCTTTTGCGTTGCTGCATTGGAGCTGGCGCATGGGCTTGGCTGACTATCCATGCATGCATGATGCATGTGCCCGCCGGCCACTGCATGCGCCTGGTTTGTTACTAGGCCTATTTAATAGGGTGGTTATGGAGTAAATTAAGGAGATTTAGTTTCTCTGTGTGCATCCACCAAATTAGAGGATGCGGTAATGGATGCAGACACTCACATTAAACTAACATTAATAATAACAAAAGTTCAGCATGTCTATGCATCTCAATGATTCACCATACTATAACCAATATACAAAGCTGTGAGAAGGTGTGGAAATAAAGAAAATCGGTCGATGCTTCTCTGAGCAAAGGGCCTCCCTGCGCACGCATTAATTTCCTGCGCATGCTTGTTTCTTCTCAATGTTGCGAGCACTTTGAGCATGTTAGCAACTCCACAGCTAGCTAGCTGCCTCATTTTGCAATTGATGCTGACACATTTGCAGCAAACAGATGAGGCAATAGAAATGACTCAACATGGGTCCATATTGTGCAGTTCCCCTAATATCATATTCATTGTCCTGAATCTGAAAAGATAGGAAAACAATAGCTATACTTAAACAGTGTTGCAAAACAGTAGAACATATCAATAGCTCAGCATGACAAAACACGATCATCTGTACGAAGGGGATACTAACCTGCCTGAGGAAGATTACATAATTTCATAAGTCCTTGGTTGATTTCCACCTTCGGCTGCACTGATTGTTTGCTCCTCCACACATGACAGGATCGTTCCGCATTGCATTTGGCAAGTCAACATACGAATAAGCTAATTTCATCTTGCGGTGGTCATTGTACCTAGTTACGAATGTAGGAATACCTGGAGCACCGTGAGGTTAGCTGACAGCAGGTAGATGCAGCCATATAAATTTTGTGCGGTGCTACCAAAATTGAGGTTTGTATCCCTTCCCGTTATGAGAATTCTTCTTGAAGTTGGTAGAATGTCATGGCTTGTTCTTTGCATCAAACTTGCCTTTCCCCTGAGATTTGTTCTTGTTGTTTTGGGGCTGGTTGGGCTGGAAGTTCTTCTCGTGTACCATGTGGGCACTAGAAGCTCCCTTAGTGACCCGAGCACGTGTGTCTTTTGCTCTCGCCTTCTCCTCAAAATCAAGAGTGCTAATGAGATCCAAAACAGAAAACTCACGTCTCTTGTTTTTCAGAGAAGTAGCAAAATCGTTCCACGAAGGTGGAAGCTTGGCAATGATGGTCCCAGCAACAAATTTGTTCGGCAACACACACTTAAAGTACTCAAGTTCCTTAGAGAGTGACTGTATCTCATGAGTCTGCTAAACAACAGAGCGCTCATCAGTTATCTTATAGTCACAGAATTGCTCCATGACGTACAACTCGTTGCCAGCGCCCGAGGGCCCAAACGTGGCCTCGAGCGCAACCCACATGTCTTTGCTGCTGTCAAACGACATATATGAATCCACAATGGAATCGTCAAGAACACTCAGCAGGGCGGCTTTAAAGAGGGTATCCATGTTCTGAAAAGCTTCCTGCTGTGTAGGATTAAGATCGCCCTCAGGCTTACCCTTAGTGGCGTCATAGCAGTACATGATCTGAAACCAATATACTGCTCTTGTGCGCCACCTTTTATATTGCACCCCCTTAAAAGTAGGCGGCTTCAAAAGCGCAGCAAAACCACTCAGAGTAAATTGCCTGTAATCAGGTTTTTGGATTGGATTTTTGAATATATGAGCAATTTAGTATGACATTTAATCCGAATCAGCAGTAAATAGATCATGATGACAATTGCAAACATCAAAGTAATGATGCGGACTAAACCAGGAGTACAGAATCACATATTGTACAGCGGGAGCAGAACCGATGTGGTTGATGTTGTCACTCATGTCATTGATTACCGAGGTCGGGGAAGAAGGCTGTCATTGAGGAAGTCATCGCTGGCAGCAGTCACAGGAGTGTGCTCCCCAAAAACCTGATCGCCCCTCTCCCGTACATGATCACGAAAGGCGGGGTTCGGAGGACTGCTGTCCCTTCTCGCGGTGCACGCCGGAAGGAGGGCTGGAGAAGAATTGCGTGGCAGCGCTAAGATCTAGAACGGTGCGAAACCATATGATACATCAGCGGCTAGGGTAGAGCATGCCAGGTCGGTCATGCGAGTATAATAGTAGGCCTTTGGCCCCCAAACCCCACGTCCAAGCCAATAATAGCTCAAAAAAAGTCAATAATAGCCCCACCAAGGTTTGTCTCAAAACAAATACGGAGTAATTAAGGCGTCCGTTAGTCCCTTTAGTATAAATACAATATCATTAATAATGGCCCCACCTTTTGTCTCACAAAGTATGTTGGAGTACAACCGCCTACACGTTTACAATCCACTTCTCTTCTCTGTCCTCTTCTCTCTCCTTCAACTAAGCACAAATACTATATTTATATCCTTATAGCCTGCTTATGTCATCTAATTGTAGCACTTGCTCTAAAGTTACTATCCACTGTGTAGTCTGAAATGCCGGGCGTAGCGGGCAGTGCCCTCGGTTGGCGCGCCTCTTCAACGGCAGAAGCAATGAGAGGTCGCGTCGCCCTGACTTGCCATCAATGTGGAGCGGCGGGCTCAGCTGGCGCTGGGCGGGAAGCGCGCGCGGGAGAGGGGAGGGTTTTTTGTTGGGCCAAGAAGGTGAGAAGCCAACTTGGGATCGGTCCGGATGGGGAAATATCATGTGCTCCCATACTCTGCATATGACACTAGTATATGTTAGAGCAAGTACAATAAGGTGATGTAGGCGGGCTGTAAGACATTAAATATTATATTCTTGCTTACTCGGAAGAGAGAGAAGAGGAGAGAGAAGAGAAGCGGGCTACTAGTTAACAGCCGGCTGCAGCACGTGTTCCTAGGTACTTTGTGAGAGAGTGGGGTGGGCCATGTATCAACAAAGTAGTACATATTTATATCTAGCTATTGTACTTGTTGGCTATAAGCTTGACTATATGTGACATGGCAACATCATATAGCTGTTAGGAAACGTAGTAATTTCAAAAAAATTCCTACGCACACGCAAGATCATGGTGATGCATAGCAACGAGAGGGGAGAGTGTTGGCCACGTACCCTCGTAGACCGCAAGCGGAAGCATTATGACAACGCGGTTGATGTAGTCGTACGTCTTCACGATCCGACCGATCCAAGCACCGAACATACGGCACCTCCGAGTTCAGCACACGTTCAACTCGATGACGATCCCCGGACTCCGATCCAGCAGGGTGTCGGGGATGAGTTCCGTCAGCACGACAGCGTGGTGACGATGATGATGTTCTACCGATGCAGGGCTTCGCCTAAGCACCGCAACGATATGACCGAGGTGGAATATGGTGGAGGGGGGCACCGCACACGGCTAAGGAACGATCACGATGATCAACTTGTGTGTCTAGAGGTGCCCCCCTGCCCCCATATATAAAGGAGGGAGGGGGGGAGGTGCGGCCGGCCCCCTAGGGGTGCTCCTGGAGGAGTCCTACTCCCACCGTGAGTAGGACTCCCCCCTCTTGCCTTGGTGGAGAAGGAAAGGGGGGAGGGGAAAGAGGAAAGGGGGCGCCGCCCCCCTTCTTTGTCCTATTCGAACTAGGGGGGAGGGGGCGTGCGGCCTGCCCTAGTCGGCCCTCCTCTTCTCCCTCATGGCCCATGTAGGCCCATTAACCCCCCCCCCCCCCGGGGGGGGGGGTCCGGTAACCCCCCGGTACTCCGGTAAAATCTCGATTTCACCCGGAACGTTTCCGATATCCAAATATAGGATTCCAATATATCAATCTTCATGTCTCGACCATTTCGAGACTCCTCGTCATGTCCGTGATCACATTCGGGACTCCGAACAACCTTCGGTACATCAAAACTTATAAACTCATAATAAAATTGTCATCGTAACGTTAAGCGTGCGGACCCTACGGGTTCGAGAACTATGTAGACATGACCTAGAAATATTTCCGGTCAATAACCAATAGTGGAACCTGGATGCTCATATTGGCTCCTACATATTCTACAAAGATCTTTATTGGTCAAACCGCATAACAACATACATTGTTCCCTTTGTCATCGGTATGTTACTTGCCCGAGATTTGATCGTCGGTATCCAATACCTAGTTCAATCTTTTTACCGGCAAGTCTGTTTACTCGTTACGTAATGCATCATTCCGTAACTAACTCATTAGCTACATTGCGTGCAAGGCCTATCATGATGTGCATTACCGAGAGGGCCCAAAGATACCTCTCTGACAATCAGAGTGACAAATCCTAATCTCGAAATACGCCAACTCAACATGTACCTTCGGAGACACCTGTAGAGCTCCTTTATAATCACCCAGTTACGTTGTGACGTTTGGTAGCACACCAAGTGTTCCTCCGGTAAACGGGAGTTGCATAATCTCATAGTTGTAGGAACTTTGTATAAGTCATGAAGAAAGCAATAGCAACATACTAAACGATCAAGTGCTAGGCTAACAGAATGTGTCAAGTCAATCACATCATTCTCCTAATGTTGTGATCCCGTTAATCAAATGACAACACATGTCTATGGTTAGGAAACATAACCATCATTGATTAATGAGCTAGTCAAGTAGAGGCATACTAGTGACATTAAGTTTGTCTATGTATTCACACATGTATTATGTTTCCGGTTAATACAATTCTAGCATGAATAATAAACATTTATCATGATATGTGGAAATAAATAATAACTTTATTATTGCCTCTAGGGGATATTTCCTTCAGTATCCCACTTGCACTAGAGTCAATAATCTAGATTACACAGTAATGATTCTAACACCCATGGAGTCTTGGCGCCGATCATGTTTTGCTCGTGGAAGAGGCTATATGTAGGGAGATCAGTTCATATACACACCTACATGTGTTAGAAGCAAATAAGGTCCGGAGAGGCAGACAGGTGGAGAGGGTGTGGCTAGGAGGTGGTGCGAGAGGCCTACCATGTTGAGCGGGGAGGAGTGTGCGAGCATGTGATAAATGAAAAGAGGGGCGGGAGTGTGCACCTGCGTGGAATCGTATTGGACATATGGGGGCATGGACCGTGAGAATATAAGAGGGAAAGTATATATGTGTTTGTTGTAGGCACACTTGGTTAGAGAGGTATATCGACCGGTGTGTGCCAGAAAGAAGGAGCCGGGGGCCTACACACATCGCTGGTGGACGACCTAAAGAGAAATAATGAACGTGCACGATGGAGGGGACGCTAAGGGTGTGTGAGGGGGGCGGGCGTGTGCATGCACGATAGAAAGTTAGCGCTAGCTAGCTACAAATAGAAGAGGATCGTGAAGGTGTAAAAGACGAACAAAGATCATAATTCATTATAAAAAAGTGGACATGGATACTTGAAGAAGATATCATAATGTAGAACATTGATTATAATTTGGGCTAATGTGTGGCTTTTGCTACTCAGATCTAAATACTTGTCATAATATAGGGGGCGGGGCACTATACTTTGTGTGATAAACATGGTGTACGTATGGGACATGGTTTAGATTATGAATATATAGTTAGTACATCAAATGTACTATTATTTGGAATCAACATCAAGTGTATTCAAAAAATAGAATTCGAGTTCATGTAGTACACATAGTTCATATCTATCTCCATAGTAATCATGTGGTGTGTTATTAAGGTAATACACGAATGATGGTTGAAGTTGGCAACAATCATGATTGTAGCTTCTTATTGAAATAGAGAAACGAATTCAAATTTAGTTCGAATTGCAGCGGTAGTATAGACATTTGGAATGCACTAAAATGTTGCTATGAGTAGGTTACATGCATTATACAGCAAGCGGAAAAATTTAATCGGACATAACATGGATTCATACTCCCTCCTTCCATCTATATAGGGTGTAATGAGATTTTTAAGACAACCTTTGACTATTGACAAGATTAATAGTACATGACATGCACAATGTGAAAATTATATCATTGAAAGAACCTTTCACAGACGAATTTAACATTGTGCTTTGTGTAAGTTGCATGTCATATATCATTGCTCTCATATTTGGTCAAAGTTAGCATCGAAAAACGCATTAGGCCCTATATAGATGGAAGGAGGGAGTAGCTTTGAATAGCATTTGTATAGTAAAACAGGGCAAGACTCTCTCTTTGAGTGGTGTGAATAGTTTTATTTTTTTCGTTTTCTTTTTGGTTGAGGGAAGTGCGAATTGATTTGGTATGTACAAGTACAATATTACTACACATTAGGCTTGTCCCTAAAATTCAACCCGCGTCTTGTTGTATCCCGAAAATTCAGATATCGTGCTCCCAAAACTGGCGCCTTCACAACCCGCGCCTTGCTATCCCGAAATTACAATGCGCGCAAAAACTCCCTCCAACTGCCAAATCCCGACACGCAAAATCCCCCTTCTAACCCTGAGCCGAAAGGGCCACTAGTTCAAATCGGTGGGGGGGGGGGTACTTTTGTAACACACCCTACATTTTGGACAAGCGCATCCCTAAGTCATGCTTCACCCGCCTCCCCATCGCCCCCTTTTCGCCATTCGAAATCCCAGGCTGCCATAACCTCTCCGCTCCAGCCACGAAACCCCACCCTCCTCCGTCTGCCACGTCACCGCTGCCTAGCCGGAGCCTCTTCCCCGACGACGTTGTCCACCGCAACAGCTCGATGTCCCTCGTCCACCTCCCCGGATGAGGATCCGTCGTCCATCTCGCCGTCCCGCCGGTTAAGCCGCCCCGTCCTCCACCTCCAAGGAGCTGCTCCGACGTTCGCCTCGTCTATCGCGGCTGCTCCATCCCCATAGTGCCGCCTTAACCTGCTCCACCGGAACCGCAACATCCTCACCGACTCCTCGGACGAAGCCGAGGCCTACTCGGTGCCACCAAAGAGGTTGTACACTCATCGCATCGCACCTTCTCCTTAACTCGACCTCCCGGCGCCCACGGTGCTCCATCCCGCACCCCCATGGAGCGGCTACCTTGAAGCCGGCGCTGCGGGCGACATCTCCATGACGGCTCTCCCCTAGTGCGAGGCCCCTTCGGCGGCAGCGTCCATACCAGCCAGATCTGCTGCTGCTGCTCCAGCTCCTGCTCGCTCGCTCGCGCTGCTGCTGTTGCTCCGACTCTCGCTCGATCGCTCGCTCGCCCAGCTGCTACTGATGCTCTCCCTCTCATTCGTGCTGCTGCTCTGCTCCGATTAAGCCACACTTCAGTTGACTGAATCAACTTTTGGGTCAGTCGATTTTCAGGGGTTGGGGGGCTCGCCGGAGTTAAGGAAGAACCACCCGCAGCAGGGACGGGGGCTCGCCGGAGAGGTACCCCATTATCTATCTTAGGATTCAGGGCGGCGGGGGGGGGGGCTAGAGGGCTGGCGGGGGCGGCGGTGGCGAGTTGTTTCGGGGCGGCGAGGCCGCGCTGGGGCCGGCGGTTCGGCCAGTGGTGGCTGGCGGCTTAGGGGGTGCAGGTTGAAGATGAACTGCAGGCCCTCCCTAAACTACATGTCAAGTGCCTCTCTGCTACCATTGCGTTCAATTTTGACAGTAGCATTCAGATTCCACAGTAAATTTCAGTTTTGACAGTTAAGTTCAGAGTCAACAGTTTTTACCTCATTTGTTGTAGTCAGGTGGTTTTTGGTGATGTTAATTTTACATCCATTTTACATCATCTATTGGAGATGCTATTAGAACCCCACTTGAGATTGACGATGTCCGTCTTGTGCTGCTTCAGCCTTGACGTCTTACGGCTCATCGGAGCTGCTCCAACGACAGAACGATCCATCACAATAGAGCAGTGCCCTGGACGCCGTCCATAGATTCCCCAGATCTTCCTCCACACCTCCGACAACCACCTCTGCCTCAACTGCTTCAGCAACCAACCCAATGATGCTGAGGTCGACATGGCTACGACAAAGAGGTTGTACACTTGTTGCATCACTTATTACTATACATTCACGTTGATCCATTAGGGCTATTTTGGTTCAACGGAAAAACATAGCCATAGGGAATTTTCCAATGGCACTCTACTATTCAATTATTCATGCATTTTGTTGAAAGGAATGAAGCAAAACATCCACTTGGACCTACTTTTCAAAATCCTATGCATGAAAACAAGACCAAGTGCATTAGTGCCAGAATAACATTCTAACTATACACGCTTTCATATGGTTTCACTTTATTTTGGCCATGTTTCTTTGCATTCCTCTGCTCTTCCAATTCCTGTAAACCAAACACCCAAGTTGACAGAAATCCTATGTTTACAAATGCTCTGTTTACCATTGTGCATTTTCCTATCCTATTCCGGTGTTTTTCCTATCCCTGCGTTTTAAGAATCATGAAGCCAAATGAGCCCTTACAGAATTACTTCAGTTACAGGTACGTGTCGAAGGGAACTTTGTGTGGTTTGTCCTACTCCTGCCGCAACGTCGTCCACCTCACCTGAGCTGCTCCATCATCAAAAGCATCCACCAAACCAGACATCACAACTCCTGACCGTCTTTCGCCGCCTCAAATCTCCTTCCCTGCCGCCGGCACCCACCGCAACGGCATCACCATCATCGATTCAGCAGATGAACCTGAGGAGTACACGGGTCCACAAGAGAGGTCGCACTCTTTTGTTTCTGCTTATGTTATGCATTGCTTAAACTTTCGTGCTACTTTATGTTCAGCTCTTGGACTCCCAAGTCAGGTCCAAATTAATGTTCAAACTTGAGTTCTAAATTAGTTGTGGGGCACATATCGAGGTAGCAGTGAATAGTATGTCTGTCTAATATCTGGTTCACCTAGGGTATGCCTATGTTGTTCATCTTGGGTGGGAAACAAATAGTAAAGCAATCATCATCTGTCTTTTTATTAATTTAAAGCAATCATCAGCCTGCTATCATTATTTTTGGATCCATCCACTGGTTGTTACTATCACTCTAAATTTCTGCATGCTCTCCATACATAATCTCACCATATTTTTTTGTATGCATGTCAGATATTGTACACAGTCATGCTGAACATGTAGAGAAAAAGAGAAGAGTTTTGCGCGGCAATACAAAGTCATGCAGACATTGCTCCATGGTGGGTTCAATGGCAAACCCTCCTCACCCCTCTCGAGATTGTAATCCAGAGGAAGATATCTGTTCTGAGGCAGATTCAGACGCCGCTGACCACTCCTATTTACCCCCAAGGTGTTTGCTCTACCTTGGCATGATGATGTTAGTCATATCATGCATATTTTGCCTTGCAGTGCCTACTTTTGACATCATATATGTCATCTTCTTAGTTTAGACATGTTCTGTAATGTCACATGTTTAGTTTCTATATCATATATGGGAATTATGCAGTCTCATGTCTTTTAGCCAGCCATAATATATGTGAAATGTGCAATGCCATCCTGTTTAACCAGGCATCATATATTTGAATGATATCTTTCCCATCCTTTTCTTCATTACATTTCCATTTATCGACAATGTTTGTACATTAAACTACTCTTCCTGTGAATCAGCCATTTGGGTGGGAGATGGAAAAATCTGGAGTGAAAACAAGGCCTTCAGAGCAGACAGTGCTACCTCTCGAAGCAGATCTCTTGTTCGGTCCCGATAGCTCCTTAGAGATGGATTCAGAGACAGATGACCAGTCCTATTCCCCCACTGAGGTGTATGCTCTAACTTGGCACGGTTATACTGTTCATATCATGCATACGGTGTCTTGCATTGCATAGTTTAGACATCATATACACAATATTCAACACCATGTTCTTAGTTCAGACATCATATCGAATGCCCTCTGTTTAGCATATAAATCACATATGTGAATTAAATGATGCGATCCTGATTACTTAGATAACATGTAGGTGAATTATGTCATGCGATCCTGTTTAGTTATTCATCATATCTTTGACTTATGTTATGCTATGCTATCCAGTTTAGATAGACATCATATATGTGAAATTATGTCATGCTATCCATTTTAGTTAAACAATATACATGTCAACTATTTCATGCCCTCTTTTTTCCACACTATCTATTGCATCTGTATCTCATACAATGTCTGTACATTCAACTATGTTTCCTGTTTATCAGCCATTTGAATTGGAGCGGGTGATGCCAGTATCTAGCGGACTAAAAACACGGTCTTCAAATAAAACAGTGCTACCTCTTGGTGGAGATAGCACCCCGGTTGTACATGCACAAAGACCAGCCCTACCACACATAACCCAAACTCTCGCAGATTGTACCCCTACTGCGATGGACAAAGAACCAGCTTCACCCAATCTAACCCCAACCCCAGCCGATAGTAACCCAGTTCCTGTTGACACATTACCAACACCACCACAGAGCTCCCAAACAAGAGCAGTTAGTAAGGCAGCTCCAGTGCCCAAAGGGCCAGTACTATCACGGCGAACCCCAACTCCACTAGTTAGTACGCCTATTCCTGTGGAGGAAGCACAACCAGCTAGTCGTAGTTTAGCATCTATCGCATTTGATGTTGTTAAATCGTATGTGCGTATCTTCCCATCTTGGAAATATTATACTGAAGATGAAGGAAAATGCCAGTTGCAGGTGTTTGTCCAGGAGTTATGTGTAAGTAATGTTATTCATGGCAATTACTTTGCTTCGTCCCATACATCCTACCTCCATGATGGTTATAATACAACAAATTTTCCCATTTTTCTCTATAGAGAAGGACCGATTTGGAAACTCAGGATGAGGTAACCTGTGCTAGTACCTCTGCTATCTTCAAGAATGCTTGGTGGCAGTATCGGAATTACCTAAAGAAAACATACTTCACCGGCAAAGAAACTCATCAAATTCCCTTACGTTCTCCTGTGACACATTTACTGGACGATGACTGGGAACGCCTTGTTCTGTACTAGTCCCGAACCAAGAATGTGGTAAGGTTTATGAGCTCATTTTCTATTTTTAAGTATTATATTCTTGCGTCTTACTATACTCTGTTCATGTAGAACAAGTGCCTAAACCTGAAGAACAACTGTTCTCATTTAAGATTCCATTGCTATCGTAGTTCAAAAAAGCACTAGGTGTTAATTGTGCATTTTGCCACCGCCTTGCGCTTTACTGACCAAAGCGCATGCTTATGCGCAGTTATGCACAGATTAAGCATAGTTATGCGCAATGCGTTTTACCAATGCCTAGAGCGTAGGCGCGCTTAAGCGCTCGCTTAGGCACACCTTTTTTAACTATGATTGCTTTGCTCTTGTATCACTGTATTTACTGATACAAACTTATTTTTAAATTGAAGGATCCAATCGAAACTCCAATGGCACAGCAGGTATGTTCAGCATGTTTCTTTAACAGGTTTGCTCTTATCAATAGCTCTTTTGATTTCAATTTCAATTGTGTATACAGTTGACTTTCATATCATGCACATTACTAGCATCACAATAGAGCCAATAGTGTTGTTGTACATGTAGACCCGTGGTACCCATATGAAATCTTGTTGTGCCGTGTAGTTTCCCACGCTTTGTATTCTTTCACTGCTGCTTTGTCTTGAACTGATATGATTTGAACCGTGTCTCTATTTTGATTTGGCAAGACAATGCAGTGACCATAGGACATAGATATATGTTTGTTTGATGCTTTTATTATGTACTAGTACTTGGCAATAGAAGACTTGGTAGTTTAATCCTGTCCACCTTACTAATGAACTGGTTCACCGAAATGAGTTTCATATACTAGTACATGCTAAACTTGTTATGTGTCTGCTTGTTTCTTCTTTTAGAATGCTGACAGAATATTGGGGAAGAGTGCCTTATTAAGCAATGGTAAAGGAAGTAATGCAGATAAGGTTCAGGATAGT
The DNA here is from genome assembly GCF_018294505.1 of Triticum aestivum. Taxonomy (NCBI): domain Eukaryota; kingdom Viridiplantae; phylum Streptophyta; class Magnoliopsida; order Poales; family Poaceae; genus Triticum; species Triticum aestivum. Next base: position 353,628,623 of record NC_057804.1, on the reverse strand, counting down.
GACACATCCTTGTTTGTCTCCAACAAAGCTGATAAAACAGCTAAGGAAGACTATCTTGAAGACAACGAGACAACCCCAAAGTACTGTGTTGGTTTAGTGTTCAAGTTACGGGCCATTACCGCTTGCACAAGCTATTCAAACTCACTGTCTGAATCAGTTCGGCTTCTTGAGTCTCAACTACAAGCTGAAAGACATCGATCAGCTGTGCTGCGACAAGAAGCGGAAGGACTGCGGAAGTCCTTGGAGCATTCAGATGCATACTTTCTTGTGCAACAACAAGCGTTGGAGGATTTTAGCGCCAAACAGGACAAAGCTAATTAGCTTGGTAAGCTTATTGCCAGCACGGTGGATACCCAGGATAACGTTTCTTGAGCTCTTCTTAAGTTGTTTCAGTTATGCTCTTGTTTTGCTGCTGCATTTATTTGCACTGGTGGCCAATTTTGACGGCCAGTGTATGTAATATGCTGCTTTGTTCCCTATATTTGCACTGGTGGCGAACTTTGATGCCCAGTGGATGTAATATGTGTAATAGCGGTAATAGGCTAGCATTAATTGCTTGCTTATTTATTTCCTTATTGTCTTGTTTAGTTGTTTGCTTGTAGTCACTGCAGTTCTTTTTCTGTGTTTTTCTAGTGGCCACAATAGCCTATTTTTTGGTAACTAGGCCAAAATAATCATGGCAACACACGGACTGTTGTAACCATGGGCCTCATGCAGGCCGTATGATCCATGGTCCTTCTTCCGGCTGTAGGATCCATTGGCCTTCTATACGGGCCGTAGGATCCATTGGCCTTCTATACGGGCCTTAGGGTCCATGTGCCTTCTACGGGCCGTACAACCCATGGGCCTTCTATGGGCCGTATATCCATGGGCCTCATACAGGCCGTAGATCCATGAGCCTTCTATGGGGCGTATCATCATTTCGCCAATTATGGGTCGTACAATTCATGGACCACAACGGGCCGTTAATAGACCGTATTTGATAACTCTATGAAAACAGCCAAACATTTTTTTACATGAAAACGGCCCAATGTATTAACAATCCGCAAACGGGCCGACTGTAAAGACGGGCTGAATTTGGCCCACAAGCAGAAAATGACAGTAACGGGCCATATGTAACTGAATGCTGCAAATGAGCCCAAGAATCAATGGGCCCTGAGAAGGCCGAAAGATAACTTGGGATGGAAATGGCCCAATAGAATAACGGGCCGTTAATGGGTATAAAGTGATACACTGTTCATTACGGGGCAGTTTCACCACGGGGCGTTAATGGCCCAAGAGTTACAAAGGGCCTCATATGGGCCGAAAGAAGTCACGGGCCACACATGCGCCGGAAGTTAAAACGGGCTAGAATCATATTGGACGGCCCAGATGATGCTACTGGGCCTAATTCGGATAGGGCGTAACGGGCCCTGGGTTAGCGGGCTGTAAAGGGGCTATATGCGAACATGCCGTTAACAGGCTTTCCATGGGCCGACCCACCACCTTTTGACCAAGTCAAACGGGCCGGCCTTTTCACGGGAATGGGCCTCTGTTGGGCCGTGCCACGTGTCACCGTATCATAGGCGCCTTCGGTCCAATGAGCAGATGACATCTGTCCCAACGATGAGCCGACACATGTTTCCTCCAGCCAATGATGATTTTACACATGGAAAATCCCCATTGGTCGGGGCTGTTAACGGGTTATCGGATCCAAAACCCGACCCAATAGCTTAACGGTGTTCCGTTATGGTGGATGCCACGTGTCGGTCACCCTTGACGAAAGCACTTCCGTGACGCGCGATTTATCGTCATGGAAGTGGACACTTCCGTGATGATAATTTTGGTAATGTCATGGAACACTTCTACGACAGCACAGGTATGACTATCTTGATTCTGTCATAAAATCGTCATGGATGTACATGCATGACAAAAAACGCGACCTACTGTGATAAACACGTATCATCACAGAAGTGTATTTTTTTGTAGTGGTGCTACCTAGCCCTTATTTGTAGTGCACTTATCGATCAATGAGTTAGGATAGTGCCAATCCTTGCTTATTTGATCATATCATCTTGCCCTGAAAAGCAAGATTGTTCTCGAGTTTAGTAACATACCGGTGGTTCGTGACTTTCCGAATATCTTCTCAGAAGTATCACCGGGTAGTCACCTGACCGCTATGTTGAGTTCATGATCAAGTTGGTTTTCCTATAGACCACCCTTTCTCCAAGAATCTATGTTGTATACCCTGAGCTAGTTGGTTAAGCTAAACAACAACTTGGAGAGTTGGAAGATAAAATCTTACCTGACTTAGTTCATCCCTAAGGGGTACTTTTTGTGTGTGTGTGTCTTGAAGAAAGATGATATCCTCATCAATTGGCCCTCGTGATCAGAGATTGGATCTATTGTCTTGTCCAAACCTTGATTTGAGTATGGGCTATCGTCAAGTCAAATCAGAACCGACGATATTCATATTGTTGTCTTACTCGTGGTTGATTCCTCGAGCATACAACATTATATCTTTTGGGTTTGACCAATGCTATCACCTTGGTCACATAGTTGTGGAATTCCACTTAAAAGGAAACCTGGATGAATTGTTGTTGAACCCACGAGAACATCCTCACCTTCTCCATAATCCTGTTGAACATTAAGCTAGCATCGGAAACTTCTATAAACATTATCTTCATGTCCCGTGCATGAAGCATATGTTCGGATGAAAGAAGTGACTTCCTCTAATTCATGTGCATTTGATGCAAGTTTCCGCCATGAATTCGAGAAAGTCAATGTTGCTTCCTTGGAATCATCCCAAGTTAGTCACACATGTGTGAAGTGCTCTATGGTTTGATAGGTTTGCCGCCTCCATTCTATATGTGTTCTCTAGCACACCAAGCCACTGATTGACTTGTTCAAGGAGAAGAAGTTCCTTCTTAAGAGCATGCCTTATGCAAGGACTTTGATATCCTCTATGATGGTCCCCACCTGAACTCGGTAGCGTTTTATTATAAGACTACTATGTGGCCATGGTTGTTTGGGACAACGTGTCCACATGTTTGTAGCAGAACCAGCTCATGTTTTGGAGCTTACTACCATAGTCCATTTCCCGAGAGTCTCATAACATCATCTCGTCGATTTGTGTTGCAAACTTTAATTTTTCTTTCTAGCCTTGATGAGCCTGGATTATTCTGACACCAACTAGATCTGAATCTCAGGCAGATATGATGGTTGTGACGTTTCCCAAGAACTATAAAACTGGTCTCTTTGTAACCCGATGAAGTGGATGTCGTGGCCAACACACCCACCCGGAAGACCTACTATTGTAGTTTCTTGATTGAGGAAGTTGGCCACCTCCCCATAAGGATTTCATAGGATTTACTTCCTAGTTGTTCCTTATGGATTTTTTTGTGTTCCCGAAGTCTGACCTTTTATTAGATGTTCTAGATATCAAAGCATATCTATGAATGGATTACGCTAGCACATCAAGGAGAACATTAGAAGCGGAGTGCTAAATGTCTCTCGGTTGATCATCCAAATTTTGTTTCCTTGGCCTCGCTAAGGTGAAATCTGAGAAGGTGTTATCGTCCTTTCTATCTGCATCATCATCGCTATTCATCATGGTAGTATTTTGTGTTGCCAGGATCCTTGACACGGATATTGGTAAAACCTTCATGAATATGGAAATGCTCAAGTTCTTGAGAGCACGCGCAAGCCCTGGGTTCTACCATGGCATTAATTGGGATTGCACTCAGTTTTCTTCGATTATGCTATAGCCATTCCAACAGTGGACTCACGCTCTACTGCTGAGCTCCTCCCCAGTTACTAGAATCATTCCTAGTGTCGATGTCAAAACCGACGGATCTCGGGTAGGGGTCCCGAACTGTGCGTCTAAGGCTAATGGTAACAGGAGGCGGGGGACACAATGTTTTACCCAGGTTCGGGCCCTCTCGATGGAGGTATTACCCTACTTCCTGCTTGATTGATCTTGATGATATGAGTATTGCGTTGGTTTTCCTTGAAGAGGAAAGGGTAATGCAACAATAGTAGCGTAAGTATTTCCCTAAGTTTTTGAGAACCAAGGTATCAATCTAGTAGGAGGCTCCTCAAAAGTCCCACGCACCTACACAAACGAACAAAGAACTCGCAACCAACGGAATAAAGGGGTTGTCAATCCCTTCACGACCACTTGCAAAAGTGAGATCTAATAGAGATAGTATGATAAGATAAATATATTTTTGGTATTTTATAATATAGATGCAAAAAGTAAAGATGCAAATAAAAGTAGATTGAAAGCTTTTATGATAAAAGATGGACCCGGGGGCCATAGGTTTCACTAGAGGCTTCTCTCAAGATAGCATAAGTATTACGGTGGGTGAACAAATTACTGTCGAGCAATTGATAGAAAAGCGAATAATCATGAGATTATCTAGGCATGATCATGTCTATAGGCATCAAGTCCGCAACAGGTAGACCGACTCTTGCTTGCATCTACTACTATTACTCCACACATCGACCGACTCCTACCTGCATCTAGAGTATTAAGTTCATAAGAACAGAGTAACGCCTTAAGCAAGATGACATGCTGTAGAGGGATAAACTCATGCAATATGATATAAACCCCATCTTTTTATCCTCGGTGGAAACAATACAATACGTGCCTTGCAACCCTTTCTGTCACTGGGTAAGGACACCACAAGATTGAACCTAAAGCTAAGCACTTCTCCCATGGCAAGAAAGATCAATCTAGTAGGCCAAACCAAACTGATAATTCGAAGAGACTTGCAAAGATAACTCAATCATACATAAAAGAATTCAGAGGAGATTCAAATATTTCTCATAGATAAACTTGATCATAAACCCACAATTCATTGGATCTCGACAAACACACCGCAAAAAAAGTTTACATTGAATAGATCTCCACAAGACAGGGGGAGAACATTGTATTGAGATCCAAAAAGAGAGAAGAAGCCATCTAGCTAATAACTATGGACCCGAAGGTCTATGGTAAACTACTGACAACTCATTGGAGGGGCTATGGTATTGATGTAGAAGCCCTCCATGGTCGATCCCCCTCCGGCGGAGCACCGGCGAAGGCTCCAAGATGGGATCTTGCGGATACAGAAGGTTACGGTGGTGAAAATTGTGTTTCGTTGGCTCCTTGGATGTTTTCAGGGCACGTAGGCTTATATAGGAGGAAGAAGTACGTCGGTGGCCGCCTGAGGGGCCCACGAGATAGGGGGCGTGCCCAGAGGGGGTGGGCGCGCCCTCCTGTCTCGTGCCCGCCTTGGCTGCTTCTTTACTTGCACTCCAAGTCCTTTGGATCACGTTCGTTCCAAAAATCACGCTCCCGAAGGTTTCATTCCGTTTGGACTCTGTTTGATATTCCTTTTCTCTGAAATACTGAAATAGGCAAAAAAACAGCAATACGGGCTGGGCCTCAGGTTAGTAGGTTAGTCCCAAAAATGATATAAATGTGTAAAATAAAACCCATAAACATCCAAAAGGGTAAGATAATAGCATGGAACAATAAAAAATTATAGATACGTTGGAGACGTATCAAGCATCCCCAAGCTTAATTCCTACTCGTCCTCGAGTAGGTAAATGATAAAAACAGAATTTTTGATGTGGAATGCTACCTAGCATAATTCTCAATGTAATTTCTTTATTGTGGCATGAATGTTCAGATCCAAATGATTCAAGATAAAAGCTTATAAAACATAAAGATAATAATGCTTCAAAGCATACTAACAAATAATCATGTCCTATCAAAATAGCATAGCCAAAGAAAGCTTATCCCTACAAAATCATATATTTAGGCCATGCTTCATTTTCATTACACAAAATACTCCTATCATGCACAACCCCGATGACGAGCCGAGCAATTGTTTCATACTTTTTAACGCGCTTCAACTTTTTTCAACTCTTACGCAATACATGAGCATAAGCCATGGACATAGCACTAAGGTGGTAAAATATGGTGGTTGTGAGGACAAAAAGAGGGAGAAGATAGTCTCACATCGACTAGGCGTGTCAACAGGCTATGGAGATGCCCATCAATAGATATCAATGTGAGTGAGTAGGGATTGCCATGCAACGGATGCACTAGAGCTATAAATATATGAAAGCTCAACAAAAGAAACTAAGTGGGTGTGCATCCAACTCGCTTGCTCACGAAGACCTAGGGCATTTTGGGGAAGCCCATCATTGGAATATACAAGCCAAGTTCTATAATGAAAAATTCCCACTTAGTAAATGAAAGTGACAACATAGGAGACTCTCTATCATGAAGATCATGGTGCTACTTTAAAGCACAAGTGTGGAAAAAGAGATAGTAGCATTGTCTGTTCTCTCTTTTTCTCTCATTTTATTTAATTTTTCTTTCTTTTTTTTCTTTCTCCCTTTTTTTCCTCTTTTTCTTTGGCCTTCCTTTTTTTCTTTTTGGCCTTTCTTTTTTCTTTTCTTTTTTTCTTTTTAAAGTCCGAAGTCTCATCCCGACTTGTTGGGGAATCATAGTCCTCATCATCCTTTCCTCACTGAGACAATGCTCTAATGATGAATATCATCACACTTTTATGGATTTACAACTCAAGAATTACAACTCAAAGCTAGAACAAGATATGACTCTATATGAATGCCTCCGGTGGTGTACTGGGATATGCAATGAATCAAGAGCGACATGTATGAAAATTATGAAGGTGGCCTTGCCACAAATACGATGTCAACTACATGATCATGCAAAGAGAAATATGACAATGATGGAACGTGTCATAATAAACAGAACGGTGGAAAGTTGCATGGCAATTTATCTCGGAATGGCTATGGAAATGCCATAATAGGTAGGTATGGTGGCTGTTTTGAGGAAGGTAAATAAAGGGTTCATGATACCGGCGAAAGTTGCGCGGTAATAATAGAGGCTAGCAAAGTGGAAGGGTGAGTGTGCGTATATCCATGGACTCATATTAGTCATAAAGAACTCATATACTTATTGCAAAAGTCTACTTAGCCCTCGAAGCAAAGTACTACTACGCATGCCCCAAGAGGGATAGATTGGTAGGAAAAGACCATCGCTCGTCCCCGACTGCCACTCATAAGGAAGACAATCAAAAGAGCACCTCATGCAACAAATTTGTCACACAACTTTTACCATACGTGCATGCTACGTGACTTGCCAACTTCAACAAAAGTATTTCTCAACTTCATAATTACCCACTAGCATGACCCTAACATTACTACCTTTATATCTCAAAACAATTATCAAGCAACAAATTGATCATAGCATCCAATTCACTTCCTATGATAGTTTTTATTATACCCAACTTGGATGCTCATCATTCTAGGACCAAATTTGTAACCATAGCAAATACCATGCTGTTCTAAAAGACTCTCAAAAAGATATAAGTGAAGCATGAGAGACTAGCAATTTCTTCAAAATTAATCCACTGCCATACTCTAAAAGATATAAGTGAAGCACTAGAGCAAAAACTATCAAGCTCAAAAGATATAAGTGAAGCACATAACATATTCTAATAAATTCTAATCAAACAGGCTTCTCCCAAAAGGTGTGTACAGAAAGGATGATTGTGGTAAACTAAAAAGCAAAGACTAATATAATACACAACGCTCCAAGCAAAACACATATCATGTGGCGAATAAAAATATAGCTCCGAGTAAAGTTACCAATGAACGAAGACGAAAGAGGGGATGCCTTCCCGGGGCATCCCCAAGCTTAGGCTTTTGGCTATCCTTGAATATCTTGGGGTTCCATGGGCATCCCCAAGCTTAGGCTCTTGCCACTCCTGATTCCATAGTTCATAAAAGCTTTACCCAAAACTTGAAAACTTCACAACACAAAACTCAACAGGAAATCTCATAAGCTCCGTTAGTGAAAGAAAACAAAACCACCACATAAGGTACTGTAATGAACTCATTATTTATTTATTTTGGTGTTAAACCTATTGTATCCCAACTTCTCTATGGTTTATAAACTATTTTACTAGCCATAGATGCATCAAAATAAGCAAACAACACACGAAAAAATAGAATCTATCAAAAAACAGAACAGTCTGTAGCAATATGTAACTAAAGCAAACTTATGAACTCTAAATATCCTACCAAAATAGGAAGTCCTGGACAATTTGTCTATTGATCAGCATCAAAGAGAATCAACGCAAAAGCATGTTTCTGTGATTTAACAAAACTAAATTCGTGCGTGCAAAGTTTCTGTTTTTCAGCAGAATCAAATCAACTATCATCATAGGTTATCCTATAGGTTCTACTTGGCACAAACACTAATTAAAACATAAAAACACATCTAAGAAGAAGGTAGATGCAAAATTTATTACTAAACAGGAACAAAAACAAAAAACACAAAGAAAATTGGGTTGCCTCCCAACTAGCGCTATCGTTTAACGCCCCTAGCTAGGCATAAAAGCGAAGATAGATCTAAGTAGTGCCATCTTTGGCACTTGATAAGGAAAAAGAGGATCTCCTTTCTATGGCATTTATTCTTCTATTCAGGGTAAGCACATTTCCATTAATGCATGAAGTAAGATTAAGCACATTACGGAAGTTTGCCTCTAAGCTAGACTTCGTCTCTTTGATAATTTCATTTTGATAAATCCACAAGAGAGTAGTTGATTCAACCTTATCATTCATGGGGTGCCCAAATATGGTTTTCATTTTTTCATATGTATCTATAGCATCCCCTTCAAGAAAACCTTCTTAAAAAATAGAATCTAAAACTTGTTTGAAGGAAGCGGGCAAGCCAACATAGAAACTTTTTAAGTAAACTTCAATTTGATATTGTGGCACATAGCTAGCCCGAATCCTTAATAACCTATCCCAAGCATCTTTTAAAGACTGATCAAGCAAATAGCGAAAAATTCCGGAGTCATCTTCATCAAAATTATTTAAGCTCTCATTGGTGACACAGGTGGGTCTTTCCATAACATCATTATTTATGAGCTTAGAGAGGATAGAGGGGTTATCCAAGGTACTAGAACCCGGGAGAGGACCCTTAGTTCTTTTTAATTCGGCCATGGCAATAGGAAGGCAAACGGAAAAGAGAGGAGAAGATTGGGAAAGAGAGGGCGAATAAAACGGCAAGGGTGAAGTGGGGGAGAGGAAACGAGAGGCAAATGGCAAATAATGTAAATGCGAGGGAGATGGGTTTGTGATGGGTACTTGGTATGTCTTGACTTGAGCGAAGACCTCCCCGACAACGGCGCCAGAAATCCTTCTTGCTATGCTTGAGCTTGCGTTGGTTTTCCTTGAAGAGGAAAGGGTGATGCAGCAATAGTAGCATAAGTATTTCCCTCAGTTTTTGAGAACCAAGGTATCAATCCATTAGGAGGCTCCTCAAAAGTCCCACGCACCTACACAAATGAACAAAGAACTCGCAACCAATGCAATAAAGGGGTTGTCAATCCCTTCACGACCACTTGCTAAAGTGAGATCTAATAGAGATAGTATGATAAGATAAATATATTTTTGGTATTTTATAATATAGATGTAAAAAGTAAAGATGCAAATAAAAGTAGATTGAAATCTTATATGATAAAAGATAGACCTGGGGGCCATAGGTTTCACTAGAGGCTTCTCTCAAGATAGCATAAGTATTACGGTGGGTGAATAAATTACTGTCGAGCAATTGATAGAAAAGCGAATAATCATGAGATTATCTAGGCATGATCATGTATATAGGCATCATGTCTGCAACAAGTAGACCGACTCCTGCCTGCATCTACTACTATTACTCCACACATCGATCGACTCCTACCTGCATCTAGAGTATTAAGTTCATAAGAACAGAGTAACGCCTTAAGCAAGATGACATGATGTAGAGGGATAAACTCACACAATATGATATAAACCCCATCTTTTTATCCTCGATGGCAACAATACAATACGTGCCTCGCAGCCCTTTCTGTCACTGGGTAAGGACACCGCAAGATTGAACCCAAAGCTAAGATTTTCTCCCATGGCAAGAAAGATCAATCTAGTAGGCCAAACCAAACTGATAATTCGAAGATACTTGCAAAGATAACTCAATCATACATAAAAGAATTCAGAGGAGATTCAAATATTTCTCATAGATAAACTTGATCATAAACCCACAATTCATCGGATCTCGACAGACACACCACAAAAAGAGTTTACATCGAATAGATCTCCACAAGAGAGGGGGAGAACATTGTATTGAGATCCAAAAAGAGAGAACAAGCCATCTAGATGATAACTATGGACCCGAAGGTCTGTGGTAAACTACTCACAACTCATCGGAGGGGCTATGGTGTTGATGTAGAAGCCCTCCGTGGTTGATTCCCCCTCCGGCGGAGCACCGACGAAGGCTCCAAGATGGGATCTCGCAGATACAGAAGGTTACTGTGGTGGAAATTGTGTTTTGTTGGCTCCCTGGATGTTTTCGGGGTACGTAGGCTTATATAGGAGAAAGAAGTACGTCGGTGGCCGCCCGAGGGGCCCACGAGATAGGGGGGTGCGCCCAGAGGGGGTGGGCGCTCCTTTCTGTCTCGTGGCCGCCTCGACTGCTTCTTGACTTGCACTCCAAGTCCTCTGGATCACGTTCGTTCCAATAATCACGCTCCCGAAGGTTTCATTCCTTTTGGACTCCGTTTGATATTCCTTTTCTTTGAAATACTGAAATAGGCAAAAAAACAGCAATACGGGCTGGGCCTCCGGTTAGTAGGTTAGTCCCAAAAATGATATAAATGTGTAAAATAAAGCTCATAAACATCCAAAAGGGGTAATATAATAGCATGGAGCAATCAAAAATTATAGATACGTTGGAGATGTATCATGTATTACAAGAGTTGATCTACCACGAGATCGTAGAGGCTAAAACCTAGAAGCTAGCCTATGGTTATGATTGTTGTTCTACGGACTAAACCCTCTGGTTTATATAGATTCCAGAGGGGGCTAGGGTTACACAGAGTTGGTTACAGAGAAAGGAATCTTCATATCCTAACCGCCAAGCTTGCCTTCCATGCAAAGGAGAGTCCCATCCGGACACGGGACGAAGTCTTCTATCTTGTATCTTCATAGTCCAACAGTCGGGGATATGCATATAGTCCGGCTGTCCGAGGACCCCTTAATCTAGGACTCCCTCGGTAGCCCCTGAACCAGGCTTCAATGACGATGAGTCCGGCACGCAGATTGTCTTCAACATTGCAAGGCGGGTTCCTTCTCCGAATACTTCAAAGTAGATCTTGAACATAAGAATCGTGTCCGGCTCTGCAAAACAAATTCCACATACCATTGTAGAGAGTATAATATCCCATGATTTCAATCTGCTGACAACGCATAGCATGACATCATGCCATGGCCCGATCTTTATTCGAACCATTTTTATCCTGCCCCTCCGTATTTCGAGGTGCAGTTTTATTGCCACGTCTTGTCAAAGCAGAGATCATGTCCCCTTATCACGGGGTTCTCATCAATGCGGGCATGGGTAACGTAACCGTGCCATCAGCACAACGCTTGGGAAATAAGCGAGTTTTAGGGCGAGTGGGGAGGCACACGATTTTTACTGCCTTTATAAAGGGATACCTCTTTCACCCACGCCCTCTCCTTCCTTTGCTCATCCATTCTCAAGCTCCAGCACCCAAGCTCCCATCTCTTCCGCCCAACAAGCACTCCAATCTTGTCCGGATCTGGAGCGGGAGGCAAGTGGATGGCTTCCTCCGTCAAGATGGAGGACATCAAGAAGCTCCCGGTGGCCGGATACTTGTCCAAAGACATCGCTCATCGACTTCCGGCCAAGGGGCAGATCATCCCTACCCCGGAGCCCCAAGAAAGAGTGGTGTTCCTCTCCCACTTCGTCCGTGGACTGGGATTCCCCCTCCACCCATTCATCCACGGACTGATGTTCTACTACGGGCTAGACTTCCACGACCTGGCCCCCAACTCCATCCTCAACATCTCGACATTCATTGTCGTGTGTGAGGCCTTCCTCCGCATCCCACCTCACTTCGGCCTATGGCTGAAGACCTTCAATGTGAAGCTGAAGGTGGTGAGCGGTTAACAAGCGGAGTGCGGAGGCGCCATGGTGGGCAAAATGCCCATGTCACCTGGACTGAAGGCTCCTTTGTGGAGACTGTAAAGGGGTGGCAATCGGGGTGGTTCTACATCACCGAGCCGCGCGGCGCCAACTGGGCGGCGAACCTCGAATTCTGATCTGGAATCCCCATGCGGCTCACCTCCTGGCAAGAGAAGGGTTTAGCCTAGGGCTCAGCGGAAGAAGTGACTGGGCTCCAGACATGTGTCCAGAACATGATTGACAAGAAAATCAATCTTGTCAACGTGGCCCAGGTCATGCTCTTCTGCCGGATTCTTCCGTGCCAGAGCCAGACTTGTAATTTATGGGAGTTCAACCCGGCCAAGCATGATACGACACACGAAGACATATGGAAGGTGCTTTTTAAGGCTGGCGAGGTACCCCCGCCCACGTCCGAAGATCGCGGGCATAGCGCAAAACGTCGGCTAACCCGGTAAGTTCTTTTATGTTTGCAAGGTATATCCTTTGCCGGCATATCAGCGGGAGGAACCTAAGCCTCCATGCCAATCTTTGAGGCTTGGGTAACAATAGCAGAGCAGATCGAATGTCCGGCTCCGCTGCCCGAAGATCTAGAAACGCCTCTTCTAACGAAGATGCTGTTTCTGACGCCTTATGAGGTGCCGGAAAATAAAACCAAGAAGGCGGCCAAGGGGACCAGAGGTGTTCTCTGACGCAAGGGTGTCTTAGACGCGACGTTCGAAGACGCCGAGACGTACTCCTCCGCCGAAGACGACAAAGAGGAGGAGACCCGTCCCCCCCCCCTGGGGGAAAAAGAAGAGGAAAGCCTCCACACATGGGGAGGCCGAGGTGCACAAGAAGAGAAATATTTCCCTTCCGGACTACTCCGCCGCAGCCACCAACAACAGCGAGGAGTGGGGGCCTAGGGTTAAGCCCCTGGCCAAATTGTAAGTATCCGGACACGGTAACATTTCCGGTTTTTTCACTTTATTGTTTTTTAATGTGTTAGACCATGCATCTGCAATCCGGCCCAGTCCAACATCGAGCTATCCTCCTCTTCGAAGGGGTCGCTGGATCTGTCCCTTCCAATGGCCACCTCCCATAAGGCCACGGACAACACTGAGGTGTTGTCCCTAAGGATACCGGGCTAATGGGAGGCCGTTTTGGTGATGCCGGAGGAAAAGAGCCCGGTTTGCAAGAACATGGGGGGGGGGAAGACCCCTACAGACCCCGATGATGGGAGCCCCGTCCAGTTCGGCCCTCAGCCGAATACAGCTCCGGGGACCCAAGTGGCTCCGGATTCAGGCTGGCAGCCTCTCCCGAATGAGGGGGGCAAGCCGCCTCCACCTGTGACCTTTGCCTATCCAGAGGCACCGGATAGATTGTTGGAAGCGCTACAAGGCGCTTCCATTATGGAAGAACACTGTACTCTTATGAGTACGGTGAGTGAGAAAGTTCAATCCGCCAAAAACGGACTGACCGAAACCTTCCTTAGCCTTCTAACAGGCTGTGAGGTACGTAATATAGTTGTAAAAGAATATCACCTTGTAGATAGTAGCCCCTGGTGCTCTGTTCGGTGTTCGGAAAGAAAAAACTAAACAGAGGATCAAAATTTTATTTCGCAGTAGTCTAACATAGCATTTCTACGTGAATAAGCACACGTCGCTGCTGGCCGCTGCTACTCATACTACGGAGGTCTCCGGCTTGATGCGGAATCTGGAGCTGGCTTTGGAAGAACTCGGCCTCGTGAAGAAGCAGCTGGAGGACAACCAAGGTATGCAATAATCGGTGCTTTGTATTTAGGAAGGATGAAAAGTTCGTACTGACTAAAGTGTCATGAACTTTAATAGGGGCCGCGACCAATGTAGCAGCCTTCAAGAAGGCATTGGCCGGGGCCGAGGACAAAGCGGCTAAGGAACGCGCCGCGTGCGAGAAGCAGGAGGCCCGGGTCAGCGTGGTCCAGCAAGAGCTCCACGATGCCATCAAAAAGTATGAGTCCTGGGAGCATAATTCGAAGACTCAAGAGTCCGAACTTGACAAGGCCAGCCAAAGCGCGCAAGATGCCCGAGCCGAAGCCTAGAGCGCCCTCCAGGAAATCCAGGCGGCCCAGGAGATCGCGGCGGGTAAGGCTTTTATTATGCAAAGTAAGTGTGTGAAGGAAACGTTCTTTTTACTTACCCACATTTGGAGTTTTCCAGGAGCGTTTGCCGATCTGCCGCGTAGCATAGCAGATGCTACAGAATTCTTTCGAGCCGAAGAAGGGAGCTCTATGGAGAAGCTATTCTGGTCTCAACACCTTGGATCAGAACATCCGGTGGCCCTTGGCGACCAGCTAAAATAGTTGGTCGAGCTGCACAAGGCGGCCAAACTAGCCATGAAGGACCTAATAGTCCGGCTATGGCCTGCCGAGCCCATGCCCAATAGCTACTTCAGACTCGTGAAGCGGCTGGTCAGTACCCGCCCTCGGCTTGTTGCTGTCAAGCGGCCGGTCTGCATTGAAGGTGCGCGGATAGATTTCACCCGCGCCAAGACGCGCTGGGCGAAGATGGATGCCACGAAGTTGATGACCGAGGGTCCGCCCAAGGGCAAGGAGCATCGTAAGCCCGAGATGTACTATGACAGTGTCATGAAGGGATCCCGCCTTGTGGCGGAGCAATGTGCTAAGGATATCATTTTCCCTTGAAAGCATTATTTTATCCTGTCCTATAATATTGAACAAGGTCTTTGTGTAATACAATTCTTGTTATTTAAAATTTTACCTCCTGTGCGGCCGTTTATAAAATTTAAGAGTTGGCCTGTCGTCAGCTTCTGCCCCCACATAGCTAGTACACGGGTGTTCGGGATAAATCTAAACACTCTTTATCCAAATGTTTGGTCCTTTAAGGAGGTGTTTAGCACAATGAACAAGGCAATCGGACTATACAGCTTTATCACCGTCACTTAGCCATAGGAGTTCTATAATTTTAAATTTTGGCGTAGCCCCTGGTATTTAGAAGGCCAAAGTTGGGGCGCTATACATGCCTAATCGGACAAAAACCGATTCCTCGCATAAAGCGGAAACAATCTCTAACGATTTGAAAACCTCTCGAACAGCTGACCAGCTCTCGCTGCATCATGAAGTCAGTTTTCGGCTTTCTCTACTAAGGTGCTCGTCCGGAAGAACCAGGACACAATCGTAGTAGTTTTCCCTTTACCACCCTAGCTGATATAGCGGAACGTAAGGTAGCAAGCACAGAAGCCGGGCAATCCAACTATTGACCAAATACATGATTCGGAGCCGATGCATATAATGCTATAAGTTCAGGGTGCCAAACTGTATTGTAAAAGTGATCGAACTTTCTAGCCGTGTTATGGGGTACAATGGAGCCCCTGGCGAATTAAAGCGTACCAGAATGTACGGATGCAATCGAAAATAAATAGACAAGGAAAAAAATTAGGTAATAAGCAAACACTGCCAATTATTTTTCGTTGTAATTCGATTGATACATCAAGGCGTATGTGTACAAGTAGTGCAATAAGCAGATGAGGCTATTTAACATGCCCTGGCCAAGAGCGAGCTGCGTGCGGGTATTTAAAGCAGGTATGATGATCATTAGCAGAGACCACCTGGGTATTCCCGTGTACATCCGAGCCCCTAGATTTCTTGGTGTATCATCTCGCTACGGGTCCAATGAACAGGTTTATCCGAATAGGCCTTGAGAAGAGAAAAAACCTGAAAGAAAGAGAAAAAGTGAAGGTGTGCGGATCCAGAAGTGGTCGAGCCGCATTGTGGACCACGGTTTAGCTGTGCCTCCGTCCGTGCCCATGGTATTTTAAGTGCGTAGTTGTGTACGCGCGGCCTGAATTGCACCGCTTTATTGGGGTTGGGACGAGGCCAGATTGCTAGCTGAGCTCTGGACGAGCCGGATGGTCCTGTTGCAGAGCAGTGCGGACCTGCTTGACGGTGTCCGGGGGCTTTATTGCCGAATTGTGGTTTTGCCTAAGAAGGCTATTCTGTACTTCTGCTGCAAGGGCCGCGGTGTGCTCCTCTATACGGAGGGAGCGCTCCATATTTCCATTGATTATTATAACATAGCGAGGTCTGGGCATCTTGAGCTTAAGGTAGGCATAGTGCGGCACCGCATTGAAATGAGAAAATGCAATTCGTCCGAGCAGTGCGTGATAACCATTGCGGAACGGGACAATATTGAAGAGTAATTCTTCGCTTTGGAAATTATCCGGGGATCCAAAGACCACTTCCAGTGTGATTGAGCCCGTACAACGGGCCTCTACACCTGGTATGACACCTTTGAAGGTGGTTTTGGTCGGCTTGATCCTTGAGGGATCAATACCCATTTTGCGCACTGTATCCTGATAAAGCAAGTTAAGGCTGCTGCCACCATCCATGAGGACGTGTGTAAGGTGGAATCCGTCAATGATAGGGTCTGGCACCAGTGCGGCTGAACCGCCATGGCGGATACTAGTCGGATGATCCCTTCGCTCAAAAGTGATTGAACAGGAGGACCACAGGTTGTATTTTGGGGCGACTGGCTCCATCGCATTGACGTCCCTTAGTTCGCGCTTCCGCTCCCTTCTGGGGATATGGGTAGCGTATATCATATTCACCGTTTTAACTTGGGGAGGAAACTTCTTCTGTCCCCTGTGTTCGGTGGCCGGGGTTCCTCGATGTCGTCGCTTTGCAATCTGTTTTCCTTATTTTTGGCGTTTAATTTGCCGGCCTGTTTAAAGACCCAACATTCTCTGTTGGTATGATTGGCTGGTTTATCGGGGGTTCCGTGGATTTGACATGGACGATCGAGTATGCGGTCTAGACTAGATGGGCCCGGATTATTTCTCTTAAATGGCTTTTTCCGCTGACCGGACTTAGAGTCGCTAAATCCTGCATTGACGGCCGTGTCTTCGGCATTATCGCCATCATTTCGAAGCTTATGCCTGTTGCGTCGGGGCTTGCCATTGCTAACTCTGGCTTCAGAAGTGCCAGGTTTACTTGGGGGTGCTGTTGCTACAAGCTAGCCAGCTATCCTCGCCTGCACAGAAGTGGGTCATGAGCATCGTAAGGGCTGCCATGGACTTTGACTTCTCTTGGCCGAGGTGTCGGGCGAGCCACTCGTCGCGGATGTTATGCTTAAAGGCCGCTGGGGCTTCGGCGTCTGGACAGTCGATGATTTGGTTCTTTTTAGTTAAGAACCGAGTCCAGAATTTCCTGGCTGACTCTCTGGGCTGTTGGATGACATGACTTAAGTCATCGGCATCCGAAGGTCGGACATAAGTGCCCTGGAAGTTGTAAAGGAATGCCTCTTCCAGGTTCTCCCAACTGCCAATGGAGTTTTCTGGCAGAATGTTCAACCAGTGCCTAGCTGGTCCCTTGAGTTTTAGTGGGAGATACTTAATGGCATGGAGATCATCACCACGAGCCATATGTATATGGAGAAGAAAGTCCTCGATCCATACCGCGGGATCTGTTGTTCCATCATGTGATTCAATATTTATGGGTTTGAACCCTTCTGGGAATTCATGCTCCATTACCTCATCAATGAAGCATAGGGGTGTGCGGCACCTCGGTGTTGGGCTACGTCGCGACGCAGCTCGAATGGAGCCGGTCTGCGATATTCGGCCCGGACAGGTGTGTATTTGTTATAAATGGCGTGGTGGTCGTCGTTGTGCATTGGGGCGCACCCCCGCGATCCATAGATCGATCTGGTCTGGCCTGCTCTGTTCTCCAAGTCATACCGCAGGTCGTGTGTGTATCCCCGAGTTATTGTGTTTCTATTTGTTCGGCGACATGGTGCCGGCTGGTGTTAGGGCTAAATTGCCGCTTTGTCTCGACCCCGCGGTGGTCGGTCAGCCGCATTATGCGTTGCTAGTGCCGGCTCCAGCGCCTCGTCATCGAATTGAGGTAGCAATTTGCACTTCGGGTAACTTTTGGTTGGGCGTTCGGGTCCATATTCCTGAGCTGCCAGGACCTCAGTCCATCTATCAGTGAGCAGATCTTGATCAGCTTGAAGCTGCTGCTGCTTCTTCTTCAGGCTCTTTGCCATGGCTATAAGGCGGCGCTTAAAATGCTCTTGCTCAGCGGGATCCTTTGTTACGATAAATTATTCGTCGCCGAGGCTCACCTCGTCCTCAGAGAGAGGCATGTAGTTGCTATCCTCCGAGTCGTTGTTCATGGCCTATTCATCGGGACTGGCTCTTCCATCTTCCCGTTCAACCTGTTCGAAATTTGGCTTGGCGGGGTCTTCATTGTCTTCGGCATCGTCCGGAGTCCTATACTCTCTTGTGGTGGTATCGCTGTTTTTACCATGGCGTCATTTAGAGCGGCGTCGCTGACGTCGGTGCTTAGACTACTTCTCAGGAAGTTTGTCATCAACTGCATCTTTTATGTCATCGCCATTGTCTTCTTTGTGTGTATCCACCATGTATATATCATATGAGGAGGTGGCTGTCCAGCGCCCTGTGGGCGGTGGTTCCTGTTGCTCTCCGGCATCGTCGTCCATACCGTTGATTTCTTCGGAGTCGAAATCAAGCATGTCGGTTAAATCGTCGACAATGGTTATCAAGTGGGTGGTGGGTGGGCAACGAAGTTCTTCGTCGTCCGCTTCCCACTCAAGCCCAACATAGTTCTGCCAGGAATCTCCTGACAAGGAGAGAGACTTTAATGAGTTCAACACGTCGCCTAGGGGTGAGTGTTGGAAGATGTATGTGGAGCTGAACTCTAAGATCGGCGCCCAGTCAGATTCGATGGGTGCGGATTCACGCGGTTCGGAGCCTGTAGCCAGAGACGAGTCCGAGGTTCCGATGACATAGGCCTCATTGGAGGTCAGGTCGGTGTTCGGCTCTAGCGCCGCTGAGTCCGCGGATTCCGTGGTGAGGTTGAGCCTCCCGTTCTCGGATGGCGTGCTCTGCTCTGGATCTAGGGCCAGTTCGGTTACACGCACAATCTCCTGCACACAGTCTGATGACAGATTTAGGTCATGTTCATCATGGCGGCAGGGCGCGGCTATCATGGGCTCAAATCTGTCGAAGATCAAGTCTCCGCGGATGTCAGCGGTGTAGTTCAAGCTTCCGAACCTGACCTGATGGCCAGGGGCGTAGCTATCAATCTGCTCCAGATGGCCAAGCAAGTTGGCCCGCAGTGCGAAGCCGCCGAATACGAAGATCTAGCCGGGGAGAAAAACCTCACCCTGGACCGCGTAGTTGTAGATGATCGGAGGAGCCATCAAGCCTTATGGTGATGACACAGTGGAACTCTCAATGAAAGCACCAATGTCGGTGTCAAAACCGGTGGATCTCGGGTAGGGGGTCCCGAACTGTGCGTCTAAGGATAATCGTAACAGGAGATGGGGGACAAAATGTTTTACCCAGGTTCGGGCCCTCTCGATTTAGGAAATACCCTACTTCCTGCTTGATTGAGTTGATCTACCACGAGATCGTAGAGGCTAAACCCTAGAAGCTAGCCTATGGTTATGATTGTTGTTCTACGAACTAAACCCTCCGGTTTATATAGATACCGAAGGGGGCTAGGGTTACACAGAGTCGGTTACAGAGAAAGGAATCTTCATATCCTAACCGCCAAGCTTGCCTTCCATGCAAAGGAGAGTCCCATCCGGACACGGGACGAAGTCTACTATCTTGTATCTTCATAGTCCAACAGTCCGACATATGCATATAGTTTGGCTGATCGAGGACCCCTTAATCCAGGACTCCCTCACCCAACATTTGCATTTTGTTCCCAGCTTTCACCGCCATGTGCCAATTTCCCATGGGCTGCCCTTCTCAGCAGCAGCTGTCCAAGATCATCTTCAAAAGTGGACTTATCATGGGTTCCATCCATTCCCGATTATAGGCAAAGATCATCCATTATGTGGTCTTCAACTAGGTAGTCCACATCCTCCATTCCAGTCAGAGTATGTCATTCTTTAAAACTCCTTCAAACGATCGATTGTGATTACCTCAGGCTGGTATGAAGAGTTTCAATGATCTATGTATCAAAAGTAATTCTTTTTGCTACTTAAGGTAATAGTTCTACGAGTCACCTCCTCTAAGATGTCTCGTTATGGCACCATAGCAACTCAACTCCTCGCTTCATTGACAACCGTTCACCACCTTCTTAGTCGTGGAATTGTTGTCTACCTAGTGAACCTTCGTCATCTGTGTCACTCCATTCCTTTGGATGTGTGCTCCGTGTCTCAAGTCGAGACATGTTGCTATGTCTCACTCCGTGAGTTGATCCTGAGTTGTTCGATCTTCGAGAAGATCGATCCTTCTAGAGTCTTTCTTTTCCTCTTGTTGTCATGTTGGTTGGAGTTCTCAGAGCAATACATCGAGACAAAGATGGTGATCGAATCAACGCCCTTATGAAGTGCAACTTGGATCGTGGAGATTATGTTAGTTTGCGTTCCCCCCTTCATCTTACCCTACGCTTGAATCTCGGGATGAGATTCTTATTTAGTGGGGGTGAGTTGTCACAACCCCAGTTCAGGCCTTGCCTGTCTTTGCATTAGCCGCCATGCATCATGTCTAAATTTTATGAAACTTTGAAATGGGGGCTGATAAACCATAGCACCAAATGAAATTCAACTAGGGTCCAAATAAAATCATTTTCACTGAACCCAAAATGCCCTTCTAAAATGTTCATCATCTTTGCCTTGGTCTAGAACCTCTGACAAAAATGGTGCACACTTTTCTAGGATAACAGAGGGTCACTGAATTAAATCATATAGTATTTTCATTTGGGCATTTAAATGCTATAAAATATTTTAAATGCCCAAATAATCATAAAATGAAATGTTTACTGTTGGATATATTTCAAATAGGGGGCATGAGCAGTTTCATGATTTTTGAGAATGTCTAGGTATTTTTAGAAAAGCAAATGTTACAGAATAATTAGAAAACATAAAGAAAATAGGAAAGAGAGAGAGAGAGAGAGGACATTGTACCTTGCAGCCCACTTACCTGGCCAGCTGGTGGCCCGGAAGACAACCCAGCCCACCAGGGGCAGGGGCGTCTTCCTCCCGCGCCAGTAGGATGCCGCGAGCGTGGTCGCCGCACGCTAGCACACGTTGGGCCACCTCCTGCTTCCGACCGCCTCCCCGACGTTGCTTTCGATGCCACGCAGTCCACTGCACCCTGCTTCCCCTCGACCTCTTCCCTCCATGCAGCTCTCTCTTTCCCCCTCCTCTGCTCTCTTCCCGAACGGAGCTCGTTGATGCCGAACACCGTTCCCGCGGCCACTGGCCACCCCTCGCCCTGCCGCTGAGCCCAGAAGCACCGCCGCGTCTTCCTCGTCCTCTCCATCGAGCTACACGACGCCGGAGGCCCTGCTTCATCACCACCATCGTCGTCTTCGGCCTTGGCCGCCGTGGATCGCCACCGTCGAATTCGCGGCCACCAACGCTTCCCCGACCCTGCCGTCTGCACCACCCCCCTCTCTGTGAGCCTGTGGTTCTTTCCCCTCCTTTCTCATTGTTGTTCCGACACCCTAGCGCCTAGACCGTGCTAGCCGAGCTCGGGCCGCCGCCCGTTTTGTCGCCGTTGAGGCTTGAGTTCGAACGGGTCGCGCCCGTGCACCGCACTGAGCTCCTGGTGACCCCAGGAGGCTACCCAGTGCTTCACTTGGATCGCCCGCGCTCCACAACGCCGTTTCACTGAGGTTCGAACTCCGACCACTGCCGCGAGCTCCATTCCGGCGAACTCCAGCCACCCCAGCTCCAGCCGCTGCCATGAGTGGATGCAGGCGAGTTCCAACTCCGCGTAGATGCCCTCTGCGTGCCTAGCAGCGGCCTATAACCGCCGCCCCGACCAACTCTGGCGAGTTCCCGCTGCTACTGTGGTCGCCTGCATCACCTGCTGACATGGCGCCGGTTAATTAGCGCTAATAACCCCGCTAAACACCCCCAGGGCCACTGCCATGTGGGCCCAGTGCCTGTT
Organism: Triticum aestivum; assembly: GCF_018294505.1. Classification (NCBI taxonomy): domain Eukaryota; kingdom Viridiplantae; phylum Streptophyta; class Magnoliopsida; order Poales; family Poaceae; genus Triticum; species Triticum aestivum. The sequence continues at coordinate 353,606,692 of NC_057804.1, read as the reverse complement.
TAGTTTAGTTTAATTTCCTTCTTAGATTAGTTTATAACCCAGCGAGACCCACACGTCAGAATTGACCCTGCTGACGTGGTCTTTGACCAGGCCCACCTGTCAGCGACACTGACTAGCCATGTGTCACTGATGTGTGGACCCCACACATCATATTTGACCAGGAACAGCCCCGGTTGACCCGCTGACATCGTGATGTCATCATGCTAACGCAGTAAATATTTTCTGGAATTAGAATTAATCAGAAAAGGTTTAGAAATTTCAAAAAATGCCTAAAACTTCTAAAAATCATAAAAATTAATCTGTAACTCCAAATGCAAAGATTTATATATGCAAAATGATCAGAAAAATCCAATCTATCCATCTGTACCGGTTTCATGCATGTTTAAACAACTTAACCTTGCTATTTAGTGCAAAACATGATAAGACACAATTTAAATTCATAATTTGAGTTTGGAATTGAAGCTTTGGTTCAGAATGACCCAAATCCATCTGGTTGTAGTTGCATTAGGCAAACACACTCATATTGCCATGTCATGAGCATGCATCATATTGTGCATTGCATTGATTGTGTTTCCTTCTCTGTTGTCAGTAATTGTCCCCTCTCGATAGACGTGTTTTCGATGATGAGTTCGATGACACCGATGAAGAGCTATACTATCTTCAGAAGTGACAGGCAAGCAAAACCTCCTTGTTCATTCCGATACAATCCCACTCTCTCACTCCTGCTCACTTTTACTACATTAGGACAACAACGATTCAACTATTACATGCTGCGGTAGCTGAACCCCCTTTCCTTTGCATGATGTGTGATTTCCACAGTAAATAGATGAAACCCACTAGCATGAGTAGGATTTGTTTGAGCCTTGATGTGCCTACTCATTCATGCCTGTTGTCATGCCTGCTATCCTTAGAGTTGTGTCAGGTCTGATTCATTGGGGATGAATTAGAACAGAGATGAACATGTCCTAATGTGTGTGAGCTAAGTGTGTGAACACGATTTGGTAAAGGTAGCGGTGAGAGGCCATGTAGGAGTACATGGTGGGTTGTCTCATTGAAGCCGTCCTCAGGAACTGAGTTCTCTGTTTGTGATCCATGAACAGTTACTACCATGCATTGGGCCCGAAACCAATGGACCCTCTCGGCTTCTTAACCACCCTTGTCCTGTTTCCAAGAGTTGCAAGTAGTTTCTGGTATTTGTAGTATGTTGGAGGCCGTGCACAACACTGACCCGAGGGGTGGGCTTTGATGCGGTAGGCACGTGGCACGGTGTACCGGGCGCCCGTTTGGTGTCTCGGGAACCCTACTCACATCGTTCGGGGCCGTATGTGAAAACTTCGGCCGAACTCCCTGCGGATGGAACCTGAATAGGCGATAAACCTGGACTAGAGACTTGAGTGTTTAGGTCGGCCGTGGCCGACACCCTCGTTGGGCTTCCACTTGAAAGTTGCCGAGTACATGTCGTGTAAACCACGGTAAGTGGTGAGAGCGTCTGTGAAGAAGTACACCCCTGCAGTGTTAACATCATTTATTCGAGTAGCCGCGTCGGCGGTAAAGGACCTCGGGGTTGCCTATACAGTTCATAGACAAGTGAAAGTGGATACTCTAAAATACGCAAGATAAGCGTGAGTGCTATGGATGGCGTTCTCATAGGGAGACGGGAATGGATCCATAGTGGTGTATTGATATGGTGAATATGTGGACTCGGGTGCGCGACCTCAAAGAGTTACTTGCAGTCGTAGTTCAGGATAGCCACCGAGTTAAAGCTGGCTTGCTGTAGTTAAACTCCACCATCCCCTTTGTTGGTAGTGATGGATATGTAGTTAGTTCTGATGTAAGTCTTGCTGGGTACATTTGTACTCGCGTTTGCTTAATTTATGTTTTTGCAGAGAGACTACATTCTCGCTAGTAGTTCTGCGGGGACTTTGATGTTTAGCTTGTTACCTCAGCTATGATCTTGTGCCCTCGGTAGGATCTGCTAGATAGTCAGGCTTCTTAGTCTTTTTCATTTGTAGATGCCTGTACTCATACATGATAAGCTTCCGCATGTGCTTTGACTTGTATGCTCTCAATGTTGGGTCATGATACCCATGATTGTAATATTTGGCTCCTCGGAGCCCATTGAATAAAATATTTGTGTTGTAGAGTCATGTTGTGATGCCATGTTGTATTTGCACATATGGAGCATATTGTGTGTATGATTATTGAAATGCTTGATATGTGTGGGATCCGACAACCTAGTTGTTTATTCTTGGTAGCCTCTCTTACCGGGAAATGTCTCCTAGTGCTTCCACCGAGCTATGGTAGCCTGCTACTGCTCCGGAACACTTAGGCTGGCTGGCATGTGTCCTTCTTCGTTCCTGTGTCTGTCTCTTCGGGGAAATGTCACACGTTGTTCCTTTAAGTCCCTGTAGCTTGCTACGACTTGGGTTCATACGTTGTTGATCGTCACGTTTGTTGCTGGGTCGTGTATGCCTGTTCCTGTAAGTTAGCGCCACCTTGGGTTTATGACTAGTCATGTCGGCCCGGGTTCTTTGTCATATGGACGCTAGCGGAACTATCATATACGTGAGCCAAAAGGCGCAAATGGTCCCGAGCCAGGTAAGGTGGCACCCGTGGGAATACCATGCGTGACGCCGCAAAGTGATATGATGTGTTACATGCTAGATCGGTGTGACTTAGGATCGGGGTGCTGACATGCAGCACCTCCGCAAGGTAGGGGTTGATGACCTTCTCGAAAAACTTGTCTTTGGGGGCGCTTGGAGACATCATGGTGATCTAGGTCTGTTAGAAAAACAGCTCGAAACAAAAACAGAGGATTTTGTCGTGGTACCGTGGTCAAAACTTTCGGGAGATTATATAATAAATTTTATCGATCAGAAGAAGTATTGTGCAAGAAAATGGAGTCTGGAGGGCAGACGAGGTGGCCACAAGGTAGTGGGCACGGGAGGGAGTCCTGGATTCAGGGGTCCTCAGATGTGCGGCCTAGGAGTATGGGCCGGGTTGCATGGGCCATACAGGATCAAGTCGAAGATCATCTACCGTGTCCGGATTGGACTTCTCAACACATGGACGGTAAGAATAGAGTTCGGAGGTTTCCTTCCCTGATAAACTGACTTTGTACAATCCGTAGGCCCCCTTCGGTGTGTATATAAACTAGAGGGGTTAGTCCGTAGAGGGAAAGTTTTTTCACCATCACCGGAATCCTCATAGGTTAGACATCTAGGGTTAGACATTACGATCTCGTGGTAGATCAACTCTTGTAATCTTCATGCTCGACAATCATAATCAAGCAGGAGTAGGGTTTTACCTCCATTAAGAGGGCCAGAACCTGGGTAAACATCGTGTCCCCTGGCCTCCTGTTACCATTGATCCTTAGACACATAGCTTCGCCACCCTATGGGAGTCCTGGACTAGGGGGTCCTTGGGCGTCCGGTCTATTGATGTGGGCCGGACTGATGGGCCGTCAAGACACAAGATAGAGGATCGTATCTTGTGTCCGGCGGGGACTCTTGCATGCGTGGATGGCAAGTATAGGTGTCTAGATATTTTATTCCTTTCTGTAAAACCGACTTTGTACAACCCTAGGCCCCTCCGGTGTCTATATAAACCGGAGGGTTAGATCGGAGGCAGGACCACAACATTGCTAGGTTAGCTATATAGGGTTAGCCGAATTGATCTCGAGGTAGATCAACTCTTGTAACCTCTATACCCTAAAATATAATCAATCAGGAGTAGGGTTTTACATTCATTAAGAGGGCCCGAACCTGGGTAAATACCGTGTCCGTTCTCCATTGTTACCATTGATCTTCAGACGCACAGCTTGGTCCCTCCTACCCGAGATCTGCCTGTTTTAACACCAACATTGGTGCTTTCATTGAGAGCTTTGCTGTATCGTCGACAGAAGGATCGATGGTTCACCTTTTCTCTAATGGTGACGCTATGTCCAGGGAAACCTTTCTTCCTGGAGATGTTTTTGTGTTCGGTGGTTTTGTGCTTCGAGCCAACTTGACCGGCCGCCTTCAGCAGGTCGACAGTTATGCCCCCGGCCACCAGATCAGGTTTGGAAACCTGAATTATGTTGCTAACATCCTACGAGACCTAGTCTTCGATGGGTTTGCAGCCTCGGCCGCCACTCTGTGTCCCATCCAAGAAGACTCTTCGGATCCCATCTATTGGTCAACACCCACCTCGGCCTTAGTTTCGGGGTACGTCTCATTGTCCGAAGACGGGAACATAAGCCCCGTCGGACCTCTTCCCCTTGCCGAACTCCCTATCAAAGACCCAGACGCAGGCTTAGACTTGGCCCTAGGCAACTATTCTGAATCACCGAGGTCTGCACTTAGCGGGTCTGATCAGGCGCTCCGTGCCGAACACAGCGCGGCAGACCCGCGGTTTCCGGTCCCACTCCCGCTCTTAGATGAAGCATTGGGTTTGATGCGGTATCTCGCCATCACGGAGGCTTTACCTCCGAACTGCACCCAGCTCGGACTAGGGGCTGAGAGAGGGGAATTTTACGCCCCACCCACCACCCACTTGATAGCCACTGTCGAGGACTTAACCGACATGCTAGATTATGCGTTCGAATACATCAACGACATGGATGACGATGCTGACACTGAACCAAGCCAAGTCCCACCCATCACGGGGCGTTGCATAGCCACCTCAACCTACGATGTGCACATGGTGGACACCCCGAAGAACGATGAGGGCAACCCAAGCACAGATGAGGATAGACCCGTCGATAAACCACCAAAGCGCCGACGTCAGCGACACCGCTCATGATCGCGTCGGGCGAAGGATAGTAATACCGGCACCGAAGACAATGAGACTCTGGACGTCGGCGAAGATCTCGAATACCCTATCGAGTCCACATCTGAATAGGACGAGCGGGAAGAGGGTGAACATAGTCCCGAACATGCTGACAAAGAAGATGAGGAGGACAACAACTATATGCCAGAATCCGAAGAGGAGGTCAGCCTCGGTGACGAGGAATTCATTGTCCCAGAGGAACCCCTCGACCAAGAACGCTTTAAGCGACAACTCATTGCTACAGCACGGAGCCTGAAGAGGAAGCAACTGCAGCTCAAAGAAGAACAAAATACGCTGAATGAAAGGTGGACCAAGGTCCTGGCCGCTGAGGAATACGGCCAAGAGCGACTTGTCAAAAGTTACCCTAGGCGCAAGCTGCTGCCTCAGTTTGACGATGAAGTCCTTGAACCAATACTGTCGAGGCTCATCAAGCTGAACACCAACCCACAACCCCTCGCCGAAGAGGCAGGGAGACCGCAGCCGTAGGATAGACATACAACTTGCAATGTGACCTAGCCAATAAAGCAGGTCAAACCAGGTCAATCTACGGATCAAGGGGCCGTGCCCCGGCGCGAGACAATGGCTATGAAGCCCGGTGCAATGACCATTACTATGCTCGGGATTAGAACCGAACTCAGATGTCAGCCGATCTCCGTCGTGACATTGCACGATATAGAGGGGCCACACACCCCATATGCTTCACTGATGAGGTTATGGAACATCAGTTTCCGGAAGTGTTTAAACCCGTAAACATCGAACCGTATGATGGTACGACGGATCCGGCCGCCTAGATTGAGGATTTTATTCACCACATTCATATGGCTCAAGGAGATGATCTCCATGACATTAAATACCTCCCTCTAAAACTGAAGGGACCACCACGACACTGGCTAAATAGCTTCCCAGAAAACTGTTGGGGAACGCAGTAATTTCAAAAAAAATCCTAAGATCATGCAAGATCTATCTAGGTGATGCATAGAAGCGAGGGGGAGAGTGTGTCCACGTACCCTCATAGACCGAAAGCGGAAGTGTTATGTAATGCGGTTGATGTAGTTGAACATCTTTGCGATCCAACCGATCTAGTACCGAACGCACGATACCTCCGCGATCTGCACACGTTTAGCTCGGTGACGTCCCTCGAACTCTAAATCCAGCTCTGGCCGAGGGAGAGTTCTGTCAACACGACGGTGTGGTGTCGGTGATGATGAAGTTACCGGCACAAGGCTTCGCCTAAGCACTATGGCAATATGATTGAGGTGTGTAACTGTGGAGGGGGCACCGCACACGGCTAAAATATCAACTTGTGTGTCTATGGGGTGCCCCCTCCCCCATATATAAAGGAGGGAGGGAGGAGGAGGCCGGCCAAGGATGGCGCGCAAAAGGGGGGGAGTCCTATTCCAAGTAGGAATCGCCCCCCCTTTCCTATTCCCACAAGGAGAAGGGGGGAAGGAGGAGGAGGAGAGAAGGAAGGAGGGGGGGGGGGGCGCCACCCCCTCCCCTTGTCCAATTCGGAATAGGGCAAGGGGGCACACGCCACCTCCTGGACAGCCCTCTCTCTTCTCCACTAAGGCCCATGAGGCCCAATAGCTTCCGGGGGGCGGGGCTCCGGTAACCCCCGGTACTACGGTTTTATCCGAAACTTTCCCGGAACACTTCCGGTGTCCGAACATAGCCGTCCAATATATCAATCTTTATGTCTCGACCATTTCGAGACTCCTCGTCATGTTCGTGATGACATCCAGGACTCTAAACAACCTTCGGTACATCAAATCACATAAAGTCATAATACCAATCGTCATCGAACTTTAAGCGTGCGGACCCTAAGGGTTCGAGAACTATGTAGACATGACCGAGACACATCTCCGGTCAATAACCAATAGGGGAACCTGGATGCTCATATTGGTTCCTACATATTCTACGAAGATCTTTATCGGTCAAACCGCATAACAACATACGTTGTTCCCTTTGTCATCGGTATGTTACTTGCCCGAGATTCGATCGTCGGTATCATCATACCTAGTTCAATCTCGTTACCGGCAAGTCTCTTTACTCGTTCCGTAATACTTCATCCCGCAACTAACTCATTAGTTACAATGCTTGCAAGGCTTATAGTGACAAGTATTACCGAGAGGGCCTAGATATACCTCTCTGAAACATGGAGTGACAAATCCTAATCTTGATCTATGCCAGCCCAACAAACACCTTCAGAGACACCTGTAGAGCACCTTTATAATCACCCTTTTACGTTGTGACATTTGGTAGAACACAAAGTGTTCCTCCGATATTCTAGAGTTGCATAATCTCATAGTCTGAGGAACTTGTATAAGTCATGAAGTAGCAATGAAACTGTAACCATCATAATGCTAAACTAACGGATGGGTCATGTCCATCACATCATTCTCCTAATGATGTGATCCCGTTCATCAAATGACAACACATGTCTATGGTTAGGAAACATAACCATCTTTGATTAACGAGCTAGTCAAGTAGAGGCATACTAGGGACTATATGTTTTGTCTATGTATTCACACATGTACTAAGTTTCCAGTTAATACAATTCTAGCATGAATAATAAATATTTATCATCAAATAAGGAAATAAATAATAACTTTATTATTGCATCTAGGGCATATTTTCTTCAGTCTCCCACTTTCACTAGAGTCAATAATCTAGATTACATAGTAATGATTTTAACACCCGTGGAGCTTTGATGCTGATAATGTTTTGCTCGTGGAAGAGGCTTAGTCAAGGGTCTGCAACATTCAGATCAATGTGTATCTTGCAAATCTCTATGTACCCTTCTGAAACTTGATGATGGATGGAATTGAAGCATCTCTTTATGTGCTTGCTTCTCTTGTGAAATCTGGATTCCTTTGCCAAGGCAATTGCACCAGTATTGTCACAAAAGATTTTCATTGGACCCGATGCACTAGGTATGACACCTAGATTGGATATGAACTCCTTCATCCAAACTCCTTCATTTGTTGCTTCTGAAGAAGCAATGTAATCCGCTTCACACATAGATCCCGCCACGACGCTCTGCTTGGAACTACACCAACTGACAGCCCCTCCATTCAATAAAAATACGTATCCAATTTGCGACTTAGAGTCATATAGATCAGTGTCAAAGCTTGCATCAACGTAACCGTTTATGATGAGCTCTTTTTCACCTCCATAAATGAGAAACATATCCTTAGTCCTTTTCATGTATTTCAGGATGTTCTTGATGGCTATCCAGTGCTTCACTCCGGGATTACTTTGGTACCTCCCTGCTATACTTATAGCAAGGCACACATCAGGTCTGGTACACAACATTGCATACATGATAGAACCTATGGCTGACGCATAGGGAATGACTTTCATTTTCTCTCTATCTTCTGCAGTGGTCGGGCATTGAGTCTGACTCAACTTCACACCTTGTAACACAGGCAAGAACCCTTTCTTTGACTGATCCATTTTGAACTTTTTCAAAACTTTATCAAGGTATGTGCTTTGTGAAATTCCAATTAAGCGTCTTTATCTATCTCTATAGATCTTGATGCCCAATATGTAAGCAGCTTCTCCGAGGTATTTCATAGAAATACTCTTATTCAGGTATCCCTTTATGCTATCCAGAAATTCTATATCATTTCCAATCAATATGTCATCTACATATAATATTAGAAATGCTATAGAGCTCCCACTCACTTTCTTGTAAATACAGGCTTCTCCAAAAGTCTGTATAAAACCATATGCTTTGATCACACTATCAAAACGTTCATTCCAACTCCGAGAGGCTTGTACCAGTCCATAAATGGACCGTTGGAGCTTGCACACTTTGTTAGCACCCTTTGGATTGACAAAACCTTCTGGTTGCATCATATACAACTCTTCTTCCAGAAATCCATTCAGTAATGCATTTTTGACATCCATCTGCCAAATTTCATAATCATAAAATGCGACAATCGCTAACATGATTCGGACAGACTTAAGCATCGCTACGGGTGAGAAAGTCTCATCGTAGTCAACTCCTTGAACTTGTCGAAAACCTTTTGCAACAAGTCAAGCTTTGTAAACAGTAATATTACCATCTGCGCCGGTCTTCTTCTTAAAGATCTATTTATTTTCTATGGCTTGGCGATCATTGGGCAAGCCCACCAAAGTCCACACTTTGTTCTCATACATGGATCCCATCTCAGATTTCATGGCCTCAAGCTATTTTGCGGAATCTGGGCTCATCATTGCTTCCTCATAGTTTGTAGGTTCATCATGGTCTAGTAGCATGACTTCCAGAACAGGATTACCATACCACTCTGGTGCGGATCTTACTCTGGAAGACCTAAGAGGTTCGGTAGTAACTTGATCTGAAGTTTCATGATCATCATCATTAACTTCCTCACTAATTGGTGTAGGAATCAATGGAACTGATTTCTGTGATGAACTACTCTCCAATAAGGGAGAAGGTACAATTACCTCATCAAGTTCTACTTTCCTCCCACTCACTTCTTTCTGGAGAAACTCCTTCTCTAGAAAGGATCCATTCTTAGCAACAAAGATTTTGCCTTTGGATCTGTGATAGAAGGTGACCCAACAGTTTCCTTTGGTATCCTATGAAGACGCACTTCTTCGATTTGGGTTTGAGCTTATCAGGTTGAAGCTTTTTCACATAAGCATCACAGCCCCAAACTTTTAAGAAATAACAACTTTGGTTTCTTGCCAAACCACAGTTCATAAGGCATCGTCTCAACGGATTTTGATGGTGCCCTATTTAAAGTGAATGCAGCCGTCTCTAAAGCATAACCCCAAAACGATAGCGGTAAATCAGTAAGAGACATCATAGATCGCACCATATCCAATAAAGTACGGTTACGATGTTCGGACACACCATTTTGCTGTGGTGTTCCAGGTGGCGTTAATTGTGAAACTATCCCATGTTGTTTCAAAGGAAGACCAAACTCGTAACTCAAATATTCTCCTCCACGATTTGATCATAGAAACTTTATTTTCTTGTTACGATGATTTTCCACTTCACTCTCAAATTCTTTGAACTTTTCAAATGTTTCGGGCTTATGCTTCATTAAGTAGATATAACCATATATGCTCAAATCAACTGTGAAGGTAAGTAAATAACGATACCCACCACGAGCCTCAATACTCATTGGACCGCATACATCGGTATGTATTATTTCCAACAAGTCAGTAGCTCATTCCATTGTTCCGGAGAACGGAGTTTTAGTCATCTTGCCCATGAGGCATGGTTCACAAGCACCAAATGATTCGTAATCAAGTGATTCCAAAAGTCCATCAGCATGGAGTTTCTTCATGTTCTTTACACCGATATGACCCAAACGGTAGTGCCACAAATAAGTTGCACTATCATTATTAAAATTAAATCTTTTGGCTTCAGCACTATGAATATGTGTATCACTACTATCAAGATTCAACAAAAATAGACCACTCAGCAGGGGTGCATGACCATAAAAGATATTACTCATATAAATAGAACAACCATTATTTTATGATTTAAATGAATAACTGTATCGCATCAAACAAGATCCAGGTATAATGTTCATGCTCAATGCTGGCACCAAATAACAATTATTCAGGTCTAAAACTAATCCCGATGGTAGATGTAGAGGTAGCATGCCGACGGCTATCACATCGACCTTGGAACCATTTCCCACGCGCATTGTCACCTCGTCCTTAGGCAATCTCTGTTTAATCCGTAGCCCCTGTTTCAAGTTGCAAATATGAGCAACATAACCAGTATCAAATACCCAGGCACTACTACGAGCATTAGTAAGGTACACATCAATAACATGTAAATCAAATATACCTTTCACTTTGCCATCCTTCTTATCCGCCAAGTACTTGGGGCAGTTTCACTTCCAGTGACCAGTCCCTTTGCAGTAGAAGCACTTAGTTTCAGGCTTAGGTCCAAACTTGGGTTTCTTCTCTTGAGCAGCAACCTTTTTCCGTTTTTCTTGAAGTTCCCCTTCTTCCCTTTGCCCTTTTTCTGGAAACTAGTGGTCTTGTTGACTATCAACACTTGATGCTCCTTTTTTATTTCTACCTTCGCAGCATTTAGCATCGCGAAGAGCTCGGGAATAGTCTTGTTCATCCCTTGCATATTATAGTTCATCACGAAGCCTTTATAGCTTGGTGGCAGTGATTGAAGAACTCTGTCACTGACACTATTAACTGGAAGATCAACTCCCAGCTGAGTCAAGTGGTTATGGTACCCAGACATTCTGAGTATGTGTTCACTGACAGAACTATTCTCCTCCATTTTGCAGCTATAGAACTTGTTGGAGACTTCATATCTCTCAACTCGGGCATTTTCTTGAAATATTAACTTCAACTCTTGGAACATCTCATATGCTCCATGACGTTCAAAATGTCTTTGAAGTCCCGATTCTAAGCCGTAAAGCATGGCACAATGAACTATCAAGTAGTCATCAGCTTTGCTCTGCCAAATGTTCTTAAAGTCATTAGTAGCATCTGCAGCAGGCCTGGCACCTAGTGGTGCTTCCTGGAAGTAGTTCTTCTGTGCAGCAATGAGGATAATCCTCAAGTTATGGAACCATTCCGTGTAGTTGCTGCCATCATCTTTCAACTAAGCTTTCTCTAGGAACGCATTAAAATTCAAAGGAACGGTAGCACGGGCCATTGATCTACAATAACATAGACATGAAAAATAACTATCAGGACTACGTTCATGATAAATTAAAGTTCAATTAATCATATTACTTAAGAACTCCCACTTAAATATGTTGGGGAACGCGGTAATTTCAAAAAAAATCCTACGATCACGCAAGATCTATCTAGGTGATGCATAACAACGAGGGGGAGAGTTTGTCCACATACCCTCATAGACCAAAAGCGGAAGCATTATGACAACGCGGTTGATGTAGTCGTACGTGTTCACGATCCGACCGATCCAAGTACCAAACGTACGTCACCTCCGCGTTCAGCACACATTCAGCTCGATGACGTCCCTCGTACCCTTGATCCAGTTGAGGCCGAGGGTGAGTTCCGTCAGCACGACGGCGTGGTGACGGTGATGATGATGCTATCAGCGTAGGGCTTTGCCTAAGATCCGCAACGGTATGATCGAGGCGTGTAACTGTGGAGGGGGGCACTGCACATGGCTAAAAGATCAACTTGTGTGTTCTAGGGTGCCCCCGTGCCCCCGTATATAAAGGAGGGATGGGAGGCTGGCCAACCCTCCTTGGTGCACTCCAAAAGGGGAATCCTACTAGGGCTCCAAGTCCAAGTAGGTTTCTACCAAGAAGGAGAGAGGGGGAAGGAAGGAGAGGGAGAGATGGAGAAGGAAAGGGGGGCGCCGCCACCTTTCCCTTGTCCTATTTGGACTCAGGGGGGCGGCCAGCCCTCCTGTAGCCCTCCTCTCCCTCTCTCTCCATTAAGGCCCATCGAGGCCCATTAGTCCCCCCCGGGGGGGGGGGGGTCCGGTAACCCTCTGGCACTCCGGTTTTATCTGAAACATCTTCGGAACACTTCTGGTGTCTGAATATAGTCGTCCAATATATCAATCTTTATGTATCGACCATTTCGAGACTCCTCGTCATGTCCATGATCTCATCCGGGACTCTGAACGAACTTTGGTCATCAAAAACACATAACTCATAATACACATCGTCATCGAACGTTAAGCGTGCGGACCCTATGGGTTCGAGAACTATGTAGACATGACCGAGACACATCTTTGGTCAATAACCAATAGCGGAACCTGGATGCTCATATTGGCTCCTACATATTCTATGAAGATCTTTATTGGTCAAACCACATAACAACATATGTTGTTACTTTTGTCATCGGTATGTTACTTGCCCGAGATTCGATCGTCGGTATCTCAATACCTAGTTCAATCTCATTACCGGGAAGTCTCTTTGCTCGTTCCGTGATACTTCATCCTGCAACTAACTCATTAGTCACAATGCTTGCAAGGCTTATAGTGATGAGTATTACCGAGAGGGCCCAGAGATACCTCTCCGAAACACGGAGTGACAAATCCTAATCTCGATCTATGCCAACCCAACAAACACCTTCGGAGACACCTGTAGAGAACCTTTATAATCACCCATTTACATTGTGACGTTTGGTAGCACACCAAGTATTCCTCCGGTATTTGGGAGTTGCATAATCTCATAGTCTGAGGAACATGTATAAGTCATGAAGAGAGCAGTAGCATTGAAACTGTAACGATCATAATGCTAAGCTAATGGATGGGTCATGTCCATCACATCATTCTCCTAAGGATGTGATCCCGTTCATCGAATGACAACACATGTCTATGGTTAGGAAACTTAACCATCTTTGATTAACGACCTAGTCAAGTTGAGGCATACTAGGGACTATATGTTTTGTTTACGTATTCACACATGTACTAAGTTTCTAGTCAATACAATTCTAGCATGAATAATAAACATTTATCATGAATTAAGGAAATAAATAATAACTTAATTATTGCCTCTAGGGCATATTTCCTTCAGTCTCCCACTTGCACTAGAGTGAATAATCTAGTTCACATCACCATGTGATTTAACACCAATATTTACATCTGTATGTGATTAATACCCATAGTTCACATCGTCATGTGACCAACACCCAGAGGATTTACTAGAGTCAATAATCTAGTTCACATCGCTATGTGATTAACACCCAAAGAGTACTAAGGTGTGATCATGTTTTGCTCGTGAGAGAAGTTTAATCAACGGGGTTGTCACATTCAGAGCCGTATGTATTTTGCAAATATTCCATGTCTACAATGCTCTGCACTGAGCTACTATAGCTAATTGGTCCCACTTTCAATATGTATCCAGATTGAGACTTAGAGTCATCTAGATCAGTGTAAAAGCTTGCATTGATATAACTCTTTACGACGAGCTCTTTTATCACCTCCATAATCAAGAAATATTTCCTTAGTCCTCGCTAAGGATAATCTTGACCGCTGTCCAGTGATCTACTCCTAGATCAAAATTGTACTCCCTTGTCAAACTCAGGGCAGGGTACACAATAAGTCTGGTACACAACACAACATACTTTATAGAACCTATGACTGTGGCATTCGGAATGACTTCCATTCTTTTTCTATTTTTTGTCGTGGTCGGGCTTTGAGTCTTACTCAACTTTACACCTTGTAATACATGCAAGAACCCTTTCTTTGACTGATCCATTTTGAACTTCTTCAAAACTTTACCAAGGTATGTGATTTGTGAAAGTCCAATTAAGCGTCTTGATCTATCTCTATAGATCTTGATGCCCAATATGTAAGCAGCTACACCGAGGTTTTTCATTGAAAAAACTCTTATTCAAATATCCCTTTATGCTATCTAGAAATTCTATATCATTTCCAATCAACAATATGTCATCCACATATAATATTAGATATGCTACTGAGCTCCCACTCACTTTCTTGTAAATACAGGCTTCTCCAAAAGTCTGTATAAAACCATATGCTTTGATCATATTATCAAAGCGTTTTATTCCAACTCCGAGAGGTTTGCCCCAGTCCATAAATGGATCGCTGGAGCTTGCACACTTTGTTAGCACCCTTTGGATCAACAAAACCTTCTGGTTGCATCATATACAACTCTTCTTCTGGAAATCCATTTAGGAATGCAATTTTGACATCCATATGCCAAATTTCATAATCATAAAATGCAACAATCGCTAACATGATTCGGACAGACTTAAGCATCGCTACGGGTGAGAAAGTCTCATCGTAGTCAACTCCTTGAACTTTGTCAAAAACCTTTTTCCGACAATTCGAGCTTTGTAGATAGTAACACTACTATCAACGTCCGTCTTCCTCTTGAAGATCCATTTATTTTGTATGGCTTGCCGATCATCGGGCAAGTCCACCAAAGTCCTCGGTTTGTTCTCATACATGGATCATATCTCAGATTTCATGGAATCTGGGCTCATGATCGCTTCCTCATAGTTCGTCAGTTCATCATGGTATATTAACATGACTTCTACAAGGATCGCCGTAACACTCAGGTGCGGACCGTACTATGGAAGACCTGCGAGTTTCTCTAGTAACTTGATCTGCAGTTTCATGATCATCATCATTAGCTTCCTGACTAATTGGTGTAGGAATCACTAGAACTGATTTCTATGATGAACTACTTTCCAATTCGGGAGAAGGTACAATTACCTTATCAAGCTCTACTTTCCTCCCACTCACTTCTTTCGAGAGAAACTCCTTCTCTAGAAAGGATCCATTTGAGCAACAAAGATTTTGCCTTTGGATCTGTGATAGAAGGTGTACCCAGCAATTTCCTTTGGGTATCCTATGAAGATGCACTTCTCCGATTTGGGTTTGAGCTTATCAGGTTGAAGCTTTTTCACATAAGCATCACATCCCCAAATTTAAGAAATGACAACTTTGGTTTCTTGCCAAACCACAGTTCATAAGGCGTCGTCTCAAGAGATTTCGATGGTGCCCTATTTAACGTGAATGCAGTTGTCTCTAATGCATAACCCCAAAACGATAGTGGTAAATTGGTAAGATACATCATAGATCGCACCATATCCAATAAAGTGTGATTACGACATTCGGCCACACCATTACGCCGTGGTGTTCCATGTGGCGTGAGCTGTGAAACTATTCCACATTGTTTTAAATGAAGGCCAAACTCATAACTCAAATATTCTCCTCTATGATCAGATCGTAGAAACTTTATTTTCTTGTTACGATGATTCTCCACTTCACTCTGAAATTCTTTGAACTTTTCAAATATTTCAGACTTGTGTTTCATTAAGTAGATATACCCATATTTTCTCAAATCATCTGTGAAGGTTAGAAAATAACGATACCTGCCACAAGCATCAACACTCATTGGACTGCATTCATCGGTATGTATTATTTGCAATAAGTCACTAGTTCGTTCCATTGTTCCGGAGAACGGAGTTTTAGTCATCTTGCCCATAAGGCACGGTTCGCAAGCATCAAATGATTCATAGTCAAGTGATTCCAAAAGTCCATATTTATGGAGTTTCTTCATGCGCTTTACACCGATATGACCCAAACGGCAGTGCCACAAATATGTTGCATTATCATTATCAACTTTACATCTTTTGGCATCAATATTATGAATATGTGTATCACTACAATCAAGATTCAATAAACCATCAACATTGGGTGTATGACCATAGAAGGTTTTAGTCATGTAAACAGAATAACAAGTTATTCTCTGTCTTAGATGAATAATCATATCACAATAAACATGATCTAATCATATTTATACTCAACACAAACACCAAATAACATTTATTTAGGTTCAACACTAATCTCGAAAGTATAGGGAGTTTGCGATGATGATCATATTAATCTTGGAACCACTTCCAACACACATCGTCACTTCACTCTCAACTAGTCTATGTTTATTCTGTAACTCCTGTTTCGAGTTACTAATCTTAGCAACCGAACAAGTATCAAATACCCAGGGGCTACTATAAACACTAGTAAGGTACACATCAATAACCTATATATCAAATATACCCTTGTTCACTTTTCCATCCTTCTTATCCACCAAATATTTAGGGCATTTCTGCTTCCAGTGACCATTTCCTTTGCAGTAGAAGCACTTAGTTTCAGGCTTTGGTCCAGCTTTGGGCTTCTTCACGGGAGTGACAACTTGCTTGTCATTCTACTTGAATGTCCCTTTCTTTCCCTTTGCCCTTTTCTTGAAACTAGTGGTCTTATCAATCATCAAAATTTGATGCTCTTTCTTGATTTCTACCTTCGTTGATTTCAACATCACGAAGAGCTCGGGAATCGTTTTCGTCATCCCTTGCATACAATAGTTCATCACGAAGTTCTAGTAACTTGGTGATGGTGACTAGAGAAATTTGTCAATTACTATCTTATCTAGAAGATTAACTCCCACTTGATTCAAGTGATTGTAGTACCCAGACACTGAGCACATGCTCACTAGTTGAGAAATTCTCCTCCATCTTTTAGGCAAAGTACTTGTCGGAAGTTTCATACCTTTTAACACGGAAATGAGTCTGAAATACCAATTTCAGCTCTTGGAACATCTCATATGCTCCGTGACATTTCAAAAACGTTCTTGAAGTCCCGGTTCTAAGCCGTAAATCATGGTGCACTAAACTATCAAGTAGTCATCATATTGAGCTAGCCAAACGTTCATAACGTCTGCATCTGCTCCTGCAATAGGTCAGTCACCTAGCGGTGCATCAAGGACACAATTCTTCTGTGCAGCGATGAGGATAAACCTTAGATCATGAACCCAGTCCACATCATTGTTACCATCATCTTTCAACTTAGTTTTCTCTAGGAACATATAAAAACACAGGGAAGCTATAACGCGAGCTATTGATCTACAACATAATTTGCAAAATACTATCAGGACTAAGTTCATGATAAATTAAAGTTCAATTAATCATATTACTTAAGAACCACCACTTAGATAGACATCCCTCTAGTCATCTAAATGATCACGTGATCCAAATCAACTAAACCATGTCCGATCATGACGTGAGATGGAGTAGTTTTCAATGGTGAACATCACCATGTTGATCATATCTACTATATGATTCACGCTCAACCTTTCGGTCTCCAGTGTTCCGAGGCCATATCTGCATATGCGAGGCTCATCAAGTTTAACCCGAGTATCCTGTTTGTGCAAAACTGGCTTGGACCCATTGTATGTGAACGTAGAGCTTATCACACCCGATCATCACGTGGTGTCTCGACATGACGAATTGTAGCAACGGTGCATACTCAGGGCGAACACTTATACCTTGAAATTTAGTAAGGGATCATCTTATAATGCTACCAACGTTCTGAGCAAAATAAGATGCATAAAGGACAAACATCACATGCAATCAAAATATGTGACATGATATTGCCATCATTATCTTGTGCTCATGATCTCCATCACTGAAGCATCGTCATGATCTCCATCGTCACCGGCGCGACACCTTGATCTCCATCGTATCATCGTTGTCGTCTCGCCAACTATTGTTACTACGACTATTTGTTACCGCTTAGTGATAAAGTAAAACAATTACATGGCGATTGCATTGCACACAATAAAGCGACAACCATATGGCTCCTGCCAGTTGCCGATAACTTTGTTACAAAACATGATCATCTCATACAACAATTTATATCACATCATGCTTGACCATATCACTTCATAGCAAGCCCTGCAAAAACAAGTTAGACGTCCTCTACTTTGTTGTTGCAAGTTTTACGTGGCTGCTACGGGCTTCTAGCAAGAACCGTTCTTACCTACGCATCAAAACAACAATGATTTTTCATCAAGTGTGCTGTTTTAACCTTCAACAAGGACCGGGCGTAGCCACACTTGATTCAACTATAGTTGGAGAAACAGACACTCACCAGCCACCTATGTGCGAAGCACGTCGGTAGAACCAGTCTCGTGTAAGCGTACGCGTAATGTCGGTCTGAGCCGCTTCATCCAACAATACCATCGAATCAAAGTATGACATGCTGGAATGCAGTATGACTATTATCTCCCACAACTCTTTGTGTTCTACTCGTGCATATAACATCTACGCATAAACCTGGCGCTGATACCACTGTTATGGAACGCGGTAATTTAAAAAAAGATCTACGATCATGCAAGATCTATCTAGGTGATGCATAGCAACGAGGGGGAGAGTGTGTGCACGTACCCTCGTAGACCAAAAGTGGAAGCGTTATGACAATGCAGTTGATGTAGTCGTATGTCTTCACGATCTTACCGATCCAAGTACCGAACATACGACACCTCCGCGTTCAGCACACGTTCAGCTCGATGACGTCCCTCGTACTCTTGATCCAGTTGAGGCCGAGGGTGAGTTCCGTCAGCATGACGGCATGGTGACGGTGATGATGATGCTACTGACGCAGGGCTTTGCCTAAGCTCCACAATGGTATGATGTAGGTGTGTAACTATGGAGGGGGCACCGTACACGGCTAAAAGATCAACTTGTGTGTCCTAGGGTGCTCCCCTTCCCTCATATATAAAGGAGGGAGGGGAGGCCGGCCAGCCCTCCTTGGTGCGCCCCAAAAGGGGGAATCCTACTAGGACTCCAAGTCCTAGTAGGTTTCCACCAAGAAGGAGAGAGGGGGAAGGAACAAGAGGAAGAGAGGGAGAAGGAAAGGGGGTGGTGGGCGCCGCCCCCTTTCCCTTGTCCTATTCGAACTCAGGGGGAAGCCCTCCTTCAGCCCTCCTCTCTCTCTCCACTAAGGCCCATCGAGGCCCATTAGTTCCCTGTGGGGGTTTCGGTAACCCTCTGGCACACCAGTTTTATCCGAAACTTCTCTGGAACACTTCTCGTGTCCGAATATTGTCGTCCAATATATCAATCTTTATGTCTCGACCATTTCGAGACTCCTTGTCACGTACGTGATATCATCTGGGACTCCGAACAAACTTCAGTCATCAAAAACACATAACTCACAATACATATCGTCATCGAACATTAAGTGTGCAGATCCTACGGGTTCGATAACTTTGTAGACATGACTGATACACATCTCTGGTCAATAACCAATAGCGGAACCTAGATGCTCATATTGGCTCCTACATATTCTATGAAGATCTTTATCGGTCAAACTGCATAACAACATACGTTGTTTCTTTTGTCATCGGTATGTTACTTGCCCGAGATTCGATCGTTGGTATCTCAATACCTAGTTGAATCTCGTTACTGGAAAGTCTCTTTACTCGTTCCATGATACTTCATCCTGCAACTAACTCATTAGTCACAATTCTTGCAAGGCTTATAGTAATGAGTATTACCGAGAGGGCCCATAGATACCACTCTGAAACACGGAGTGACAAATCCTAATCTCGATCTATGTCAACCCAACAAACACCTTCAGAGACACCTGTAGAGCACCTTTATAATCAACCTTTTATGTTTTGACGTTTGGTAGCACACAAAGTGTTCCTCCGGCATTCAGGAGTTGCATAATCTCATAGTCTGAGGAACATGTATAGTCATGAAGAGAGCAGTAGCATTGAAACTGTAACGATCATAATGCTAAGCTAACGAATGGGTCATGTCCGTCACATCATTCTCCTAATGATGTGATCCCATTCGTCAAATGACAACACATGTCTATGGTTAGGAAACATAACCATCTTTGATTAACGAGCTAGTTAAGTAGAGGCAGACTAGGGACTATAAGTTTTGTCTATGTATTCACACATGTACTAAGTTTCTGGTTAATACAATTCTAGCATGACTAATAAACATTTATCACGAATTAAGGAAATGAATAATAACTTTGTTATTGCCTCTAGGGCATATTTCCTACAAGATAGACATCCCTCTAGTCATCTAAATGATCACGTGATCCAAATCAACTAAACCATGTCCGGTCATCACGTGAGATGGAGTAGTTTTCAATGATGAACATCACTATGTTGATCATATCTACTATATGATTCACGTTCGACCTTTCAGTGTCAGTGTTTCGAGGCCATATCTTCATATGCTAGCCTCGTCAAGTTTAACCCGAGTATTCTATGCGTGCAAAACTGGCTTGCACCCGTTGTATGTGAGTAGAGATTGTCACACCAGATCATCACGTGGTGTCTCAGCACGACGAACTGTAGCAACATTGCATACTCAGGGAGAACACTTGTACCTTGAAATTTAGTAAAGGATCATCTTATAAATCTACAGTCGTACTAAGCAAAATAAGATGCATAAAAGATAAACATCACATGCAATCAAAATATGTGACATGATATGGCCATCATCATCTTGTGCTCATGATCTCCATCATCGAAGCATCGTCATGATCTCCATCGTCACCGGCGCGACATCTTGATCTCCCTCGTAGCATCGTTGTCGTCTCGCCAACTTTGTTACTATGACTATCGCTACCGCTTAGTGATAAAGTAAAAGAATTACATGGCGATTGCACTGCATAAAATAAAGCGACAACCATATGGCTCCCGCCAGTTGCCGATAACTTTGTTACAAAACATGATCATCTCATACAACAATTTATATCACATCATGCCTTGGCCATATGACATCACAGCAAGCCCTGCAAAAACAAGTTAGACGTCCTCTACTTTGTTGTTGCAAGTTTTACGTGGCTGCTACGGGCTTCTAGCAAGAACCGTTCTTACCTACGCATCAAAACCACAATGATTTTTCGACAAGTGTGTTGTTTTAACCTTCAACAAGGACCGGTCGTAGCCACACTCGATTCAACTAAAGTTGGAGAAACAGACACCCGCCGGCCACCTAAGTGCATAAGCACGCTGGTAGAACAAGTCTCATGAACGCGGTCATGTAATGTCGGTCCGGGCCGCTTCATCCAACAATACCGCCGAATCAAAGTATGACATGCTGGTAAGCAGTATGACTATTATCGCCCACAACTTTTTGTGTTCTACTCGTGCATATAACATCTATGCATAAACCTGGCTCTGATACCACTGTTGGGGAATGTAGTAATTTCAAAAAATTTCCTACGGTCACACAAGATCTATCTAGGTGATGCATAGCAACGAGGGGGAGAGTGTTTCCACGTACCCTCATAGACCAAAAGCGGAAGCGTTATGTAATGCGGTTGATGTAGTCGAACGTCTCCGCGACCAACCGATCAAGTACCGAATGCACGACACCTCCGCGATCTGCACACGTTCAGCTCGGTGACGTCCCTCGAACTCTAGATCGAGATGAGGCCGAGGGAGAGTTCTATAAGCACGATGTAGTGGTGACTGTGATGATGAAGTTACCAGCGCAGGGCTTTGCCTAAGCACTACGACGATATGACCGAGGTGTGTAACTGTGGATGGGGGCACCGCACACGGCTAAAAGATCAACTTGTGTGTCTATGGGGTTCCCCCTCCCCCGTATATAAAGGAGGGAGGGAGGAGGAGGCCGACCAAGGGTGGTGCGCCCAACGGGAGGGGGAAATCCTACTCCAAGTAGGAATCGCCCCCCCTTTCCTATTCCCACAAGGAGAAGGGGGGAAGGAGGAGGAGGAGGAGAGAAGGAAGGAGGGGGGCGCCGCCCCCTCCCCTTGAACAATTTGGACTAGGGCAAGGGGGGCATGCGCCAGCTCCTAGCCGGCCCTCTCTCTTCTCCATTAAGGCCCATGAGGCCCAATAGCTCCCGGGGGGGGGTCCAGTAACCCCCGGTACTCCGGTTTTATCCAAAACTTTCCCGGAACACTTCCGGTGTCTGAACATCGGCGTCCAATATATCAATCTTTATGTCTCGACCATTTCGAGACTCCCCGTCATGTCCATGATCACACCCGGAACTCTGAACAACCTTCGGTACATCAAATCACACAAACTCATAATACCAATCGTCATCGAACGTTAAGCGTGCGGACCCTACGGGTTCGAGAACTATGTAGACATGACCGAGACACACCTCCGGTCAATAACCAATAGCGTAACCTGGATGATCATATTGGTCCCTACATATTCTATGAAGATCTTTATCGGTCAAACCACATAACAACATACATTGTTCCCTTCATCATCGGTATGTTACTTGCCCGAGATTCGATCATCGGTATCATCATACCTAGTTCAATCTCATTACCGGCAAGTCTCTTTACTCATTTCGTAATACTTCATCCCGCAACTAACTCATTAGTTACAATGCTTGCAAGGCTTATAGTGATGAGTATTATCGAGAGGGCCCAGATATACCTCTTTGAAACACGGAGTGACAAATCCTAATCTTGATCTATGCCAACCCAACAAACACCTTCGGAGACACCTGTAGAGCACCTATATAATCACCCTTTTATGTTGTGACGTTTGGTAGCACACAAAGTGTTCCTCCGGTATTCAGGAGTTGCATAATCTCATAGTATGAGGAACTTGTATAAGTCATGAAGAAAGCAGTAGCAATGAAATTGTAACGATCATAATGCTAAGCTAATGAATGGGTCATGTCCATCACATCATTCTCCTAATGATGTGATCCCGTTCATCAAATGACAACACATGTCTATGGTTAGGAAACATAACCATCTTTGATTAACGAGCTAGTCAAGTAGAGGCATACTAGGGACTATATGTTTTTTTATGTATTCACACATGTACTAAGTTTTCGTTTAATACAATTCTAGCATGAATAACAAACATTTAGCATGAAATAAGGAAATAAATAATAACATTATTATTGCCTCTAGGGCGTATTTCCTTCAAAAACTCCATTCGAACATGGAAAGACTTGGAAGATGCCTTTAGGGCTAACTTCCAGGGCACTTATGTCCGGCCATCGGACGCCGACGACTTGAGTCATATAATCCAGCAGCCGGGCGAATCAGCCTACAAGCTTTGGAATCAGTTCTTAACTAAAAAGAACCAAAGTGTAGACTGACGCTGAAGCCTTAGTAGCCTTTAAGCACAGCGCCCGAGACGAATGGCTCGCCTGACACCTTGGGTAGGAAAAGCCGAAGACCATGGCAGCCTTAACGATACTCATGACCCGCTTCTGCGGGGGCGAAGATAGTTGGTTGGCTCGTAGAAGCAATAACTCAGGTGACCCCAACACCTCTGAGGTACGGGACGGCTACGGTAAACCCCGCCACAATAAAAACAAACGTTAGAATAACAACGACGATGACATAGATGATACAGCAGTCAATGCCGGATACAGAGGTCCTAAGTCCGGTTAGCGGAAGAAACCTTTCAAAGGCAACAATGACGGGCCATCCAGCCTAGACAAAATCCTCGAGAGGCCCTGCCAGATCCATGACATACCCTATAAGCCTGCAAATCATACCAACAGGAACTGTTGGGTTTTCAAACAGGCCGGTAAGTTAAATACTGAACATAAGGGAAAAGGGCCCCCAAGCGAAGACGATGATGAGCCCCATCAGCCGAGCACCGGGGGTCAGAAACAATCCCCCCTGAGGTGAAGACAGTGAACATGATATATGTCACTCACATCCCCAAAAGGGAGCGCAAACGCGCATTACAGGACGTCTATGCCATAGAGCTTGTCGACCCCAAGTTTAACCCATGGTCAGCCTGTCCGATCGCTTTTGATAGCAGGGACCACCCAACTAGTATCCGTCACGGGGGTTCGACCACCTTGGTTCTTGATCCAATCATCGATGGATACTGATGACCCACAAGTATAGGGGATCTATTGTAGTCCTTTTTATAAGTAAGAGTGTCGAACCCAACGAGGAGCAAAAGGAAATGACAAGCGGTTTTCAGTAAGGTATTCTCTACAAGCACTGAAATTGTAGGTAACAGATAGTTTTGTGATAAGATAATTTGGAACGGGTAACAAACAATGAAAGTAAATAAGGTGCAGCAAGGTGGCCCAATCCTTTTTGTAGCAAAGTACAAGCCTGCACAATTTCTTATAATGAGAAAAGCGCTCCCGAGGACACATGGGAATTATTGTCAAGCTAGTTTTCATTACGTTCATATGATTCGCATTCGGTAATTTGATAATTTGATATGTGGGTGGACTGGTGCTTGGTACTGCCCTTTCTTGGACAAGCATTCCACTTATGATTAACCCCTATTGCAAGCATCCGCAACAACAAAAGAAGTATTAAGGTAAACCTAACCATAGCATGAAACTAGTGGATCCAAATCAACCCCTTACGAAGCAACGCATAAACTAGGGTTTAAGCTTCTGTCACTCTAGCAACCCATCATCTACTTATTACTTCCCAATGCCTTCCTCTAGGCCTAAATAATAGTGAAGTGTCATGTAGTCGACGTTCACATAACACAACTAGAGGAGAGACAACATACATCCCATCAAAATATCAAACGAATACCAAATTCACATGACTACTAATAGCAAGACTTCACCCATGTCCTTAGGAACAAATGTAACTACTCACAAAGCATATTCATGTTCATGATCAGAGGAGTATTAATATGCATTAAGGATCTGAACATATGATCTTCCACCAAGCAAACCAATTAGCATAAACTACTAGGAGTAATCAACACTACTAGCAACCCACATGTACCAATTTGTGGTTTTGATACAAGATAGGATACAAGAGATGAACTAGGGTTTTGAGAGGAGATGGTGCTGGTGAAGATGTTGACGGAGATTGACCCCCTCCCGAGGAGAGGATTGTTGGTGATGACGATGGTGATGATTTCCCCCTCCCTGACGGAAGTTTCCATAGCAGAACAGCTCCGCCGGAGCCCTAGATTGGTTCCACCTCATGGCGGTGGAGTTTCATCCCGTAAGCTTCCTTATGATTTTTTCCAGGGTAAAAGCCTTCATATAGCAGAAGATGGGCACCAGAGGGCCACCAGGGGGCCCACAAGACAGGGGGCGCGCCCAGTAGGGGGGGCACCCTCATGGACATGGTGTGGGCCCCCTCTGTTACTTTATTTGCTCAATAATTCTTATTAATTCCATAAATGACTTCTGTGGAGTTTCAGGATTTTTGGAGCTGTGCAGAATAGGTTTCCAATATTTGCTCCTTTTCCAGCCAGAATCCGAGCTGCCAACATTCTTCCTCTTCATGATAAACCTTGTAAAATAAGAGAGAATAGCCATAAGTATTGTGACATAACGTGTAATAACAGCCCATAATGCAATAAATATCGATATAAAAGCATGATGCAAAATGGACGTATCAACTCCCCCAAGCTTAGACCTCGCTTGTCCTCAAGCGGAAGCCGATATCGAAAAAATATGTCCACATGTTTAGAGATAGAGGTGTCGATAAAAATAAAATATGGACATGTGGGCATCATGGTCATTCTTATAACAGCAACATATATATAGATTTTGTCATATGATTTCTCATGCTCAAGTAACAATCTATTCACAATGTCAAGTACGGATCATAAACTTCATTGAGAACTAACAAACTATAATCTTAGTCATTAAAGCAATTGTAATTTATCATAACATCGGAAAGAGTCAAGAATAGAGCTTTTCAGCAAGTCCACATACTCAACTATCATATAGTCTTCTACAATTGCTAACACTCACGCAATACTTATGGTTATGGAGTTTAATCGGACACTGAGAAAGATAGGGGCATATAGTGTTGCCTCCCAATGTATTCACCTTTGGGTGATGTCAACAATAATAGTTCATGCTAACTTACATCCAATTGGATATATATATATATCAGGATCTTTCCAACATGAGGTGCTTGCCAAAGGATAAAATGAAAAAAGGGAAAGGTGAAAATCACCTTGACTCTTGCATAAAGTAAAAGACATAAAGTAAAAGATAGGCCCTTCGCAGAGGGGAGCAGAGGTTGTCATGTGCTTTTAGGGTTGGATGCACAAAATATTAATGCAAAAGAAAGTCACTTTATATTGCCACTTGTGATATGAACCTTTATTATGCAGTCCGTCGCTTTTATTACTTCCATATCACACGAGCGTATAAAGCTTATTTTCTCCGCACTAATAAGTCATACATATTTAGATAGCAATTTTTATTGCTTGCAACATGAAAACTTACTTGAAGGATCTTACTCAATCCATAGGTAGGTATGGTGGATTCTCATGGCAAAAACTGGGTTTAAGGGTATTTGGAAGCACAAGTAGTATCTCTACTTGGTGCAAGGAATTTTGGCTAGCATGAGGCAGAAAGGCAAGATCAACATGTTTGAATGATCCATGACAATATACTTTAACTGAGATGTGAGAAAACATAAATCATTACGTTGTCTTCCTTGTCCAACATCAACTCTTTAGCATGTCATACTTAATGAGTGCTCACAATCATAAAAGATGTCCAAGATAGTATATTTATATGTGAAAACCTCTCTTTCTTTATTACTTCCTATTAATTGCAACGATGACCAAAACTATGTTTATCAACTCTCAACAATTTTTATGCCTCATACTCCTTATATGTGAAGTCATTACTATCCATAAGATCAATATGAACTCTTTTAGTCTTTTTATTCTTTCTATTTTCTCAAGATCATAGCAAGATAGCAAGGCCCTTGACTCAACACTAATCTTTATTATATAGCTCACGGACTCGATTACATAGAGAGATCACAAAGCAAAACTCAAAACTAATTCATAATAAAGCTTTATTCTACTAGATCAAGATATTACTAAAAGGATCGAACTAAGTAAAATGGTAAAGATAGGAGTGTGATGGTGATACGATACCTGGGCACCTCCCCCAAGCGTGGCAGTTGCCAAGGGGAGTGCCATACCAATGTGATTATGTCTCCTTCTTCAAAGTTGGTGTTGTGATCTTCTTGGCGATAATGCACCTCAGGATACGATTCTCCTCCTCAAGCTTATTGACTTGTTGTTTGAGGTCCATATTTTCCTTGCGGAGCTTGCCTGTGACAGCTAAGGCTCCTTTTACCCAAGGGTGCTGCATAGCTTCTGGAGAACAAGTGACACTCTTTTTCATATTTTCATAAGAAAGAAATTTAACATTGGAAGGGATGACCGAGTTTGGAATTGCTGAGCTCTGTAGTTCCCCCATCATGAATCCTGCTTGGAAGCGAGAGGTAACTTCTTGATCCTCCTACATGGCATCTATCCTTTTCAAGTCGGCCTCCATCTCATCCTCCGTTGATGGTCCAAAGTGATAAGCATCGCTATTTGCTCCTGGACCTGGTGTCGGGTGAGACACCCGACTTTCCCCGACTGACTCTTGAGAAGACATCTTGCTCTAAATCTGCAACAGAAACATCTCGAAACAAAAACAGAGGACTTTTGCGTGATACGATGGTCAAAACTTTTGGGAGATTATATAATGAATTTTTACCGACCAAAATAAGTATCATGCAAGAAAACGGAGTCCGGGAGGCACACGAGGTGCCCACGAGACTGGGGGCGCGCCCAGTAAGGGTGGGCACGCCCTCCACCCTCGTGGGGGCCTCGTGTCCTTCCCGGATTACTTCTTGCTTTCCAAAATTCTTAAATATTCCAAAATGGAGAAAAATTTCCATTAGAATTGTTTTGGAGTCGGTTTACTTACCGTACCACATACCTATTCTTTTTCGGAGTCTGAAACATTCTGGAAAGTGTCCCTTATGTATTCCTCCGGGGTTATGGTTTCAATAATATTAGTTTCAACATTTATCGGATTACTGCTATGTCTTCAGCTTGCGTTGGTTTTCCTTGAAGAGGAAAGGGTGATGCAGCAATAGTAGCGTAAGTATTTCCCTCAGTTATTGAGAACCAAGGTATCAATCCAGTAGGAGGCTCCTCAAAAGTCCCACGCACCTACACAAACAAATAAGAACTTGCAACCAACACAATAAAGGGGTTGTCAATCCCTTCATGGTCAATTGCGAAAGTGAGATCTGATAGAGATAATATGATAATATAAATATATTTTTGGTATTTTATAATATAGATTGGAAAAGTGAAGATGCAAATAAAAGTACATTGAAAGCTTATATGATAAAAGATAGACCCGGGGGCCATAGGTTTCACTAGTGGCTTCTCTCAAGATAGCATAAGTATTACGGTGGGTGAACAAATTACTGTCGAGCAATTGATAGAAAAGCGAATAATTATGAGATTATCTAGGCATGATCACGTATATAGGCATCACATCTGTGACAAGTAGATCGACTCCTGCCTGCATCTACTACTATTACTCCACACATCGACCGCTATCCGGCATGCATCTAGAGTATTAAGTTCATAAAGAATAGAGTAACACATTAAGAAAGATGACATGATGTAAAGGGATAAACTCATGAAATATGATATAAACCCCATCTTTTTATCCTTGATGGCAATAATACAATACGTGCCTTGCTGCCCCTGCTGTCACTGGGAAAGGATACCGCAAGATTGAACCCAAAGCTAAGCACTTCTCCTATTGCAATAAAGATCAATCTAGTAGGCCAAACCAACCTGATAATTCGAAGAGACTTGCAAAGATAACTTAATCACACATAAAAGAATTCAGAGGAGATTCAAATATTTCTCATAGATAAACTTGATCCACAATTCATCGGATCTCGACAAACACACCACAAAAAGAGTTACATCGAATAGATCTCCAAGAAGATCAAGGAGAATATGGTATTGAGATTCAAAAAGAGAGAAGAAGCCATCTAGCTAATAACTATGGACCAGAAAGTCTATGGTAAACTACTCACAATGAATCGGAGAGGCTATGGTGTTGATGTAGAAGCCCTCCGTGGTTGATTCCCCCTCCGGCAGAGCGCCGGTGAAGGCTCCAAGATAGGATCTCGCGGATACAGAAGGTTACAGTGGTGGAAATAGTTTTTCGTGGTCTGTTATGATGTTCTCGGGATACGTGGGTATATATAGGAGGAAGAAGTAGGTCGGTGGACACCCGAGGGGCCCACGAGATAGGGGGCACACCCAGTAGGGGGGGGCACCCTCCACCCTTGTGGCTTCCTTGATGGCTTCTTGACTTGCACTCCAAGTCCTCTGGATCACGTTTGTTCCAAAAATCACGCTCCTGAAGGTTTCATTCCATTTGGACTCCGTTTGATATTCCTCTTCTTCGAAACACTAAAATAGGAAAAAAAAACAGCAATACGGGCTAGGCCTCCGGTTAGTAGGTTAGTCCCAAAATGATATAAAAGTGTAAAGTAAAGCCCATAAACATCCAAAATGGGTAATATAATAGCATGGAACAATAAAAAATTATAGATATGTTGGAGACGTATCAAGCATCCCCAAGCTTAATTCCTGCTCGTCCTCGAGTAGGTCGATGATAAAAACAGAATTTTTGATGTGGATGCTACCTAGCATAATTCTCAATGTATTTTTGTTTCTTGTGGCATGAATGTTCAAATCCAAATGAATCAAAATAAAAGTTCTTATTGAAATAAGAAATAGTAATACTTCAAGCATACTAATCAAAGCAATAATGTCTTCTCAAAATAACATGGCTAAAGAAAGTTCATCCCTACAAAATCATATAGTTAGGCTATGCTTCATTTTTGTCACACAAAAATGCTCACCCCCGATGACAAGCCAAGCAATTGTTTCATACTTAAATAATCTCAAACTCTTTCAACTTTCACGCAATACATGAGCGTGAGCTATGGATATAGCACTATGGGTGGAATAGAATATGATGATGGAGGTTGTGTGGAGAAGACAAAAAGGAGAAAGTCTCACATTGACGAGGATAATCAACGGGCTATGGAGATGCCCATAAATTGATGTCAACATGAGGAGTAGGGATTGCCATGCAACGGATGCACTAGAGCTATAAATGTATGAAAGCTGAACAAAAGAAACTAGTGGGTGTGCATCCAACTTGCTTGCTCACGAAGACCTAGGGCATTTGAGGAAGCCCATCGTAGGAATATACAAGCCAAGTTCTATAATGAAAAATTCCCACTAGTATATGAAAGTGACAACATATGAGACTCGCTATATGAAGAAGATGGTGCTACTTTGAAGCACAAGTGTGGAAAAAAGATAGTAACATTGCCCCTCTTTTTTTGGGCCTTTCTTTTTTTATTTGGCCTTTCCTTTTTTTATTTGGCCTTTCCTTTTTTTTATTTGGGGACAATGCTCTAATAATGATGATCATCACACTTCTATTTATTTACAACTCATGAATTACAACTCAAAACTAGAACAAGATATGACTCTATATGAATGCCTCTGGCGGTGTACCGGGATGGCAATGAATCAAGAGTGACATGTATGAAAATTTATGCATGGTGGCTTTTCCACAAATACGATGTCAACTACATGATCATGCAAGGCAATATGACAATGATAATGTATGTCATGATGATGAACGGAATGGTGGAAAGTTGCATGGCAATATATCTCGGAATGGCTATGGAAATGTCATAATAGGTAGGTATGGTGGCTGTTTTGAGGAAGATATAAGGAGGTTTATGTGTGATAGAGTGTATCGTGCCATGGGGTTTGGATGCACCGACAAAGTCCAACTCTCAAGGTGAGAAAGGGCAATGCACGGTACCGAAGAGGCTAGCAATGATGGAAGGGTGAGAGTGCGTATAATCCATGGACTCAACATTAGTCAAAAGAACTCATATACTTATTGCAAAAATCTACAAGTCATTAAAAACCAAGCACTACGTGCATGCTCCTAGGAGGATAGATTGGTAGGAAAAGACCATCGCTCGTCCCCGACCGCCACTCATTAGGATGCACAATCTAAGAACACCTCATGTTTCAAATTTGTTACACAACTTTAACCATACGTGCATGCTACGGGACTTGCTAACTTCAACACAAGCATTTTTTAAATTCATAATCACCCAACTTGCATGACTCTAATATCACTACCTCCATATCTCAAAACAATTATCAAGTATCAAATTGATCATAGCATCCAATTCACTTCCTATGATAGTTTTTATTATACCCAACTTGGATGCCCACCATTCTTGGACCAATTTTATAACCATAGAAATTACCATGTTGTTCTAAGAGACTCTCAAAATAATATAAGTGAAGCATGAGAGACTAACAATTTCTACAAAATTAAGCCACCGCCGTGCTCTAAAAGATATAAGTGAAGCACTAGAGCAAAAACTATCTAGCTCAAAAGATATAAGTGAAGCACATAGAGTATTCTAATAAATTCTAATAAAGTGGGTTTCTCCCAAAAGGTGTGTACAGCAAGGATGATTGTGGAAAAACTAAAAAGCAAAGACTAATATCATACAAGACACTCCAAGCAAAACACATATCATGTGGCGAATAAAAATATAGCTCCAAGTAAAGTTACCGATAAACGAAGACGAAAGAGGGGATGCCTTCCGGGGGCATCCCCAAGCTTAGGATTTTGGCTATTCTTGAATATATTGGGGTGCCATGGGCATCCCCAAGCTTAGGATCTTTCCACTCCTTATTCCCTAGTCCACCAAACGTTACCCAAAACTTGAAAACTTCACAACACAAAACTCAACAGGAAATATCATAAGCTCCGTTAGTGAAAGAAAGAAAAACCACCACATAAGGTACTGTAATGAACTCATTCTTTATTTATATTGGTGTTAAACCTACTGTATTTCAAGTTCTCTATGGTTCATACCACTTAATACTAGCCATAGATGCATCAAAATAAGCAAACAACACACGAAAAACAAAATCTGTCAAAAATAGAACAGTCTGTAGCAATCTGTAATTCCTGAATACTTCTGGAACTCTAAAAATCCTACAAAAATAGGAAGTACTGGGAAATTTGTATATTGATCTACAGAATAAAGAATCAATGCAAAATCACGTTTCTGTGAATTACCAAAATTATTTTCGTGCGTGCAAAGTTTCTGTTTTTCAGCAGAATCAAATTAATTATCACCATAGGTTATCCTATAGGTTCTACTTGGCACGAACACTAATTAAAACATAAAAACACATATAAACAGAAGGTAGATGTAAAATTTATTAAATAACAGCAACGAAAAATATTGGGTTGTCTCCCAACAAGCGCTTTTTTTAAAGCCTTTTAGCTAGGCATTGATAATTTTCATGATGCTCACACGAAAGACAAGAATTGAAGCGCAAAGAGAGCATCATGAAACATGTGACAAACACACTTAAGTCTAACATACTTCCTATGCATAGGCATTTTATAAGCAAACAAATTATCAAGGCAAGAAAAAACTACGATATGCAAGGAAGAAGAGAGAAACAATAGCAATCTCAACATAACGAGAGGTAATTTAGTAACATGAAAATTTCTACAACCATATTTTCCTCTCTCATAATAATTACATGTAGGATCATAAGAAAATTCAACAATATAGCTATCACAAAACATAATCTTCACACGATCCACATGTATGCAAAGTTGACACTCTTCCGAAATAGTGGGCTTAAATTTAACTAAAGTCATGACCTCTCCAAACCCACTTTTATCAAAAATGTCATAAGATTGAACATACTCCAAATATGTGGGATATAAAGTTGACACTCTTCCAAACCCACTTTCTATTATTGCAAACACTATTATAAATCTCATATTCATCATGGGGCTTAAATAAATTTTCAAGATCATAAGAAGAATCACCCCAATCATGATCATTGCAACAAGTAGTAGACATAGCAATCTTAGCATCCCCAAGCTTAGGGTTTCGCATATTATTAGCACAATTGACATCAAGAGAATTTATATTAAAATCATTGCAATCATGATTTTTATTCAAGGAGTTATCATGAATCTCTTCATAAATTTCTTCATCATAATTTCCAGATTCACGAATTTCAAGCAAAGCTTCATAAAGATAATCTAGTGCACAAAACTCACTAGCAATTGGTTCATCATAATTGGATCTCTTAAAAATATTAGCAAGAGGATGAGGATCCATAGATCTTAGGTTTTCTGTTTAGCAATAAATAAACAACTATTCCAACCAAACGAGCAAACGAGCCAAGTAAGACATCAAAGCAAACGAAAAAGGACGAACAGAAGAAGGGTGAATAACGACAAGGTGAAGTGGGGGAGAGGAAAACGAGAGACAAATGGCAAACAATGTAAATGAGAGGGAGATGAGTTTGTGATGGGTAGTTTGTATGTCTTGACTTGAGCGAAGACCTCCCTGGCAACGGTGCCAAAAATCCTTCTTGCTAAGTCTTGAGCTTGCGTTGGTTTTCCTTGAAGACGAAAGGGTGATGCAACAATAATAGCGTAAGTATTTCCCTCAGTTTTTTAGAACCAAGGTATCAATCCAGTAGGAGGCTCCTCAAAAGTCCCACGCACCTACACAAACAAACATGAACTCGCAACCAACG
This sequence comes from Triticum aestivum, assembly GCF_018294505.1. NCBI lineage: Eukaryota > Viridiplantae > Streptophyta > Magnoliopsida > Poales > Poaceae > Triticum > Triticum aestivum. The sequence continues at coordinate 353,573,210 of NC_057804.1, read as the reverse complement.
CAATAAAGGGGTTGTCAATCGCTTCACGGCCACTTGCGAAAGTGAGATCTGATAGAGATAATATGATAAGATAAATATATTTTTGGTATTTTATAATATAGATTGGAAAATTAAAGATGCAAATAAAAGTAGATTGAAAGGTTATATGATAAAAGATAGACCCGGGGGCCATATGTTTCACTAGTGGCTTCTGTCTAGATACCATAAGTATTACGGTAGGTGAACAAATTACTGTCGAGCAATTGATAGAAAAGTGAATAATTATGAGATTATCTAGGCATGATCATGTATATAGGCATCACGTCCGTGACAAGTAAACCGACTCCTGCTTGCATCTACTACTATTACTCCACACATCGACCGCTATCCAGCATGCATCTAGAGTATTAAGTTCATAAAGAACAGAGTAACGCATTAAGAAAGATGACATGATGTAGAGGGATAAACTCATGCAATATGATATAAACCCCATCTTTTTATCCTCGATGGCAACAATACAATACGTGCCTTGCTGCCCCTGCTGTCACTGGGAAAGGACACCGCAAGATTGAACCTAAAGCTAAGCACTTCTCCCATTGCAAGAAAGATCAATCTAGTAGGCCAAACCAAACTGATAATTCGAAGAGACTTGCAAAGATAACTTAATCACACATAAAAGAATTCAGAGGAGATTCAAGTATTTCTCATAGATAAACTTGATCATAAACCCACAATTCATCGCATCTCGACAAACACACCGCAAAAAGAGTTACATCGAATAGATGTCCAAGAAGATCAAGGAGAACATGGTATTGAGATTCAAAGAGAGAGAAGAAGCCATCTAGCTGATAACTATGGACCCAAAGGTCTGTGGTAAACTTCTCACAACTCATCGAAGAGGCTATGGTGTTGATGTAGAAGCCCTCTGTGGTTGATTCCCCCTCCGGCGGAGCGCCGGCGAAGGCTCCAAGATGGGATCTCGCGGATACATAAGGTTACGGTGGTGGAAATAGTTTTTCGTGGTCTTTTCTGATGTTCTTGGGGTACGTGGGTATATATAGGAGGAAGAAGTAGGTTGGTGGACGCCTGAGGGGCCCACGAGATAAGGGGCGCGCCTAGTAGGGGGGGTGCCCTCCACCCTCATGGCTTCCTCGATTGCTTCTTGACTTGCACTCGAAGTCCTCTGGATCACGTTTGTTCCAAAATCACGCTCCCGAAGCTTTCATTCCATTTGGACTCCATTTGATATTCCTCTTCTTCGAAACACTGAAATAGGCAAAAAACAGCAATACGGACTAGGCCGCCGGTTAGTAGGTTAGTCCCAAAAATGATATAAAAGTGTAAAGTAAAGCCCATAAACATCCAAAACGGGTAATATAATAGCATGGAACAATAAAAAATTGTAGATTCGTTGGAGACGTATCAATTACCTGAGATATAATGTTTGATTCTTTGACCATTCACCACCCTCGGACTTTTGCCTTCGAAGTTGTTGATTTTTATGGCATCGGAACAATAGACCTCCTTGATAACGTAAGGACCTTCCCATTTAGAGAGAAGTTTTCCTACAAAAAATCTAAAACGAGAGTTGAATAGCAACACATAATCACCTACGTTAAACTCACGCTTTTGTATCCTTTTGTCATGCCATCTTTTAACTTTTTCTTTAAACAACTTGGCATTGTCCTATGCTTGGGTTCTCCATTCATCGAGTGAGCTAATATCAAATAACCTCTTCTCACTGGCAAGTTTGAAGTCATAGTTGAGCTCCTTAATAGCCCAATATGCTTTATGTTCAAGTTCAAGAGGTAAGTGACATGCTTTTCCATATACCATCTTATACGGAGACATACCCATAGGATTTTTATATGCAGTTCTATAGGCCCACAATGCATCATCAAGTTTCTTGGACCAATTCTTTCTAGATCTATTAACCATCTTTTGCAAAATTAATTTGAGCTCTCTATTACTCAACTAGACTTTGGGTGATCAGGAGATGCAATTCTATGATTAACATCATACTTAACAAGCATTTCACAAAAAGCACCATGAATAAAATGTGAACCACCATCAGTCATTAAGTATCTAGGGACTCCAAACCTCAGAAAAATAACCTCTTTAAGCATCTTAATAGAGGTGTTATGATCAGCACTACTAGTTGGAATAGCTTCTACCCACTTAGTAAAGTAATCAACAACAACTAAAATATGTGTATATCCATTAGAGGCAGGAAAAGGTCCCATATAATCAAAGCCCCAAACATCAAATGGTTCAATAACAAGAGAATAATTCATAGGCATTTCTTGACGTCTACTAATATTACCAATTCTTTGACATTCATCACAAGACAAGACAAACTTACGAGCATCTTTGAAGAGAGTAGGCCAATAAAAACCAGATTGCAATACATTATGTGCAGTTCTATCTCCAGCGTGGTGTCCTCCATATGGTTCGGAGTGACACTTGCGTAGGATCTATTCCTGTTCATGCTCATGTACACAATGTCTAATAACACCATCTACTCCCACTACAAAAAAAAGACACATCCGTGACATTTTGAGTCAAACGAAATTTGTTTCTGTCATACATATCATACTTCTATGACAATAATTGTGACAAAACCCGGTATCATCATAGATGTGGTGGGCTCCTACTTCTATGACAAAAAATCATGACAGAAAATGGGCTTTTCATCCTGGGCGGGCCGGAGATGCAGCTGCATGACATTCTTTGGGCCGTCCATGATGGAAAAAACCATGGTAGAAGCGAGGGCGAGGAAAATTTCAGGGAGTTCCCGGTTATGGTGGGAGGTCGGGGGCCGAGCGATGCGCATTTCTCTCGTACACGTACGCGCGTGTGTGCGAGGCATTGGCTCTAAATGAACCCAATCGAGGCGTTGGGCAATAACTGAACCCGAGCGATTGCACTGCAGGCTACACGTTAGTGAACCCGATCGATCGATCGATGGCTGTTAACAGAACCCGATCGAGCGATTCCTTTGCTACTACTGCTAACTGAAGCCGATCGATGTTGCCTCTCTGGATGAAGAGTGAGCGTTGCGGGGGGGGGGGGGGTGGATGAGTAGTGGGCGGTAGCGTTTCCTCTGGATGAACAGGACCCCGTGGTGTGGAGGGCTGGATGAACAGGACGACCCTGTGGAGGGCTGGATGAACAGTAGACGGTGGAGGGGTGCCCGTGGAGGGGTGGTTGAATAGTAGCCGGTGGAGTAGCACGCGGTGGAGGCTGGATGAACAGGAGCCCATGGAGACTGGAGGAGGTCGACAGTAGCCCGTGGAGGCTGGAGGAGGTCGACGGGGGAGATGAACAATATCCTGTGGAGTCCCGTTTTGCGGTATGCCACACCCCTCCTGATGAACAGGACACCCATTTCGACCGTAGCGCTCCAACTCAAGTCCGTTTCTTCCGTTTTGTGGTACGCCACACCCCTCCCGATCATTAGGACCCCCGTTTCGACCATAGCGCTCCAACACAAGTCCGTTTCGTCCGTTTTGCGGTATGCCACACCCCTCCCGATTAATAGGACCCCCGTTTCGACCATAGGAGGTCCGTTTCCTCCGTTTTGCGGTACGCCAGACCCCTCCCGATGAACAGGATCCCGTTTCGAATGTGGTCGGTCGAACACAAGGCCGTTTCCTCCGTTCTGCGGTACGCCAGGCCTCGTTTCCATCGCCTGTTCCGTCCAAGCCCTCCCGATGAACACGATGACGCATTCCATTCTGACCCAGCCGGTTGGATCCCCATGAACACGACGACGACGTTGTTTCTCTGTTCCGACACAGCCATGTACATGAGCCCTAGTCGTATGTATGCGCGAGTAAGCGTTCGAGACCTCGCCTGTATGTACACATACGTGGCCGCATTTTCTTTCTTGCACACTAGCCGCTGTACATACGTGTATATGCTACATGCGCACCTCTACTACGACACATGCGCGCCTCTACATCGACTAGTATATATGTACATACACGTTCGCGACCAGAATGACAACGCTACGTACGCTTCGACCAGGTGGGTCCCGACTGTCAGGCACTTCCTTGCATGCGAAAATGTAGCTGGTGGGTCCCAGTAGTCAGGGGGGCGAATCGTTTTTTTGCCCGGACGCACTTCCTTGCGTGCGAAGATGTTGCTGGTGGGTCCCAGCAGTCAGGGGGGCGAATCGTTTTTTTCCCGGGCGCACTTCCTTGCGTGCGAAGATGTAGCTGGTGGGTCCCAGCAGTCAGGGGGATGAATCGTTTTTTTTGCCCGGACACACTTCCTTGCGTGCGAAGATGTAGCTGGTGGGTCCCAGCAGTCAGGGGGAAACATTTTTTTTCGTGAAATACAGTGGCCCATCCGGTGGGTCCCAGCTGTCAGGTGGAGGAATCATTATTTTCCATGTAATAAGGAGGCACTTCCTTGCTGCGGCCGTGGACCCAGCTGTCAGCCTCTCCACGTATAGTCCACGTCCGATGGAAGTCGTTCCTTGACAATGTTGACCAGGCCGCGCCGAAAGCACCACGGCGGTGGACGACGACAAGGCCTAGGAAGGGGACGACGCAGAGCCGGGGAAGACGCGGCAGTGGAAGCCCGCGCGGAGAGGAGTACGAGGGTTCACTGGTTCGGCTGCCGTGTGAGGCTGCCATCGTCGCAAGGCCTGGCTAGCGGTGGGAATAGTAGGGGCGGTGAGGCCTCCGCAGTAGCACAGCCGACCGCGGGAGGCAGGAGCATGCGGCACGACCGGCGCTGCTTTGGGCGGCTGGGGCAAGAAGACCAGAGGTTGAAGAAGCACTACGGTCGTTGGATGGACATCGTACGGTCACTGGAGCTAGAATCGTTTATATTGACTAAGTTGACAAAGCCCTCCGTCCCCATCAACTTAGTTGGCCCACAAGTCATCCTCCCACAATGGTGGGTCCCAGCTAGCAGGGGGTATTCATTTTTTTGTGCGTAATAAGGAGGCACTTCCTTGCATGCGAAGATATAGCTGGTGGGTCCGACATGTCAGTGGGGGGAACTTTTTTTTTCGCGAAATACAGAGGCCCTTCCGGTGGGTCCCAGCTGTGAGGTGGAGGAATCATTATTTTGCACGTAATAAGGAGGCATTTCCTTGTGTGCATCCGTGGACCCAGCTGTCAGCCTCTCCACGTACAGTCCATGACCGATGGATGTCGCTCGTTGACCACGTTGACCAGGCTGCACCGAGAGCACCATTGCGGTGGACGACGGCGAGGTCTAGGAAGGGAACGACACGGAGCCGGGGAAGACTCAACAATGGTTGCCCATGCGGTGGGGAGTACGAGGGTTTACTGGTCCGGCTACTATCGCCGGAAAATAACAGGAGGTGTGGGTGAGTAGAGGAATGGCCTGGCCAGCAATGAAGTAGGGTGGGGCAGTGCGGCCTGTGCGGCAGCACAGCCGGCCACGGGAGGCGGGAGCAGGCAGTCCCACCGGAGCTGGTTTGGGCGGCTGGAGCAAGAAGATCAGATATTGAAGAAGCAGCACGGCCGTTGGATTAACATCCAACGGTCACTGCTGCTAGAATCGTTTGTGGACTAAGTTGACAAAGCCCAAGTACACGTCAACCTAGTAGACCCATAAGCCAGCCTCCAAATCTGTCCCAAACAGCATATAGCCCGAAATTTCTAGCCAGATTCAAATTAATTTTAAATCTAAATATACCTTAATTTAAATTCAATGAAATTTTACCCGCACAAAAACAATGAAGTTTAAAATATCAAAATCCGAAAGAAAACAGTATTTTGGAACTAATTGCTTGGTTGCTGTATTTTTTCGTTTTACAGCCCATTTATTATTACTTATAGCCCATTTATTATTACTTTACTTATAGCCCATTGTCTGGGCAAAATGCATCCCTCCTCGTCTTGGCCAAGCAGGGCGTAGAAAAGCAAGTAAGCCTATGTTGGTTATTCTGCAAAAAACAAAATAGCTGGCTAGCCATTTTTCAGAAAGGAAAAAAACAAACTGGGCTGGTCATGTGCTAAACATATGAAATAAAATCCTGGGCTAGACGGGCCATGGGTCCCGCACAACCCAGTTGATACCCTTCTCCGTCCAGAAAAAACAAAATTATTGCGCACGCTGCTGGGTCCCTACTGTCATCCTCACCATGTACAGTCATCTCCTTATTCTTCTCGGTTGTTGACCATGTTGACAACACTAGAGGACAGCGCTGCGACGAGCGAACCAAGGCGGAGGACGATGGTGAGGCCTCGGACGGGAACGAACAGGAGCCGGGGAAGATCACAGCCAGCCGTGGAAGGCGGGAGCAAGCGGTCCCGCCGCGCTGGTTTGGCTTTGGCGGCTCGAGGAAGAAGAGACTGAAGAAACCCGATAGACGTTGAATGTCAATCCAACGGTCAAGGTTGGCAAAATCGTTTGTTGACTAAGCGGACACCAAGTAGCATACTTTTATATATATAGGAAGAAAACTGCGAGGAAAATGCGTCCGTCTGCCGTCCTCCTCACAAGGAACGTTCGCCGCAGAGGTGACTAGCACCCTTTGTTTTCAACCGAGAGGTCTTGGGTTCGAGTCCCAGGAACTCTCAATTTTGTCCTCCTTCCTTCCTCGCAAAAAAAGGGAAAGAAAATCAAAGAATTGGGAAGGCATACAAAACAAGCTAGTGTACCAGTAAAGAGACGTTGCCGAGTTTTAGAAAAAAGAGAGACGTGCTCCTGTAGCTGGTTCGAATCCAAACCTAGACTATGACTATATATGGTGCTATGCTACTCTGCAAGTAATGAAACTGACATATCCAATGTACGCTTCTCCTCTTCTCTACTTACTCTGCCTAGCATCAGAAGCTCTGGCCGCAGCAACCATGTCCGCTGGCTGCTCGTCCACCTGCTCTTCAGCAGGCAACAACCAGATATGCACCAAGTCGCCACCCGTACCATCGCCTGTGGGTCTCATCACACCCCCGCCGGCACGCGCACCGCAGCCGATTGCTCATCGCAACCCGCTGCCGTTGGTGTGGTGCCACTGCTGCAAATCACGCAGAGTCATCCGTCGCGTCTCAACCACAATCCTCAACCCTGGCCGAGTCTTCTACAAATGCCCGAATCATGGGGTAATAATATGTTTAAGTGTTGTTCTGCTGCTTTCAGTTGCTGATTTTTTTAATAGTTTGGTTGATGATCTTCCAATTTGATTCGTGCAGAAAAGGGAAGATTCGTGTGATTTGTATTTCTGGGAAGTTGCTGATGTGGGGGAATGCAACTACGCTGATTATTTGGTTAGCCGAGGAATCCCAATACCAGCAGGTTGGGGTGTTGGACAAGTAACTGAAGGAACGACAGAAGAGGAAGATGCAGAGTAGAAGGTTAAAGATGCAGTTCCTCTGATCATGGCCAAGCAACAGCTGCTGAACGGCCTTGACAGCAATGAGGAGATGAAAGAGCTTGTGAAGATAATGGGCAAAATCGATGTGCTCTGTAGGATGATTGTCTCTTTATTTGTAGTGTATGTAGCACTCGTGATGTGTTCAGTGGCTATGACATGAGCACTTCACTGAAACTAGTAATGAATGAAACCTGTGTAGCAGGCTAGGCGTAGTGTTGTGAACATCTAATGATTTCTATTAATGGAAATCAGGGGGTATTCCCTTTTGCTCATAAATAAATAAATAACAGACGCCCTGTCGGGTCAGCTTTGTTCTCATTCGATGATGTCGAGCAAATTGCAGTCCAACAGCAAACTATGTCATCAAATTCAAGTTTCATAGCCAAATATGAGTACAACTAAACAACAATGTCATCATGTTTTAGCTGTCATACAATCACCAAACACAAATCAGCATACATAACAAGTGATGTTCTCACATCAAAATACTAAACAACATGTTCATCAGGTTTCTGTTGTCATATCAAACACAATTTCACATAGTAGATAAAAAATGTCTTCTGACAGGCAAATACGACAAAAGCAATGTAATCATCATCTGCAGCAGCAGCGTCAACATCTTTGCCATGTGTATCAGTCTGAATCATAATTACCCACGGTGTCATCTTCTTCTTCGTGCTCAACATCCTCGAACGTTGGCTTCTTCTTGATCAACTCTTGTATGTCCACAACATGACAGACAATCTTTTCGCCGGCGTCATTGACATGATGGTTCTCAAAGATATTAGGAACATCTGTGTTATCTTGTACATCAGGAGCAGTGTAAGCATCATCTTGTTGTGCAACTTCACTAAACGAATTCCTCTGCTCAAACCTTTGCGATACTCTCCAGTCATCGCTATGTGCAAATGTGTCTTCTATGAAAAATATCTGTGTTGCTTGATTTGCCAAAATAAAAGGCTCGTTGGTCTGGTACGCTGCCTTGACATTGATTGATTTGAAATAATCATCAATTCTGGGTATTGCGATCCTAAAAAATAGGTTATACCAACGATGGCACAACAGAACCACACACCGATGATCCTCGAAACTAGAGATATACTGCAACTGAACAATGTCTGTTATGTTAGCATACATTTCAGTTGTCTCTTTGTCATAGGTATCCATGCTCATGATGGCACTATTTTGCGTCTTCCGGCCTTCATCTCGTGCAAAGGTGTTGTAGCGCACATCTCCAACAACGCAAGATTCATAATGTCTTACCCGAGTATCATGACCCATTGCTAGTGAGTAAAGGGCATCATCAACTTCCTGCCCATCCTCCCACATCTTCTTAACCTATGGTTAGAAAATAGACAGGCTGATCATCTTATGTACGCAATATATTAAAAAAAACTGACACTGCACTTCAAAAGCTTACATGGTTCTTGAACCATTTCGCAAATCCTGCCATAACCAGTTTGTCAATGTTTCTCGGATTTTGCGGTAGTAACTCCTCTTTGTAGATGCTGCACAACATAGTGATCGCGTCAAACATCTAAATATATAAGAATGTGCTGCAAGTTTAGTAGATTATGATGTATAAGCTGCAGTACTGCACTTACTTGATATAAGGTAGTATCTCAGGACAGTTATTCAACACATACCAAACCATTTTGTCCAAATCTTTACATTTCTCCTCTTGTCGACTCTTCCCTGTAACTCGAACAGAATAATCGAAAACATTGAGCCCGGGATTGTCTTCACCCACCTCTTTGCTAAGCTGATCAGCTGTTTCAATGTATTTTGAGCAGAATGTCAACGCTTCTGTAGCAATGTAGGCCTCTGCAATGGAACCCTCGGGTCTAGCTCTGTTCCTAACATAGCCCTTGAAAGTGCCTAGCCGCCTTTCAATAGGGTACATCCAGCCATACTGTACTGGACCTCTAAGTAGTGCCTCATCAGGTAGATGAACAGCCAAATGCACCATCACATCAAAGAAGGCTGGAGGATATATCTTCTCAAGGTCGCATAGGATAGTTGGTATCTTGTCTCTAAGACGCTCCAAAGCATCTATCCTGATATTTCTACTACAGAGTTCCCTGAAGAATTGTCCCAACTCTGCAACTGCTCTGTATAAGTCAGGGCGGCCCAATCCTCTAAGGATAACAGGTAAAACCCTTTGAAGTAGGACGTGGCAGTCATGAGTTTTCAACCCTTGTACCTTGTTTCCATCTGCACTGACTCTCCTTTCAGGGTTGGAAGCAAATCCATGTGGGAATCTCACACGTGACAGGACCTCGCAGAATTCTTTTCTTTTTACCTTGTCCAAGACGTACACAGCTGGTGCCATATCCCGTGGTTTACCTTCATCTTGCACCTGCAAATCCTTTCTGATACCCAGGTGTGTCAAATCAATCCTAGATTTTAAGGTATCTTTCGTCTTGCCTTCAATATTAAGAAGTGTGCCGATAATGCTGTCACATATATTTTTCTCGATGTGCATCACATCAAGATTATGCCGCAGATCCAAATCTTTCCAATACTCCAAGTCCCACAAAGTGGACCTGCGGGTAAACAATAATCTCTCTTCTGCCCTGCCACACTTCCTTTTCCCGCTACCATTACCAGGATGGTTTCCTGGTGTAATATGCCTGACCTTCTCTAATTCCACTTGCAACTCATCGGCGGTGAGCCTCTTTGGCGCATCACGGTTTTCATGCTTGCATTGAACACATGTCTTCGTATTTTCTAGGATGCGGCTTGTCCTTGGCAAGGAAACGACGGTGTCCAATGTAATAGATCTTGCTAAGTATTGCGTATGAGAGCGGATTCCTATCACAGCGAACACATGCATTGTAACCATGTGTCGATTGCCCTGACATAGTTCCCAAAGCTGGATAATCATGGATACACCAAATTATAACAGCACGCAGAAAGAAATTAGTTGGTGGGCTGCTATATAGGCCTCGAGTGAGAACACCCTTCCATAGCTGTTGAAGTTCCTCCACAAGAGGCTCCATGAACAAATCAAAATCCTTTCCAGGACTTTTTGGACCTGGGATGAGCAAGGCCATCATGTAGTTTGATTCTTTGGTGCAGACATTTGGAGGCATGTTGTAAGGGATAACAAGCACTGGCCACATGCTATATGTGGCGCTCTGGTGGCCAAATGGGTTAAATCCATCTAAAGCTAAGCCAAGTCTAATGTTTCTCGGGTCAGCAGCAAACTTTTTGTGTTTATCATTGAAGCTTTTCCACTCACTACCATGAGATGGATGGCTCATTACATTCTGATCTCTGTACTCCTGGTTCCTAGAATGCCACAGTACATCCTCTCTTGTTTCAGCATCATGAAACAACCTCTGCAATCTTGGTGTAATTGGAAAATGTCTCAGAACATTATGAGGAATCCTCTTCACAGCATCGCCATCTTTCCATCTTGATGATTTGCATTTCGGGCATTCACTTAAGTTGGCATAATCCTTCCGGAACAGAACACAATTATTCTTACAAACATGGATCATATCATATCCAATTCCAACTGCACGAAGGAAATTCTTCATTTTACTGTAGGTGTGTGGCAGCTCAGACGCATCTGGGAAAGATTTGCGGAAAGCAGCCAACATCGCATCGAATGATTTGTTGGTCATCCGCTCAGATGTCTTCACCTGAAGAAAGGTGACCATAGCTGAGAATACTGACAGCTTATTTCCTGGGGTGACAGCCACGTTGCATTGTTCCAACATGCGGGCCCACCGTTTTTCTTCTGCAGGTGAAAGTTCACGGAATGCACGAGCATTTCGTAGCATTGTTTCAATGTTGGTCAAACTCACTGGCTCCGCCACCACCACCTCCTCCTCCTCTTCCACCTGAGCATCAGGCAGATCAAGATGGTGATCTGCTGCTTCCACGTAGTCAATAACATTGACGTTCACAGCTTCACCATGATGAACCCACCTAGTATATGTGACCGACATCCCATACAAGTGTAGATGATTTTGCACAGTTGACTGGGGTCTTGTAACTGAATTCATACAACTGCTACACGGGCAGAGCACATCTGATTTCGGACCACCGTACTCAGCTCTGATAAAGTTCATGAAGTTTTCAACCCCCTCGACATATGCAGCGGAGAATCTTCGAGCAGAAGTTATCCAAGTCCTGTCCATCTGTTAGACATACAAATTAGTTCTTCTACTAGATATTACAGGAAAAACATATATGCTTTTTTATGAAGTCCAGAAAAAAATACCTAGGTCGATGTCTAAAGCTATGGCAAGATATTTGGACGAGCAGATCTAAGTAACAAAATATATGTAAAGCTAATTCAACAAACAAATTTGAGTGCTAAATTATGGCAGGCTGTTTCAACAGTCAATGAGGCCGAGCACACAACCATCAAACTATCAAAGGCCATTGCAACAACAAAGGTCGAGTATAAAATAGTGTAGAGCTATTTAACCTAACAGATTGGCTACTAGACCATGGCAATCTACGTCACAGTAAATATATGGCGTGATACTTTAGCAACTAATCGTCCTTGGCATGCCATCTCAGCTAAGCAGATTGAGTGCAGAACAGGGCAAGGAAGCTTCTTAAGCAGAGCATATTGACAGTAAACTACTTCGGCAAACAGTGAGATTAACAGCGTCTATCAGCTAACATTCAGCGCTACACCGACATGAACGGGGCCTCAGTCTAGAATGCGCGTACCGTGGGAGAAGCTGACCGCCGAGCGTCTCCACACGAACGTCGCCAGCGATGGCGGCACTGACCGCCGTGCACCTCCACAAGAACGTAGCCAGAGGTGGCGGCGTGGCTAGAAGACGACAGTCTATGAGAGCGTACTTTGGGAGCGAGAGGATCGCCGTGCGTCCCCTCAATGAACCGCGGCGCCGACGTGTCGGTGTGGAGGGGAGGGCGGCTTTGGCGGAGCGAATGGACTGGAGGGGGACGGGGGGGAGCGGGGTTTGGGTAATATTATTGGCTAGTTGGCCGAAGGGCGGTTGAATCGGATTTGGGGGGAATTTTTGTGTGTGGGGGGGGGAGGATTTTCGCGTCGTGGGCGGGGGGGGGGGGGGGGGTTGGAGGATGGTCGGTTTCTCCAAGTGCAGTCCCACATGTCAGTGAAGAGGCAAGCCGAAGCGCGTTCCATTTGCGTGAGCCGTGTGCAGGACCGAACGTGTGTGGGGTGCAATGCGACTGCGACAGGAGTGCTGTGAGTGTACCGCCTTGTTTCCTTTTAAACTAGGTGCTTCGCCCCCTAAAAAAATTTTTGTTGCTTCACGCGATCCACTGATACTACTACTAGTAATCTAGTAATCCCGACTAAAACGGTGCGGCCGGGTCTTTTCCCGCGCGATATGTTGGGAGGTTGGCTTAGTTGGGTTTTTTAGGACGAGTAATGCTACACCTATGTAATCCCAGTTATGTAATTAACATAATGTGAAACGTGTGAGCTGTTGATTGTAGATTGGGGGGAGGGAGGGGCCCACCACCATGAAAATCAGGGGAGGAGTGAGAAAGGCAGTTTACGTTAACCCTTTCGTAGGTTCCCGTAGATGTAGAAAGATGTGAAATGCGTGAATGTGTAGTGGACGTACTATTCGAGTGCCTAAGATAATTTGTGTATGTATAGACCCTATGTGTTTATTTTACTTCGCATGTTAGATTTGTCTCGGTTCAATAAAAAGCAGAGTTGGTGATGATGGTGTGCCTGTCATCCTGCAATATAGGCCGTCCGATCTATATCTAACGGATAGGAAGGAAACTATGACAATTTACCCGCACTCCTCTCCACATTTGCAGATAAGGCTTTCCCTCGTTCATCCTTTTCTCCCACAAGATCTTGATCTTCCGTGCAACGCACGGGCATCTTGCTAGTACTCCTACAATATGTATATTATTGTGAAAGTTCATATACACCGGCCGAGATTAATGCAAACACGGCAGATTTTCATTACATTTCGAACTTTTATAGGATAGAAAAATAAAAGAAACCCGACCCTAAACCTATTCTACGGCGGCGACCGACGTCCTCCATCTGCGATCTCTATGTACGGGGGCGGGGTTCAAGACCCGTGAAGTGAAGGTGCGGTCTCCGGTGAGGAAGAGTAGAACACGGGATACGGACCGGCCAGTTGGCACACCATGCCCTGCCGCCTCCCATGCCCTACTCATCCTCGGAGGAGTCCCCGACCTCGGCGGTGCCGAACGTTGGACGGCAGCAAGTCGGACGTGTGGCTGATGGTGCTCCCGTCGTCGGCCGCCAGCGTGGCCACCGCTTGTGCGGTCGCGTCTACGTCCGGCTACGCTGCTATTGCCTCGCGAGAGGCGACTTGAGCGAGGGCGGCAACCTCGAGCTTCATCCCTGAAGACAAGCTCTCCCGCAGAGCATTCGCACTTGCGGTCATGGCAGATGTGGTGCCAGGTAGGAGGACAATGCGCTATGGTGTGGAGGTTAGCTGGGCGTTGCCGCTTTAAGTAGCGCATTCCGGTGAGGCCAAGCGTCTGGGTGCGTCATTAAGTCACCAGAGTTGGTTCCTCGGGCACCGAGCCTCTTAACGACAACATACAAACGGACGACATGAATGCGGGCAGCTGGCGCCGGCTGGGAACACACCGTGCGACGGCGCGAGGGACAAGAGTTTTGGTGTGCCAGGGTAGTCAGCTGCGGTCCTGGCAACGTTGGAGATGCCCTTTGCTCACATGCGATCCCCGCATGTCATTTAAAAAGCCAGACGACCCAGCATGGTCTCAGGTCCAGAGGATGCAGTTGGCCGCGCTACACCACTCCGCGGTCACGTCGCGGCGCCCCGTGTATCCTCGACGAGCCGGGTGTTGGGGTGTGTTTGGATTGTGGCCAAAGTGCACCTTACCAAAATTTTGGTCATGACCCAAAGATTGGTCTTTGTTTGGATGGTTGCCATTTTTTTGGCATGCCATTGAACTCTAGCCAACTCTAGTTCATTTTTATTGCCAATGTTGGCCAAATCATGGGCAACCAATACCTCAACCAAAATAATGGTCATGACCCAAAGATTGGTCTTTGTTTGGATGGTTGCCATTTTTTTGGCATGCCAATGAACTATGGCCAACTCTAGTTCATTTCTTGCCAATGTTGGCCAAATCATGGGCAACCAATACCTCAACCAAAATTTTGGCTACCCAATGCTTTGATGGGGCAACCTTGGGCACAAACCAAACATACTGTTGGTCGTGCCACAACACTAACGCCACCCTCGGCACACTGAAACCGACCGTGCTAGCGATGATATGAGCGTGTCGCTCACTGCGGTCGCCATGTCCAGAGGCGGTGCTGGAGCTGCGCCCCGTTATTGGCCCCAATGACCCACATGAACGGTTGTCGGTGGCGAGGAGGTCGTGGGCCAGCTCCTCCATTGGACTAATCTGTGGTACGTCGTCCTGACGAGTGTGCCCCACATGTCGGTTTCCCTAATTTCCGCGTTAGTGCTCCGCGTTGCACATTAGGCCTTTCACTATGTAGGCCAAGCGAGACAACTTATTGATTATTTGATCCATTCAAGTATAGTCATGTGGCGTTTGCTTATTTCTCATTCCTCTCCAACCCTCTTCTCCATCGATCATGCCTCCCTCCAGTCGCGTCCATCCTCCCGCATGCATCATTTGAACATTCCACCGAGTATCATTCGCATGTACCCACTGTAGTCCTCTTTCAATAGATCTCCGGACCCCGAGATGAAATCGAGAGGGAACGAGTGGGGGCACGTGATACCTAGGGCGGATTCAAAATTTTGAACTGGTGATCATAGCATCTGCAAATCATATATAAAGGGTATTAAATGTTCGTTTCGTTTTTGAATGTACAATATACTCCCTCCTATCCTTTCTAGTTTACATATAAGTTTTATGTGTAGTCAAAGTATCTCTACTTTGATCAATAAGGTATCAACATTCAACAACGCCCAATCAATATTGTTAGATTCGTACGTACTCCTAGATTTGTACTCGAGATGGTTTCCAATTTGACTATTGACAAGATTAATAGTACATGAGATGTAAAATGTGAAAATTATATCATTGGAAACTCCTTTCACATACGAATTTGACCATATGCTTTGTGTAAGTTGCATGTCATATATTATTACTCTAACATTTGGTCAAAGTTAGCCTCGAAAAACGCATTAGGTCCTGTATAGTAAATGCAAGGAGGGAGTAGTAGTGGAAGTGGATCCTCTGACATAGGTATCCCTGCCTTACCCTCCCTTTTGGTAACTTACTGGCGGACCCCATGCTTGCTAGGCCCCGCATGTCAATTACTCAATGGGTTCGGCCACGTCAGGGGATCCTCATCCGTAGTATACTCCCTCTGTTTTTATTTACTCCGCATAAAACGGAGGGAGTGGTAGTATAATAAATGGCGCGGGCGGGGGAGGGGGAGGGACGTCGGTTTGCTCTCAATTGTGGTCCCACAAGCGAGTGAAAACACAAGACGAAGCACGTTCCATTTGGTGAGCGACGTCGATGGTCTAGCATGCCGGGCTGCAACGTGAACGCGACAAGAGCGATGTACAGTCAAAACTGATTGACCAGTCGTCACCAGAACCACTATTCACACTAGAACATTCGCTGCTCGGCCTAGGCCAGCCACTACCCTAAAACCAAACCAAATCTCCAGCCCATTCCCCCACCTTTCGATCCCCTAGCCCGCATCAAGCGTCCCCTAGTTCTCCGGAAAGCCATCGTGCGCCGCAAGATCACTTACTACAAGATGCTGACGTTGGAGCGCCGCGCAGAAATCGCGGCGGCGGTCGGTGCCACAGACCTCCGTTCCCAAGCTCGCTTTGTGGTGGGCCAATCCCCGAGTTCTCTGGAGCCAAGCTACAAGGAGGAGGAAGCCGATCCAATGTTCATGGCGGAGTTCGTGGCGCATAAGGCCCCTGATGGGTATGAGACGATGGACGTCGACTTCGTGCCGGCGTGCGAGTCCCCCATGGTGCAGGCGGACCAGCGGTTCAACATGGAGATACTAAAGGAGGACTGGGAGGCAGAGGCTCAACTCGACGCGGAGCGCACACATGCCACTGACATGGAGGCTCTCCTGCAGGCGGAACCGGATGTCTTGGATGTGAACCAGGCGGTGGAGGCTCAACTTGAGGCGGAGCGCGGATGTCGCTGCCATCGAGGCCCTCCTGCAGGAGGAACAAGACATCCTGGACTTGAATCGGGCGTCAGAGGCTCGACTTGACACAGAGCACGTGGATGCCGCTCTCATCGACGCCCTCCTAAAGGCGGAACCGGACGTCTTGGACTTGAACCGGGCGGCAGAGGCTCGACTCGACGCGGAGCGCGCGGATGCCGCTGCCATCGAGGCCCTCCTGCAGGCGGAACCGGACGTCCTCGACTTGAACCGGGCTGTGCTCTCATCCGTGCAGAGCGCCCGCACGCTCCGCTTGAACAAGTAGCTGGAGGCCGAGGACAACCACGGTGCGGAGACACACGTCGGCAGCTATGGCTGGTTCGCGCCGGCAGCCAAAGACGACGAGGCCGTCTCTTTCCGCGAGCAGTGATAGTTTTTCTTTATGTTGTTGTTTTTATGGATATTTTTCTGTGTAAAAACATATATTTGTTATTCAAGTCGCCTGACTTGGGTCAGTCTACCATTTCAATTGGTTGGATGAATATCCTACGTCTCCTAACCCTTCTTTCCTTCTTCCTCACCTCTTCTTCTTCCCCAACAGACCACTGCACAGGCCGTACAGATACTCCCCAACATGCGGTTGGATAAACATACTCTATGAACGAAAATTATGTGTCAGCGATAGGATGGCTGAGTTTGGTTTGTTCACATGCGACATCACGTGTCAGTGAGGGTGTGTTCCCTTGGTTGGGTTTGCGGCGTGCAGGAGCGACTGTGTGAGGGTGCGGTGCGACCGCGGCGTGCAGGAGCGACCGTGTGAGGGTGCGGTGCGCCGCGACAGCCGTGTGCAAGTGTACCTCCTTCTCATTTTGAAAACTTTAGGCAAGCTTGGAAAAAATGTGTGGCGAAGTTTGGCAATGCAAGGCCTAGACCCAATCAGGATAAGTACGTACGTACTAGGAGTACTAGTGTTAAAAAACAAAGGCGTGGTTTTCCTTCACGCGATTTAATCGATACAAATCCTCGTTTCATGTGTCAATTAATGTGTATTTTTTTCTCCAAAGACCAAAGAGCTAACCATCTCACTCCTCATCGCTTGATTAATGCAGCGCCATGCAAACCAGCCTTCTCACTTCCGCATGCATGCAGGGGATATTAATGTCCCTGGTTGCTAATCCCATCAATTTTGCCTCGATTAGTGTTAGTGGCCCTTTGCAAATTGTAATTTTGATATACTGGCCTTGTGTACAAAAAAATGGAGGTAGTAACTATATTTGACTTCCTTCCCCATTGCGGTGACGTTGACAATATCTTTTTTTGTGGTTTGGCGAAGTGTGTTCGACGGAGAACACCATTGAGGGAGACCATGGTAGGTCGTTCGCAAGTGCCACCTACAAGCCAACACAACCGCCTTATTTGCATCCAGGAAGACCGCTGAACCAAAGGACTACTACTACCAGGAGTACTAGTGCGGTGAGATGGTTTCTCGAAGAAGACGATGGAGAAGCGGAGTCAGTGAAGAGTTAAATGATGGTTGCTTCGTCCATGCTTTTGTGATTTGACGCCGCACTGCTTTGTGATTTGTGATAGAAGGGACAGGGAGTAGACTCTGTGCTCTATACTGTACTACATGCATCCAAGCATGGGAGAAATAGGAGAGACGTTGCATTTTTTCTATTCCTTCAATCAATCAACCAGGGAGCTTCGGTTCAATCTTTTTGGCTTTGGCAACACCGTCCACAATGGTTCCCATGATGCCAAAAGCTATTTTCACATTTGGCTACACATTGGGGATGCCCTTAACCGTACCACTTGGTTTTGCTCCTGTGTGCTTGATACGTCCATTTTGCATCATGCTTTTATATCAATATTTATTGTATTATGGGCTGTTATTACACATTATATCTCAATACTTACGGCTATTCTCTCTTATTTTACAAGGTTTACAATGAAGAGGGGAATGCCGGCAGCTGGAATTCTGCCTGGAAAAGGAGCAAACATTGGAAACCTATTCTGCACAGCTCCAAAAGTCCTGAAACTCCACGAAACAAATTTTTGGAATTAATAAGAATTTCTGAGCGAAAGAAATATGCCAGGGGGCCCACACCCTGTCCAAGAGACAGGGGCGCCCCCCCCCCTATATGGCGCCCCCTATCTCCTGGCCCCCCTGGTGGGCCTCCAGCGTCCATCTTCTGCTATATCATCGCTTTTAATCTGGAAACAATCGTGGGCAAGCTTACGGGACGAAACTCCGCCGCCACGAAGCGGAACCTTGGCGGAATCAATCTAGGGCTCTAGCAGAGCTGCTATGCCGGGGACACTTCCCTCCAGGAGGGGGAAAATCATCACCAACGATCCTCTCATCGGGAGGGGGTCAATCTCCATCAACATCTTCACTAGCACCATCTCCTCTCAAAACGCTAGTTCATCTCTTGTATCCAGTCTTGTATCAAAACCACAAATTGGTACCTGTGGGTTGCTAGTAGTGTTGATTACTCCTTGTAGTTGATGCTAATTGGTTTACTTCGTGCAAGATCATATGTTCAGATCCTTTATGCATATTATTACTCCTCTGATTATGAACATTAATATGTTTTGTGAGTAGTTACGTTTGTTCCTGAGGACATGGGTGAAGTCTTGCTATTAGTAGTCATGTGAATTTGGTATTCGTTCGATATTTGATGAGATGTATGTTGTCTTTTCCTCTAGTGGTGTTATGTGAATGTCGACTACATGACACTTCACCATTATTTGGGCCTAGAGGAAGGCATGGGGAAGTAATAAGTAGATGATGGGTTGCTAGAGTGACAGAAGCTTAAACCCTAGTTTATGCGTTCCTTCGTTAGGGGCTTATATGGATCCATATGTTTAATGCTGTGGTTAGGTTTACCTTAATACTTCTTTTGTAGTTGCAGATGCTTGCAATAGGGGTTAATCATAAGTGGGATGCTTGTCCAAGTTAGGGCAGTACCCAAGTACTGGTCCACCCACATATCAAATTATCAAAGTACCGAACGCAAATCATATGCACATGATGAAAACTAGCTTGACGATAATTCCAAATGTGTCCTCTGGAGATCCTTTATCACTATTAGAAATTATCCAGGCTTATCCTTTGCTACATAAAGGATTGGGCCACCTTGCTGCACTTTATTTACTTGTTACTCGTTACTATTTATCTTATCACAAAACTATCTATCACCTAAAGTTTCAGTGCTTGCAGAGAAAACCTTACTGAAAACCGCTTATCATTTCCTTTTGCTCCTCGTTGGGTTTGACACTCTTACTTATCGAAAGGACTACGATAGATCCCCTAAACTTGTGGGTCATCAAGACTCTTTTCTGGCACTGTTTTCGGGGGGTCTAGTGCTTGTGGTGAGTGGAACTTGGTAAGGAAACATTTATATAGTGTGCTGAAATTTTCTGTTACTTATCACTATGGAAACTAATCCTTTGAGGGGCTTGTTTGGGGTATCTTCACCCCAACCAGAAGAGCAAAGAGTTGCTCCTCAACCTACCGAACTTTATGAAAATATTTACTTTGAGATTCCTTCGGGTATGATAGAAAAACTGCTGGCTAATCCATTTGCAGGAGACGGAACATTGCATCCTGATTTACACCTTATCTTTGTGGATGAAGTTTGTGGATTATTTAAGCTTGCAGGTATTCCCGATGATGTTGTCAAAAGGAAGGTCTTCCCTTTATCTTTGAAGGGAGATGCATTGACATGGTATAGGCTATGTGATGATACGGGATCTTGGAATTATAAGCGATTGAAGTTGGAATTTCACCAAAAGTTCTATCATATGCATCTTGTTCATCGTGATCGTAATTACATATATAATTTTTGGCCTCGCGAAGGATAAAGCATCGCTCATGCTTGGGGGAGGCTTAAGTCAATGTTATATTCATGCCCCAATCATGAGCTCTCTCGGGAAATGATTATTCAGAACTTCTATGCTCGGCTTTCACTTGATAATCGCAACCTGCTCGATACTTCCCGTGCTGGTTCTTATATGCTGAGGACTATTGATTTCAAATGGGACTTATTGGAAAGAATTAAACGCAACTCTGAATATTGGGGTTCCGGCGATGGTAAGGAGTCAGGTATGACACCTAAGTTCGATTGTGTTAAATCTTTTATGGATACCGATGCTTTCCGTGGATTTAGCACTAAGTATGGACTTGACTCTGAGATAGTAGCTACTTTCTGTGAATCTTTTGCTACTCACATTGATCTCCCTAAAGAGAAGTGGTTTAAATATAATCCTCCTCTTGAGGTGAAAGTAGTTGCACCTATTACAGTCGAAGAAAAGACTATTACCTATAGTGATCCTATTGTTCCTACTGCTTGTGTTGAAAAATCTCCTTTTCCCGTTAGGATAAAGGATCATGCTAAAGCTTCGACTGTTGTTCGTAAGAGTAATACTAGGACTTATACACCTCCTGAGCAAATTAATGTTGAACCTAGTATTGCTATGGTTAAATATCTCATGGATGAGGATTTAGATGGGCATGTTATTTCTTTCTTGGGTGAGACTGTCAATATTGCTAGACCTGATACTAAGACACGTAGACCTATCGTAGGCATGCCTGTTATTTCTGTTAAAATGGGAGACCATTGTTATTATGGCTTATGTGATAGGGTGCTAGTGCTAGTGCGATACCTTATGATTTATATAAAGAAATTATGCATGACATTGCACCCGTTGAATTAGAAGACATTGATGTTACTATTAAGCTTGCTAATAGGGATACCATTAAACCTATTGGGATTGTTAGAGATGTTGAAGTTTTGTGTGGGAAGGTTAAATACCCTGCTGATTTTCTTGTTCTTGGTTCCCCACAAGATGATTTTTGTCCCATTATTTTTGGTAGACCCTTCTTGAATACTGCTAGTGCTAAGATCAATTGTGAAAATAATATTGTCGCTGTTGGCATTGATGGTATGTCTCATGAGTTTAATTTCACTAAGTTTAGTAGACAACCTCGTGAAAGGGAACCACCTCGTAAGGATGAAATTATTGGTCTTGCTTCCATTGTTGTTCCTCCAACTGATCCGTTCGAACAATATTTGCTAGACCATGAAAACGATATGTTTATGAAGGAAAGGGAGGAAATAGATGAAGTGTTCCTTAAACCGGAACCTATGCTAAAACATAACCTTCCCGTTGAAATTCTTGGGGATCCCCCTCCACCCAAGGGTGATCCCGTGTTTGAACTTAAACCTTTACCTGATAATCTTAAGTATGCTTATCTTGATGAAAAAAAATATATCTTGTTATTATTAGTGCTAACCTTTTAGAGAAAGAAGAAGAAAGATTATTGAAAACTCTGAAGAAGCACCGAGCAGCTATTGGATATACTCTGGATGATCTTAAGGGCATTAGTCCCACATTATGTCAACACAAAATTTCAGTGGAGAAAGTGCCAAACCAGTTAGAGATCCTCAAAGACAATTAAATCCCAAGATGAAAGAAGTGGTAAGAAATGAGATACTAAAGCTCCTCGAGGCAGGTATTATATATCCCGTTGCTGATAGTGAATGGGTAAGCCCTGTTCACTGTGTTCCTAAAAAGGAAGGTATTACCGTTGTTCCTAATGATAAATATGAATTGATCATGCAAAGAATTATTACAGGTTATAGGATGGTAATTGATTTCCGTAAGTTAAATAAAGCTACTAAGAAAGATCATTACCCTTTACCTTTTATTGATAAAATGCTAGAAAGACTATCCAAACACACACATTTCTGCTTTCTAGATGGTTATTCTGGTTTCTCTCAGATACCTGTATCAGCAAAGGATCAATCTAAAACTACTTTTACTTGCCCTTTTGGTACTTTTGCTTATAGACGTATGCCTTTTGGTTTATATAATGCACCTGCTACCTTTCAAAGATGCATGATGGCTATATTCTCTGATTTTTGTGAAAAGATTTGTGACATATTCATGGATGACTTCTCAGTCTATGGATCCTCTTTTGATGATTGTTTGAGCAATCTTGATCGAGTTTTACAGAGATGCGAAGACACTAGTCTCATCTTGAATTGGGAAAAGTGTCACTTTATGGTTAATGAAGTCATTGTCTTGGGGCACAAGATCTTCGAGAGAGGTATTGAAGTTGATAAGGCCAAAGTTGATGCTATTGAAAAGATGCCATGTCCCAAGGACATAAAAGGTATAAGAAGTTTCCTTGGTCACGCCGGTTTTTATAGGAGGTTCATTAAGGACTTTTCTAAAATCTCTAGGCCTCTGACTAATTTATTGCAAAAAGATATTCCTTTTGTCTTTGAGGATGATTGTGTAGAAGCATTTGAAGTACTTAAGAAAGCTTTGATCACTTCACCTATTGTTCAGCCGCCTGATTGGAATGTACCTTTTGAAATTATGTGCGATGATAGTGATTATGTTGTAGGTGCTATTTTAGGGTAAAGAGTCGATAAGAAATTGAATGTTATCCAGTATGCTAGAAAGACTCTAGATACTGCCCAGAGAAATTATGCAACTACTGAAAAAGAGTTCTTAGCAGTTGTGTTTGCATGTGATAAGTTTAGATCTTATATTGTTGATTCCAAAGTTACTATTCACACTGATCATGCTGCTATTAAATATCTTATGGAAAAGAAAGATGCTAAGCCTAGACTCATTAGATGGGTTCTCTTGCTCCAAGAATTTGACTTGCATATTATTGATAAAAAGGGAGCTGAGAACCCCGTTGCAAACAACTTGTCTAGGTTAGAGAATGTTCTTGATGACCCACATCCTATTAATGATAGCTTTCCTGATGAACAATTAGCGGTCGTCAATGCTTCTCGTACTACTCCTTGGTATGCTGATTATGCTAATTACATTGTTGCTAAATATATACCGCCTAGTTTCACATACCAGCAAAAGAAAAAGGTTTTCTATGATTTAAGACATTACTTCTGGGATGATCCACACCTTTATAAAGAAGGAGTAGATGGTGTTATTAGACGTTGTGTGCCTGAGCATGAACAGGAACAGATTCTACGCAAGTGACACTCTGAATCTTATGGGGGACACCACGCTGGAGATAGAACTGCGCACAAGGTACTACAATCTGGTTTTTATTGGCCTACTCTCTTTAAAGATGCTCGTAAGTTTGTCTTATCTTGTGATGAATGTCAAAGAATAGGTAACATTAGTAGGCGTCAAGAAATGCCTAGGAATTGTTCTCTTGTTATTGAACCGTTTGATGTTTGGGGCTTTGATTATATGGGACCTTTTCCTGCCTCTAATGGTTATACACATATTTTAGTTGCTGTTGATTACGTTACTAATTGGGTAGAAGCTATTCCAACTAGTAGTGCTGATCATAACACTTCTATTAAAATGCTTAAAGAAGTTATTTTTCTGAGGTTTGGAGTCCCTAGATATCTTATGACTGATGGTGGTTCACATTTTATTCATGGTGCTTTCCGTAAGATGCTTGCTAAGTATGATGTCGATCATAGAATAGCATCTCCTTATCATCCTCAGTCTAGTGGTCAAGTAGAGTTGAGCAATAGAGAGCTCAAATTAATTTTGCAAAATACTATGAATAGATCTAAAAAGAATTGGTCCAAAAAACTTGATGATGCATTATGGGCCTATAGAACTGCATACAAAAATCCTATGGGTATGTCTCCATATAAGATGGTTTATGGAAAAGCGTGTCATTTACCTCTTGAACTTGAACATAAGGCATATTGGGCTATTAAAGAGATCAATTATGACTTCAAACTTCCCAGTGAGAAGAGGTTGTTTGATATTAGCTCACTTGATGAATGGAGAACCCAAGCCTATGAGAATGCCAAGCTATTCAAAGAAAAATTCAAACGCTGGCATGATAAGAGGATACAAAAGCGTGAGTTTAACGTAGGAGATTATGTGTTATTATTCAACTCTCATTTAAGATTTTTTGCAGGAAAACTTCTCTCAAAATGGGAAGGTCCCTACGTTATCGAGGAGGTCTATCGTTCTGGTGCTATAAAAATCAACAACTTCGAAGGCACAAATCCGAGGGTGGTAAACGGTCAAAGAATTAAACATTATATTTCAGGTAATCCTATCAATGTTGAAACTAATATTATTGTAACCGTAACCCCCGAGGAATACATAAGGGACACTTTCCAGAATGTTCCAGACTCCGAAAAGGTATAGGTATGTGGTACGGTAAGTAAACTGACTCCAAAACAACTCTAATGGCAATTTTTATCAGTTTTGGATTATTTAAGAATTTTAGGAAGAAAGAAGTAGTCCGAAAGGGACACAAGGCCCCCACGAGAGTGGAGGGCGCCCCCCCCGGTAGGGCGTGCCCCCTGTCTTGTGGGCACCTCGTGTGCCTCCCGGACTCCATTTTCTTGCACGTTACGTATTTTGGTTGGTAAAAATTCATTATATATACTCCCAAAGGTTTTGACCACTGTATCACGCAAATATCCTCTGTTTTCGTTTCGAGCTATTTCTGTTTCAGATCTAGAGCATCATGGCGTCTCCAAGCGCTCCCAAGGACAAGTTTTTCGAGAGGGTTATCAACCCCTATCTCACGGAGGTGCTGCATCATCCTCAAACCATTGAGATGCGTGAGGGGGTGCTGCACATCCGCGATGTGGAGGGACCAGGGCATACCGGGAGCATGGAGAGAAAGCTCGAAGCCGTGGAACAGGAAGTTTTCAAATGCCAAGGGATGGTGGAGCATGGACTAAACACCAACCAGATGATGATCACGGAGTTCACCAACAACCACAAGCTAGATGCTAAAGTCATTCGGAGACCATCTTCAAGCTTCAAGAGAAAATCTAGCACCTCCAAGCCCAGATCTATGACCTACAAAACCAGAACTGTGAGTATGAATATAGATTCAAGCGAAGGAGTTTGGTTGCAGATTTAAGTATCCCGGAGACTCGATCATCCTTTTATGATGGAGAGCCTATGCCTTGGAATGGATGACAAGCCTATGTCATCAACAACTCCTACTTCACCACCTCCGAGGACATAATCACATGGGTATGGGCACTCCCCTTGGCAACTGCCAAGCTTGGGGGAGGTGCCCCGGTATCGTATCACCATCACACTCCTATCTTTACCTTTTTATTTAGTTAGATCCTTTTAGTACTATCTTGATCTAGTAGATTGAAATTTAGGTATCAAGTAGTTTCGAGTTTTGCTTTGTGATCTCTTTTTGTAATCGAGTCTGTGGGTTATCTATAATAAAGATTAGTGTTGAGTCAAGGGCCTTGCTATGTTGCTATGATCTTGAGAAAGTAGAAAGAATAATGGAGTTCATATTGATCTTATGGATAGTGATAACTTCACACATAGAAAGTATGAGGCATAAAAATTGTTGAGAGTTGATGAACGTAGCCTTGGTCATCGTTGCAATTAATAGGAACTGATAAGGAAAGAGGGGTTCACATATAAATATATTATCTTGGACATCTTTTATGATTGTGAAGCACTCATTATGTATGACATGCTAAAAGAGTTGATGTTGGACAAGGAAGACAATGTAATGGTCTATGTTTTCCGACATCTCAGTTAAAGTAAATTGTCATTGACATTCCGAACATGTTGAGCTTGCCTTTCCCCCTCATGCTAGCCAAATTCCTTACACCAAGTAGAGATACTACTTGTGCTTTCAAATACCCTTAAACCCAGTTTTGACATGAGAGTCCACCATACCTACCTATGGATTGAGTAAGATCCTTCAAGTAAGTTCTCATGTTGAAAGCGATAAAAATTGCTACTTAAATATGTATGACTTATTAGTGCAGAGAAAATAAGCTTTGTACGAACTTGTTGTGGAAGTAATAAAAGCGACGGACTGCATAAGAAAGGTCCACATACAAGGGGCAATATAAAGTGACGTTCTTTTGCATTAGGATTTTGTGCATCAACCCTAAACGCACATGACAACCTCTGCTTCCCTATGCAAAGGGCCTATCTTTTACTTTATGTTTTTACTTTATGCTTGAGTCAAGGTGATCCTCACCTGTCCCTTTTTCATTTTATCCTTTGGCAAGCTCCTCGTGTTTGAAAGATCATGATATATCCAATTGGATGTAAGTTAGCATGGGCTATTACTGTTGACATCACCTAAAGGTGAATACATTGGGAGGCAACACAATAAGCCCCTATCTTTCCTAGTGTCCGGCTGAAACTCCATAACCACAAGTACTGCGTGAGTGTTAGCAATTGTAGAAGACTACGAGATAGTTGAGTATGCGAGCTTGCTGAAAAGCTCTATTATTGACTCTTTCTGATGTTATGATAAATTGCAATTGCTTCAATGACTGAGATTATAGTTTGTTAGTTCCCAATGAAGTTTTTGAACCATACTTGACATTGTGAATTGCTTGTTGCTTGAGCATAGAGAATCATATGACAAAATCTATATATGTAGCTGTTATTAGAATGATCATGATGCCCTCATGTCCGTATTTTATTTTTATCGACACCTCTATCTCAAAACATGTGGACATATTTTTCAATTTCGGCTTCCGCTTGAGGACAAGCGAGGTCTAAGCTTGGGGGAGTTGATATGTCCATTTTGCATCATGCTTTTATATCAATATTTATTGCATTATGGTCTGTTATTACACATTATATCTCAATACTTACGGCTATTCTCTCTTATTTTACAAGGTTTACCATGAAGAGGGGGAATGCCGACAGTTGGAAATCTGGCTGGAAAAGGAGCAAAGGTTGGAAACCTATTCTGCACAGCTCCAAAAGTCCTGAAACTCCACGAAACAACCTTTTGGAATTAATAAGAATTTCTGAGCGAAAGAAATATGCTAGGGGGCCCACACCCTGTCCAGGAGACAAGGGGGCGCCCCCCCTATAGGGCGCGCCCCTATCTCCTGGCCCCCTCGTGGGCCTCCGGCATCCATCTTCTGCTATATCATCACTTTTACCCTGGAAAAAATCGTGGGCAAGCTTACGGGACGAAACTCCACCGCCACGAGGCGGAACCTTGGCGGAATCAATCTAGGTCTCTGGCAGAGCTGTTCTGCCGGGGACACTTCCCTCCGGTAGCGGGAAATCATCACCAACGTCATCACCAATGATCCTCTCATCGGGAGGGGGTCAATCTCCATCAACATCTTCACCAGCACCATCTCCTCTCAAAACCCTAGCTCATCTCTTGTGTCCAATCTTGTATCAAAACCACAAATTGGTACCTGTGGGTTGCTAGTAGTGTTGATTACTCCTTGTAGTTGATGCCAATTGGTTTACTTGGTGCAAGATCATATGTTCAGATCCTTTATGCATATTATTACTCCTCTGATTATAAACATGAATATGCTTTGTGAGTAGTTATGTTTGTTCCTGAGGACATGGGTGAAGTCTTGCTATTAGTAGTCATGTGAATTTGGTATTCGTTCGATATTTTGATGAGATGTATGTTGTCTTTTCCTCTAGTGGTGTTATGTGAACGTCGACTACATGACACTTCACCATTATTTGGTCCTAGAGGAAGGCATGGGGAAGTAATAAGTAGATGATGGGTTGCTAGAGTGACAGAAGCTTAAACCCTTGTTTATGCGTTGCTTTGTTAGGGGCTTATATGGACCCACATGTTTAATGTTGTGGTTAGGTTTACCTTAATACTTC
Source organism: Triticum aestivum (assembly GCF_018294505.1). NCBI lineage: Eukaryota > Viridiplantae > Streptophyta > Magnoliopsida > Poales > Poaceae > Triticum > Triticum aestivum. The sequence goes on along the minus strand of NC_057804.1, from coordinate 353,545,146 downwards.
TTTAAGGGGTTAATCATAAGTGGCATGCTTGTCCAAGTTAGGGCAGTACCCAAGTACAAGTCCACCCACATATCAAATTATCAAAGTACCAAACGCAAATCATATGAACGTGATGAAAACTAGCTTGACGATAATTCCCAATGTGTCGTCGGGAACTCCTTTATCACTATTAGAAATTGTCGAGGCTTATCCTTTGCTACAAAAAGGATTGGGCCACCTTGATGCACTTTATTTACTTTATTTACTTGTTACTCGTTACTATTTATCGTATCACAAAACTATCTATCACCTACAGTTTCAGTGCTTGCAGAGAAAACCTTACTGAAAACCGCTTATCATTTCCTTCTGCTCCTCGTTGGGTTCGACACTTTTACTTATCGAAAGGACTATGATAGATCCCCTACACTTGTGGGTCATCAGTGCTATCTATACAAATCTCAATTATATTGATCTAAAAAATTATAGAATCAAGATTAGTAAAAAGGAGGTGATTTTGCCGCGCGGATGGCGGGGGAGGTTTCTTATTTTCAGAGGACGTTGTCCTGGCGGTTTGCTAACATGCGGTCCCACATGTCAGTGCTTTACCAAGCCGATCCGCGTCCCACATGAGGCAGAACAACGGCAAAAGCAACATGTGGTTAAGTTTGAGAAGATGAGGGAGAAGCGGATTCAGCAACGAGTGAAATGATGGTTGCTTCGCCCCTCCAACTTCTTTTTTAGCATTATTACTTCGTCCCTCCAACTTAACTGCGGGAAAGGTGCAGATTTGTGATTTGACGCCTCATTTCTCATTACTACACCGGCGCCATGACTGGGGTGCTTCACCCCGGCTGCTCTGCACTGTATTCCGATATGGCACGTGGACCCAGTAGCTTGATGTCCCACATGTCGGTGAAAGGGACTAGAAGATTTATGAAAGCGAGTGCTCCACTCTTACGACGGAGGAGTAGACGACACGACGGCCCAGTGAACTGTCACTTGTACTGTATAGTACTATAGTTTTGCTGTTTCGCACGATCCGTCGATACAAACCCGATTAAACAGGAAAGGGCAGGATTTTTCCCGCGCGGTAGATGATACTGGCCATACATTTCAAAGGCAATTTTAATGTATGCAAACTGAATAATTATAAGTAACAATATGATATCTAGTAAAACTAAAAACACATTTGATTTATTGTGTTAGAGTGTAGTAGTAGTGCTGTATTGCATAGTTGTTAGATGTAACATGCGAGAACGTGTAAAGATGTAGTTTTGGAGGGCCTACAGAGAGAAAAGCGTAATACGGTCACCGAAATTCAGAATAAGCTGATTACGGTCACTATATATGTTTTGCGGTGATTATATGGTCACTTGCTCACGGTTCAGCACCGGATTGCACTTTGTTGACCGGCCAAATAGTCTGCATGGCGCCATGTTGACTAGTTAAATTGACCATGTTCCTTGTGGGTCCCACCTGTTAGTTCGCATAGGGAAAAGGTCAGATAAACACAAATTTACGTAGGCGCGACAAGGCTCCAAGCCGTGTGCGGGAATCACCTGGTTGTGTATTTGTCTATCAGGGCCTGATGTGTGCGCATGCACGTGTAGGTTGAGCACTTGAGCATGAGAGTGTGTGTTGGTCATGTGGTGTACTGGTGTGTGCATTCATGCATGCGTGTGTGCGTTTGAGTGTTGCGTGCGTGCGTGGCTACGTGTGTACGTGTGAGTGTTGCATGCGTGCGTGGGTGCATGTGTTTGTGTGAGTGTTGCGTGGATGCGGTTCGTGTGCATGCGTGCGTGTGTGTATAATCACCACACCATCTCCTGTGTGTTAAAACAGACGGCTCAACATACCAATACAAGGCCACATTGTCCGCTGTGCCCGCGGTCATGACTTTGAACCACCGTCCAAATATATTTTTGTCGTTTCTTTTCAGTCTTACTAGCAAGATACCCGTGCGTTGCACGTAACATCAAGATGCATTTGTATGACTTGTTTATCTTGTGAGAGAAAAGGATGAACGAGGGAAGGCCTTATTTGCAAATGTGGAGAGGTGTGTGGGTACCTTTTTGCAAAATTGCCATAGTTTCTTTCCTATCCGTCAGATATAAATCGGACGGCCTATATTGCAGGATGGCAGGCACACCATCATCACCAACTCTATTTTTTATAAGAGTGTATTTTATGTATTTTATAAGAGTGTATATGTAGAGTAGATACAAGTCGATAGGTGGGCACGATGGTAGTGAGATAATGTGATGCAACACTAGAGGTAACACGTGGAGCATTTAACTGGTCAACTAGTCATGTCATGAGCAAATACAGAGTTGTACGGTGAGCCCGTGACTGTATAATAACCACTAAACGTAAATGGTGACCGTAATGAGTGGATTCTGAAGTCCAATGTACGTATCGTGCTTTCGCTTCAAATACAATGACCATCATTGCATACATCACGAGAGAAAGATAAACATGCGTGAATTTTCTGGGGGCTTACTTTTAGAGGACCTGGAGATAGTTTTGTGTGCATACGTGAAAGGGGCGTACAGGGGGGGGGGGTATGCGATGGAGAGAGAGATGCTCTTCGTTTCTCTTTATTATGACTAACTTTTTATATAGTATAAAAATATACAAATTCACAGTGCGGAATAAATATCATTGTGGGAACCATGCAATGCAAATTAGCGTTCGTACTCCTCCATATAACTTTGTAATGTTGTATATATGTAGAAACTCTAAAATAATTTTTTGGCCACACTTTATTCAAAAGGAATGTTGTATGCGAAATAAACGTGAAGAGAGGGCTTTTTAGATCAATGGGTTACGTGATGTAACATGTGTGAATGTGTAGTTGATGCATTTGGCGGGGCCTAAAGAGGTATGTGTGTGCATTACGTATTCGGGAGAGGCATGGATAGAGGGGCCAACCGGGGGGGGGCGTGGGAGAGATAGCACGAGAAATGAGAGTGGTCTAGAGAGAGAGACGAATATGATGTCACGACGAGAGATTCCATTCCCTTGAGTGTGTATATGCAATGAGGGAGGGAATAGAGGCACCAGGAGAAATTTTCTTTGTGTGTGGTGTTTGTGTTGGTATGTGTGGGTGTGAGAAGATAATGAGACGTGGGGGCAGAGGTTGTGTCACTGCGTGAGGTCCGGTGGGTCGAGGTGAGGCACTTCGTTCGGTTCCGTCCTGCACCACATTGGTCGGCCCGTGACGCATTTAGGAAGACCCATGGATGACTAGTCATACAAGACAACGATAGTAGAATTGTGAAGGACTCTATGTCCACTAACAAAGCCGGCTAGGATTTGTAACCCTAGGTTCTTGGACTAAGGTAACCCCTTTATCTCTGATATTACTATTCATCCAACTTAACTTTAAGGGGCATCCTACAGAATGCTCTGCTAGAATCATACTCGTCGATTAGGAAGAGAGGTGTGAGACAATGCGTGAGAGATAGGCGTAAAGATAATGTGCGTACATGAGACACGTAGGCAGGTCCATGTATATAGAAAGGGTCGATGAGGATTGTGCGTGTGTATGTTTGCGAGAGGAAGAGTGCTTGTGATAAAGGTTAGTGAAAACAGTTGTAAATGGTTACGAGAGGGAGGGAGGGTTATATCTAGAGCATGTGTGCGAGAAAGACACCTCGAGAGAGAGTGTGTGAGCATGTGTGAGAGACCACCGATGGAGAGTGAAACTACACGTAAAAGACTGATCTACACATTGATTAAAGATATAAATTGTATCCAAATATTAGGATGGGATCATGATATTTGCAATTCGCGCAACGAGCGGTCATTGATCCATCAGACATCTAGATTCTATTGAATTTGAGCATGTCTATGTTATTATTCGACACAATTGATCCACATAGTTAGTATTTTGAACTCCAGACAATGCATCACTTTAGCAATCGAATATAAACGTGAGTATAGGTCATGTTGTGTGTGTAAAGCACATTATACATACGGAAGTTACACAATGAACATTATAAATAGCTACCTATGAACTAGCATACATTTGAATTCAACTTAAGGTGGTATAAAAAATTGAATTCAACATGAAGTCCATTCAATTATTTGAATTTGATATCATGGCATTTGTAAACCATACCTAAATTATGGGGGAACCCATCTTTGCTCTGATTTTGTACATAATAGCATATGTAGTCGTGTACAAAATAGATTCAAATTTAGCTCCTCCATTCCAAAATAATCATAGTTATAGGATTTTCAAGTGTCCAAATTTCAGAAAGAAGCGGATAATTCAATGAGGTTTTCAAACATACAAGGTCAAATATAACGTTGTCTATTTAGGTCAATCCTCATAGTTCAAGAGTACTCTAAACGTGAATGCTTGTGTTTCAAAATTTTGGACGAAGCGCCAAAAGAGCCTCTACTCGCCCGAAACCGCGTGAGACCAATGTTTGGTAGTACAAGGAAATTACTTTTCTAATAACTCCGACCCGTGAAACCTACCAGCCCGACGTCCAAAGGTCTAAACCAGGGTAGGTTTGTAGCTTCATCTAGACGCCACGCAAACGCCTCCAAAAACATTCATACACAATGGATGCTTAAGCACACATGCGCGGCCGAAATTTCTCCCGCCCACTATTTGGGACACCTGGGATTACCATCCTACCTCCGACTCGCAGTAGGTCCGAAATTTAAGAGGGGGCAAAGTTTGTACTTTCGCCAAATTTTTAACAAGCGCGTCCCATCTTCTGTTCAAAAAAGCCAAAAACAAGCGCGTCCCAGACCGAAACATGGTTCCCCCCACCCGTATGATTCCCCATTCGTACTCCGTGGGCGCCAAAACTACCTCTCCACCAGCCGCGAAACCCCGGCGTCCTCCGTTCGCCACCCCATCCCACCCATCAACCGCCGCCCTCCTTCATCACTCCGGAGCCGATACACCGATGTTGTCGTCCACCGCAACCTCAACCGCAACGCCCTCCACGACTAGTAGTTGAAGCCGAGGCCGAGCCGTCCGTACCCGAGCCAGTTCAACCACGCCGTCCTGCGCCTCACCGCTGCCGCTCTAACTTCACCACCCTCCACTGCACCGGAGCTATTCCTGCTACGCCATCCTTCGCTGCCTCGGATATGCTTCCCCTCCGCTGACATACGGCCACGGCAACACAACCAACAATTTGGCCATGGGTTCATCCAAGCCTGCACCCTCCAGAACATCGGTTTCCCCGGTAAAAAGAAGAAGATCGGCGCGACATGTGGAGGTGACCACATCGGCAACCTAAAAAGGTACTCCTCTGCTTGCATGGTATTCATCCCACAGAAGACACTAGTAGACCGCTTCTTCTTGACACTAGATGTTCCTAGTAACTCACGATGCACAAGGTTTCTCCTCATATACTATTTCACCTTAGCTAAAGCTCTGTCGCCCCCCTGAATTTCAATTTCTAGCCAATTGATTCCCAATTAACGGAATCATTCCCCGATGTAACAGGCGCTAGTACGCCTATTACGCCGGGGAAGCAGCGCCTTGGTGTTTATCTTAGGGGCGTGTGTGGCCTAGAGCTACTGGCGCCTGATCTGGAGGTCATCTGGGATTAAAGGGATGGCCTGGGGGCGCTGCCAAGCACGGCGGTGGTGTGAGGTCGAGGGGAGGGCGAGGCGGCGGAGGCAGGGGTCTAGGACGGTGGTCGCTGGCGGTTCGAGAAAGATCGTCAACAGTGACTTGCAGGAGGTAGACGAAGGCCATCTGCCCATTCCTTATAGATCATATGGTTCATTAAAAAAATCGACTGACCTATTTATTTTCAGTTGACTGTTATCTTAGATATGACCACATGTGGTGGTGTGCTGGAGGAGTACCTGCATTTCCTGTGCTCATATATTACAAAATCATACGGAGTAGAATCTAATTTTGTTTGCCATGCAATGTTGTAGAGCTATCATATGTCTCCTGTCATTTATTTTTCAGCCACCTGCTATCTGCTACTTTTATAGTGCACTAGTTCTGCAACACTTCACCCATACTCTCACTATTGTGTTTTTATGCAAGGGTATTTCAGAGTGTGCCGAAAGAGAAGCATCAAAGAAAAGAGAGAAGTCGCGCCAGCTTTTTTCGCGGGTATGCACAACACGTTACAGCGCTATAAAGGGTGCAGTGTCAACAGATGGAGACGGTAAACGTAGCTCTGGAGTTGATGACCTCACTCGCAATGAACCACCATCCCAGGTGCTTGCTTTAACTTCGCGGTGTCATATGTGGTTGCATGTTCCATATGGTGTCTAGCTTGTATTCGAAAGGCCGAAGTCGGTCTTTGGGGCTGTTTGGTTCTAGGCCTAGCATTGCCACACTTTGCCACATATTTTTGCCAAACTTGCCTAAGGTTAGTTGATCAAAATGAAAGCCACAAGTTGGCAAGCCTAAGGGAATCTTGCCACATTTTTGTGTGTATGCCATGTGGGGTCCAAGTGTGGCTTGAACCAAACACTCACCTAAGTTAGTCAAACTTGCCTAGCTTTAGGTGTGGCAACATTTGGCAAAGTTAGTCACAAACCAAACAACCCCAAGATAAGGAATTTTTTTTACATGAACCACCATCTCGTGAGCACCAGAAGACAAATAGCTAGTCAGGGCATCGGCCGAGCCAGTAACAAGCCTAGCAAAGATAGGCATCACCTGGAAGCCAACTAAAAAGCTGCGATGGTGGCGAAGCAACCCGCCTCCCACCAGGCTCTCAGGTCCTAGACGATCATGCTCACCACTCCAGCCGGATGTCTAGCTTGTATTGCTTCCAATTTGGTTAAATTGCATCTGCTTAGCTTACACATTATACCTTTGAATATGACATGCCTTTCTGTTTTTGGTACATACTAGTACATCTGTGTATTAACCATGTTCTTACATCAAACTAATGTTCTTGTGTATCCCTCATCAATCACTTATGATGAGGCAGGCAGGCAAGGGGACCACTCCTCATTTAAAGAATGCAGCGTCAGCCTCCCGACATGATTCTCAAGAAACAGAAATGCTAGATGAAGATAGTGAACGTAGCTCTGTAGTTGATTACTGCATTTCCCCTACACTTGCATCGCAGGTGCTTGCTCTAACTTGGCAGCGTGATATGTGGTTGCATGTTGCATATGGTGTCTAGATTGTAATTCTTCCAATCTGGTTAAACTGCATGTGCTAGTCTGCTTAGCTTATACATTATACCTATTAATGTGACATGCCTTTCTGTATTTAGTACATAGTACATCTGTCTATTAAGCATGTCCTTACATAAAACTATTGTTTTTTTGTATCCCGCATCAATCAATATGACGAGACACCTTTAGTATATGCAGTGCGATATTAGTTGCATCTTTCATATGATTTATAGCATGTGCTGCTTCTAATTTGTTGAAATTCCATTTATGATGGGACGCTTTTAACTTGGCAAAGTCATATTGGTTGCATCTTTCATGTGGTGTCTAGCTTGCATTGCTTCTTATTTGCTGGAATGGTTTCTGCTTAGTTTACACAAATAGTTGTGAACATGCCATGCCGTCCAATTTTTCGTACATATTCCATCCTAGTATCATGTGTTTGCCTTACATCAAAGTAGTGATTGTCAGTATCATGCATGAATGAGTTCTGAAGAGAGAATTTTATTGCTTTTTCTTATCGGATTTACTTGACAATTCAAAATCAATAAAGCGGAAGGAAGTTAGCAAGGCAGCGGATAAAGGTGCTCCTTCCGAACGGAGGGCCTCTACAGTTTCTACTCCTCCACACCCCCAAGATGATTTCCAAGACAACACATGCATAGACACTTAACAAAGCTGTGTTTATGATGAGCACGTCTCCCCTAGTGTAGCATCACCGGTGCTCCCTCTAACTTGGCATTGTTATATGTGGTTGCATGTTATGTGTGATGTCTAGCTTGTATTGCTTCTAATTTTGTTGAATTCCATCTGCTTACTTTACACATTATACTTGAATAAGACACGTGTTCCTGTTTCTAGAACATACAATATCTGTCTATCACACCATGTTCTTACAACAAATTACTACTGTTGTGTAACCTGCAACAATCACTTATCATAAGACACATTTGACTTCGGAGTGTGATATAGGTTACATCTCACATTCTTTTCTAGCTTGTACTACTAATTTGTTGAAATGGCACTTATGATGAGACAGTTTTAACTTGGTAGAGTGATATTCGTTGCATCTTTCATATGGTGTCTAGCTTTCATTGCTTCTAATTTGTTGAAATGCCTTCTCCTTAGTTTACACATCATAAGCTGTGAATATGCAATGCTGTGAATATGCAATGGCACTAATGACGAGAGACCTCTAACATGGTAGTTTGATGTTGTTTGCATCTTGCATATGATTTATTTCTTGTATTGCTTCACATTTGTTTAAATGTCATTTATGATGAGACACTGTTAACTTGGCAGAGCGATATTTGTAGCATCTTTCATATGGTGTCTACCTTCCATTGCATTGCTTCTAATTTGGTGAAATGTCTTCTTCTTAGTTTACACATCATAGTTCTGGTTATCTCTTCCATCTTGTTTTTCATACATATTATATCCTCCTATCATGTGGTTGCCTAACATCAAAGTTCAGTTCGTCTGCATCACGCATCAATTTGTTCTGAAGAACTAAATTGTTATTCGTTTTTCTTGTCGGCTTGACTTAACATGGCACAGCGAAAGAGGAAGAAACACGGAATGGCAGGGAATGAGAAGCGGATGAATCCTGCAGATTCTGCTGGTACTGATGGTGCAATAGAAGGTCAAAGTCCAGCGGAAAATTCTACAAACACGACATCCCATGCTACACGAGCTGCAAAAAAAGCCAAACAGAAACAAATAGCTGCCACCAAACAAGCGGAGACAGCCCTAGTTCTTGCAACATCTACCACAATACTACCAGCTGCACGACTTACTCGTGCGTCAACTGAGCTAGCAGCACATTCCCAAGCTCCCTTGCCACCTGACACTACTTCCCAAGCACTCTTGACACAAGACGAGTTGGCAATATCAGATGAACCTTGTGAGCTTCAACAGCAAGAAGGTAGTTGATGGAGTCAAGTTACAGTTGCATGCTTCTTTATATGTAGTCTCACAGTTTGATGGACACTAACACTTCCTATGTTCATTGTTGGACTAGCACCTAGGCGCAAGAGAAAACAAACATCAGGGATATTGCTCGATAGGTTAACTAAATCTAGAGGAGGAAGAATGGAGATCCGTTTGGAGGCAGGTTTAAAAAGGCCACGTGATGCTACAAAGTCAGCCAGGTTAGTATCAGAGGCAGCGGTTGCCGTTAGGTGTCATGTACGTATCCTCCCAACATGGATTCATTACAGGAATGACAAAGATGAAACCCAGTTCAACACCTTCCTCGACCATTTATCTGTAAGTATGGTTATGCATGGAAACTAGTAATATCGTCTTGCTCTTTCCCATACTTTCTAGGTTGCGGATAATGAGACTCCCATAATTTTCAACATATGAGGTTCAAATTGGATAGCCAAGATGATGCAACCAGACAAGCTTGCACCCATGTTTTCAAGTCTGCTCTGCGATAGTATCGGTATAACTTGAGGAAAACTCACTTTGAAGGCAAGGCTAACAGTGAACTTTCCCAAACATCTCTAGTAGAAAATATATCGGATGAAGACTAGAGGGGCCTTGTTAAACACTGGTCTGATCCGAAGTATCAGGTACATTATATATATGTGATCAGATCACATGTTGAAGTCCTATTTACGCATGTGCCACACAAATCTATCTTCTTGTAGGTGAACTGTTCAAAGAACAAGGCCAACCGTATGAAAGTGAAATTCCAACAGACGACAGGATCTCATAGCTATATTGCACACTGCGAGGCTCTTGTAATTAGCTGGTGTTTAACTCCTTTCACTGTACCATATTATCAGATCTATATTGACTTGTTCGAAATGCAGAGGAAAGCCCGCAAGGACCAAAAAGTACCTGAACCAAATGCTGTGGAAATCTTCAAGGACTGTCACACCAGCAAGAAGAAGGGCATGACTACACCAGTCAAAGCCGTTGTTGTAAGTCCTTAATCCTCATGCCTTTTAACTACTACTTACTCTGACTTGTGCCTTGAACTGCATGGTTTGCAGCCAATGTCTATTACTTTTTTCAATTTTATACACAATTGTCTTAGCGCATCATTGCACCTTACACGGTTTAAAAGAGAGGAGTGATGTTCCTTTGATCTTGACCCGTAATCTAGTTCCGTGCTGGACTTTCCCACACAATGTTACAATTGCTTGTTTGTCTGTTCTCAGTTGTTTTGCGATATGAATGATGTCATACTATGCTTACCTTATTATAAACTTCGTCTCTTTATCCTTAGCTCTCAATACAATGTGAAGAAATAGACAATACATTAGCGATGGTACATGGTCATATGTTTGGAACCTGGTTTTATTATGTACTTTGCAATAAAATACAACTAATATTTTACATGGGTTCACCAGAATAAGTTCTGTATATAGACCAAAGCTATTTTGTTTGGTTTTGCTGCCTCCTTAATATCTTCTGTTCTGGTACTACTAATGTAAAACCTCAACTTTTCAGTGAGTTATGAAAAAAATGGTGGAACCGCCACCTTCTGAAGGTGGCGAGGCAACTATAACCTCAATGTCATCTCTTGCTGCAGTGGGTCAGTACCTGTCCACTAACAGTGCAAAAAGCACGTTCCTGCATAATACTAGGTTGGTTGTTAAGGCAATATCATCCAAACTACCTCATGATCAAGATATGCATGCTCAAAGCAATTTTGTATCTTCGCTCCAGACACAAGTCCATTCCCTAACAGAGACCCTTTGTGAAACAAGGAGAGACATTGTTCGATGTCATCAAGATATGCATGATTTTGAAACCAGACTATCAGACATTTGCTATGTTGTTCAGGAGCCTAGGGGAAATGAGGGCGAATGTTATGGTGCTGCATCGGACAATACATCATGAAAACATAACAGTCAGGTCAAATGAACTGAGCTTCTGACTTCTAGTGGTGCATTTATTTGCTAGACTGTTAAGTTTTATGCCAACCTTCCTTTTGTTATATAATTGTAATTTGTTTTGGTGCGATACAAAATTTATTATTAACGTGCAGCCACCGGCAGAAGAAAACAACAAGCCATTTTCGTATAGTGTAGGGTGTTCCCTATATTTGCACTGGTGGCGATCTTTGATGCCGAGTAGATGTAATCTGTGCAATCGCCTTAATAGCCTAGCGTTAGTTTCGGCCTTATTTATTTCCTAGTCTTCTTTTTCCCTGGTTTGCTAGTGGCCGCAACTACCATGGGCCATATACAGGCCGTAGGATCCATGGGTCTCCTACGGCCCGTCGATAAATGGGCTTCCAATAGGTCCGTAGAATCGGTGGGCCTCGGGCCATCGGATAAATGGGTCTACATGGGCCGTAAATGGGCGTAATTTATATCGGCCCAGCACGATAACGGGCCATTAACAGGCCGTAGGACAGGGAAGTCTTAATTCTGTCACAGGCATAACGGGTCGTTAATGGGCCAGAATATAGGACGGGCTAGAAACGGTGCAACGGCTTAACATGCCAGAAACGGGCCGACTCTTGCCATGGGCCGAATTTGGCCCATTAGGGTAACAGGCCAATAACGGGCCGACTCTTGCCATGGGCCGAATTTGGCCCATTAGGGGAACAGGCCAGTAACGGGCCGGAAGTAATTGAGAGCCGAAAAGGAGCCCAAGAACGTATGGGCCGTCAATAGGCCGAAAGCTAACATGGGCTAGAAACAGCCCATGTAAATCACGGGCTGAACGGGTACAAAGAAAATTACTGTTCATTATGGGCTAGAGTCACCGTGGGCCTGTAAAGGGCCGAAAGATACGAAGGCCTCACATGGGCCGAAAGATGTCGTGGGCCATACATGGGCCGAAAATGAAATGGGCTGGTGTTATATTTGATGGCCCACATGACGTTGTTGGGACGATTTCCTTTAGGGCCTAACGGGCTGTGAGTTAACGGGCCATAAAATGGGCTATTTGCGAAGAGACCGTTAACAAGTTTTTCATGGGCCAGCCCGTTAACTTTTGACCAAGTCAAACGGGCCGACTTTCTAAGCTAAATGGGCCAATGGTTGGCCGTGGCACGTGTTGACATATCATAGGCGCCTATCTGACCCACTGGCGAGCTGACATGTGTTTCGTTCGGCCAATAAGAATTTTACACGTGGAAATTTCCCATTGGTCGGGGCTGTTAACGGGTTATCAGATCCAAAACCCGACTCAATACCTTAACGGCGTTCCGTTACGGTGGATGCCACGTGTCGGTCACCCTTGACGAAAGCACTTCTATGACACGCGATTTATTTTCATGGAAGTGGACACTTCCGTGATGATAATTTTGGTAATGTCATGGAACACTTCTACGACAGCACATGTATGACTATCTTGATTCTGTCATAAAATCGTCATGGATGTACATGCATGACAAAAAACGCGACCTACTATGACAAACACGTATCATCACGGAAGTGTATTTTTTGTAGTGTCCTTCTTTATAAAGGCGTGGGTCATCCCAGAAGTAATGTCTTGAATCATAAAAGAACTTTTTCTTTTGCTAGTATGTAAAACTAGGTGATATAAATTTAGCAACAATGTAATTAGCATAATCAGCATACCATGGAGCAGTACGAGAAGCATTAATGATCGCTAATTGTTCATCAGGAAAGCTATCATCAATAGGTAGTGGGTCATCAAGAACATTCTCTAGCCTAGACAGGTTGTCTGCAACGGGGTTCTCAGCTCCCTTTCTATCAATAATATGCAAATCAAATTGTTGGAGCAAGAAAACCCATCTAATAAGTCTAGGTTTAGCATCTTTCTTCTCCATAAGATATTTAATAGCAGCATGATCAGTGTGAATAGTAACTTTAGAATCAACAATATAAGGTCTGAACTTATCACATGCAAATACGACTCCTAAGAATACTTTTTTAGTGGTAGCATAATTTCTCTGGGCAGTATCAAGAGTTTTACTAGCATACTGGATAACATTTAATTTCTTATCAACTCTTTGCCCTAGAACAACACCTACAGCATAATCACTAGCATCACACATAATTTCAAAGGGTAAATTCCAATCAGGTGGCTGAACAATAGGTGCAGTGATCAAAGCTTCCTTAAGTATTTCAAATGCTTCTACACAATCATCATCAAAGACAAAAGGAATATCTTTTTGCAATAAATTAGTCAGAGGCCTAGAGATTTTAGAGAAGTCCTTAATGAACTTCCTATAAAAATAGACATTACCAAGGAAACTTCTTATACCTTTAATGTCCTTGGGACATGGAATCTTTTCAATAGCATCAACTTTAGCTTTATCAACTTCAATACCTCTTTCAAAAAACTTATGCTCCAAGACAATGCCTTCGTTAACCATAAAGTGGCTTTTTTCCCAATACAAGACGAGACTAGTGTCTTCACATCTCTGCAAAACTCGATCAAGGTTGCTCAAGCAATCATCAAAAGAGGATCCATAAATGGACAAATCATCCATGAATACCTCACAAATCTTTCCACAAAAGTCAGAGAATATAGCCATCATGCATCTTTGAAACGTAGCGGGTGCATTACATAAACCAAAAGGCATACGTCTATAAGCAAAAGTATCGGAAGGGCAAGTAAAAGTAGTTTTTGATTGATCCTCCGCTGACACAGGTATTTGAGAGAAACCAGAATAACCATCTAGAAAGCAGAAATGTGTATGTTTGGATAGTCTTTCTAGCATTTGATCAATAAAAGGTAAAGGGTAATGATCTTTCTTAGTAGCTTTATTTAATTTACTGAAATCTATTACCATCCTATAACCTGTAATAATTCTTTGCGGAATCAATTCATCTTTATCATTAGGAACGACGGTAATACCTCCCTTTTTACGGATGCAATGAACAGGACTTACCCAATCACTATCAGCAACATGATAAATTATACCTGCCTCAAGGAGCTTTAGTATCTCCTTTCTTACCACTTCTTTCATCTTAGGATTTAACCGTCGTTGAGTATCTCTAATTGGTTTGGAGCCTTCGTCCAATTTAATTTTGTGTTGGCATAGAGTGGGACTAATGCCCTTAAGATCATCAAGAGTATATCCAATAGCAGCACAGTGCTTCTTTAGAGTTTTCAATAATCTTTCCTCTTCCTGCTCTGAAAGGTTAGCACTAGTAATAACATGATATATCTTCTTTTCATCAAGATAAGCATATTTTGGATTATCAGGTAAAGGTTTGAGCTCAAACACGGGATCACCCTTGGGTGGAGGGGGGTCCCCTAGGATTTCAACAGGCAAGTTGTGTTTCAGAATAGGACCCTGTTTAAGGAATAATTCATCTATTTCCCTTCCTTCATTCATAAACATATCATTTTCATGGTCTAGCAAATATTGTTCTAACGGATCGGTAGGAGGCATGGCAATAGAAGCAAGACCAATAATTTCATCCTTACTAGGCAATTCTTTATCATGGGGTTGTCTACGAAACTTAGCGAAATTAAACTCATGTTTCATATCCCCCAAGCCAATTGTAACAATGTCCTTTTCACAATCAATCATAGCATTGACAGTATTTAAGAAGGGTCTACCAAATATAATGGGACAAAAGTCATCTTGTGGGGAACCAAGAACAAGAAGATCGGCAGGATATTTAACTTTCCCACACAAGACTTTTACATCTCTAACAATCCCAAATGGCTTAATAGTATCCCTATTAGCAAGCTTAATTGTAACATCAATATCTAATTTAGCGGGTGCAACATCATGTGTAATTTCATTATATAGAGAAATAGGTATTGCACTAGCACTAGCACCCATATCACATAAGCCATGATTACAATGATCTCCTATTTTAGCAGAAATAACAGGCATGCCTACAACAGGTCTATGTATCTTAGTATCTGGACTAGCAATATTAGCAGTTTCACCACAGAAGTAAATAACATGCCCATCTATATTATCATCCAAGAGATCTTTAACCATAGCAATACTAGGTTCAACATTAATTTGCTCAGGAGGTGTATAAGTTTATGTATTACTCTTATGAACCACAGTTGAAGCGTTAGCATGATCCTTTATTCTAACAGGAAAGGGTGGTTTCTCAACATAAGTAGTAGGAACAATAGCATCATTATAAGTGATAGTCTTTTCTTCAACTGTAATAGGTGCAACTACTTTTACTTAAGTGGGAGGATATATTTGAACCACTTCTCCTTAGGGAGATCAACGTGAGTAGCAAAAGATTCACAGAAAGAAGCTACTATCTTAGAGTCAAGTCCATATTTAGTGCTAAATCCACGAAAAGCATCGGTATCCATAAAAGACTTAACACAATCAAACTTAGGTGTCATACTTGACTCCTTACCATCGTCAAAACCCCAATCTTCAGAGTTGCCTTTAATTCTTTCCAGTAAATCCCACTTGAATTCAGTAGTCTTCAGCATATAAGAGCCAACACAGGAAGTATCAAGAATGGTGCAATCATTGAGAGAAAGCCGAGCATAATTTTTTTGAATAATCATTTCTCTTGAGAGCTCATGATTGGGGCATGAATATAACATTGACTTAAGACTTGCCCAAGCTTGAGCGATACTTTCTCCTTCGTGAGGCAAAAAACTATATATGTAATTACGATCATGATGAACAAGATGCATATGATAGAACTTCTGGTGAAATTCCAACTTCAACCGTTTATAGTTCCAAGATCCCGTATCATCACATAGCCTATACCATGTCAATGCATCTCCCTTCAAAGATAAACGGAATACCTTCATTTTGACAACATCATCAGGAATACCTGCAAGCTTAAATAATCCACAATCTTCATCCACAAAGATAAGGTGTAAATCGGGATGCAATGTTCCATCTCCTGCAAAGGGATTAGCTAGCAGTTTCTCTATCATACCCGTAGGAATCTCAAAGTAAACATTTTCAGTAGGTTCAGTAGGTTGAGGAGAAACTCTTTGCTCTACTGGTCGGGGCGAAGATGCCCCGAACAAGCCCCTCAAAGGATTAGTTTCCATAGTAACAAGTGACAGAAAATTTCAGCACACTATATAAATGTTTCCTTACCAAGTTCCACTCACCAAAGGCGCTTCACTCCCCGGCAACGGCGCCATAAAAGAGTCTTGATGACCCACAATTATAGGGGATCTATCGTAGTCCTTTCAATAAGTAATAGTGTCGAACCCAACGAGGAGCAGAAGGAAATGACAAGCGGTTTTCAGTAAGGTATTCTCTGCAAGCACTGAAACTGTAGGTAACATATAGTTTTGCGATAAGATAATTTGTAACAGGTAACAAGCAATGAAAGTAAATAAGGTGCAGCAAGGTGGCCCAATTCTTTTTGTAGCAAAGGACAAGCCTGGACAATTTCTTATTATGAGAAAAGCGCTCTCGAGGACACATGGGAATTATCATCATGCTAGTTTTCATCACGTTCATATGATTCGCGTTCGGTACTTTGATAATTTGATATGTGGGTGGACCGGTGCTTGGGTACTACCCTTTCTTGGACAAGAATCCCACTTATGATTAACCCCTATTGCAAGCATCCGCAACTACAAAAGAAGTATTAAGGTAAATGTAACCATAGCATGAAACTAGTGGATCCAAATCAGCCCCTTACAAAGCAACGCATAAACTAGGGTTTAAGCTTCTGTCACTCTAGCAACCCATCATCTACTTATTACTTCCCAGTGCCTTCCTCTAGGCCCAAATAATGGTGAAGTGTCATGTAGTCGACGTTCACATAACACCACTAGAAGAGAGACAACATACATCTCATCAAAATATCAAACGAATACCAAATTCACATGACTACTAATAGCAAGATTTCACCCATGTCCTCAGGAACAAACGTAACTATTCACAAAGCATATTCATGTTCATGATCAGAGGAGTATTAATATGCATTAAGGATCTTAACATATGATCTTCCACCAAGTAAACCAATTAGCATCAACTACTAGGAGTAATCAACACTACTAGCAACCCACAGGTACCAATTTGTGGTTTTGATACAAGATTGGATACAAGAGATGAACTAGGGTTTTGAGAGGAGATGGTGCTGGTGAATATGTTTATGGAGATTGACCCCCTCCCGATGAGAGGATCGTTGGTGATGACGATGGTGATGATTTCCCCCTCCCGGAGGGAAGTTTCCCCGGCAGAACAGCTCCGCCGGAGCCCTAGATTGGTTTCGCCAAGGTTCCGCCTCGTGGCGGCGGAGTTTCGTCCCAGAAGCTTGCTTATGATTTTTTACAGGGTAAAAGCTTTCATATAGCAGAAGATGGGCACCGGAGGGCCACCAGGGGGCCCATGAGACAGGGGGGGCGCCCTGTAGGGGGGGCGCCCCCACCCTCGTGGACAGGGTGTGGGCCCCCTCTGGTATTTTCTTTGCTCAATAATTCTTATTAATTCAAAAAATGATTTCCGTGGAGTTTCAGGATTTTTGGAGCTGTGCAGAATAGGTTTCCAATATTTGCTCCTTTTCCAGCCAGAATCCCAGCTGCCGGCATTCTCCCTCTTCATGATAAACCTTGTAAAATAAGAGAGAATATCCATAAGTATTGTGACATAACGTGTAAGAACAGCCCACAATGCAATAAGTATCGATATAAAAGCATGATGCAAAATGGATGTATTAGATACCACCTCACTAGAGTCCTCATGGATGGAGGAAGCAGTCTCAACTTGATCTATCAAGATACTATCCGTAAGGTAGGGATCGACCGATCACGAATCAAGCCTAGTAACACTACCTTTAAAGGTGTGATACCAGGAGTGGAGGCCCATTGTACGGGCTCAATCACACTGGAGGTAGTATTCGGCTCCCTAGATAACTTTCGCAGCGAAGAGTTAATCTTCGACATCGTCCCTTTCCGTAGTGGTTACCATGCGCTGCTCGGACGAACTGCCTTCGCCCGCTTTAACGCAGTACCGCATTATCTACCTTGAAGCTCAAATGCCGGGAACTCGGGGTGTTATTATAGTCAATGGTAATATGGATCACTCACTCCGTACTGAAGAACACACCGCAACCCTTGCAGCCAAAGTGTATAGCAGCCTTATCAAGCCGAGCAGTTCACAGGCCAGTAAAACCAGTGACGCATCCAAACGATTCCGGTCCATGCATAAATCAGCAGATCTGGACATTGATTAGCAGTTCGGCCTCTGCCGATCGCCCCACTAGGTTGCGGCTCATGTACCGTGCGTACATAATTACGCACTAAAAATACCCTGGGCGACGCTAGAGGCACGCTGCGGAATAGGTCCATTACACAGCTTGACCATAAATGGACCGCATACACCCTTTTTCTTTTACCGTAGGTTCATCGAGAGCCCTACTTACAAGATGGTTGTCGCAGGAGATCCTTTTAAGGCTAGCATGTCCCAACCATCAAACTCTCCTCTCAAAGGACTTACTACTAAGGAGGAAAGGCGCAGACGTGCGGTAGGGCGTCATTGGGGTTTATTTCCGAACTATGGTTTTTTAGGCCCTGTGTTAGACTTTCCCTTATGTAAATTTTTCTCTTTTTTGGGCATGTAATATGACCTTAGTATAGAACGACATCTTCTGTCATCGAAATGTCAATAAAGATATAAAGGGCATAGATGATTACCACCTTCTTGGTTGGGCGTTAGATTTTTTTCCTTGTCATCTGCGCTATTTCTTATGACACAGTCTTCATACTAGGGGATGTATTCGGCCCCGCTAAATTCTTAAGTCCGAACACCCATAGGGAAATCTTTGGCGTCCTGGATATTGCATTATTATGCATATGCTCCGAATCATGTCTTTGGTCTATAGTGTGGTTGCCCGGCTCTTGTGTTTGCCACCTTACGTTCCGCAAGTTCGGCTAAGGTAGTAAAGGGAGAACTACTGTGATTGTATTTCCGGTTCGTTTGGTCAAGTACCTCAGTAGAGAAAACCTAAAACTGACTGTCATGATAAGCGAGAGCGGGTCAACGATCCGGTGACTTAGTGTTATACTACGAATCACTCGCGATTTATGTCGTGTCATATGAAGGGCTGGGTATTTGACCAGCCGCATTGCAAAGGAGCCGTACTCCGGCTAGCCGATCATGCAACAAGGGGCTAGTGCTTAGTGCCAGCAATGGACTCTTATGGCTAAGTGTTACTAAAGCCGCATAGTCTGATTGCTAGATCACTTCGCAAGACACCTCCTACAATGGACCAAGACGTTGGATTAAGTGCGGTCATGCGATCACGAACACCCCTGTAATATTTACGTGGGGGCTGAAGCCGACGACTAGTAAACTTTTAGGCATATAAACGACAAAAATAGGAGGATAAACTACTCATAAAATGCATAATCATAAATATCATACACCATTAGTTCGTTACATGACTCTTACAACCAGACACAACTACTCAAATGTTATGTCCTTGGCGCACTGACCTTCTACATTACGGGCTCCCTCGAGGACCTCGTCGAAGTACCTCTCTGGCCTCCGGTGCTCCTTGCCCTCAGGTGGCCCTGCGGTGGCAATCTCAATGGCTCTCATCTTCGCACACTAGACCTTCACACGGGCAAAGGCCATCCGAGCACCCTCAATACATGATGACCGCTTGAGGGCATCAATCCAAGGAAGCGCATCCACCAGCCTCTTCACGAGACCAAAGTGGCTGATGGCTACGGCTTCGGATGGCCACAGACGAACTATTATGTCCTTCATGGCCAGGCCGGCCACCCTATGCAGTTCGGATAACTGCTTCATTTGGTCGGTCAGGGGCACCTGAAGTTCCGGCGCAAGGTACTGCGACCAGAACAACTTTTCTGTTGAGCTCCCCTTTTCAACTCAAAAAAATGCGGCGACATCCACAATGCTCCTTGGCAGGTCGGCAAAGGCACCAGGAGAACTCCGAACTCGGGTTAGTAAAATATATCTTCTACTGGTATACCTACTCTGCATAATAAAGGCCTTACCAGCCGCAATCCTCCTCGCCTCTTGGATCTCTTGTCAAGCGTCCTGGGCATCAGCTCGAGCCTCCTTCAAGCTCTCATAGGATTTGGTGAGCTTGGAGGCTTGCTGCGAACTCGTCTGCTCCAAGGACGCGCATCTAGCAATAGCGTGCCAGAGCTCTTTCTCAACCTCACCCACCCGTGCCTCATGTCGTTGGCGGGCGGTCTGCTCATCCTCTAAGCTTTTGGCAGCCTTGTCTGCGGCCGCCTTGCTCGCCTCCGCCTCCCTCTTGGCTTTGACGAGGGTGCTTCTGAACTCATTGGTGCCAACTGCGAACATAGTTAAAACATTTTTTAGTCTGTTTCACAACTAACACATATACAATTGGAGATATATACTCATTGCATGCATACCTCGTGTCTCCTCCAACCGCTTGTTGATGCAGATTACTTCTTCATCGGCCAGCCGCAGCTTCCGAGTGAGTTCGGAAACTTCGGCGGACTGGGCGCTCGCCGCTAGCAGGGAAGCCTGTTTTACAATAGCGTGTCACCTCTTCCAAACACTATGTGATCCTGTGTCTGGCTTCTTCAAAGACGGACAGAGTCTCATGGGCTACTATGTAATGCCCCGGATCCGATGCGCCAGGTGTCTGCTAGTTATTTGCCGTCATTGCCATGTCATTTGCTTGCGTGTTGCATTTTGCCATGTCATCCTATGCATTGCATCCTCATGTTTTCAAAACTTGCATCCGTTCGGGTTCTCCCGGTTCTCTCCGCTGTCCGTTCGGAGTCCGGACCATTCGCGCGCGCCCGTCGCCCCTTCAGGCCTTGTTTTCATGTGCAGGTGTTAAACGTTCTCGGAATGGACCGAGTCTTGCCAAGCGGCCTTGGTATAGCACCGGTAGACCGCCTGTCAAGTTTCGTGCCATTTCGAGGTCGTTTGATACTCCAACGGTTAACCGTGTAACCCCGAAAGCCCTCTTTGTGTTGCAGCCCAACACCCTTTCCAAAGTGGACCAAAACCCATCTAACTCCCCTCCATGCTCTCGGTCGCTCGATCACGATCACGTGGCCGAAAACCGCTCCTCATTTGGACTCTCCTAGCTCCCAGAATCTATAAATATGTGCCTCCCGTCCAAATTCGCGGATGAAAATCCACCCCTAACCCTAGCTTCGTCCTTCTCCCGTAGCCGGACACGTCCGCCCCCGGCCGGACACGTCCGCGCTGCCGCGCCCAGCCAATCAGAGGGCGCCGCGTGTCCCTCCACAGCCAGCCGCCAGCCCGCGGAGCCCATCTCGGGCCCGCGCGGGCCCGATCCGCGCCGCCGCCGCCCGAGCGCACCTCCGCCTCCGCCCGTCGCCACCGCCTCGCCGGAGCGCTCCCGCGCCGCCGTCCGCCGCCTCGCCGGCGATCGGCGCCTCCCGCCTCCGCCGGAGTGTGCCTCCCCACGCAGCTCCGCCGCCCCGCCTCGGCCTCCCTCCACCGGGCCCCTCGCCGGAGCCCCGCCGGACTCCGCCGCCGCCCCTCGGTTTCTCCGCCGCCCCGCGCCCTCGTCATTGTCCGCCGCCGTCGTTCACCGGATCCGGCGCCTCGCGGCCGGATCTGCCCATCCCCGGCCAGCCCCGGCCAACTCCAGCTCGCCGTCGCCGGGTTGGCCTTCCGCCGCCGCCCCTGCTTCCTGCCGTGGCCGGGCACGAGCAGGACGAGCTCCCCGCTCGGCCACATGGGCCGGCCTAGCCGCGGCCCAGCCCGGCTCCCTCTGCCCCCAGCCAGCCCAGCTCCAGCGGACCCGGGCCTGCAGCCCATGGTGAGCACCCCCCCTAAATCTCGCCCCTGCGTAGAATAGTTATATTGCGCTTGCTCTTTTTTTGCATAAAATCAGATAAGTCCCCAGAAACTATTAAAATGATGGATGATTTGACCTGCTGTAACTTCATGTGTGTAGATCCGTTTTGCATGTATTATATGTCAAATTGTTCGACTCAATGAGTACATCATTTCATTCCATTGCATCATTTCCATTTGAGCTCATCTTGATGCCCGAATCATCATTGCAAGAGTGCTTCATAATGTTGTTTGTTGTCTGTTAACAGAACTAGCTCTTTTGTCATTTTTGCCATGATTGATGTGTGCATCCTATGAGGTTGATGTCTACATGTGTTTTGATCTATATCATGCCATCTTTACATAGGTGCTTACCATGTATTTTTGTGATCAATGTGGTGACTAGCACAAGCATGCAAACTAGGCTTCGTAATGTTGCTGATTTTAGTCCCTGTTCTGCTGTTATTTTGATGCCATGTAAACATGTTGCTACAGAGAGATCCATGCATATTTTGAGATACTTCAGTAAGGGTGTTTTGAACATATGGTTGTTCTCTATCCATTCATGTCCCTGTTTGCAATTATGGAGTAGTCTAGCATCTCATTTTTGTGCTCTACTTTTGCTTCAAAATGTTTCCTGGCAGATTGTTTACATGTTATTCAATTTTGCCAAGGTTGTTACAGTTGATGCATGCATGCTATGAACTTGTTCTTGCCTTGGTTTGTTTCATAAACATGTCTTCTTGCTGATGCTATGCTTATCTTGTCATGCAATGACTTGTGGTGAGTGATTCGAGCTTGTTAAGTAGTGTACTCGCTGTTGCTATTTTGCTAGGCTGAATCTGTTATTTCGTGATGCTATGTAAACCTGCTGCTACAAATCGTTCTATGCATAATCTGGAGATGGTCACTAAATATGTTTTGTTCTACATGTCATGCTCTATCCATCCATGCCCCTGGTTGCATTTATAGCTTGCTGTAGCTTGTGCATATCTTGCTCCAAAGTTGCTTCATAATGTTGCTGTCAGCCTGTTAACATTAAGTTCAGTTGTTGCCATGTGTTTTGCTAGTGATCCATGCACCCTATGAACTTGATCTAGCCATGCTTAGCTTCATAAACATGCCTTCTTACTGTTGGTTGCCTTGCCATGCCATGTTTTGCTCTGTAGTGAGTTGCACAAGCTCATCTACATGCCTTCGTATCGTTGTTCCTGCCATGTTTGAATCTGTAATATAACTTGCTATGTTTACGTGGGTGCCATCATATTTTCTGATCCTTTTGGGCTCATGGTCAGTAAGGGACTTTTGATCTATGCAATTAGTAGATTCATGCCATGCCTTTGTTTGCCATGATAAGTTCCTGTAACATGTTGTTTGATAGCTCTAAACATTGCAACCTGATGTTAATTTCTGCAAAGTCTGAACTGTTATTATTTGCAAACTTGCCAAGTGTGTTTGAGCATGATCTATTGATTTCTGGAGATAGTTCAGTGTTCATGTTTTTTTATGCTTTACATGTGCATCATGTCCATGCCTTTTGTTTTCTTGTTGAGGTCCTGTAGCATGTTGTTTTGGTGCTTGCAATATGCCTAGTTGCTGTTTTGGACAGATTGTTGTTATGACTTGTATAGAGTGTGTCTTGAACCATTGATCCGTTTTGAGTGTGCTCTATATGAAACTTGCTTGATTTTGCATGTAGCTTCATAATATCATGTTGCATCCTTGTTTTGAGGTGTTTGCTTGATGTTTGGGTGCATTTTGCATCAATGCCATGTTTAACTTGTTTTGCTCCTATCTTCTAGTCCGTAGCTCCGAACTAAATGAACTTTATATGTAACTTGACTAGAATATCGTGTAGATCATCTTGGTGCATTTTAGCTTGCTGTTTAACAACTTGAACATAAGGTTTATTCAGATCTGTACCAATTTCGAAATATGCCTATGAGGACTTACCGGACTTGTTATATGTTGTTTCCGGCCACATTTAAACTTGCTTTGATGTGTTGTTCTTGTTTGCATCATCTCTTGCCATGAGTAGCTTCATGTAGCTTTTCCATGCATCATGCTTGTTGTGCATCATGTCTTGTTCACGTGTGGTGTGTTTACCATGTTGTGTGCTTCTTGTCGATAGTTCCCGTTTCGTTGCGATCGTGAGGATTCGTTCGTCTACGCTTGGTTCGTCTTTGTGGCTTCATCTTCTTCATGGACTCGTTCTTCTTCCTTGAGGGATTTCAGGCAAGATGACCGCTACCCTGGATCTCACTACTATCATTTCTATGCTAGTTGCTTTGTTCTATCGCTATGCTACGTTAACTATCTTTTGCTCATCAAGCCTCCCAAATTGCCATGAACCTCTAACCTTTGACACCCTTCCTAGCAAACCGTTGCTTGGCCATGTTACCGCTCTGCTCAGCCCCTCTTATAGCGTTGTTAGTTGCAGGTGATGTTGAAGATTGCTCCATGGTGGACAGGATTTTGGTTGGGATATCACAATATCTCTTATATTATTAATGCATCTATATACTTGGTAAAGGGTGGAAGGCTTGGCCTTATGCCTGGTGTTTTGTTCCACTCTTGCCGCCCTAGTTTCCGTCATACCGGTGTTATGTTCCTGGAGTTTGCGTTCCTTACGCGGTCGGGTGATTTATGGGACCCCCTTGACAGTTCGCTTTGAATAAAACTCCTCCAGCAAGGCCCAACATTGGTTTTACCATTTGCCTCACCACCACCTATATTTCCCTTGGGAGTAATTAACCCAAGGGTCATCTTTATTTTAGCCCCCCCGGGCCAGTGCTTGTCTAAGTGTTGGTCCAAACCGAGTAGACTGCGGGGCCCCCTGGGGGAAACTCGAGGTCTGGTTTTACTCGTAGGATGTCTCATCCGGTGTTGCCCTGAGAATGAGATATGTGCAGCTCCTATCAGGATTGTCGGTGCATCGGGCGGCTTTGCTGGTCTTGTTTTACCATTGTCGAAATGTCTTGTAAACCGGGATTCCGAGTCTGATCGGGTCTTCCTGGGAGAAGGTATATCCTTCGTTGATCGCGAGAGCTTATCATGGGCTAAGTTGGGACACCCCTGCAGGGTATAATCTTTCGAAAGCCGTGCCTGCGGTTATAGGCAAATGGGAATTTGTTAATGTCCGGTTGTAGATAACTTGACACCAGATCCGAATTAAAATGCATCAACCGCGTGTGTAGCCGTGATGGTCTCTTTTCGGCGGAGTCCGGGAAGTGAACACGGTTTCTGGGTTATGTTCGACGTAAGTAGGAGTTCAGGATCACTTCTTGATCATTGCTAGTTTCACGATCGTTCCGCTTGCTCTCTTCTCGCTCTTATTTGCGTATGTTAGCCACCATATATGCTTAGTCGCTGCTGCAACCTCACCACTTTACCCCTTCCATTTCCCTTTAAGCTTTGCTAGTCTTGATACCCATGGTAATGGGATTGCTGAGTCCTCGTGGCTCACAGATTACTACAACAACAGTTGCAGGTATAGGTTAAGCGATGATCTTGACGCGAGAGCGATGTTTACTTGTTTTGGAGTTCTTCTTCTGCTTCTTCTTCGATCAGGGGATAGGTTCCAGGTCGGCAGCCTGGGCTAGCAGGGTGGATGTCGTTTGAGTTTCTGTTTGCGTTTCATCCGTAGTCGGATGATGCTCTTATGTATTGAGATGTTGTATTCATGTGGCATTGTATGCCTTATGTATGTATCCCCATCTATTATGTAATGTTGATGTAATGATATCCACCTTGCAAAAGTGTTTCAATATGCGGGGCTATCCTTGGTGGGACCTTTGAGTTCCTTTTGGATAGGGTCGCATATTGGGCGTGACAAGTTGGTATCAGAGCCTCGACCGACCCTAGGAGCCCCCTTGATTGATCGTGTAGATTGGCCGTTGTTGAGTCTAGAAGATAACTGTTTTTGGAGTCTAGTTATATCGGAGAGTAGGAATTCTTTTTACTCCTCCGCCTCTTCGTCTCTCTGGTGAGGAATCTTGATGTAGGTGTTTTGAATTACTCCTCTTCCCCTTCAAAAATTTTCTTTAGGATCACGCAGTTGGTTTTTCGATCGTTGGTTCTCATCCCTTTTCATCCGGTGCATTTCTCGTCAAGTTGACTCGACCCTCTTCATCGTTGAGTTCAATCCTCAGTTGTTTTCTTTCCCACCCACCCACCCTTATTCTTCTCGGAACTGGAGTCCGTAACCGAGAATCCATCCTACTCGTGTGAAGTCTTTGCTTTCTTTCCTAAATGATTTCAACCGGTGTTGTCTCTTCAAGATATTCATCGATTTCCACTTCCAAGTTGCCTTTGTTTTTTCCCGCCCTCCAACCCCTTTTCTTCCCGGAGTCTGACTCTCTTTCGAGCATCAATTTCATTCGTGTGGAGCCTCTTCAGCCTTTCGTCAATTGTTTCAACCGATGAATTCTCGTCTCGTTTGACATTCTTCATCCCTTTTCTTTTTCTGGTGGATTCAATTCAAGTTTTTCGGTAGTGATTATATTCTTTTCCTCAGCTCAAGTCTTTTCCCTGCTCGTTCGCCTCTCGCCAGTTTATCCTTCCGGAGTGTTCAAGACATCTTAGGAGATTCGTCTATGTTCCAATTAATTCAAGGTTGTCACCTCATTCAAATATTTCAATTGTTCCGGTGCATCATCAATCTTTTCAACAATCCTTTTCAACGGTATTTTCTCTTCAGTGGGCCCTAACCCACAGGTCTTTTCCTAGGATCTTACCTGACTCTTCTAATTTCCTGGAGTTATTCTTAAATTCTTTTCAAGTTGTGATGTAAGAATGGATCCCATCAGTCACATGTCTTCTCCAAGATCGCGTTTAAATTGTTTTCATTGTTGGCCCAACCTCTCTCGCTTTTCATTCTTCTGGAGTTTCTCAACAATTTTTGGTGGTGTTCCTCATCGTCATTCTTAACATTTGAAGATAGAAGAAGAGTTTTTCCTCTAAATCTTGCCCGTTCTCCCGAAGATTCGCGGTTCTAGCTTCTTGTTATCCTATTGAATTATTCCATTTGTCAGATATTCCTTTTCTCAACCATCCGGAGTAGGTCAGAAGTTGTTTTTCCGCTTCTTTCACCGAAGGCCATCATTCCAGCTATCGTTCTCTAATTATCCCGGTGCTTCGTTCAAGTGCTCTTTAATCAGCTCATGATCTCTTTGTTCTTTTGCATCTAAATCCCCTCTATCATATTGGTTTTTCAAATTCTTCCCGGTGATTAATTCTCTTTCGTCAGTCATTTTCAAATTCTTACGGTGGTTCCTTCAGATTCTTTTCCTTGGTTATCATTTTAATTCATTCGTTCTTTTCAATCCTACCGGTGGTTCATGAAGACCTTATCAAGTTTGCGCTATATCTCTCTTAACCCTTTTCAAGAAAAATAAGTAGTATGAAAAATCCATTGTTGGTCATCAATTTAATTTGATGAAGGATAAGCATACAATAAATCTTATTCTTATTTCATCCAAGTGATTAATCCCTTCCTTCAGAGTTTGTTCTTGATGAAAAAATTCTAGTTCCAAGTGTTTCCATCTTTTCTTTTCCGGAGTTCGAATTTTCTAGTCCATTTCGTCGGAACCTCCATCTAAATCACCGCAAGCGTTAATCTTATTCTTTCACCCTTCATTATATATCATCATCCTTTTGTCACCGGAGTTCTTCATGGTGGATCTTCATGGTTTAATTCATTCCTCAAGAGTTCATCAATATTTTGTCGGTGGAGTTCAAGTATCTTTTCTTATCGCATCTTGAAGTGTAATTAATTCTCCATATTCTTTTGAAGAGGAGTTTTGCATTTCTTCGTTCTTCTCAGCTATCCAATCATTTCCTTTTGTGGTCGGTTATCACCTTATGATCTTGAGATGTTATCCATAAGTCCACGACAAGCTTATTCTTTTCGTTGTTGATTTTCTCAACAACTCCGTTAAACCCTTCCTTCTAAGTTATTTTCATTCCTTTCTTCCAATTCTTTCCGGAGGTTTTGTGTCATGTCTTCATCAAGTATCATTCCATCCACTCAAGTTCATGTTCTTTTCCTTCCATTTTCAACCGGAGTGCTGCCTAAATCCTTTCAGTCTTATTCGTTTCTTATTTCATTCTA
Source organism: Triticum aestivum (assembly GCF_018294505.1). Taxonomy (NCBI): domain Eukaryota; kingdom Viridiplantae; phylum Streptophyta; class Magnoliopsida; order Poales; family Poaceae; genus Triticum; species Triticum aestivum. The sequence goes on along the minus strand of NC_057804.1, from coordinate 353,517,259 downwards.
ACCGGAGTGGTTTTAGAGTCTGTCTTATTCCATGAGCTTTGATTCTCGTCATTCTCGTTGTTCCTCTCTTCTTCTCGAGTGCTCTCGATTCTTTGCTTCTTCTCTTGAGTTTTGTTTCACCTCAACCTTTTTTCCCTTCCGTCTCGGTCCTAAGATCTCGGGACGAGATCTCTTGTTAGTGGAGGAGTGTTGTAACGCCCCGGATCCGATGCGCCATGTGTCTGCCAATTATTTGCCGTCGTTGCCATGTCATTTTCTTGCGTGTTGCATTTTGCCATGTCATCCTATGCATTGCATCCTCATGTTTTTCAAAACTTGCATCCGTTCGGGTTCTCCCGGTTCTCTCCATTGTCCGTTCGGAGTCCGGACCATTCGCGCGCGCTCGTCGCCCCTCTCAGACCTTGTTTTCATGTGCGGGTGTTAAACGTTCTCGGAATGGACCGAGTCTTGCCCAGCAGCCTTGGTATAGGATCGGTAGATCGCCTGTCAAGTTTCGTGCCATTTGGAGGTCGTTTGATACTCCAACGGTTAACCGTGTAACCCCGAAAGCCCTCTTTGTGTTGCAGCCCAACACCCTTTCCAAAGTGGCCCAAAACCCATCTAACTCCCCTCCATGCTCTCGGTCGTTCGATAACGATCGCGTGGCCGAAAACCGCTCCTCATTTGGACTCTCCTAGCTCCCAGAATCTATAAATATGTGCCTCCCGTCCAAATTCGTGGATGAAAATCCACCCCTAACCCTAGCTTCGTCCTCCTCCCGCAGCCGGACACGTCCGCCCCCGGCCGGACACGTCTGCGCCGCTGCGCCAAGCCAATCAGAGGGCGCCACGTGTCCCTCCGCAGCCAGCAGCCGCCGCCGGCCCGCGGAGCCCATCAGGGGCCCGCGCGGGCCCGATCCGCGTCGCCGCTGCCCGAGCACACCTCCGCCTCCGCCCGTCGCCGCCGCCTCGCCGGAGCGCTCCCGCGCCGCCGTCCGCCGCCTCGCCGGTGATCTCCGCCTCCCGCCTCCGCCGGAGTGCGCCTCCCCGCGCAGCTCCACCGCCCCGCCTCGGCATCCCCTCCGCCTCGGCCTCCCTCCACCGCGGCCCCTCGCCGGAGCCCCGCTGGACTCCGCCGCCGCCCCTCGGTTTCTCCGCCGCCCCGCGCCCTCGTCATTGTCCGCCGCCGGCGTTCACTGGATCCGGCGCCTCGCGGCCGGATCTGCCCATCCCCGGCCAGCCCCGGCCACCTCCAGCTCGCCGTCGCCGGGTTGGCCTTCCGCCGCCGCCCCTGCTTCCTGCCGTGGCCGGGCGCGAGCAGGACGAGCTCCCCGCTCGGCCACATGGGCCGGCCCAGCCGCGGCCTAGCCCGGCTCCCTCTGCCCCCAGCCAGCCCAGCTCCAGCCGACCCGGGCCTGCAGCCCATGGTGAGCACCCCCCCTAAATCTCGCCCGTGCGTAGAATAGTTATATTGCGCTTGCTCTTTTTTTTGCATAAAATCTGCTAAGTCCCTAGAAACTATTAAAATGTTGCATGATTTGACCTGCTGTAACTTCATGTGTGTAGCTCCGTTTTGCATGTATTATATGTCAAATTGTTCGACTCAATGAGCACATCATTTCATTCCATTGCATCATTTTCATTTGAGCTCATCTTGATGCCCGAATCATCATTGCAAGAGTGCTTCATAATGTTGTCTGCTGTCTGTTAACAGAACTAGCTCTCTTGTCATTTTTGCCATGATTGATGTGTGCATCCTATGAGGTTGATGTCTACATGTGTTTTGATCTATGTCATGCCATCTTTACAGAGGTGCTTACCATGTATTTTTGTGATCAATGTGGTGACTAGCACAAGCATGCAAACTAGACTTCGTAATGTTGCTGATTTTAGTCCCTGTTCTGCTGTTATTTTGATGCCATGTAAACATGTTGCTACAGAGAGATCCATGCATATTTTGAGATACTTCGGTAAGGGTGTTTTGAACATATGGTTGTTCTCTATCCATTCATGGCCCTGTTTGCAATTATGGAGTAGTCTAGCATATCATTTTTGTGCTCTACTTTTGCTTCAAAATGTTTCCTGGCAGATTGTTTTTGCCAAGGTTGTTATAGTTGATCCTTGCATGCTATGAACTTGTTCTTGCCTTGGTTTGTTTCATAAACATGTCTTCTTGCTGATGCTATGCTTATCTTGTCATGCAATGACTTGTGGTCAGTGATTCGAGCTTGCTGTAGCTTGTTCATATCTTGCTCCAAAGTTGCTTCATAATGTTGCTGTCAGCCTGTTAACATTAAGTTCAGTTGTTGCCATGTGTTTTGCTAGTGATCCATGCACCCTATGAACTTGCTCTTGCCATGCTTAGCTTCATAAACATGCCTTCTTACTGTTGGTTGCCTTGCCATGCCACATTTCGCTCTGTAGTGAGTTGCCCAAGCTCATCTACATGCCTTCGTATCGTTGTTCCTGCCATGTTTGAATCTGTAATATAACTTGCTATGTTTACGTGGGTACCATCATATTTTCCGATCCTTTTTGGCTCATGGTCAGTAAGGGACTTTTGATCTATGCAATTAGTAGATTCATTCCATCCCTTTGTTTGCCATGATAAGTTCCTGTAACATGTTGTTTGATAGCTCTAAACATTGCAACCTGATGTTAATTTCTGCAAAGTCTGAATTGTTATTATTTGCAAACTTGCCAAGTGTGTTTGAGCATGATCTATTGATTTCTGGAGATAGTTCAGTGTTCATGTTTTGTTATGCTTTACCTGTGCATCATGTCCATGCCTTTTGTTTTCTTGTTGAGGTCCTATAGCATGTTGTTTTGGTGCTTGCAATATGCCTAGTTGTTGTTTTGGACAGATTGTTGTTATGACTTGTATAGAGTGTGTGTTGAACCGTTGATCCGTTTTGAGTGTGCTCTATATGAAACTTGCTTGATTTTGCATGTAGCTTCATAATATCATGTTGCATCCTTGTTTTGAGGTGCTTGCTTGATGTTTGGGTGCATTTTGCATCAATGCCATGTTTAACTTGTTTTGCTCCTATCTTCTAGTCCGTAGCTCCGAACAAAATGAACTTTATATGTAACTTGACTAGAATATCGTGTAGATCATCTTGGTGCATTTTAACTTGTTGTTTAACAACTTGAACATAAGGTTTATTCTGATCTGTACCAATTTCGAAATATGCATAAGAGGACTTACCGGAATTGTTATATGTTGTTTCAGGCCTCATTTAAACTTGCTTTGATATGTTGTTCTTGTTTGCATCATCTCTTGCCATGAGTAGCTTCATGTAGCTTTGCCATGCATCATGCTTGTTGTGCATCATGTCTTGTTCATGTGTGGTGTGTTTACCATGTTGTGTGCTTCTTCTCGATAGTTCCCGTTTCGTTGCGATTGTGAGGATTCGTTTGTCTACGCTTGGTTCGTCTTTGTGGCTTCATCTTCTTCATGGACTCGTTCTTCTTCCTTGCGGGATTTCAGGCAAGATGACCGCTACCCTGGATCTCACTACTATCATTGCTATGTCAGTTGCTTCGTTCTATCGCTATGCTGCGTTAACTATCTTTTGCTCATCAAGCCTCCCAAATTGCCATGAACCTCTAACCTTTGACACCCTTCCTAGAAAACCGTTGCTTGGCCATGTTACCGCTCTGCTCAGCGCCTCTTATAGCGTTGTTAGTTGCAGGTGAAGTTGAAGATTGCTCCATGGTGGACAGGATTTTGGTTGGGATATCACAATATCTCTTATATTATTAATGCATCTATATACTTGGTAAAGGGTGGAAGGCTCGACCTTATGCCTGGTGTTTTGTTCCACTCTTGCCGCCCTAGTTTCCGTCATACCGGTGTTATGTTCCCGGAGTTTGCATTCCTTACGCGGTCGGGTGATTCATGGGACCCCCTTGATAGTTCGCTTTGAATAAAACTCCTCCAGCAAGGCCCAACATTGGTTTTACCATTTGCCTCACCACCACCTATATTTCCCTTGGGAGTAATTAACCCAAGGGTCATCTTTATTTTAGCCCCCCCGGGCCAGTGCTTGTCTAAGTGTTGGTCCGAACCGAGTAGACTGCGGGGCCCCCTCAGGGAAACTCGAGGTCTGGTTTTACTCGTAGGATGTTTCATCCGGTGTTGCCCTGAGAACGAGATATGTGCAGCTCCTATCGGGATTGTCGGTGCATCGGGCGGCTTTGCTGGTCTTGTTTTACCATTGTTGAAATGTCTTGTAAACTGGGATTCCGAGTCTGATCGGGTCTTCCTAGGAGAAGGTATATCCTTCGTTGATCGCGAGAGCTTATCATGGGCTAAGTTGGGACACCCCTGCAGGGTATAATCTTTCAAAAGCCGTGCCTGCGGTTATAGGCAGATGGGAATTTGTTAATGTCCGATTGTAGATAACTTGACACCAGATCTGAATTAAAACGCATTAACCGCGTGTGTAGCCGTGATGGTCTCTTTTTGGCGGAGTCCGGGAAGTGAACATGGTTTCTGGGTTATGTTTGACGTAAGTAGGAGTTCAGGATCACTTCTTGATCATTGCTAGTTTCACGACCGTTCCGCTTGCTCTCTTCTCACTCTTATTTGCATATGTTAGCCACCATATATGCTTAGTCGCTGCTGCAACCTCACCACTTTACCCCTTCCATTTCCCTTTAAGCTTTGCTAGTCTTGATACCCATGGTAATGGGATTGCTGAGTCCTCCTGGCTCACAGATTACTACAACAACAGTTGCAGGTACAGGTTATGCGATGATCTTGACGCGAGAGCAATGTTTACTTGTTTTGGAGTTCTTCTTCTGCTTCTTCTTCGATCAGGGGATAGGTTCCAGGTTGGGAGCCTAGGCTAGCAGGGTGGATGTCGTTTGAGTTTATGTTTGTGTTTCATCCATAGTCGGATGATGCTCTTATGTATTGAGATGTTGTATTCATGTGGCATTGTATGCCTTATGTATGTGTCCCCATCTATTATTTAATGTTGATGTAATGATATCCACCTTGCAAAAGTGTTTCAAAATGCGGGTCTATCCTTGGTGGGACCTTCGAGTTCCTTTTGGATAGGGTCGCATATTGGGCGTGACATACTATCTATACATAGGCATATCCCTTTATTGAAATTGGTTAGAAAATTACATTGCATACCTCAAAGCCTGTTAACAGGCTGGTAAAGGCTTCGGTCAGCCCACTTTTGGCGGACTGAATCTTCTCAACCACCACACCCATGAGGGTGCAGTGCTCCTCCACGACGGAAGCACGACGAAGCGCTTCCGCCAAAGTATCCGGTGCTTCAGATTCATGGAGGTTGCCGGTGGAGTCGACGCTCCCCCTCATTCAAAGGGGATCGCTCGCCTGATTCCGGAACCATAAGGGTTTCCGGAACAGTGTTCAGCTAGGGGCCGGATTGGTCATGGCCCCCGTCCTTAGTCTCCATGGGGGTTGGCCATCCCATGTCTTGGCAGCCGAGGTATTACCCTCTGGCGCCGTCCTGACGGCCTCCTGCACCTCTCCATGGCCTGGAGAGGCTCTTGGGACACGACTTCGGTGTTGTCCGGAGCGGTTGGCGGGGAGGCCCACGGAGGCGTCTCGCTGTCCACCATCCCTGGCTCCAGCGAATTCCTGGAGAAGATATTTGAGGGAGATCGCAGGCCGGACTGAAACGCACAATACAGTGTATTAAAAACTACAAATCATAAAGGCCGATATATGAGAAGGCATCCTTGGATACTTACGAGTCGGCCAAGGGCTTTGACCTGAGGCGTCGCTCGGGGATGACTTCGGCATCTGAATCCGAGTCGTCCATAAGGGATATCTTCCCCCTCTTGGATGCCTCTGCCTCTGGGTCTTCAGAGGCCGCTCTTTTCTTCCTCCTCCCCTTAGGGGGAGAATTGGTCTCTTCCGCCTCCTCCTTGTCATATTCCTCTCCCTCGTGGGAGGAAAAGGTTCGAAATCCCCGGACATAGCGTCCGGAGGACCTTTACGGCGGGGCCTGCTTTTGGCCTCCTTGCCCTTCTTCTTGGTTTTCTTCTCCGGCGCCTGGTACGACGCCGGAACCAGCATCCTCATCAACAGAGGGTCAGCTGAGTTTTCGGGCAGCGGAGCCAGACACTTGATGTGCTTCGACTTCTTCGTCCAACCCTGTTTAAAGTATGAAAATCTCAATACACCCTTGTGATTTCCGGACTAAGTTATGTTCGAAAAATAAGAAATTTATCGGAGTAGCTGGGTGAGCACAGTCGAGGCCGATGTCGTCGGTCGTCTCCGGCCATGATTTCTACTTCTGGGCCTTGAAAAGAAGCCTTCAGATATCTTCGTGCGTCGTGCTGAAGAATTGCTGCAGGGTCCGCGGCCCTTCCGGATTGAACTCCCACATGTGGAGAGGCCGACGCTGGTAGGGAAGGGTCCGGCGGAATAGCATCACCTGAACCACGTCGGTGAGGTCAGTGTTCCTTTGTATGATGTTTTTGACGCGCTTTTGCAGAATTAACACCTCGTCTGCTGACCCCTAGTCCAGACCCTTGTTAATCCATGACGCTAGCAGCATTGGGGGTCCGGATCTAATCTCAGGAGTGGCCGCCCAGTTGGCACCGCAAGGTTCGGTGATGTAGAACCACTCCTGCTGCCATATCTTCACAGTTTCCACGAAAGCCCCTTTGGGCGAGGTGATGTTGAGAAGTTTGCTCACCATCACGCCTCCATAGTCTACATGCTCCCGGTCCACCACCTTTGGCTTCACATTGAAGGTCTTGAACCAGAAGCCGAAGTGGGGGGGGGGATGCGGAGGAGCGCCTCGCACACGACGATAAACGCCGAGATGTGGAGGAAGGAGTTTGGGGCTAGATCATGAAAATCTAGCTTGTAATAGAACATGAGGCCACGGACAAAAGGGTGAAGTTGAAACCCTAGTCCGTGGAGGAAGTGGGGGATAAATACCACCCTTTTGCCGGGCTCCGGGGTGGGGATGACCTGCTTCTTGGCAGGGATCCTGTATGCGATGTCCGTACTCAGGTACCCCACACCCTGGAGCTCCTTGATGTCCTTCTCCTTCATGGAGGAGGCCACCCACTTGCCTTGAAAGCCGAATCCAGACATGACTGGAGAGGTTGGTGGCAGTGGGAAGGATCGAAGCTTGGGCGCTGGATTTCGAAGGTGGGAAGACTGGGGGAAGAAGAAGGCGGGAGAAAGAAAGGATGGATCTTTGTCCGTTTATATAGGCCGTGAATGCCAAATGCCCACTCCCTTAGCCTTAAAACCTCGCCTATTCCCAATGTGGGTATGCGCCGCAGTTGGTTGGATTACCCAAATATCATTGATATACAATCTCGTATTAAGTGGGCACGATCTCAGTTTTGACAATACGTGCCAATGAGGCATGGCCTCGAAACACGGAACGCGGGGTGTGAAAATGGTTCAAAATGCCGAAAGGTCAAGTCTGACGCTTCGTCGAAAAAGTTGTCAGTAAAGACACTGTTCTCATTTTTTATATATCCTACCTTCGCGACTAAGGGTTGTATTTATTATGAAAAGCATGATACTATTCTATTATAGAGGAAATCTAACGTGTATTCTCTAAGGAACCCTCCTTGCAATGCCGAAGACAATCTGAGCACCGAATATATCATCATTGAAGACATGTTAAGGGGCTATTGTGGGAGTCCTAGACTAGGGGGTCCTCGGGCGTCCGGTCTATTGATGTTGGCTGGACTGATGGGCTGTCAAGATACAAGACAGAGGATCATCTCTCGTGTACGGTGGGTACTATCGCATGCGTGGATGGTAAGTATAGGTGTCCAAATATTTTATTCCTTTCTGTAAAACCGAATTTATACAACCCTAGGCCCCTCTGGTGTCTACATAAACCAGAGGGTTAGATCGGAGGTAGGACCACACCATTGCTAGGCTAGCTATCTAGGGTTAGCCGAATCGATCTCGAGGTAGATCAACTCTTGTAACCTCTATACCCTCGAATATAATCAATCATGAGTAGGGTTTTACCTCCATTAAGAGGGCCCAAACCTGGGTAAATAATGTGTCCCTTCTCCATTGTTACCATTGTTCTTCAGACGCACAGCTTCCCCCCCCCCTACCCGAGATCTGTCGGTTTTAACACCGACACCCCCCTACCTGAGATCTGCCGGTTTTGACACCGCCAGTCACAATATAATCAAGGGATTTAAACCCGTGAAGCAGACACTACAGAGATTCTCCGAACCCAAACGTCAAGCCATGGGAGAAGAGGTAGCCAAGTTGTTAGAGGCTGGGTTCATTAGGGAAATCAAACATCTGGATTCGCTAGCCAATCTGGTTTGGTCCCTAAAAAGGACAAATCATGGCGCCTGTGTGTCGACTTCAAGGACCTCAACAAGGCCCGCCCCAAAGATCCTTTCCCATTGCCCTGCATTGACCAAATTATCGATGCAACTGCAGGACACGATTCCTTGTGTTTCCTCGATGCATATTTCGGATACCATCAGATTAAGATGAAGGAATTGGACCAGGATGCAACTGCATTCATCACCCCTTATGGTTCCTTCTGCTTCAATACTATGCCCTTCGGACTCAAAAACGCCGGGGCCACCTACCAGCGCATGATTCAAACATGACTGGGAAAGCAAATAGGAAAAATAGTCGAAGCATACGTGGATGATGTGGTCATTAAAACAAAACACATCGAGTCACTTGGTGGATGACCTTCACCTCACCTTCGACAATCTCCGAACATACGACATCCGGCTTAATCCAGAAAAATGTGTCTTCGGAGTTCCAGCCGGAAAGTTTCTGGGCTTCATTGTTTCCCATAGAGGAATTGAGGCAAACCCAGCAAAAATCCGAGCTTTGTCACAATTGGCCACGCCAACAGACCTAAAGCAGGTCCAGAAACTTGCTGGGTGCGTCGCGGCTTTAAGCCGATTTATCTCCAAATTAGGAGAAAAGGCATTTCCATTATACAAGCTATTGTTTCGTACCGATAACTTCAAATGGACGGACGCAACCATAGCCGGATTGGAAGAAATAAAGGCCGTTCTCGCAAGAAACCCAATCTTGGTCGCACCTGGCATTGGAGAGCCTATGTCATTATACATTTCAGCAACTAACCAAGTAGTTAGCGCCGTCCTCGTCATCGAGCGAGGGGAGGAGGGACATAAATTTCCCACCCAAAATCAGTTTACTATGTATCGAAGGTCCTTACACCTTGCAAATCCCAATACCTGCACTATCAGAAGATTGCCTACACAGTATTCATGGTGTCTCGCAAACTTCGGCACTACTTTCAAGAGTGTTCGGTCACAGTGGCATCCGAGGTGCCACTAAATGACATCATTAATAACAGGGACGCCACTGGCTACATAGCAAAGTGGGCCATCGAGCTATTACCATTTGAAATCATATACAAGCCATGCCAGGCTATTAAATAGCAGGTATTGGCCAACTTTATAGCTGAATGGACGGAAGCCAAACTCCCTAAAGAGTACATCTCATATTCTAATTGGATCATCTACTTCGATGGCTCCAAAATGCTGGCCGGACTGGCGGCTGGTGTAATCCTCACATCCCCCACTGGGGACACAGTCCACTACGCATTGCAAATTATGTATATGGACTCTAATAATGCAACCGAATACGAGGCACTACTGCATGGTCTTAGTATGGCTGTCTCCATGGGCATACAACACTTGGATGTGCGTAGTGATTCAAACCTCGCAATTTCACAGGTCAATGGAGAGTTTGATGCGAAGGACCCAAAAATGATGGCATATCGAAACGCCATATTAAAAATGTCAGCTCGGTTAGATGGGCTCGATTTCCATCACGTCGCTTGAGAATGTAATTAGGCAACCAACATCCTTGCTCGTATGGGCGCTAAACGCGACCCCGTGCCACCCAACACCTTCGTGGAGCGGCTCTTTAAGCCATCTGTGGTGTGGCAGGGTGAGAGCGGCGAAGGCAACATAGACCTGATCACACCCCCAACCGCCAAACACAATGCGGACAACGTTGGGGGTTCGGATATCGAGATAACACCCTCCGCTCATGAGATCATGGCGGTTATCGCTTCTTGGACTGAACCTTACTTGGCCTACCTAAATAGGCAAGAGCTCCCCGATGATCAAAACGAGGCATGACGCATAGTTCAGCGCTCCAAAGCCTTCAAAGTGCATGAAGGCGAAGTATATAAAAGAATTACAATAGGAGTCCTTCAAAGGTGTATCTTTGAAGAGGAGGGGAGGCAGCTCTTGGCAGAGATACATGCCAGTCTCGGCGGTCATCACGCCGCAGCCCGTGCCCTTGTACGCAAGGCATTCCGGACATGCTTTTTCTGGCCTACGGCTCGAGCTGACGCTCAAGACCTTATCCAATGTTGCGTGGGCTATCAACTCTTTGGCGATTAGAGCCACATTCCTCCCACCGCATTAAGAACAATCCCCATTACTTGGCCCTTCGCGGTCTGGGGGCTTGACATAGTCGGACCCCTTAAAGGGGGGAGCCACAAAAAGAAATACTTACTGGTCATGGTGGATAAATTCACTAAATGGATAGAAGACAAACCAGACAAAACAGCTCAGGCCGGACGAGTGATCGATTTTATATCCGGCGCAGTCCACCGTTATGGTGTCCCGCACAGTATCATCACTGATAATGGCTCTAACTTCATAGCTACTGAGGTGAAAACCTAGTGCGCTAAGTTGGGCATTAAACTCGACTATGCATCTGTATACCACCCTTAAATGAACGGCCAAGTCGAATGGGCCAATGGTTTGATCATGTGGTATTAAACCTAGACTAGTGTGCTCTTTACGAGAATCAGATAAGCACTGGGTTGAGGAAGTCGATTCCGTACTCTGAGGACTCCAGACCATGCCCAATCGAACGACCGGATACACACCCTTCTTTATGGTGTACGGTGTAGAAGCCGTATTGCCCTGTTATATTATTCATGACTCACCTAGAGTACACATGTACGAAGAGAAATAAGCCGAACTAGATCAGCATGACGACCTAGATGGACTTGAAGAGGAGCGCGATGTAGCCAAGGCCCGTTCCGCATTCTATCAACAACAGGCCAGGCGTTCCCAAAGCAGAGAAGTGCGGGCTAAAACATAAAAAATCAGAGAACTTGTTCTACGCCCTCGAAGAAGAAAAAGGATAAGCTCAAACCCAAATGGGAGGGCCCCTTCATAATTGATGAAGTCCTTACTGGAGGAGCTTAGCACCTTCACAATGCAGAGGATAATTGCCTTGAGCCGAACCCATGGAATGCCGCCCAGCTCCAAAGATTTTATGCATAATTCGGCCTCCTTAGGTCTTAGTTTAAAACTTGTTTTTTTTTCATTTTATCTTTCTTTTTTCCCTTTTTACCCTTCTGTCCTTATATTGTATGTTCAGATAAACTGCATTGTTGGGGGTACGCATCTTTAAATGTATACATCCCACCTTACATGGGGGCTTCTTTTAAAAGAAGCATTTTATTGAAAAGATTACAAGCTTCTTGTGTCCGTACTATCTGTTGTTCTGCCATTTTATGCACCCTACGTTCCCGATTGTTCGGCTAGGGTGTAAAGGGAGCACTTCTGCGATTGTTACAACCGGGTTATCCGGCGCTGTACCTCAGACGGGTGAAGCCAAAAGCTAGTGTTCTTAAGAGAATAATTGGGCGGCACATATTCAAGAGGATGTTTCCGGAATAATGAATAAAAGTGGCTGTCTGCACTTCAGATACAAGCCCAGCCTAAGTAAAGGAACCCCTAACGGGACTATTTTTCTTGGAAGATGTTTCTTACGTTTAAAATTAATATAACATAACTCCGCAGAACACATTTTGTCTGTTTGAGCAATATGACCGGATTGCCGTGTTTCCGACAATACGAAATGTTTCCTAGTCAAACATAGTATGCGGAAACAATCCAAATTTTTGGTTCGAAGGTGGAAGCCAAAGGTGTCCGATGACAAAACTTTCATACAATTCGGCAGGAGATAAGTTCGGTCATAAAGTACATGGGTACATCAAATCGAACACTCACTCCCTTTCTACGTCGTCTAGTAGACTATCTAATTTACAATCCTGTTGCGAAAATTTCGCCGTTGTCATTACTTGGTCGTATACAAGGCTTACGGGAATTTCCTTCCTGTCGGGTCCCCGCGGTTCAACTCTGGCCATATGGTTCGGGTCAAGACCAGTATAGCATGTCTTCACCATGGCCCATGCCTCTTGAGTGCCTTCACGGCATGCGGATGTCTTCCACAGCTCGAACAGACGTCAGGCGCCCTTGAATAGATCAGCCAAACCCTCCATACTTTCAGGAGGGACGTCAGAAGGCCATAAGGCTTTGGCCATATTCTTCATAGCCTTCCGAGCATGCTAGTGCAGCTTTGCCAGCTCCTTCAGAATGTCGCTCTGGAGGACAGGCATTTCATCCTCGGGACGACCGGTCAACATACCTGTATCAACCGAACTATCATATTCCGCATTATATGAACCTATCAATAATCCGGACAGTTCACAAGACATACCAAATATGCCGTCCTTCAGCTTCTAGTTTTCTTGTTGGGCCTCTAAGAGTTGAGCCTTCAAGCTCTTTATCTCCTCATCCTATTTCTTCACTTCTCGTTCTAGTTTCTTATCGTTGCCATAATACATTGGGGCACTCTTTATTTCTTCAAGCTCCTGGGTTAGTGTTCTATTCTTCTCCTTGAGAACCTATGGTCATCAAACGATCCTTAAATCGATTTTGTTCACCCGCTTTAAGTCTCGGGGGCTACTAGTACTATCTATCCACTAAGTTCCTGAATTTTTTTACCTGTATATCGTTTGAGAACAGGCGACCGACCCTGATGAGTCCGCCCCGGACAGCTCGCATATATGCACCTACAGTGGTTAGGGCGTTAAACTCCAGCTCCATTAAGGCAGGGGCGCATAAGGCTTCTTTTAAGTGATGATGGTTCATCGCACTCTCGACTTCGGAGTTGGTCACGGAAATCTCATCCAGCTCTTCGTGAGACGAGCGAGTTTGTGCTCCATCAGCATGTGCCCCGTCCCAATTGGCATCTCCGGCGCCAGGTTAGCCGCAGCTCGGCTGGCTGGGACCTTACACACGGTTCACCATATACCCGTCAAGCGATGATAGAGGGAGGATTCGAATGACGGTTCGGCTTCATGACCGAATATTAAAAAAATAGTATATACCTTTTCGATGGTGGAGCAGGTTCAGTGGTGCTGCCGACCTCCTTTCGTTTTGCACAACCCTCCCGCAAAGATGCTGACCTTTTCTTGGTCATGCTCCCTTGGGTGCGGCTCGCTGAGCGCTGATCCTGCGAAAAATGTTCCAATGTAGAGGATAAAGAGACAGGTGGAAGTATCCCTCTTCTTTGAGAATACAGTTTCCGAATACTTACCTTCACGAAGGGATGAAGGTTGGGGTAGTCAGCCATAATGGAAACCTCTGAGCCGTCAAGGCTCGCCAGATAGTAGACTCCATCTTCAAACTCTATAAATATGTGCGGATCCTCATGGAATCCGGGGTCTTCATTGCAATCATGATCCTCTGGCTGGGGGGGGGGGCGGGGCAGTTAATGTTCTCGACAGTTTGCCTCCATGACTGTTCAAAAAAAATAGCCAGGATATCCGATCAATACATCCCTATGGATAAAATAGCATTGAGCGGTTAGAAAACTTACCAATTCAATAGGAGTGTACATGGACTAGGCTTCTCAGCAACTTACACAAAGGAAGTCTTCTTATTCTCCTTTATAGAGGCCGGCCAGAGCTGCCGCTAATGCAGCTTGGCCATCCGGACCCTTTCGCCTGTAGCGGGATGCGCCGTCCTCCATGTTGTAGTTCCATAGGGGGTTTACTCAGGATTGAAGCAGCTGGATGGATCCCTGTATCGTGATAGCCATAACTTCCACTATGGAGAGTCCGGAATGGATCAATCTCTTGATCTTGTTTACCAAGCTCATCACCTCTACACTATCTTCTTGGGCGGAGGATTTGGGACGCCAGCTGTATAGCTTCTTCAAGGGGGCGCTGGAAAATTCTGGCAGTCCGCGCCGAACAGGGTCTGGAAGGGGTACATCATCGATATAGAACCACTCTGAAGACCATTTGGCAGAACCTTTCTTCGGAGTCCCGACGGGGTAGCCGGATCCGGCTATACGCCATACTTCGGCGCCACCCACTTCAAAAATAGACCCACCGCCCTGATGGCGGGGGACGAGGTAGAAGAACTTTTTCCATAGTTCGAAGTGACCCTCGCAACCGAAGAACAATTCACAAAGAGCGACAAAACCGGAGTTATGTAAAATAGAACCTGGTGTGAGGTTGTGCAGCTGTATCCCGTAGTGTTCCAGTAGGCCCCTAAGGAAGGGGTGGATTGGAAACCATATACCCCTCAAAAGGAATGAGGTGAAGCACACCCTCTCCCCTTGACTGGGATTGGGGAAATTCTCCGCCAATGCATCACACCTATAGTGGTTAATCCCACCTGTACGGAGACTAGATCTTGGGGAGGGAGATATCCTTGCGTTTGGAGTCGACTGAGCTGGAGGTGAGATACGGAGCAACTCTGGCAGACCCCCTCTTGAGGGCGATATGTCGAAATAAGTACCCCTTATGTAATATACTTCCGCAGAGTGAATACACGCTCAATGCGAGACAACTTTAGCTAAGAGCCTCTTTTCCTTCTGCCCAGCTCCCCGAAAACAACGTTCGACTGAGGAGGAACCAGGGGTTCTTGCCATGGTCTGTTTTTTGTGGCTTGCTCTGTTGCTTTTAGTGTGACGCAAGATGACGGTTTAAAGATCTCGCCTCGCTTGATAGGAGTGGTTTGTGCTTGCCAGGAATATTAAAATACAAGGATAACGGACCGTTCACATTCACTCGGATGCATGGAAATCGAGGCGACAACAGGGAGGAATCATAAAGACTGGACGCGGAAGCCGATGCCGGACTATCTTCAATCCAGAGTATAATGAAGAACCCACCTTGCAAAGCCAAAGACTTGCTTCTGCATACTACATCGACATTGAAGGCAAGTTCGAGGGCTACTAAGGGAGTCCTAGATTCAGGGGTCCTCATATGTCCGGCCTAGGAGTATGGGCCGGGTTGCATGGGCTGTACAGGATCGAGTCGAAGATCATCTACCGTGTCCGGATGGGACTTCTCAACACGTGGACGGCAAGAATAGAGTTCATAGGTTTCCTTACCTGATAAACCAACTTAGTACGATCCACAGCCCCACTCTGGTGTGTATATAAACTAGAGGGGCTAGTCCGTAGAGTGCAACTTTTTTCACCATCATCGGAATCCTCATAGGCTAGACATCTAGGGTTAGCCATTATAATCTTGATGTAGATCAACTCTTGTAATCTTCATACTCGACAATCATAATCAAGTAGGAGTAGGGTTTTACCTCCATTAAGAGGGACCGAACCAGGGTAAACATCGTGTCCCCTGGCCTCCTTTTACCATTGATCCTTAGATGCATAGCTTGGGCCCACTACCCGAGATCTGCCGGTTTTGACACCGACAGCGCGCCCAGGGGGGTAGGGCGCTCCCTCCACCCTTGTGGTCTCCTCGTGCATCTTTCGGGCTACTTTTAATTTTCCTAATTTTTTAACTATTCCAAAATGGAGAAAAATTGCCATTGGAAACGTTTTGGAGTCGGTTTACTTATTGTACCACATACCTATTCCTTTTCGGAGTCTGAAACGTTCTGGAAAGTATCCCTTATGTACTCCTCCGGTGTTATGGCATTAATTATATTGGTTTCAACATTTATGGGATTACCTGAGATATAATGTTTGATTCTTTGACCGTTTTCCACCTTCGGATTTGTGCCTTCGGCGTTGTTGATTTTGATGGCAGCGTAACGATAGACCTCCTCGATAATCTAAGGACCTTCCCATTTAGAGAGAAGTCTTCCTGCAAAAAATCTTCAACAAGTGTTGTATAGCAAAACATGATCACCTACATTAAACTCACGCTTTTGTATCCTTTTGTCATGCCATCTTTTAACTTTTTCTTTAAACAACTTTGCACTCTCATAGGCTTGGGTTCTCCATTCATCAAGTGAGCTAATGTCAAATAACCTCTTCCCACTGGCAAGTTTGAAATCATAGTTGAGCTCTTTGATTGCCCAATAAGCTTTATGTTCAAGTTCAAGAGGTAAGTGATAAGCCTTTCCATAAACCATTTTATATGGAGACATACCCATAGGGTTTTTATAAGCAGTTCTATAAGCCCATAAAGCATCATCAAGTTTCTTAGACAAATTCTTTGTAGATCTATTAGTAGTATTTTGCAAAATCAATTTAATCTCTCTATTGCTCAATTATACTTGACCACTAGACTGAGGATGATATGGAGATGCAATTCCATGGTTAACATCATATGTAGCAAGCAATTTATGAAAAGCACCATGAATAAAATGTGAACCACCATCAGTCGTTAAATATCTAGGGACTCCAAACCTCAGAAAAATAACATCTTTAAGCATCTTAATAGAGGTGTTATGATCAACACTACTAGTTCGAATAGCTTCTACCCACTTAGTAACGTAATCAACATCAACTAAAATAAGTGTATACCCATTGGAGGAAGGAAAAGGTCCCATATAATCAAAGCCCCAAACATCAAATGGTTCGATAACAAGTGAATAATTCATATGCATTTCCTGACGTCTGCTAATATTACCAATTCTTTGACATTCATCACAAGACAAGACAAACTTATGAGCATCCTTGAAGAGAGTAGGCTAATAAAAACCATATTGTAATACCTCGTGTGCAGTTCTGTCTCCAGCATGGTGTCCTCCATAAGCCTCAGAGTAACACTTGCGTAAGATCTATTCCAGTTCATTCTTAGGTACACAATGTCTAATAATACCATCTACTCCTTTATAAAGGCGTCAGTCATCCCAAAAGTGATGTCTTAAATCATAGAAAAACTTTTTCTTTTGCTGGTATGTGAAACTAGGTGGTATAAATTTATAAAAAACAGATTGTAATACCTTGTGTGCAGTTCTATCTCCAGCACGGTGTCCTCCGCAAGCCTCAGAGTGACACTTGCATAAGATCTGTTCTTGTTCATGCTCGGGTACCCAACGTCTAATAACACCATCTACTCCTTCTTTATAAAGGTGTGGGTCATCCCAAAATTAATGTCTTAAATCACAGAAAACCTTTTTCTTTTGCTGGTGTGTGAAACTAGGTGGTATAAATTTAGCAACAATGTAATTAGCATAATCAACATACCATTGAGTATTGTGAGAAGCATTTATGACTGCTAATTTCATCAACAAAACTATCATCAATAGGCAGTGGGTCATCAAGAACATTCTCTAACCTAGACAAGTTGTCTACAACGGGGTTCTCAGCCCCCTTTCTATTAATAACATGCAAATCAAATTCTTGAAGCAAGAGAACCCATCTAATAAGTCTAGGTTTAGCATCTTTCTTTTCCATCAGATATTTAATAGCAGCATGATCAGTGTGAGCAGTTACTTTGGAATCAACAATGTAAGATCTGAACTTATAACAAGCAAAAATAACTGCTAAAAGTTCTTTTTCAGTAGTAGCATAGTTTCTCTGGGCACTGTCTAGAGTTTTACTAGCATAATGAATAACATTCAAATTCTTATCAACTCTTTTCCCTAGAACAACACCAACAACATAATAACTAGCATCACACATAATTTGAAAGGGTAAATTCCAACCAGGTGGTTGAACAATAGGTGTAGAAATCAAGGCTTTCTTAAGTATTTCAAATGCTTCTACACAATCATCATCAAAAACAAAAAAGTAACATCTTTTTGCAAGACATTAGTGAGAAGTCTTTAATAAACCTCCTATAGAAACCAACATGACCAAAGAAACTTCTTATACCTTTGATATCTTTAGGACACTACATCTTTTCAATACCATCTACTTTAGCTTTATCTACTTCAATACCTCTTTCAGAAATTTTATGCCCCAAGACAATACCTTCATTAACCATAAAGTGGCACTTCTCCCAATTCAAGACGAGATTAGTTTCTTCCTATCTCTACAAAACTCGACCAATGTTGCTTAAGCAGTCATCAAAAGAAGTTCCTTAAACGAAGAAATCATCCATGAAAACCTCAACAATATTTTCACAGAAGTCAGAGAATATAGCAGTCATACATATTTGAAAGGTAGTAGGTGCATTGCATAAACCAAAAGGCATATGTCTACAAGCAAAAGTATCGAAAGGGCAAGTAAAAGTGGTCTTTTCCTGATCATCTTTTGACATAGGTATTTGAGAGAAAACCAGAATAACCATCTAGAAAGCAGAAATGTGTATGTTTGGATAATCTTTCCAACATTTGGTCAATAAAAGGTAGAGGGTAATAATCTTTTCTAGTAGCTTTTTTCAATTTGCAAAAATCAATTACCATTCTATAACATGTAACAATTCTTTGTTGAATCAATTCATTCTTATCATTAGGAACAAGAGTAATACCTCCCTTCTTAGGGACACAATGAGTAGAACTTACCCATCTACTATCAACAATAGGATAAATTATATGTGCCTCCAGAAGCTTTAATATTTCATTTCTTACCACTTCTTCCATCTTAGGATTTAACCGTCGTTGATGATCAACAACTGGTTTAGCATCAGGCTCCAAATTAATTTTTTGCTGGCATAGAGTGGGACTAATGCCCTTAAGATCATCAAGAGTATATCCAATATCGGCACGGTGCTTCTTCAAAGTTTTCAATAATTTCTTTTCTTCATGCTCTCCAAGATTAGCACTAATAATAACAGGATATATCTTATTTTCATCAAGATAAGCATATTTTAAAGTATCATGTAATTATTAAAGCTCAAACACGGGATCACCCTTGGGTGGAGGAGGATCCCCAAGGATTTCAGCAAGCAAATTACGTTTCAAAATAGGCCCTTGATTAAAGAATATTTCATCTAATTCCTTTCTTTCATTCATAAACATATCATTTTCATGGTCTAGCAAATATTGTTCTAAAGGATCAGTAGGAAGCAAGACAATAGAAGCAAGACCAATAATTTCATCCTTACTAGGCAATTCTTTATCATGGGGTTGTCTACGAAATTTAGAGAAATTAAAATCATGAGACATATCCCCTAAACCAACAGTAACAAAATCTTTCTCGCAGTATATCTTAGCATTAACATTATTCAAGAAAGGTCTATGAAATGGGACAAAAATCATCTTGTGGGGAAGCAAGAAGAAGAAAATCAGTAGGTTATTTTATTTTCCCACACAAGACTTAGACATCTCTAACAATCCCAATTGGCAAAATAGTGTCTCTATTGGCAAGCTTAATAGTAACATCAATATCTTCTATCTCAGCAAGTGCAATATCATTCATAATTTCTTAGTATAAGGTATAAGGTATTGCACTCACACTAGCACCCACATCACATAAGCCATGATAACAATGATCTCCTATTTTAACAGAAACAACATGCATGCCAACAATAGGTCGATGTTTATCTTTAATATCAGGTTTAGCAATCTTAGAAGCTTCATCACAGCAATACTAGGTTCAACTTTAATTTGTTCAGGGGGTGTAGGTGTTCTAGTATAACTCTTACGAACCACAGTTGAAGCTTTAGCATGATCCTTTATTCTAAAGGGAAAAGGTGGTTTCTCAATATAAGTAGTAGGAACAATATGATGAACATTATAACTAATAGTTTCTTCTTCAACTTTAATAGGTTCTACTACTTTAAATTCAATGGGAGGATGATATTTAAACCACTTCTCCTTAGGGAGATCAACAAGAGTAGCAAAAGATTCACAGAAAGAAGCAACTATCTCAGAATCAAGTCCATAATTAGTGCTAAAACCACGAAAAGCATCGGTATCCATAAAAGATTTAACACAATCAAACTTAAGGTTTATACCTGACTCCTTACCTTCGTCGAGTTCCCAATCTTCAGAGTTGGATTTAATTATTTCGAATAACTCCCATTTGAATTCAATACCCTTCTTCATAAAAGAACCAATACAAGAAGTATCGAGCATGGATTGATCATTATGAGAAAGTCGAGCATAAAAATTCTGAATAATAATTTCTCTTGAGAGCTCATGCTTGGGGCATGAATATAAAATTGACTTGATCCTCCCCCAAGCTTGAGCGATACTTTCTCCTTCACGAGACCAAAAATTATATATATAATTCGGATCCCGATGAACCAGATGCATAGGGTAAAACTTCTGATGAAATTCCAATTTCAATCGTTTGTAGTTCCATGATCCAATATCATCACATGGCCTACACCATGTCAATGCCTTCCCAGTCAAAGATAAAGGGAAGACCTTCTTCTTGACAACATCCTCGCGTAAACTTGCAAGCTTAAATAATCCAAAAACTTCATCCAGATAGATTAGGTGCATATCAAGATGTAATGTTCCATCTCCTGCATAAGGATTAGCTAGCAGTTTCTCTATCATACCCGAAGGAATTTCATAATAAATATTTTCAGTAGGTTCAGTAGGTTGAGGAGAAACTCTTTGCTCTTCCAGCCGAGGTGAACATACCCCGAACAAGCCCCTCAAAGGATTATTTTCCATAGTAACAAGTGACGGTAAATTTCAGCACACTATATAAATATTTCCTTATCAAATTCCACTTACCAAAGGCGCTTCACTCCCTGGCAGCGGTGCCAGAAAAGAGTTTTGTTGACCCACAAGTATAGGGGATCTATCATAGTCCTTCCGATAAGTAAGAGTGTCGAACCCAACGAGGAGCAGAAGGAAATGACAAGCGGTTTTCAGCGAGGTATTATCTGCAAGCACTGAAATTAAAGGTAACATATAGTTGTATGAGGAGATAATTCGTAACGGGTAATAAGTAAAAAAAGTAAACAAGGTGCAGCAAGGTGGCCCAATCCCTTTTATAGCAAAGGACAAGCCTGGGCAAACTCTTATATAAAGCAAAGCACTCCCGAGGACACATGGGAATTATTGTCAAGCTAGTTTTCATCATGCTCATATGATTCACATTCGTTACTTTGATAATTTTATATGTGGGTGGATCGGTGCTTGGGTGCTGCCCTTTATTGGACAAGACTAACACTTATGATTAACCCCTCATACAAGCATCCGCAACTACGAAAGAAGAATTAAGATAAATCTGACCATAGCATGAAACATATGGATCCAAATCAGCCCCTTACGAAGCAATGCATAAACTAGGGTTTAAGCTTCTGTCACTCTAGCAACCCATCATCTACTTATTACTTCCCAATGCCTTCCCTAGGCCTAAATCATGGTGAAGTGTCATGTAGTCGACGTTCACATAACACCACTAGCGGGGAGACAACATACATCTCATCAAAATATCGAATGAATACCAAATTCACGTGATTACGTATAACAAGACTTCTCCCATGTCGTCAGGAATAAATGTAACTACTCACAAAGCATGTGCATGTTCATAATCAGAGAAATATTAATTATGATTAAGGATCTGAACATATGATCTTCCAACGAATAAACCAACTAGCATCAACTACAAGGAGCAATCAACACTACTAGCAACCCACATGTACCAATCTGAGGTTTTGATACAAGATCAGATACAAGAGATGAACTAGGGTTTGAGAGGAGATGGTGATGGTGAAGATGTTGATGGAGATTGACCCTCTCTCGATGAGGGGATCGTTGGTGATGACGATGGCTTCGATTTCCCCCTCCCGGAGGGAAGTTTCCCTGACAGAACAGCTCCACCGAAGCCCTAGATTGGTTCTTCCTAGGTTCCGCCTCGAGACGGCGACGCTTCATCCCAAAAGCTTCCCTCTGATTTTTCCAAGTCAAAACACACCATATAGTAGAAGATGGGCATCGAGGGCCCGCCAGGTGGCCCACAAGCTAGGGGGGCACACCCGCCACCGTTGTGGATGGCAGGTGCCCCCCCTATGGTGCTTTCTTTGCCCAATAATTTTTATTAATTCCAAAATGGCTCTTCATGAAGCTTCAGGACTTTTGGAGTTGGGCAGAATAGGTCCCTAATATTTGCTCCTTTTCCAGCCCAGAATTCCAGCTGCCGGCATTCTCCCTCTTCATGTAAACCTTTTAAAATAAGAGAGAAAAGGCATATTGTGCTATAATGTGTAATAACAACCCATAATGCAATAAATATCAATACAAAAGCATGATGCAAAGTGGATGTATCACATGCTCCTAGGGGGATAGATTGGTAGGAAAAGACCATCGCTCGTCCCCGACCGCCACTCATAAGGAAGACAATCAATAAATAAATCATGCTTCGACTTCATCACATAATGGTTCACCATACGTGCATGCTACAGGAATCACAAACTTTAACACAAGTATTTCTACCAATCTATAGGTGCATGACTCTAATATCACCATCTTTATATCTCAAAACAATATGCAAGGAATCAAACTTCTCATAGTTTCAATGCTCTTTATATGAAAGTGTTTAATATATCCCTCTTGGATGCCCATCATATTAGGACTAAATTGATAACCAAAACAAATTACCATGTTGTTTAAAGACTCTCA
This sequence comes from Triticum aestivum, assembly GCF_018294505.1. NCBI lineage: Eukaryota > Viridiplantae > Streptophyta > Magnoliopsida > Poales > Poaceae > Triticum > Triticum aestivum. The sequence goes on along the minus strand of NC_057804.1, from coordinate 353,494,745 downwards.
GTATAATATAAGTGAAGCATGAGAGTTCATCAATTTCTTCAAAATAAAACCACCACCGTGCTATAAAAAGATATAAGTGAAGCACTAGAGCAAATGATAAACTACTCCAAAAGATAAAAGTGAAGATCAATGAGTAGTCGAATAATTATGTGACTATGTGAAGGCTCTCTAACATTTAAGAATTTGAGATCTTAATATTTTATTCAAACAGCAAGCAAATCCTAATAAATAAAATGATGCTCCAAGCAAAGCACATATCATGTGGTGAATAAAAATATAGCTCCAAGTAAGGTTACCGATGAACAAAGACGAAAGAGGGGATGACATCCGGGGAATCCCAAAGCTTAGATGCCTGGTTGTCCTTGAATATTACCTTGGGGTGGATTGGGTATCCCCAAGCTTAGGCTCTTGACACTCCTTATTTTGTAGTCCATCAAAACTTTACCCAAAACTTGAAAACTTCACAACACAAAACCCAAAAGAAAACTCATAAGCTCCGTTAGTATAACAAAGCAAATCACCACTTAGGTACTGTTGTGAACTCATTCTAAATTCATATTGGTGTTATATCTACTGTATTACAACTTCTCCATGGTTCATACCCTCCTATACTACTCATAGATTCATTAAAATAAGCAAACAACATATAGAAAACAGAATCTGTCAAAAACATAACAGCCTGTAGTAATCTGGAAACTTTCCATACTTCTGTAACTCCAAAAATTCTGAAACATTAGGAAAATCCAGGAACTTTGTATATCAATCTTGTGCTAAAAAGTCAGACCAAAATCACGTTCCAGTGAATTTTTAAAATTCCTGGACTAAGCGCAAAAGTTTCTATTTTCGCATAGAATCGAGTCAACTATCATCCTAACTATTCCAAAGGCTTTACTTGGCACTTTATTGAGACAAAAGCTATAAAACATGATTAATACAGTATCATAATCACGCGGACACACAAAAACAGTAGGTCTAAACATTGGGTTGTCTCCCAACAAGCGCTTTTCTTTAATGCCTTTTTAGCTAGGCATGATGATGTCAATGATGCTCACATAAAAGATAAGAATTGAAACATGAAGGGGGCATCATGTCACGCCCAATATGCGATACTATCCTAAAGAGACTCAAAGGTCCCACCAAGGATAGAACCGCATATTGAAACGCTTTTGCAAGGTGGATATCATTACATCAACATTACATAATAGATGGGGATACATACAAGAGGCATACAATGCCACACGAGTACAATATCACAATACATAAGAGCATCATCCGACTACAGATGAAACACAAACAGAAACTCAAACGACATCCACCCTGCTAGCCCAGGCTGCCGACCTGGAACCTATCCCTGATCGAAGAAGAAGCAGAAGAAGGACTCCAAACAAGCAAACATCGCTCTCGCGTCATGATCATCGCATAACCTGTAGCTGCAACTGTTGTTGTAGTAATCTGTGAGCCACAAGGACTCAGCAATCCCATTACCAGGGGTATCAAGACTAGCAAAGCTTAAAGGGAAGGAAGGGGTAAAGTGGTGAGGTTGCAGCAGTGACTAAGCATATATGGTGGCTAACATACACAAATAAGAGCGAGAAGAGAGCAAATGGAACGGTCGTGAAGCTAGCAACGATCAAGAAGTGATCCTGAACTCCTACTTACGTCAAACATAACCCAAAAACCGTGTTCACTTCCCGGACTCTGCCGAAAAGAGACCATCACGGCTACACACGCGGTTGATGCGTTTTAATTCGGATCTGGTGTCAAGTTATCTACAATCGGACATTAACAAATTTCCATCTTCCTATAACCGTAGGCACGGCTTTCGAAAGTTTATACCTTGCAGGGGTGTCCCAACTTAGCCCATGATAAGCTCTCGCGATCAATGAAGGATATACCTTCTCCCAGGAAGACCCGATCAGACTCGGAATCCCGGTTTACAAGACATTTCGACAATGGTAAAACAAGACCAGCAAAGCCTCCCGCTGTGCCGACAAATCCCTATAGGAGCTGCACATATCTCGTTCTCAGGGCACACCGGATGAGCAAGACGTCGGGTTGACATAGACCCTGATTGCCCAGGGGGCGCCGGACATCGCTCGATTTGGACCAACACTTAGACAAGCATTGGCCCGGGGGGCTAAAATAAAGATGACCCTCGAGAGGGCGACTCCCAAGGGAAAAGGTAGGTGGTGGTGAGGCAAATGGTAAAACCAATGTTGGGCCTTGCTGGAGGAGTTTTATTCAAAGCAAACTGTCAAGGGGGTCCCATAAATCACCCAACCGCGTAAGGAACGCAAAATCCGAGAACATAACACCGGTATGACGGAAACTAGGGCGGCAAGAGTGGAACAAAACACCAGGCATAAGGCCGAGTCTTCCACCCTTTACCAAGTATATAGATGCATTAATATAATAAGAGATATTGTGATATCCCAACCAAAATCCTGTCCACCATGGAGCAATCTTCAACTTCACCTACAACTAGCAACGCTATAAGAGGGCTGAGCAAAGCGGTAACATAGCCAAACAACGGTTTTCTAGGAAGGGTGTCAATGGTTAGAGGTTCATGGCAATCTGGGAGGCTTGAAGAGCAATTGATAGGTAGCGCAGCAAAGCGATAGAACGAAGCAACTAGCATAGCAATGATAGTAGTGAGATCCAGGGTAGCGGTCATCTTGCCTGAAATCCCGCTAGCAAGAAGAACGAGTCCATGAAGATGATGAAGCCACGAAGACGAACCAAGCGTAGACGAATGAATCCTCACGATCGCAACGAAACGGGAAATATCGAGAAGAAGCACACAACATGGTTAACACACCACACATGAACAAGGCATGATGCACAACAAGCATGATGCATGGCAAATCTAGATGAGGCTACTCATGGCGAGGGATGATGCAAACAAGAGCAACACATCAAGGCAAGTTTAAATGAGGCCGGGAACAACATATAACAATTCCGGTAAGTCCTCATATGCAAGTTTCGAAATTGGTCCAGATCTTAATAAACCTTATGTTAAAGTTGTTGAACAGCAAGTTAAGATGCACAAAGATGATCTACACGAGATTCTAGTCAATTTACATATAAAGTTTGTTTAATTCGGAGCTACGGCCTAGAAGATATGAGCAAAACAAGTTAAACATGGCATTGATGCAAAATGCATACAAACATCAAGCAAACACCTCAAAACAAGGATGCAACATGATAATATGAAACTACATGCAATTCTAAGCGAGTTTCATATAGAGCACACACAAAACGGAGCAACGGTTCCACACCTACACGATATACAAGTTTAAAGGACTAGCTGTCCAAAACAGCAACTAGGCATATTGCAAGCATCAAAATAATATGCTACAGCACCCCAACATGAAAACAAAAGGCATGGGCATGATGTACAGGTAAAGCATCACAAAACATGAACACTGAGCTATCTCCAGAAACTACTAGAACATGCTCAAACACACATGGCAAGATTGCAAATAATAACAGTTCAGACTATGCAGAAAATAACATCAGGTTGCAATGTAATGAAATGAAGCACTCGTTGAGGCGAACAATTTGACATATTACACGCACAAAACGGAGCAGTATGCATGGAGTTATGATGCGATGAACATGGCATGATAATGCAAAATATTTCAGGACTTAGGCAAAATTAGTACCTCGGGGAAAAGTCAACGCGGACGAGGTGGCGGCGGATCTTGCCGGAATCTGGCCGGAGAAGGAAGGGGATGGCCGGAGACGGGCGGAGACGAGCTGGCCCGGCCGGATCCGGCGCGGCAGCGGCGGAGGGCGGCGCGGGCCCCGCGGCAGCGGGCTGGGCAGAGCCGGCCGAGAGGAGGCGCGGGGGCGGCCGGCGAGGAGCCGCGGCGACGGATGGCGGTGAGGCGGCGGGGCGGCGACGAGGCACCGGCCGTAGATCGGCGGAGGAAGGCGGTGGGGCGCCGGCAAGGACGGGTGGCGCGCGGGGGCGAGGCGGTCCGGGCTCGGGCGCCGCGGGCGGCAGCGGACGGCGGCCGGCGGGGCGGCGAGGTCCGGCCGGCCGGCGGGATGGCTCACCGGCGCCGGAGGCGGGCGGCGGCGGGGCTCGGACGCGGGGGCGCGGGCCAGGCGGCGGTGACCGGGCCCCTCGGGCCTGCAGTGGGCCGCGCGGGCCGATGGCGGAGGGTGGCGGCGGCACGCCACGTGGCGGCCTCCGATTGGCGCGGGGAGCGGCGGCGGACATGTCCGGCCCAGGTCGGACGTGTCCGGCGGGCGAGAGGAGCGGGGCTAGGGTTGGACTGCGGGATTTTCGGGGGAGGGCATATTTATAGTTTCCGGGAGCTAGGAGAGTCCAAATTGAGCACGGTTTTCGCCCACACGATCGTGATCGAACGACCGAGAGGATGGAGGGGATTTAGATGGGTTTTGGGCCACTTTGGAAAGGTGTTGGGCCACAAAGATAGAGGGGCTTTTACGGTTACCCGATTAACCGATGGAGTATCAAACGACCTCCAAATGGCACGAAACTTAACAGGCGGTCTACCGGTGCTATACCAAGGCCGCTTGGCAAGACTCGGTCCATTCCGAGAATGTTTAACACCCGCTCACAACGAGAGACAAAGGAGGACGCCGGAGGGCATAGGAGTGCCGGATTCCAAAACGGACAACGGGGAAAATGCTCGGATGCATGAGACGAACACGTATGCAAAATAAAATGCACATGATGACATGATAAAATGCAACATGCAAGCCAAGACATGGAAATGACGGCGAATAACTGGTGGACACCTGGCACATTGAATCCGGGGCGTTACAACACTCCTCCACTAACAAGAGATCTTGTCCCGAGATCTTAGGACCGAGACGGGAGAGAAAAGGGATGAGGTGAAACAAGAACTCAAGAAAAAAAGCAAAGAACCGAGAGCACTCGAGAAGAAGAGAGGAACGACGAGAATGATAAGAATCAAATGCTCATGGAAATGAGATAGACTTTGAAAGCACTCCGGTTAGAACAAGATAGGAAAGGAAATAAGAATGGAAGAATTTAGGCAGCACTCCGACTAAAACATGGAGGAATAGAACACGAGCTTCACAAGATGGAATGACACTTGACTAGATAAACAGCGCAATGCCTCCGGAAGAATTGAAAGCATTGAATGAAAAGAACTCAGAAGGAAGGGTTGAACGGAGTTGTTGAGAAAATCAACAACGAAAAGAATAAGCTTTCTGTGGACTTATAGATAACCTCTCAAGATCATAAGGTGATAACCGGCCACAAACAGAAAAAACTCCACTTCAGAAGAAAACGGAGAATTAATTGCACTTCGAGATGCAAGAAGAAAAGATACTTGAACTCCACCAACAAAATCTTGATGAACTCTTGAAAGAATGAATTAAATCATGAAGAACCACTATGAAGAACTCCATTTACAAAAAAATGATGAGATAGAATGAACGAAGAAAGAATAAGATGAGCCTTGCGTTGATTTAGATGGGGTTTCCGACGAGATGGCCGAGGAAATTGAACTCCGGAAAAGAAAGATGAAAACACCTGGAACTAGAATTTATTCATCAAGAACAAACTCCGAAGGAAGGAATTACTCGCTTGGATGAAATAAGAATAAGATTTATTGTATGCTTATCCTTCATCAAATTAAATTGATGACAAGCAATGGATTTTGCATACTACTTATTGTTCTAGAAAAAGGATTGAGAAGATATAGCGCTAACTTGAGAAAGTCTTCATGAACCATCGGTAGGATTGAAAGAACGAATGGATTAAAATGATAATCAAGGAAAAAGAATCTGAAAGAACCACCGTTAGAATTCGGGAATGACTGACGAAAGAGAATGAAACACCGGGAAGGATTAGAAGAGCCAATATGCTTGAGGGGATTTAGATGCAAAAGGACAAAGAGATCATGAGCAGATTAAAGAGCACTTGAATTAAGCACCGGGATAATTGGATAACGGTAGCTGAAATGTGAGGACGAAGAATCTTCTGGAACGATGGCCTCCGGTGAAAAGAAATGGAAAAACAACTCCTGACATACTCCGGATGGATGAAAAAAATATCTGACAAATGGAATAATTCTCGAGGATAACAAGAAGCTAGAACCACAAATCTTCGGGAGAATGGGCAAGATTTAGAGAAAAAACTCTTCTTAGGTCTTCAAATGACGACGAGAAACACCACCAAAAATTGTTGCGAAACTCTGGAATAATGAAAAGCGAGAGAGGTTGAGCCAACAATGAAACAATTTGAAATCGATCTTGGAAAAGCATCTGACTGATGAAATTCATACTTACGTCACACTTGAAAAGAATTGAGAATAACTCTGGGGAATAATTAGAAGAGTCAGGTAAGATCCTGGAAAAAGACATGTGGGTTAGGGCCCACTGAAGAGATAACACCGTTGGAAAGGATTGTTGAACAGATAGTTGATGCACCGGAACAATTGAAATATTTGAATGAGGTGACAACCTCGAATTAATTGGAACACAGACGAATCTCTTGAGATGTCTTGAGCACTCCGGAAGGATAAAATGGCGAGAGGCAAACGAGCATGGAGAACACTTCGAGGAAAAGAATATGATCAACCCGAAAAACTTGAATTGCATCCACCGGAGAAGAAAAGAGATGAAGAATGACGAACAAGACGAGAATTCACCGGTTGAAATAATTGACGAACTCCGCACGAATGAAATTGATGGTCGAGAGAGAGTCAGACTCCGGGAAGAAAAAAAGGGTGGGAGGGCGGTAAAATAAAATCATCTTGGAAGGGGAAATCGACGAATATCTTGAAGAGAAAACACCGGTTGAAATCATTGAGGAGAGAGAGCAAAAATTTCGCACGAGTAGGATGGATACTCGATTACGGACTCTGGCTCCGAGAAGAAAAGGGGTGGGCGGGTGGGAAAAGAAAACAACTGAGGATTGAACTTGGCAACGATGCAGAGGCTCGAGTCGACTTGACGAGAAATGCACCGGATGAAAAGAGAAGAGAACCAGCGATCGGAAAAAAACAACTACGTGATCCTAAAGAAAAATTTGAAAGGGAAAAGGAGTAATTCAAAACACCTACGTCAAGATTCCTCACCAGAGCGACGAAGGGGATGAGGAGTAAAAAGAATTCCTACTCTCCGATATAACTAGACTCTGAAAACAGTTTTTTTTCTAGACTCAACAACGGCCAAACTACATGATCAATCAAGGGGGCTCCTAATGTCGGTCGACGCTCTGATACCAACTTGTAACGCCCAATATGCGATACTATCCTAAAGAGAATCGAAGGTCCCACCAAGGATAGAACTGCATATTGAAATGCTTTTGCAAGGTGGATATCATTACATCAACATTACATAATAGATGGGGATACATACAAGAGGCATACAATGCCACACGAATACAATATCATAATACATAAGAGCATCATCCGACTACAGATGAAACACAAACAGAAACTCAAATGACATCCACCCTGCTAGCCCAGGCTGCCGACCTGGAACCTATCCCCTGATCGAAGAGGAAGCCGAAGAAGAAGAACTCCAAACAAGCAAACATCGCTCTCGCGTCATGATCATCGCATAACCTGTACCTGCAACTGTTGTTGTAGTAATCTGTGAGCCATGAGGACTCAGCAATCCCATTACCATGGGTATCAAGACTAGCAAAGCTTAAAGGGAAAGGAAGGGGTAAAGTGGTGAGGCTGCAGCAGCAACTAAGCATATATGGTGGCTAACACACGCAAATGAGAGCGAGAAGAGTGCAAATGGAACGGTCGTGAAGCTAGCAATGATCAAGAAGTGATCCTGAACTCCTACTTACGTCAAACATAACCCAAAAACCGTGTTCACTTCCCGGACTCCGCCGAGAAGAGACCATCACGGCTACACACGCGGTTGATGCGTTTTAATTCGGATCTGGTGTCAAGTTATCTACAACCGGACATTCACAAATTCCCATCTGCCTATAACCGCAGGCACGGCTTTCGAAAGTTTATACCCTGCAGGGGTGTCCCAACTTAGCCCATGACAAGCTCTCGCGATCAACGAAGGATATACCTTCTCCCAGGAAGACCCGATCAGACTCGGAATCCCGGTTTACAAGACATTTCGACAATGGTAAAACAAGACCAGCAAATCCTCCCGCTGTGCCGACAAATCCCAATAGGAGCTGCACATATCTTGTTCTTAGGGCACACCAGATGAGCAAGACGTCGGGTTGGCATAGACCCTGATTACCCAGGGGGCGCCGGACATCGCTCGGTTTGGACCAACACTTAGACAAGCATTGGCCCGGGGGGCTAAAAGAAAGATGACCCTCGAGAGGGCGACTCCCAAGGGAAAAGGTAGGTGGTAGTGAGGCAAATGGTAAAACCAATGTTGGGCCTTGTTGGAGGAGTTTTATTCAAAGCAAACTGTCAAGGCGGTCCCATAAATCACCCACCCGCATAAGGACCGCAAAATCCGGGAACATAACACCGGTATGACGGAAACTAGGGCGGCAAGGGTGGAACAAAACACCAGGCATAAGGCCAAGTCTTCCACCCTTTACCAAGTATATAGATGCATTAATATAATAAGAGATATTGTGATATCCCAACCAAAATCCTGTCCACCATGGAGCAATCTTCAACTTCACCTGCAACTAGCAACGCTATAAGAGGGATGAGCAAAGCGGTAACATAGCCAAACAATGGTTTGCTAGGAAGGGTGTCAATGGTTAAAGGTTCATGGCAATCTGGGAGGCTTGAAGAGAAATTGATAGGTAGCGCAGCAAAGCGATAGAACGAAGCAACTAGCATTGCAATGGTAGTAGTGAGATCCAGGGTAGCGGTCATCTTGCCTGAAATCCCGCTAGCAAGAAGAACGAGTCCATGAAGAAGATGAAGCCACGAAGACGAACTAAGTGTAGACGAACGAATCCTCACGATCGCAACGAAACAGGAACTATCGAGAAGAAGCACCCAACATAGTAAACACACCACACATGAACAAGGCATGATGCACAACAAGCATGATGCATGGCAAATCTTGATGAGGCTACTCATGGCAAGGGATGATGCAAACAAGAGCAACACATCAAGGCAAGTTTAAATGAGGCCGGGAACAACATATAACAATTCCGGTAAGTCCTCATATGCAAGTTTCGAAATTGGTCCAGATCTGAATAAACCTTATGTTAAAGTTGTTGAACAACAAGTTAAGGTGCACAAAGATGATCTACACGAGATTCTTGTCAAGTTACTTATAAAGTTTGTTTAATTCGGAGCTACGGCCTAGAAGATATGAGCAAAACAAGTTAAACATGGCATTGATGCAAAATGCATACAAACATCAAGCAAACACCTCAAAACAAGGATGCAACATGATAATATGAAACTACATGCAATTCTAAGCAAGTTTCATATAGAGCACACTCAAAACGGAGCAACGGTTCCACACCTACACGATATACAAGTTTAAAGGACTAGCTGTCCAAAACAGCAACTAGGCATATTGCAAGCATCAAAACAATATGCTACAGCACCCCAACATGAAAACAAAAGGCATGGGCATGATGTACAGGTAAAGCATCACAAAAAATGAACACTGAGCTATCTCCAGAAACTACTAGAACATGCTCAAACACACATGGCAAGATTGCAAATAATAACAGTTCAAACTATGCAGAAAATAACATCAGGTTGCAATGTAATGAAATGAAGCACTCGTTGAGGCGAACAATTTGACATATTACACACACAAAATGGAGCAGTATGCATGGAGTTATGATGTGATGAACATGTCATGATAATGCAAAATATTTCGGGACTTTGGCAAAATTAGCACCTCAGGGAAAAGTCAACGCGGACGAGGTGGCGGCGGATCTTGCCAGAATCTAGCCGGAGAAGGAAGGGGATGGCCGGAGACGGGCGGAGACGAGCTGGCCGGGCCGGATCCGGCGCGGCGGCGGCGAAGGGCGGCACGGGCCCCGCGGTGGCGGGCTGGGCGGAGCCGGCCGAGAGGAGGCGCGGGGGCGGCCGGCGAGGAGCCGCGGCGACGGATGGCGGTGAGGCGGCGGGGCGGCGACGAGGCGCCAGCCGTAGATCGGCGGAGGAAGGAGGCGGGGCGCTGGCAAGGACGGGCGGCGCGTGGGGGCGAGGCGGCCCGGGCTCGGGCGCCGCGGGCGGCAGCAGACGGCGGCCGGTGGGGCGGCGAGGTCCGGCCGGCCGGCGGGACGGCTCGCCAGCGCCGGAGGCGGGCGGCAGCGGGGCTCGGACGCGGGGGCGCGGGCCGGGCGGCGGCGGCGACCGGGCCCCGCGGGCCTGCAGCGGGCCGCGCGGGCTGGCGGCGGAGGGTGGCGGCGGCGCGCCACGTGGTGGCCTCCGATTGGCGCGGGAGCAGCGGCGGACATGTCCGGCCCAGGTTGGACGTGTCCGGCGGGCGAGAGGAGCGGGGCTAGGGTTGGACTGCGGGATTTTCGGGGGAGGGCATATTTATAGTTTCTGGGAGCTAGGAGAGTCCAAATGGAGCACGGTTTTTGCCCACACGATCGTGATCGAACGACCGAGAGCATGGAGGGGAGTTAGATGGGTTTTGGTCCACTTTGGAAAGGTGTTGGGCCACAAAGATAGAGGGGCTTTTACGGTTACCCGGTTAACCAATGGAGTATCAAATGACCTCCAAATGGCACGAAACTTGACAGGCGGTCTACCGGTGCTATACCAAGGCCGCTTGGCAAGACTCGGTCCATTCCGAGAACGTTTAACACCCGCTCATAACGAGAGATGAAGGAGGACGCTGGAGGGCATAGGAGTGCCGGATTCCAAAACGGACAATGGGGAAAATGCTCGGATGCATGAGACGAATACGTATGCAAAATAAAATGCACATGATGACATGATACAATGCAACACGCAAGCCAAGACATGGAAATGACGACGAATAACTGGCGGACACCTGGCGCATCGAATCCGGGGCGTTACACATCATGAAGCATATGACTAACACATTTAAGTCTAACCGACGTCCTATGCATAGGGATTATTTCAGCAAAAAAATTATAGGAACAAGAATCAACTAGCATAGGAAGACAAAACAAGCATAACTTCAAGATTTTCAACACATAGATAGGAAACTTGATTTTATTGCAATTCCTACAAGCATATATTCCTCCCTCATAATAATTTTCAGTAGCATCATGATTGAATTCAACAATATAACTATCACATAAAGCATTCTTTTCATGATCCACGATCATAGAAATTTTATTACTCTCCAAATAAGCAAATTTATTCTCATGAATAGGAGTGGGAGCAAACTCAACAAAATAACTACCATGTGAGGCATAATCCAATTGAAAATTAAAATCAAGATGACAAGTTTCATGGTTATCATTATTCTTTATGGCATACATGTCATCACAATAATCATCATATATAGCAACTTTGTTCTCATAATCAATTGGAACCTCTTCCGAATTAGTGGATACATCACTAAATAAAGTAATGACCTCTCCGAATCCACTTTCATCAACATAATCATCATAAATAGGGGGCATTCTATCATCATAATAAATATTTTCATCAAAACTTCCAGGACTAAAAATATCATTTTCATTAAACATAGCATCCCCAAGCTTGTGGATTTGCATATCATTAACATCATGAATATTCATAGCAAGCATACTAACAACATTGCAATCATGCTCATCATTCAAAGATTTTATGCCAAACATTTCATAGACTTCTTCTTCTAACACTTGAGCACAATTTTCATTTCCATCATTTTCGCGAAAGACATTAAAAGATGAACCATATGAGGCAACCTCAATTCCATTTTTTAGTTTTCTTTTATAGACTAAACTAGTGATAAAACAAGAAACTAAAAGATTCAATTGTAAGATCTAAAGATATACCTTCAAGCACTCACCTCCCCAGCAACGGCGCTAGAAAAGAGCTTGATGTCTACTATGCAACCTTCTTCTTGTAGACTCGTGTTGGGCCTCCAAGCGCAGAGTTTTGTAGGACAGTAGCAAATTTCCCTCAAGTGAATGACCTAAGGTTTATCAATCCGTGGGAGGCGTAGGATGAAGATGGTCTCTCTCAAACAACCCTGCAACCAAATAACTAAGAGTCTCTTGTGTCCCCAACACACCCAATACAATGGCAAATTGTATAGGCGCACTAGTTCAGCGAAGAGATGGTGATACAAGCGTAATATGGATAATAGATATGGGTTTTTGTAATCTGAAAATATAAAAATCAGCAAGGTAACTAGTAATAAAAGTGAGCAAAAACGGTATTGCAATGCTTGGAAACAAGTCCTAGGTTCATACTTTCACTAGTGCAATTTCTCTCAACAATGATAACATAATTAGATATATAACAATCCCTCAACATGCAACGAAGAATCGCTCCAAAGTTCCTATCACGGAGAACATAAGATGAAATTGCTTGTAGGGTACGAAACCACCTCAAAGTTATTCTTTCCGATCAATCCATTGAGCAATTCCTATAAGTGTCACAAACAACCCTAGAGTTCATAGTAAAATAACACCATATGAGACACATCAATCAAACTCTAATGTCACCTAGATACTCCAATGTCACCACAAGTATCCTGGGTCAATTATACGATATGCATCACACAATCTCAGATTCATAATATTCAATCCAACACAAAGAACTTCAAGAGCATCCCGAGATTTCTACCGGAGAAAGAAATATGAAAACATGCATTAACCCCTATGCATAGATTACCCCAATGTCACCACGGGAATCCACAAGTTGATAACCAAAACATACATCAAGTGGATCAACAAAACATCCCATTGTCACCTCGGATATCCCATCACAAGACATAGATCAAGTGCTCTCACATCCAAAGATTCAATCCAACATAACAAAACCTCAAAGGAAAAGACTCAATTCATCACAAGGAGATAGAGGGGGAGAAACATCATATGATCCAACTACAGTAACAAAGCTCATGATACATCAAGATCGTGCCAAATCAAGAACAGGAGAGAGACACAGAGAGAGAGAGAGAGAGAGATCAAACACATAGCTACTGGTACATAGCCTCAGCCCTAAGGGTGGACTACTCCCTCCTCGTCATGGAGAGCACTGGTGTCGGAGTAAATGACCACAGGTAGCCTAACCAGCTCCCCCTGGCTCTTGAAAAAGATCGGGCTGACTGCGCCCTCAAGTACCCAAGATGAAGGGCCGCCTCCCTGTGGCCGACTGGTCCGGTGGCCGGCTGCGGGAAGGCGGCAAGGCCCGGCAAGCTACCCCAGAGTTGATCGACTCCTAGCAGGCGGCCACCAGAGCGGACGCCCTCTAGCAGGCGGCCCACCTCATGCACCCTCAAAGTCTGCACCCACATAACGGCGCCGAGACGGGGCGTGGCTATAGTGGAGCATGTCACCCCCGAATCCCGGAGCAGGCGTGGCCACAGTACGCTGTACCGGGCGGCCATCCCTCGCCCGGCGCAGCACTGTCGCCACGTTGACCATGACATCACCCATGGCAGAGCGACCATGCCCCCACGACAGGTTGTCGGTACGGCCATCAGGCAGTGGGCCCCTCCTACCAGAGAGCCACCACAAGGCGGCCTGACCAGTCCAGTTGGCATAATGGGAGGCCGGCTCCCAATAGCCGGCCCACCCTCACCCTGGAAGTTTGTGCACCATTAAGCAGATAAGACGGGGTAAGGCTACAGTGAACGCCCGCCAGGCGGCGGTACTATAGCCATGCTTGCCCTGACCAAGTCATCGTCATCAAGGGCGAGGCTACAGTAATGAGAAGCCGACAGGGCTCATAGGCGGTGTGCCCAGCCTATCGACCGGGAGGCCGGCAGCCGGCGGGACCCACTAGTCGGCGGGCCCTAGCGGTCGGCGGAGAAGCCGGCGGCCATAGACACTGATGGTCTAGACCCACATCCAGCCGGATTACCATTGCACCCCTAGGGGTAGGCCTATATAAACCCCCAGGGCACCCATGCAAAGGGTTGATCCATTAGAACTACACACACCACATAGAGAGAAGAGGAGAGCTAGCCTTGCCCTTCTTCTTCCTCTAGATGAACAGCTCAAGTGATCATGCGGAGACCCGCAGAGCAGGACTAGGGGTATCATCTCCTAGGAGAGCCCTAAACCTGGGTAAGATTCGTCGGTGTGCATGGCTTCGCCTTATCCCGTTTCCAGGCACCGGCAATGTCTTACTGGCTCCCACTATGATTAGCACACCTTTGGCATATGTCGCACCTACCACCCGACATTTGGCGCCTACCGTAGGCCCGGGTGCACCATCGTCCGGAGACCTGCTCTAGATGGGAACCCTGTTCCTCCCCAACGAGCGCAGCCAGCCCGGCACGCTGATGTCTACTACACAACCTTCTTCTTGTGGACGTTGTTGGGCCTGCAAGTGCACATGTTTGTAGGACAGTAGCAAATTTCCCTCAAGTGGATGACCTAAGGTTTATCAATCCGTGGGAGGCGTAGGATGAAGATGGTCTCTCTCAAACAACCCTGCAACCAAATAACAAAGAGTCTCTTGTGTACCCAACACACCCAATACAATGGCAAATTGTATAGGTGCACTAGTTCGGCGAAGAGATGGTGATACAAGTGCAATATGGATGGTAGATAAAGGTTTTTGTAATCTGAAATAATAAAAACAGCAAGGTAACTAATGATAAAAGTGAGTGTAAACGGTATTGCAATGGTAGGAAACAAGGCATAGGGTTCATACTTTCACTAGTGCAAGTTCTCTCAACAATAATAACATAGATAGATCATATAACAATCCCTCAACATGCAACAAAGAGTCACTCCAAAACCACTAATAGCGGAGAACAAACGTAGAGATTATGGTAGGGTACGAAACCACCTCAATGTTATTCTTTTGGATCAATATATTCAATAGTTCATACTAGAATAACACCTTAAGACACAAATCAACCAAAACCCTAATGTCACCTAGATACTCCATTGTCACCTCAAGTATCCTTGGGCATGATTATACGATATGCATCACACAATCTCAGATTCATCCAACCAACATAAAAGTACTTCAAAGAGTGCCCCAAAGTTTCTACCGGAGAGTCAAGAAAACGTGTGCCAACCCCTATGCATAGGTTCATGGGCAGAACCCGCAAGTTGGTCACCAAAACATACATCAAGTGGCACGTGATATCCCATTGTCACCACAGATAAACACGGCAAGACATACATCAACTGTTCTCAAATCAAAGACTCAATACTATAAGATAACTTCAAGAGGGAAACTCAATTCATCACAAGAGAGTAGAGGGGGAGAAACATCATAAGATGCAACTATAATAGAAAAGCTCGCGATACATCAAGATCGTGCCATAGAGAGAACACGAGAGAGGGAGAGAGAGAGAGAGAGATCAAACACATAGCTACTGGTCCATACCCTCAGCCCCGAGGGTGAACTACTCCCTCCTCGTCATGGGTAGCGCCGGGATGATGAAGATGGCCACCGGTGATGGGTTCCCCCTCCGGCAGGGTGCGGGAACAGACTCCCGAGAGGTTTTTGGTGGCTACAGAGGCTTGCGGCGGTGGAACTCCCGATCTATCTTGATATAGGCAAAAGAAGTCGGTCGGGAGGTGCTCAAGGGGCCCACGAGACAGGGGGGCGCGCCCTCCTATCTCGTGGCTGCCTCGAGGATCTTCTGGCGTGAACTCCAAGTCTCCAGGATCATATTCTTCCAAAAAATCACGTTGCCGAAGGTTTCATTCCGTTTGGACTCCATTTGATATTCCTTTTCTTCGAAATAATGAAACAGGCAATAAAACAGCAATATGGGATGGGCCTCCGGTTAATAGGTTAGTCCCAAAAGTAATATAAAAGTGTATAATAAAGCCTGTAATCATTCAAAATAGATCATAAATTAGCATGAATGCTTCATAAATTATTGATACGTTGGAGATGTATCAGCATCCCCAAGCTTAATTCCTACTCGTCCTCAAGTAGGTAAATGATAAAAGAAAGAATTTATGAAGTGTGAATGCTAGAGTGTGCACAAGTTTGATCAATGATAATTTCAATCACCTCTTCTAGCATGATGATATGTCATAACAGTAGTTTATCTCATAAAACTTCTCACAATAAAGTAACAAGCAATTCACATGTCAAAGCATAGACCATAAACATTCTTGAAAACTAGCAAACTTCATTCTCAGTCATCAAACAATTGCAATTCATCTTATTTTCAGGAATAGCAAACTCCACATACTCAACTATGATATAGTCTTCTACAATTGCTAACACTCACGCAATACTTGTGGTTATGAAGTCTTAATCAAACACTGAGAAAGATAGGGTCTTATAGTGTTGCCTCCCGACGTATTCAACTTGGGTGATGTCAACAATAATAGTTCATGCTAACTTACATCCAATTGGATATATATATCAGGATCACCCCAACAAAAAGTGCTTGCCAAAGGATAAAATGAAAAGGGGAAAGGTGAAGTTCACCTTGACTCATGCATAAAGTAGAAGACATAAAGTAAAAGATAGGCCCTTCGCAGAGGGAAGCCGAGGTTGTCATGCGCTTTTAGGGTTGGATGCACAAAATCTTAATGCGAATGAACGTCACTTTATATTGCCACTTGTATATGGACCTTTATTATGCAGTCCGTGGCTTTTATTGCTTCCATAACAAGAGATCGTATAAAGCTATTTTCTTCACACCAAAAGATCATACATATTTAGAGAGCAAGTTTTATTGCTTGCACCGATGACAACTTACTTGAAGAATCTTACTCAATCCATATGTAGGTATGGTGGACTCTCATGGAAAAACTGGGTTTAAGGATATTTGGAAGCACAAGTAGTATCTCTACTTGGTGCACGGAATTTTGGCTAGCATGAGGGGGAAAGGCAAGCTCAACATGTTTGAATGATCCATGACAATATACTTTAACTGAGATGTCGAAAAACATAACCCATTACGTTGTCTTCCTTGTCTAACATCAACTCTTTAGCATGTCATACTTAATGAGTGCTCCTAATTATAAAAGATGTCTAGGATAGTGTATTTATATGTGAAATCTCTCTTCCTTCAATATTCTTTCATGAATTGTTCAAATGACCAATACAATGCTTACTAACCTTCAATAAATTTACAAGCTCTACTCTTTAGATGTGAAGTCATTACTCCCCATGGGATAAGCAAATGAGGCATATATAATTTCAGATATATGACATTCAACTCATTCAACCATTTACTCATAGGATATAAGTGAAACACACGAGTAAATGACAAACTACTCCAAAAAGATATAAGTGAAGAACAATGAGTAGCTAAATAATTATGCAACTATGTGAAGACCTTCTCTCATTTAAGAATTTCAGATCTTGGTATTGTATTCAAACAGCAAGCAAAACAAAATAAAATTACATTTCAAGGATAGCACAACTCATGTGAAGAAGCAAAAACTTAGGCTCAACCGATACTAACCGATAGTTGTTGACGAAGAAAGGTGGGATGCCTAACGGGGCGTCCCCAAGCTTAGATGCTTGAGACTTCTTGAAATATTATCTTGGGGTGCCTTGGGCATCCCCAACCTTGAACTTTTGTGTCTCCTTAATTCCTCTCATATCATGGTTTCTCTTTTTATCAAAAGCTTCATCCACAACAAACTCAACAAGAACTCATGAGATAGGTTAGTATAAACCAATGCAAAACCTTATCATTTTGTACTGTAACAAATCACTAAAATTATTATTCAACATTGAATACTAAATGCCTCTGCATATTTTAAAACTCCTATCCTCAAATAGAATCATTAAACAAGCAAGCATATGCAAACAATGCAACCATAACAGCAATCTGCCAAAACAGTATAGTCTGTAAAGAATGCAAGATTCATCATACTTACCTAACTCCAAAAATTATGAAATAAAATTCCCACTGTAGTAAATTTATCAGAGATCATTATGCAGAAAGTTTCAACATTATATCATGCTCTGACTTTTCTAGGGAATTTTTGCAACAGCGGTAAACTATCTGTTTTCAAACAGCAACATGTATACTAGAAAAATAAGCATGGCAAAGGCTACCCTTGACTTTTTTATTGAAACTAAAGATGCAAAACATTAATATAAATTACAGAAAGAAAATACTAACAAAATAAAATGACGCTCCAAGCAAAACACATATCATGTGGCAAATAGAAATATAGCTCCAAGTAAGTTACCGATGAACGAAGATGAAAGAGAGGATGCCTTCTGGGGCATCCCCAAGCTTAGGCTCTTGGTTGTACTTGAATATTACCTTGGGGTGCCTTGGGAATCCCCATGCTTAGTCTCTTTCCACTCCTTATTCCATAGTCCATTGAATCTTTACCCAAAACTTGAAAACTCCACAACACAAAACTTAACAGAAAACTCGTAAGCTCCGTTAGTATAAGAAAATAAAACAACCACTTAGGTACTGTAATGAACTCATTATAAATTCATATTGATGTAATATCTACTGCATTCCAACTTATCTATGGTTCATACCCTCCGATACTACTCATAGATTCATCAAAATAAGCAAACAACACATAGAAAACAGAATCTGTCAAGAACAGAACAGTCTGTAGTAATCTGTATCAAACGTATACTTTTGGAACTCCAAAAATCCTACCAAATTAGGAAGTCCTAAGACATTTGTGTACGAATCCATATAAAAAAGAATCAGATCATAAGCACGTTCTTGTGAATTAAAAAAACTAATTCACTGGGTGCAAAAATTTCTGATTCTCAGCAGGATCAACACAACTATCACCGTAAGCTACCCCAAAGGTCTTACTTGGCACTTTATTGAAACAAAATCTATAAAAAATGATTACTACAGTAGAATAATCATGTGGACACACAAAAACAGTAAGGATAAATATTGGGTTGTCTCCCAACAAGCGCTTTTCTTTAATGCCTTTCTAGCTAGACATGATGATGACAATGATGCTCATATAAAAGATAAGAATTGAAACATAACGGGAGCATCATGAAGCATATGACTAGAACATTTAAGCCTAACCCACTTCCTATGCATAGGGATTTTGTGAGAAAACAACTTATGGGAACAATAATCAACAAGCATAGGAAGGTAAAACAAGCATAGCTTCAAGAATTTAAGCACATAGAGAGGAAACTTGACATTATTGCAATTCCTACACGCATATATTCCTCCCTCATAATAATTTTCAGTAGCATCATGAATGAATTCAACAATATAACCAGCACCTAAAACATTCTTTTCATGATCTACTTGCATAGAAAATTTACTACTCTCCACATAAGCAAAATTCTTCTCATAAAGAGTAGTGGGAGCAAACTCAACAAAATAATTATCATGTGAGGCATAATCCAATTGAAAACTAAAATCATGATGACAAGTTTCATGGTTATCATTATTCCTAATAGCATACAAGTCATCACAATAATCATCATAGATAGCAACTTTGTTCTCATAATTAATTGGAACCTCTTCCGAAATAGTGGAATCATCACTAAATAAAGTTGACACTCTTCCAAATCCACTTTCATGTTCATCACAATAAGATTCAACATCCTCCAAAATAGCGAGATCACTACTTTCTAAAGTTGACACTCTTCCAAACCCACTTTCATTAATATAATCATCATAAATAGGAGGCATGCTATCATCAAAATAAATTTGCTCATCAAAACTTGGGGGACAAAATATATCATATTCATCAAACATAGCTTCCCCAAGCTTGTGCCTTTGCATATCATTAGCATCATGGATATTCAAGGAATTCAAACTAACAACATTGCAATCATGCTCATCATACAAAGATTTAGTATCAAACATTCTATAGATTTCTTCTTCTAGCACTTGAGGACAATTTTTCTTTTCATCAAACTCACGAAAGATATTAAAAAGATGAAGCATATGAGACAAACTCAATTCCATTTTTTTGGTAGTTTCTTTTATAAACTAAACTAGGCATATAACAAGAAACAAAAAGATTCAATCGCAAGATCTAAAGATATACCTTCAAGCACTCACCTCCCCGGAAATGGCGCCAAAAAAGAGCTTGATGTCTACTACACAACCTTCTTCTTGTAGACGTTGTTGGGCCTGCAAGTGCACATGTTTGTAGGACAGTAGCAAATATCCCTCAAGTGGATGACCTAAGGTTTATCAATCCGTGGGAGGCGTAGAATGAAGATGGTCTCTCTCAAACAACCCTACAACCAAATAACAAAGAGTCTCTTGTGTCCCGAACACACCCAATACAATGGCAAATTGTATAGGTGCACTAGTTCGGTGAAGAGATGGTGATACAAATGCAATATGGATGGTAGATAAAGGTTTTTGTAATCTGAAATAATAAAAACAGCAAGGTAACTAATGATAAAAGTGAGCGTAAACGGTATTGCAATGGTAGGAAACAAGGCATAGGGTTCATACTTTCACTAGTGCAAGTTCTCTCAAAAATAATAACCTAGATAGATCATATAACAATCCCTCAACATGTAACAAAGAGTCACTCCAAAACCACTAATAGCGGAGAACAAACGTAGAGATTATGGTAGGGTACGAAACCACCTCAAAGTTATTCTTTCGGATCAATCTATTCAAGGGTTCATACTAGAATAACACCTTAAGACAAAAATCAACCAAAACCCTAATGTCACCTAGATACTCCATTGCCACCTCAAGTATCCATGGGCATAATTATACGATATGCATCACACAATCTCAGATTCATCCAACCAACATAAAAGTACTTCAAAGACTGCCCCAAAGTTTCTACTGGAGAGTCAAGAAAATGTGTGCCAACCCCTATACATAGATTCATGGGCGGAACCCGCAAGTTGGTCACCAAAACATACATCAAGTGGCATGTGATATCCCATTGTCACCACAGATAAACACGGCAAGACATACATCAAGTGTTCTCAAATCAAAGACTCAATCTGATAAGATAACTTCAAGAGGGAAGCTCAATTCATCACAAGAGAGTAGAGGGGGAGAAACATCATAAGATCCAACTACAGTAGCAAAGCTCGCGATACATCAAGATCGTGCCATAGAGAGAACACGAGAGAGAGAGAGATCAAACATATAGCTACTAGTACATACCCTCAGCCCCGAGGGTGAATGGGGGAGTCCTGGACTAGGGGGTGTCCGGATAGCCGAACTATCATCATCGGCCGGACTCCAAGACTATGAAGATACAAGATTGAAGACTTCGTCCCGTGTCCGGATGGGACTTTCCTTGGCGTGGAAGGCAAGCTTGGCAATAAGGATATGTAGATCTCCTACCATTGTAACCGACTCCGTGTAACCCTAGCTCTCTCCGGTGTCTATATAAACCGGATGGCTTTAGTCCATAGGACGAACAACAATCATACCATAGGCTAGCTTCTAGGGTTTAGCCTCCTTGATCTCGTGGTAGATCTACTCTTGTAACACACATCATCAATATTAAGCAAGCAGGACGTAGGGTTTTACCTCCATCAAGAGGGCCCGAACCTGGGTAAAACATCGTGTCCCTTGTCTCCTGTTACCATCCGCCTAGACGCACAGTTCGGGACCCCCTACCCGAGATCCGCCGGTTTTGACACCAACATTAGTGATTTCATTGAGAGTTCCTCTATGTCGTCACCGATAGGCTCGATGGCTTCTTCGATCATCATCAACGACGCAGTCCAGGGTGAGACCTTTCTCCCCAGATAGACCTTTGTATTCGACGGCTTTGCACTACGGGCCAATTTGCTTGGCCATCTCGAGCAGATCGAAAGCTACGCCCCTGGCCGTCAGGTCAGATTTGGAAGTTTGAACTTCACGGCTGACATCTGCGGGGACTTGATCCTTGATGGATTTGAGCCACAGCCAAGCGCGCCGCACTGTCACGATGGGCATGATTTAGCTCTGCAGTAGGACAGTACCCTGGAGGCCGCACTCGAGCCCGCTCTAATCTTCAATTCGGAGCCGGCTGCGCAGATCGAGGACGGATGGCTAGACACCGCCTCGGGGGCTGCAACATCTACGGCGATAGAGCCGAACACTGACCTTGTCCCTTATAAAGCTCGTGACTCCGAGGTGCCGGACTCCTTACCAGACTCCGAACCTCCCGCGGCTCCTCCAACCGAATCCGGTTGGGCGCCGATCATGGAGTTCACCGCCGCGGACATCTTTCAACACTCACCTTTCGGCGACATCTTGAGCTCGCTAAAGTATCTCTCATTATCAGGAGAGCCCTGGCTGGACTGCGGTCAGGGCGGTTGGGATGCGAATGACGAAGAAATTCAACGCCCACCCACCACCCACTTAGTAGCCACTGTCAACGATCTAACTGACATGCTAGACTTCGACTCCGAAGACATCGACGGTATGGACGACGATGCCGGAGACGACCAAGAACCAGCGCCTATCGGGCACTGGAAAGCCACCCCAACTCACGACGTATACATGGTGGATACACCAAAAGGAAGCGATAATGAGGAACAATGGGACATGGCGAAGGACAACTCCCCCAGCAAACAACCAAAACGGCGACGCAAGCGCCGCCTGAAGTCCCGCCTCGATAAAAACGGCACCCATACAGACCCGGCCCTAGAGCAGGGCGAAGCAATGGACGGCGAACACTCCACCAAGCAATCATCCGAACACGGTGAACTGGGCAAGCAACCCATCCCCGGAGAAAACAAGAGCCTAGACGATCTCACGCCGAACACATCACCAGAGCATAAGAACCTTTATAAAAGGCTCGTCGCTACTGCAAGAAGTTTGAAGAAGCAAAAGCGGAAGCTCAAAACAGCAGAGGACGCACTCAGAATGAGATGGAGCAAAGTACTCAATACCGCAGATAAATATGACGCTAGTCGCCAGGCAAAGAGTTACCCGAAGCGCAAGATGTTGCCCGAATTCGACGAGGAGGCCTCAGAGCCCCCGTAGTCAAAAAAGAAAGAGGCCGCCTGGCCGGATAGATGGCCAGATGACAGGCTAAGAGCAGCAAGGGGCTCCGCACACAAGCCGACACACGATCAGCATAAAGATCCTCGGAAAAAGGATGACCCAGTCAGGTCTATCTATGGGCCAAAAAAGAAGACTCCAGGAAGCAACACAACCCGCCGAGCGTTTGAAGACAACGGCACACCTAAATACAAGGGCGCCGCACACCCACTATGTTTCACCGACGAGGTACTAGATCATGAATTTCCAGCGGGATTCAAACCCGTAAACATAGAGGCATATGACGGAACAACAGACCCCGGAGTCTGGATTGAGAATTATATCCTACACATACATATGGCCAGAGGAGACGATCTCCATGCCATAAAATACCTACCCCTCAAGCTCAAAGGGCCAGCTCGGCATTGGCTCAAAAGCCTCCCAGAAAATACCATTGGAAGTTGGGAAGAGCTCGAGGATGCGTTTCGAGCAAATTTTCAAGGGACTTATGTCCGCCCTCCGGATGCAGACGATTTAAGTCACATAACTCAACAGCCCTGAGAGTCAGCATGCGAATTCTAGAACAGGTTCCTCACCAAAAAGAACCAAATAGTCAACTGTCCGGACATCGAAGCCTTAGCAGCCTTTAAGCACAACGTCCGAGACGAATGGCTCGCCAGACACCTCGGCCAGGAAAAACCAAGAACAATGGCTGCACTAACAAGCCTCATGACCCGCTTTTGCGCGGGGGGAAGACAGCTGGCTGGCTAGATGCAGCACCAGCGACCCGAGTACATCCGAAGCCAGGGATGGAAATGGGAAATCACGACGTAGAAAAGATCAGCGCCGGAATAAGGAAGATGGCCCAAATAGCACGGCGGTCAACGCCGGATTCAAAAGCTCTCGGCCAAATAATAAAACACTGCCCCTCAAGGACAACACCGATGAGCTATCCAACCTAAACAAAATTTTGGATAGGCTATGTCAAATACATAGTACCTCCGGGAAGCCTGCAAACCATACCCACAGAGATTGTTGGGTCTTCAAACAGTCCGGCCGAGTTAACGCCGAACGCAAGGGGCTCGACACACCAAGCGAAGACGACGACGAACCCCACAAGCAGCACGCCGGAAAACAGAAGACTTTCCCACTAGAAGTCAAAACAGTGAACTCACTTCATGTGATAACACGAAAACACAGTGCGGCACCTACCATACCAGGACACCATCCGCAGAATGGGGATAGACCCTACCAAAATTCGCAGTAGCAGCGCTTCCTTCAAAGGAGTGACGCCAGGCCTTTAAGCCAATTAAACAGGCTCTGTACCGCTAGAGGTTGTGTCCGGTTCATCCGACAACCTCTGTCGCAAAAAGCTCACTCTCCGTATCGCCCCATTTCACAGTGGCCCTCAAGCACTACTGGGACGTGAAGCTTTCGCCCGCTTTAACGCAATAACACATTACGCGTCTCTTACGCTTAAAATGCCCGGTCCACGTGGCATAATCTCATTAAAGAGTAACTCCAAGTGTTCCTCGACCATGGAGAATGTGAGGCCGCCTTGACAGCCACAGACTAATCCGACCTTGCAGGTCAAAGCCCCTAAAAATAGGTCATTCAGACCTCGGACACGGTTAGGCGAGTCTGGCGTAAATAAACAAGGGGCTTCCCAGCCGCATACCCCTTTACAAGGGGCTGCGCATATAAATGATGAGAGCCAATAAAGCTCAACTTCATTCATCTTCCAAATTATACTTTATTTTAAATACAACTTTTGCACGATATTTCTTCCAAACTAAGACCTTCTCTTTCACAGATGAATCACGTGCTACACCCGTCCAGGATACAGCACAACGGAGACACAGGCGCAGACGTGCAGCAGGGACCCGTTGCAAGGATTCTTTTTAGATTAAGACCCTGCGTAAACCTTTCTTACTGTCTCTTGTTGATACACATCCCCCAGTTTTCTACCATAACCGAGGAGGAGGCTGGCGTTTTGGCATCGGCCGCGTCAGAAGTTCCTGCCTGTACCTGGACACTAGGGGCTTAGGGCATTGTTCTGCCCGGTATCATAAAGACCGAACACCTCAGGGAGTGTTCGGCGTCTCGAGTTAGGCCTTATATGCACCAGCTCCGAATCATGTCTTTGGTCAAATGTTGGGTTTGCCCGTCTCCTGTGTTTTGCTGCCTTACGTTCGGCTCCATCGGCTAACGCGGCACCAGGAGAACTACTGCGATTGTGCCCCGGTACGGCCGGGCGAGCACCTCAGTAGAGAAAGCAGAAAACTGACTGTCATGATATAGCGAGAGACTGGTCAACCAGTCGATCGACTATTGGAATGTTTAGAATTCCTCCGCTTTGACGAAGGACCTCTTCCCGGTCAGGCACATACGCGCCCCGAGTTCGTAGAGCGCGGTGCCTCTAGGGGCTATATAGTAGCCCCACCATCGAGCTCCTATGGCTAAGTGAAAGTGATAAAGCACTATAGTCTGGTTGCCTAGTTTGCTATGCTATCACCTCCTTCAAAGGACCAAGACGTTGGATTAAGTGTGAAAAGGCGCTTTTCTTTTTTGCAAACACCCCCGCACCATGTGCGTGGGGGCTGAAGCCAAAGGCTGCAACTTTCAGGTTATTCATACATATACGGCCGCACAGGAGATAGTTCAATACTTGAACGCACAAGTATAAAAAGTCGTTGCATTATAAACATGATCTCAAAAATCATACATGTCATTTAAACATAACATCTTTCGAGCACTGCGACTCTATTAAACGAGCGCCCTGCAGGACTTCCTCAAAATAGTGCTCGGCGGGTAATCAGCTTTTGTCCGAACCCCGGGATGCAACAGCGGTGGCATCCATCTCCGCCCAGTATGTTTTCACATGGGCGAGAGCCATCCGTGCACCTTCTATGCATGCTGACCGCTTCATCGCCTTGATATGCGGCACCGCCCCAAGGAATTGCTGCAACAAGCCAAAATAACTCTTCGGCTTGGGCCTTTCCGGCCACAGATGAGCGACCACATCCGTCATGGCAAGTCTGGACAATCTATTCAGCTTAGCCCACTCAGCTAGCCCATCAGTCAACGGAAGTGGACGCTGCGGACTATGGAATTGAGACCAATAAAGCTCTTCCATTTCGTGATCCTTCTGGCTTCGGAAATGCACGACTGTGTCCGCCGCACTCGCCACCAAATCCAGATAAGGATCCTCCACACCACACAACTGGCCCAGCTGAGCATACTTCGAATCTGTGAACTTCCTACGCAGAAGAAAGGGCTTTCCAGCCGCAATGTCTCCGGCTTGACGCAGTTCCTCCTTCATAGCCCGCATCTCACTCCGGGCATCCTTGACTTTGGCGGCGGCCTTCTTCCGGCCCTCTTGCTCCACTCGGCGTTCTCCTTCAAGAACCTCACAACGGTCGGTAGCATCTTTTAATTTCAAGGCCATTCCGGCCATCTCTTCCCTGCTTCGGCAGTGAGCAGCCTTTTCGGCTTTTAGCTCTTCCGCTGCCTTCTAGGCAGCCGCATCACTTTTCCTGGCTTGCTCCTTGTCTCGAGCAAGCTCTTCTCGAAGGTCTTCCACAGCAGCGGCACCATCTGCATCAAGCATACAAATTGTAAGGAATGGGCGTCAGCTCCCTTACTAGGCGACCGCGGAGCAACCACCTACCTTGTGAATCATCAAGTCGTTTATTGACCAGCGCGATGTCCGCATCCGCAACATCGAGTTGCCTCTTCAGCTCGGCAACTCCATCAGTCCGGCTGGCCACCGACTGTTTCGCCACCTGCATAGGAAAGGCGACATTCTATTACTGAGATTATGATCCTTGGCACACTGTCGCTTTCGACAGCATACCGAGTCTTAGGGGCTACTATCTATACAGGGCGCACTCCATGTGCAAAACTGTCAAAAGGTATGTCATTTTTTGTGTACCTCAAACCCCGTCAGCAAATTTCCGATGGCCTCATACAACCCGCTTTCGGCGGATGAGATCCTCTCAATTACCATACTCATTAATGTGCGGTGATGTTCCGAGATAGATGCCCTCTTGAGCAAATCCTGCAGCTCCACCAGCTGTACTCCAATGGGTGCCGGACTCTCCGGCCCCACCGAACTCGGGGAGACCCTCCGTGACGACACCTCAGGGTTGTCCGCCCCACCCGACGGGGCGGCAGATGGAGGCGTCTCGCTCTCCATCATCTCCGGACGAAGGTCCCCCGAAGTTGAGCTCTGCTGAGATGGGCTGAGATCCGAACTACAAGGTGAAAACTTTGGTTACCTTTGGAAATAATATAGGGGCGTTCCCTATTACATGTTTATAGGGGGCTGAAGCCAAAGACTGCAACTTTCAGGTTATTCATACATATACGGCCGCACAGGAGATAGTTCAATACTTGAACGCACAAGTATAAAAAGCCGTTGCATTATAAACATGATCTCAGAAATCATACATGTCATTTAAACATAACATCTTTCGAGCACTGCGACTCTATTAAACGAGCGCCCTGCAGGACTTCCTCAAAATAGTGCTCGGCGGGTAATCGGCTTTTGTCCGAACCCCGGGATGCAACAGCGGTGGCATCCATCTCCGCCCAGTATGTTTTCACATGGGAGAGAGCCATCCGTGCACCTTCTATGCATGCTAACCGCTTCATCGCCTTGATATGCGGCACCGCCCCAAGGAATTGCTGCAACAAGCCAAAATAACTCTTCGGCTTGGGCCTTTTCGGCCACAGATGAGCGACCACATCCGTCATGGCAAGTCCGGACAATCTATTCAGCTCAACCCACTCAGCCAGCCCATTAGTCAACGGAAGTGGACGCTGCGGACTATGGAATTGAGACCAATAAAGCTCTTCCATTTCGTGATCCTTCTGGCTTCGGAAATGCACGACTGCGTCCGCCGCACTCGCCACCAAATCCAGATAAGGATCCTCCGCACCACACAACTGGCCCAGCTGAGCATAATTCGGATCTGTGAACTTCCTACGCAGAAGAAAGGGCTTTCCAGCCGCAATGTCTCCGGCTTGATGCAGTTCCTCCTTCATAGCCCGCATCTCACTCCGGGCATCCTTGACTTCGGCGGTGGCCTTCTTCCGGCCCTCTTGCTCCACTCGGCGTTCTCCTTCAAGAACCTCACAACGGTCGGTAGCATCTTTTAATTTCAAGGCCATTCCGGCCATCTCTTCCCTGCTTCGGCAGTGAGCAGCCTTTTCGGCTTTTAGCTCTTCCGCTGCCTTCTAGGCATCCGCATCACTTTTCCTGGCTTGCTCCTTGGCTCGAGCAAGCTCTGCTTGAAGGTCTTCCACAGCAGCGGCACCATCTGCATCAAGCATACAAATTGTAAGGAATGGGCGTCAGCTCCCTTACTAGGCGACCGCGGAGCAACCACCTACCTTGTGAATCATCAAGTCATTTATTGACGAGCGCGATGTCTGCATCCGCAACATCGAGTTGCCTCTTCAGCTCGGCAACTCCATCAGTCCGGCTGGCCACCGACTGTTTCGCCACCTGCATAGGAAAGGTGACATTCTATTACTGAGATTATGATCCTTGGCACGCTGTCGCTTTCGACAGCATACCGAGTCTTAGGGGCTACTATCTATACAGGGCGCACTCCATGTGCAAAACTGTCAAAAGGTATGTCATTTTTTGTGTACCTCAAACCCCGTCAGCAAATTTCCGATGGCCTCATACAACCAGCTTTCGGCGGATGAGATCCTCTCAATTACCATACTCATTAATGTGCGGTGATGTTCCGAGATAGATGCCCTCTTGAGCAAATCCTGCAGCTCCACCAGCCGTACTCCAATGTGTGCCGGACTCTCCGGCCCCACCGGACTCGGGGAGACCCTCCGTGACGACACCTCAGGGTTGTCCGCCCCGCCCGACGGGGTGGCAGATGGAGGCATCTCGCTCTCCACCATCTCCGGATGAAGGTCCCCCGAAGTTGAGCTCTGCTGAGATGGGCTGAGATCCGAACTACAAGGTGAAAACTTTGGTTACCTTTGGAAATAATATAGGGGCGTTCCCTATTACAAAATTCCCCCTTTTTTACTTACGGCTCGCTCCTATGGGGAGACTGTGCGGCCGGGGCTCTTCCCAGCACAGGACCTTCCGGTGCAGATTTCTTTCCCCGCTTTGAGGCCTTGGCCTCCGGGTCTTCGGAAGCAGTCCTCTTCTCCCCTGGAAGGAGGGACTCTCGATTCCCCCCTTACTGAAAGCCTCCTTGGCAGAGGTGGTAGTTTCCTTGTGCCCCCCTTCGCTCTCCTCCGAAGGCGCAAACTCCAACATTTTGACTAACACGGGATCCGGCCTGGTCTCAGGGAGGGGGGCCGGACACCGTATCAGTTTTGCTTGCGCTATCCACTCCTGTCCAAGGGATAGCTGGTTAAAAGGCAAACCCATGATAAATAAATGGACAATATGTCCGGACACAGGGCTACTTACTTGAGTATCCGGGCGATTGCAGCTTAGGCCGGCGTCCTCGGTCAAGTCCGGACGCATCTCTTGCGATCCGAAGAACAGTTTGTACATCTCCGTGGGTGTCAAACCCATGAAGTGTTGGAGAGCTCGTGGCCCCTCCGGATTAAATTCCCACAGGCGGAGGGGGCGATGTTTGCAGGACAGAAGGCGCCGGATCAGCATAACATGTGCCACTGCGACCAGATTAATCTCCCTTTCTTGGAGGCCTCGAATCCGGTCCTGCAACAGGGGTACGTCTTTGGACGGCCCCCAGTTAAGCCCCTTGTTGACCCATGACGTCAGCCATTGTGGAGGGCCCGAGCGGAAGACGGGCGGCGGCTTCTGCCTGCTGCCCCTTGGAGCGGTGATATAGAACCACTCCTGTTGCCACGAGCCGAGCTCCTCCTGAAAAGAGCCCTCGGACCATGAAGCATCGGCCCTCTTGCTTATAACTGCCCCGCCGCACTCTGCCTGACGCCCCTCAATCATCTTCGGCTCCACGTTGAAGGTTTTGAGCCACAAGACGAAGTGAGGGGTAGTGCGGAGGAAGGCTTCGCAGACGACAATGAATGATGAGATGTGGAGGATGGACTCCGGAGCCAAGTCATGGAATTCCATCCCATAGTAAAACATGAGCCCCCTCACGAAGGGATCCATCAGGAAACCTAAACCCCAACGGAGGTGAGACACGAACACGACGCTCTCGCCGGGCTCGGCAGTAGGAATAACTTGCCCTCGGGCTGGCAACCTATGCGAAATCTCGTAGGTTAAGTACCTGGCGTCTCTCAGCTTTAGCACGTCTTCTTCCGTGACGGAAGAGGGCATCCACCAGCCTCGTAGGTCGGAACCGGACATTGTCGAAGGTTGAAGGTGCCCGAATCTGGAGCCCTGGGTGTTGGAACTCGGGAGCGAGGGGCGGATCGATTGAGGATTGAAGGAAAAGAACAGGCCTTGTTCTCATTATAAAGAGGAAGAATACCAAGAGCCATCCCTGTGACCGTTTGGAACCCGCCTTTGATGGAGGGGGCGTGGCAACAGGCGCGGTTGGGTTACCCACGTCCGTATTTATGAGAATCCCGGAATAAGGGGAACACGATCTCTGCCTCGACAAGACGTGCCAAGGAAACCGCTTCGCTAAACACGCTGAGGTGGCACAATAAAAACGATTCAAGAAAAGGCTTGGTAGTGGTGTGACGTCGCGCCACCAAATACGTTAGCAGATTGAACTTGTGTAATATTATTCTCTCTATGGTGGTACGTGGAATTTATTTTGCAGAGCCGGACACTATCCTGGTGTTCACAATCTTCTATAAATTATTCGGAGGGGGAACCCGCCTTGCAATGCCGAAGACAATATGCACGCCGGACTCGTCGTCATTGAAGCCTGGTTCAGGGGCTACTGAGGGAGTCTTGGACTAGGGGGTGTCCGGATAGCCGAACTATCATCATCGGCCGGACTCCAAGACTATGAAGATACAAGATTGAAGACTTCGTCCCGTGTTCGGATGGGACTTTCCTTGGCGTGGAAGGCAAGCTTGGCGATACGGATATGTAGATCTCCTACCATTGTAACCGACTCTGTGTAACCCTAGCCCTCTTCGGTGTCTATATAAACCGGATGGCTTTAGTCCGTAGGACGAACAACAATCATACCATAGGCTAGCTTCTAGGGTTTAGCCTCCTTGATCTCGTGGTAGATCTACTCTTGTAACACACATCATCAATATTAATCAAGCAGGACGTAGGGTTTTACCTCCATCAAGAGGGCCCGAACCTGGGTAAAACATCGTGTCCCTTGTCACCTGTTACCATCCGCCTAGACGCACAGTTCGGGACCCCCTACCCGAGATCCGCCGGTTTTGACACCGACAGTGAACTACTCCCTCATCGTCATGGATAGCATCGGGATGATGAAGATGGCCACCGGTGATGGGTTCCCCCTCCAGCAGGGTGCCGAAACGGACTCCCGAGAGGTTTTTGGTGGCTACAGAGGCTTGCGGCAACGGAACTCCCGATCTATCTTGATTTTGATGTTTTTAGGGTACGTAGGCTTATATAGGCGAAAGAAGTCGGTCGGGAGGTGCTCGAGGGGCCCACAAGACAGGGGGGCGTGCCCTACAGGGGGGGAGCCCTCCTATCTCGTGGCTGCCTCGAGGATCTTTTGACATGAACTCCAAGTCTCCAGGATCAGATTCTTCCAAAAAATCACGTTGCCGAAGGTTTCATTCCGTTTGGACTTTGTTTGATATTCCTTTTCTTTGAAATACTGAAACAGGCAATAAAATAGCAATATGGGCTGGGCCTCCGGTTAATAGGTTAGTCCCAAAAGTAATATAAAAGTGTATAATAAAGCCCGTAATCATTCAAAACAGATAATAAAATAGCATGAATGCTTTATAAATTATAGATATGTTGGAGACGTATCACACGCCCGATGACGCTTGCCCCGACATGCTGCATGGCGTCGACGCTGCCTGTGCAGCAAGCTGCCTCGCCGATCTTCTAGGAGAGGTCCGCCTCTCCGACGAGCCCGCGCCAGATGTGGGTGCCACAAGCTCTGAGAGCTGCCTCATCAACCTCCTTGGGAAGCTCGACATCGCCAGCGAGCCCCCTCCGAGTTGGAGTCAATCGGCTCCACTGACCCGATGCTCGTCGACTGCGACACGGCATCCCTCAACTCCTTCCCCACCAATGTGGTGGTCATCGACGATCCTCTTCCACACACCGACAATAGTGGCAGCACAGTTACCGACGTGCTGGTCATCAGCCACGGCGCCGCATCTGCCAGAAATGCCCACGACACTCTGCAGACGGTGCTGCACGACCTGTCCGCACCCATTCCGGCTGACGCCGACGCCGAGACGCTGGAGGTCCACCGCCTTGCCCTTGTCGAGAACGGCAAGAATATAGCCTCCATGAGACGCCTCACCAAGGCTTATCAACGCGAGGTTGATCGTGCCGCCTCCGGCACGCCGGCTGCTGGCGGGCCTAGCCGACTTGGCGCTATCAAGAAGCGCGACGCAGCCATCACTAGCATGTTGGGCGCTAACCACCCGGTCTATGCCACACTGCTCGAGAACCTGCATGTCGCCCAGGCGGCAACAGATGACCTAGAAGGCTTGGTTGGTGACGAGCTACACTGCATGACGAGACGCGTCCAGCAGCTCATCGACGCGGCCGCAGAACGACAAGAAGCCGGTGCCCGCGACCTCTCGGACGCCGACTGCAGGCGGCACCCACGAGCGAAAGGATAAGGAGTCGGCTGCTAGCCGTAGTCGGACGCGCTTCATCATCGAGCGTGGCGAAGAAGGCCGCCTATGGTCCATGGAGCGGCGAGGTGATAACCCGCCTCCTCCTCCGCCCCGCAGGGAGAGATATCCCTCCCCGCCGCCTGTTGAGCACCCGACGCTCAGCGACCGGCTGGGCCGCCGCGAAGGAATCGGTGAGAACAATGCTCGCCACCGGATCGACCGCCTGGCGCGATCCCTGGCGTTGGAGGAAGAGGATGATGTCAGCCCGCCTTGTTTCGGCCCCCGCATTCACGACAAGCCCTTTCCCAAAGGGTTCTCGCTTCCAAGAGACACGCCCAAGTACAAAGGCTTGGTGAAGCCGAAAGACTGGATGATAGACTACTCCACTGCTGTCAGCATAGCAAATGGCAATAGGCGTGTTGCTGTGAAGTACGTCGCCCTCAAGCTTCAAGGCACGACACACACCTGGCTGAACAGCCTCAAGCCCTACAACGTCAACAGCTGGCTCGATTTCACAGAAGTCTTCACCCGCAACTTCACCAGCATGTACAAGCGGGCGCCCAAGCCCTGTGCGTCCAAGGCCCAACCGAGTCCAGCCGCGACTACCTGACACGCTGGGCCGAACTCCACAACTCTTGCGAAGGGGTGCGCAAGGTGCAAGCTATAGAGTACTTCACCGTCGGGTGCCGGTATGGCACCCTCCTCAAGCACCGACTACTCTCCGACGAGCCGGCCACACTCGACGAGCTGCTGATCATAACAGACAAGTATGCCACTGCCGACTCCTCAATGAAGTCGGAGCTCCGGGTGGACGCCTCTGGAAAGGTGCTCCCTCCGGCTCCAAGAATGCCGGCTGGCGACACCAATCGGTGCCCGCATTAGAACGACAACAAGCGCAAGGCCCCGATGCTGACTTCCACCAGCCGGCAAGTGGCAACAGTCGAAGACCAGCAGCCAGAAGGGCATCCCATACCCAAGCGTCAGAAAGGCGGCAAGACGGATGGGCAACCTGCTTTCTCCTATGAACAAACCCTGGATGCCCCTTGCAAGTTCCACAACGACGTGAAGCCGTCCAACCATATAAACCGGAAGTGTCATTGGCTCACTCGGATCTCCAAGGGCAAAGGACTACTGCCTCCTCCGCCTGCTAGCCAGCCGCCTCCGGCCCCCCAGCAGCCGGTCGCCCGCCCAACAGTCGGAGCCATCCAAGATGAGTTCCCTGAAGAGCATGCAGCCTATGTCGTCTTTACCAGCCAAGCTGACGACAAGCGCAGTCGACGCCGGCAGCACCAAGAGGTCAACGCAGTCGCCTCCAAAGTTCCAGAATTCATGTACTAGTCTGAGAAGCCCATCAGCTGGAGCCGAGCTGACCACCCAGAGGTGATGCCTTCTCCGGGTTCTTATGCCCTGGTGTTGGATGCCACCTTTGCAACAGAGCGACAGGCTGCTCGTTTCTCCCGAGTCCTGATTGATGGCCGAAGCAGCATCAACATCCTGTACCATGACACCATGGAGAAGCTGAACATCAAGGCGAAGCAGCTCTTGCCCAGTCGGGCCGTCTTCCATGGCATTGTACCCGGCCTTTTATGTTCACCAATCGGCAAGATCAAGATAGATGTTCTCTTCGGAGACAAAGATCACTTCTGTTGTGAAGCAGTCTGGTTTGAGGTAGTGGATCTGGAGAGCCCCTACCACACTTTACTTGGCCGATCTGCCTTGGCCAAAAGTTCATGGTTGTGCCCCATTATGCCTACCTAAAGATGAAGATGCCAAGCACCAAGGGCATCATCACCATAGTCGGAGACTATAAGAAATCCTCCGCCGGCGCTGCAGCCACCAGTCGGTTGGCTGAGTCCCTCGTGATTGCTGCTGAGAAAAATATCCTTGACCAGGTTGTGGCAATGGCCGGAAAGCAGCCGGACCTGTCGCCTATTCCCAAGGAGTCAGAAGCTCAGGGCTCCTTCCAGCCGACCAAGGAAACAAAGAAGATACCTTTGGACCCGGAGCACCCGGAGAGATTCGCCCTTGTACGAACAAACCTGGACAGCAAATAGGAAAGCAAGCTCATCGATTTCCTCCATGAGAATCGGGATATCTTCGCATGGTCCCCCAAGGACATGCCGGGTGTTCCGACCGATTTCGCCGAGCACAAGCTACATGTCCGAGCAGATGCAAAGCCAGTCAAACAACCCCTCCGCCGATTGTCGGAGGAGAAGAGAAGAATTGTTGGCGAAGAGATAGCCCAACTTCTAGCAGCCTACTTCATTATGGAAGTGTTCTTTCCAGAGTGGCTTGCCAACCCGGTCCTTGTACTGAAGAAAAACAAGAAATGGCACATGTCTATAGATTATACCAGCCTCAACAAAGCCTGCCCCAAAGATCTGTTTCCTTTGCCCCGGATTGATCAAGCGATAGACTCCATAGCCGGATGCGAGCTGCTGAGTTTCTTGGATGCTTACTCAGGATACCACCAGATCAAGTTGGATCGAGCCGACTGCCGGAAGACCACCTTCATCACACCATTCGGAGCCTTCTACTACCTGACTATGACATTCGGCCTAAGAAATGCCGGTGCCACTTTTCAGCGTTGCATGAAGAAGTGCCTCGTCAAGCAACTCGGCAGAAATGCCCACGTCTATGTAGACGATATCATGGTGAAGACGGAGAAGCATGGCACCCTGCTGGAAGATCTTAATGAAACATTTGACAACTTGCACCACTTTGAAATCAAGCTCAACCCTAAAAAGTGCGTGTTTGGAGTACCAGCCGGCCAGCTCCTTGGCTTCCTGGTCTCTGAACGCGGCATTGACTGCCAACCGGTGAAGATCAAGGCTATAGAGAGGATGGAGATTCCCACTCAGCTGCGAGACGTCCAGAAGTTAACCGGGTGCTTGGCTTCCCTTGACCGCTTCATCAGTCGACTAGGGGAGAAGGCTCTTCCCCTGTATCAACTCATGCAGAAAACTACTCACTTCAAGTGGAACGACCGGGCGGACGAAGCCTTTCACCAGTTGAAGAAGATGTTGATCACGCCGCCTGTCCTGGCGGCTCCGACTGACAAAGAACCCATGCTCATTTATATTGCTACAACTAGCCGAGTGGTCAGTACTGTCACCGTGATTCAGCACCCAGAAGAAGGCAAAGCTCAGCTGGTCCAGAGGCTGGTGTATTATTTGAGTGAAGTACTATCAACCTCAAAGCATAACTACCCCCACTACCAGAAGATGTGCTATGGCGTGTACTTTGCCGCCAAGAAGCTCAAGCCCTACTTTCAAGAGCACCCCGTCACGGTCGTTTGCACTGCCCCTCTTGCCGAGATCATGGGCAGTCGGGATGCATCTTACTGGGTGGCCAAGTGGGCCATTGCGCTGGCTCCTTATACCATCTTCTACGAGCCTTGCACCGCCATCAAGTCCCAAGTGCTGGCCGACTTCCTTGTCGACTGGGCCAAGACCCAGTACCTACCGCCGGCACCCGACTCCACCCATTGGCGGATGCACTTTAACGGATCCAAGATGCACACTGGTTTGGGAGCCGGCATCATCCTCACCTCTACCAAAGGCGACAAGCTCAGATACATATTGCAAATCCATTTTGCCGCCTCCAACAATGTGGCTGAGTATGAGGCGCTCATACATGGGCTCCGGCTGGCCAAAGAACTCGGCATCCGCCGGATCCTGTGTTATGGTGACTCGGACTTGGTGGTCCAACAGTCGTCTGGTGATTGGGACGCCAAGGATGCAAACATGGCAAGCTACCGCTTCCTCGTTCAGCAACTCAACGATATTTTGAAGGGTGCGAGTTCCTTCATGTGCCACGGGCCAACAACGAGCAAATAGATGCCCTGGCACGAATCGACTCCACCCGACAAGCTATACCAACCGGCGTCTCCCTTCAGTGCCTCTCAAGCTGTCTGTCAAGCCGTCTCCAAAATCAGATTCTATCTTCGTGCCGCCTGACCCCGATGCAGTCGGATCCGACTTGGGTATTGCGGCAGGCGGCTCGGGGACTTTGCAGGTGGCTCGGGGACTGCTACGGTCGTACCCAGCCCGGGGACTTCAGAACCCGGCTCGGGGACTGCAGCAGTCGGCCCGGGGACTTCAACAACACAGCAGGCGGTGGCCGACTCCAACCCACCACCTCCCAACCGAATCGCCCTAGTGGCAGTAGTCGTGTTGGCAATAGAAGAAGTCACAGCTCCATCATGGGGCCAGCCCATCCTCAACTTTCTGGTGAACATAGAGCTACCGACTGACGAGATCTCAGCAACACAAGTTCAACACCGAGTTGGAGCCTACACAATAGTGAACAAAGAGCTCGTTAGGCGCAGCGTGACTGGAGTCTTCCAGCGCTACGTTGACCAAGAGAAGGGCATTGCAATCCTTAGAGACATCCATCAAGGCGAGTGCGGCCACCACGCGGCCTCAAGATCACTTTTTGCCAAAGCTTTCCGCCATGGTTTCTTCTGGACGACTACTTTTGAAGGCGCCAAAGAGTTGGTCAAACACTGCAAAGGGTGCCAAGTTTTTAGCTCCAAGAAACACTTGCCGAGTTCTGCACTCAAGACCACCCCCCTCACCTGGCCCTTTGCCGTCTGGGGGCTGGACATGGTGGGCCCATTCAAGACGGCACGCGGCGGCATGACACATCTGCTTGTTGCCATACCCAAGTTCACCAAGTGGATTGAAGCAAAGCCAATCAAGAAGTTGAATGGGCCGACTGTTGTGACCTTCATTGCAGATATCACCATCCGGTATGGCATACCACACAGCATCATCACCGACAACTACACAAATTTTTCCAAAGGAGCATTGGCCCGTTTCTGCGCGACGCAGGGCATCCGACTGGACTTAGAGTCCGTTGCCCATCTGCAGTCAAACGACCAAGTCGAGCGAGCAAACAGCCTCATCCTCTCTGACATCAAGCCCGATTGGTTGAGCCACTCGAGTGTTCGGCCGGCTGCTGGCTCGAGGAGCTGTCGGCCGTCCTCTGGAGCCTGTCCACCACTCCGAACAAGTCAACCGGCTTCACTCCCTTCTTCCTTGTGTATGGTGCCGAGGCCGTCATCCCAACTGACATCGAGTTTGACTCACCTCGAGTCACCATGTACATGGAAGCGGAGGCGAAGGAAGCGTGAGAAGACGGCGTCGATCTGCTGGAAGAGGGTCGGCCGTTAGCACTCAGTCGGTCCACCATCTACCAGCAGAGCCTGCACCGCTACCACAGTCGGAAGGTCAAGCCAAGATCCTTCCAAGAGGGCGACCTTGTGCTCTAACTGATCCAGCGAATAGCCGACCAGCACAAGCTCTCGTCCCCTTGGGAAGGCCCCTTCATCATCAGCAAGGCCTTGGGCAACGACCCCTACTACCTGATCGGCGCACAGAAGCCCAAGGCACGCAAGAGAGATGATTCCGGCGAGGAGTTGGAACGCCCATGGAACGCCAATCTCCTTCGAAGATTTTACAGTTAATGCAGTATGTACCATGCTATCTTTCGTATTAAGTACAAGACATCGGGTCCCCCGAGGAGCACTCGGGGACTACCCTCTTTGATCTATATGATGAGGATTATGCCTATGAATGTGTTACTACATTTGTTTTGCCGTCCTCCATCGAGTTCGACCAGTCGGCCCGGGGACTTGCCGCCTTGAATTATGTTAGCACTACCTACAGTCAGACAAGTAGTGTGCCGACATCTAAGCCCTCTCTTGCCGAAAGTCGCAGCTCACAAAAGAGACTGTTCGGCTGGCAAGAGCCAAAGGCAGGAAACGATGCCCACATGAAAAAAGGCTAAGGATCAATGAGCTTACATAACACAAGCCGGCTCCCCGCCCTGCCGACAGACTGCTAAGTAGTCGGCCGGCCGGCTTCCCACTCACCTTGCCACAATCTAAGAAGGCAGAAGTACTTGCCCTCCCAAACATCCAAGTATTTTCCCAGCCATAGACTGCAGAGCCGCTGTTCGGCTGGGAAGACGGCGACCAAGGGAGGGCGGCAAAGGAAAAAGCTGGACAAAGACTAAAATCAAGTAAAAGTTGGAACCCAACATAAGCATAAGCACATGCAAGATAATATTTACACAAAAGGCCTTCGAAGGCCGGCATTCAACATAGTTTGAATACACCCCCAGTGGGTGGAACTGGGCAAATTGAACAGACATTGTTCAAAAGATTGACGAGCAGGAGAAAAACTGGCCGCTTAAACCAAGGGAGCAATAGGCGAGCCCGGGAGGTCGGTGGAGATGGCGGCGCTGGCTGGTGGAGTGGCTGGGTGGCGAGTCTTAGCTTGATCATCCCCGGCAGCAGTCAGCGTGTTCACGCGAGCCTCGTTGCTGGAGGCATAGTCAGGTTGAGGCTGGCCGTCTGCTCCACTGTCTGGCGCGGCGTCTTCACCGTCCTCATGCTCCTCGTCCTCGCCCTCGTCGCTGGAGTTGATCTCCTCTGTCGAGTCCTTGTCGTCTACTGGGTTCAGCCCAAACAAGTCCGCCGGCATCAGCACCGACTTTGTTTAACTCTGGGATGAATATGCTGGTGTCGGTGTAGTCGACAATCGCCACAGCGCGATGAATGATGGCGGGCCTCACCGCCACCAACTCCTCCTTCGCCTCCTGCCGGAATGTGGCCAACTAGGCTAGATCAAGCCCAGGGTACCACGCCCTGACAAACTCCAACGCCCGCCTGGCGCCTGCCCGGGCCGAAGAAGCCTTCCACGCCTCGAAGCGGCCGAGTGCCACTTCGAGCCAGTCGGCAGTACGACTGGGGGTATGCGGCACCGGCGTGTTGGGCTAGAGGGAGGATAGCACCTGGGCCCCGACGCATTGAAGGCGGCGGAGCATCCGGTGGGCCAGCTGGAGACGGGCCTGGATGGCCAGGAACTGCTCCTCAAGCATCCGGCGAGCATTCCGCGCAATCTCAGCACCGGCCTGCCTCCGCGCTTCCCGGTGGGCCTCGATGACCTGGCTGGTGGCAACAGAGTGGCCAAGGAAATACTCTACGTCAGGAAGAAAGAGGGAATGCAAAGTCAGAAGCCAGACCAAATAACAGACGACAAACAAAGGGA
Organism: Triticum aestivum; assembly: GCF_018294505.1. NCBI lineage: Eukaryota > Viridiplantae > Streptophyta > Magnoliopsida > Poales > Poaceae > Triticum > Triticum aestivum. Next base: position 353,455,053 of record NC_057804.1, on the reverse strand, counting down.
AGAGGTGGAAGGCAACTTACCATCGACCATGTCCTCGATTCGGCCGTAACCGTCGCTCAGTGCCTGCTCCGACTCGGCCCAGTTTGCCGCCTGGGTGTCATACTTGGCTTGGAGGGTGGCATCACTGTCCTTCACTGCCTGGAGAGCCGCCTTGTGACTCTCCATCTGGTCAGCTAGCTGCTTGGCCAGGCGGTCGAGCTCCTGAGCCACCATACTGCACTCCGCCTCCTTGGCGCGCAGAACGGTCTGGGCCTCACCCAGTTGCTGCTGCAGGGCGGTGTCGGCCTCTGCAAAGACAACAAAGAAGAATAATCAGTAAGCAAGAAGTCGCTAGAAGAGATCCGGCCCGACTGCTCAGCAGTCGGCCCGAATCTCGGGGACTACACCCAGTGGGTGCGCTGACGCGCCCCCACGAGAGAAAAAGGTGGAATACTTACTCCGACTTTCAGACAGGTCGGCGGTCCATTGAGTCAGCTCCTGGACGTGGGAGTTGAAGGCGGCCGCCGCCTTCTCAGCAACTGGCCCGGAACTCGGGGACTACACCCAGTGGGTGCGCTGACAGGCCCCCACGGAAGGATACAAGAATAAAAACTAAAAGAGCAAGAGGCTCACCCAGATGGCCGTCCGCGTCGCTAGGAACTCCTGGTTGTAATTCTTTAGGGCGTTGGCCTGAAACTGAAGCCCGGTCCGGACGTCCTGTGCCGCCTCATTCAGCAAGGCCGTTATCGGTGTCAAAACCGGCGGATCTCGGGTAGGGGGTCCTGAACTGTGCGTCTAGGCGGATGGTAACAGGAGACAAGGGACACGATGTTTTTACCCAGGTTCGGGCCCTCTCGATGGAGGTAAAACCCTACTCCTGCTTGATTAATATTGATGATATGGGTAGTACAAGAGTGGATCTACCACGAGATCAGAGAGGCTAAACCCTAGAAGCTAGCCTATGGTATGATTGTTGTTCGTCCTACGGACTAAACCTCTCAGGTTTATATAGACACCGGAGAGGGCTAGGGTTACACAAAGTCGGTTATAATGGGAGGAGATCTTCATATCATATCGCCAAGCTTGCCTTCCACGCCAAGGAAAGTCCCATCCGGACACGGGACGGAGTCTTCAATCTTGTATCTTCATAGTCCGGGAATCCGGTCAAAGGTCATAGTCCGGCCATCCGGACACCCCCGAATCCAGGACTCCCTCAGTAGCCCCTGAACCAGGCTTCAATGACGACGAGTCCGGCGCACAAGTTGTCTTCGGCATTGCAAGGCGGGTACCTCCTCCGAATACTTCATAGAAGATGTTGAACACCAGGATAGTGTCCGGCTCTGCAAAATAAGTTCCACATGCCACCATAGAGAGAATAATATTTGCACCAATCAGATCTGCGGACGTATTCCGCAGTGCGACATCACACTGCGGTTGGGCCTTTATTTGAATTGTTTTACTGTTCCACCTCTGCACGTTTAGCGAGGCGGTTTCCTTGGCACGTCTTGTCAAGCAGAGATCGTGTCCCCTTATTCCGGGATTCTCATCAATACGAGCGTGGGTAACCCAACCGTGCCTTTGGTATGACTGCCTAATTGAAAGCGAGTCCCGAATGGTTACGGGGAGGGCTCTTGGTATTCAACTCCTTTATAAAGAGACCAAGGCTCGTCTCCTTTCTTCTCAATCCAATCGAATCCGCCCCTCGCTTCGAGTTCAAACACCCAAAGCTCTAGTTTTAGGCGCTTCGGACCTTCGATGATGTCTGGCTCCGACCTTCAAGGCCGGTGGATGCCTTCCTCCGTTACGGAAGAAGATGTGCGAAAGCTGAGAGATGCCAGGTATCTAACCGGCAAAATCTCGCATAGGCTGCCTGCTCAAGAGCAGGCCATTCCCACTCCCCAGCCTGGTGAGAGAGTGGTGTTCGCATCTCACTTCCTTCGGGGGCTAGGCTTCCCAATTGATCCCTTCGTGAGGGGGCTTATGTTTTATTACGGGCTGGAGTTCCACGACTTAGCTCCGGAGTCCATCCTCCAAATCTCATCATCCATTGTCGTGTGTGAGGCCTTCCTCCATATTACTCCTCACTTCGGATTGTGGCTAAGAACTTTCAAGGTGGAATCGAAGATGATCGAGGGGCAGCATGCTGAGTGCGGAGGAGCTATAATAAGCAAGATGGCCGACGCTCCATCAAGAGGAGTACGAGGCTGCCAGTAGTTTACTAACAGGCTTTGAGGTACGTAAAAAGGTGTACCTTTTGGTAGAGTCGCATATTAAATGCGCCCTGTATAAATAGTAGCCCCTGAGACTCTGTGTGTCGTCAAGAGTGATGGCGCACAGAGGATCATAACCCCATGTATAATATGTCGCCTTTTCTATGAAGGTGGCGAGGCATTCGGTGGTTAGCCGGACTGATGAATCTACCGAGCTAAAGCGGCAACTTGATGTAGCAGATGCCAACGTCGCGCTTGTAAATAAGCGGCTAGACGTGGCACAAGGTATGTTCCAAAGACACCTAGTAATAGGAGCTCAATGCTTGGGCCTTATATATATGTGCTTAATGTAGATGGTGTTGCTGCCGTGGAGAACCTTTGGGCGGAACTTGCCCGAGCCAAGGAGCAAGCAAGGAGAAGTGATGCGGTTGCCGTTAAAGCGGCTGAAGAGCTAGAAGCCAAACAGGTTGCTCACTGCCAGAGCAAGAAGGTAATAGCCGAGATGGCCATAAAATTGAAGGATGCTACCGACCGCTGTAAATTTCTTGAACAAGAGGATAGGGCGGCTCAGAAGGATCTTGAAAAGATCACTGCCGAAGCCAAGGATACTCGCTCTACAATGAGAGCTATGAAGGAGGAGCTGCGTCAGGCCGGAGATATCACGGCTGGAAAGCCTTATATGCTGCAGATGAAGTTCGGGGACCCCAAGTATGCTCCGTTAGACCAGCAGTGGAGTGCGGAAAACACTTATCTGGATTTGGCAGCTAGTGCGGCGGACGCGACCGAACACTTCCGCGGCCGAGGTGACCATGGATTGGAAGAGCTTTTTTGGTCGCAGTTCCACAATCCGGAACGCCCACTTTCGGTATCCAACCATTTGGCCGCCTGGGCGGAGCTGAACAGGTTATCCGGACTCGCCATGAGGTATGTTGCGAGTCGTCTGTGGCCGGAGAAGCCGGAGCCGAAGAGTTATTTTGGCTTGGTGCAGCAGTTCCTTGGTTCGGTGCCGCATGCTGATGCAATGAAGAGGTCGGCGTGCATAGAGGGCACACAGATGGCTCTTGCCCATGTTAAAACATACTGGGCAGATATGAAGGCCAGTGTTGTTGCATCCCGGGATTGGACGAAAGCCGAGTACCTGCCAAGCACTATTTTGGGGAAGTTCTTCATGGCGCTCGTTTAATAGAGTCGCAGTGCTTGAAGGATGTTGAGTTTGAATAGCGTGTACTATTGTAAAATGAATATTGTGATGGAATATAAAGGCTTTTTATACTTGTGCTTGCAAGAATTATGATGCCTCCTGTGCGGCCGTTTAATGTATATATATGTATATAACCTGAAAGATGGCAGTCGTTGGCTTCAGCCCCCACGCATAGAATGCGGGGGTGTTCGCAAAAAGGCGCCTTTTCACACTTAATCCAATGTCTTGGTCCTATAAAGGAGGTAGTGGCACGGCGAACTAGGCAACCGGACTATAATGCTTTATAACTTTCACTTAGCCATAGGAGTTTGACAGTGGGGCTACTGAATAGCCCCTAGGGGCACTGCGCTGACCCGAATTCGGGGTGCGAGTGTGCCTGGCCGGGAAGCGGCCCTTCGTTAATGCGGAGGAATCCTAAAGATTCCGAAAGTCATCGAGTGGTTGACCAGTCTCTCGCTATATCATGATAGTCAGTTTTCGGCTTTCTCTACTGACGTGCTCGCCTGGCCGAACCGGGGCACAATCGCAGTAGTTCTCCTGGTGCCGCGTTAGCCGATATAACGGAACATAAGGAAGCAAAACACAGGAGCTGGGCAAACCCAACATTTGACCAAAGACATGATTCGGAGCAGATGCATATAGGGCCAAACTCACGACGCCGAACACTCCCTAAGGTATTCGGTCTTTATGAAGACGGGCCGAAATAGAGCCCTTGGTAAAAAAGCCCCTGGTGTCCAGGTACGCGAAAAAATTCTAGCGTGGCCACATGCCAAGACGCCAGCCTCCTCCTCGGTTATAGCAAAAACCGGGGGATGTTGTCAACAAGAGACAGTAAAAAAGGTTTATGCAGGGTCTTAATCTGAAAAGAATCCTTGAAACGGGTCCCTGCTGCACGTCTGCGCCTGTGTCTCCATTGTGCCGTATCCTGGATGGGCGTAGCATGATGTTCGTCTATGAAAGAGAGGAACTTAGTAAAAAATATGCATGCGAGAAATCTATATTAAAATAAACAAAATATAGTTTGAGCAAGGATTGAGCCGTATTGTCTCCTGGCGTGAACACGCGGAGCCCCTTGTACAGGGTTATGCGGCTATTAAGCATATGTATGTTTACGCCGGACTCGTCGAGCCGTGTCCGGGATAGTAGGGCTGGATTAGTGGGCGGCTGTCCAGGCAGCCGCACCTTTGCCCGTACTTTGGGGGTCAATTTATATTCCCCTCTAATGAAATGATGCCTCGTGGACCGGGCATTTTAAGTGTAAGGGATGCATAATGCGGTATTGCGTTAAAGCGGGCGGAAGCTTCACGTCCCAGTAGCGCTTGATAGCGACTTACGAATGGGGCGATGTTGAATGTTAGCTTTTTGCTTCGGAAGTTGTCGGGTGAGCCGAACGTGACTTCTAAAGAAAGGGAACCCATGCTTTGGGTATCTGGACCCGGTGTGACTCCTTGAAAGGAAGTGTTGCCATGGCGGATTATAGCTGGGTTTACCCCTAGTTTGCGAATTGTGTCCTGATATAACATGTCAGGACCCCGACTCGATGCCACATCGATCTAGCCGGTAACACCTCATATCTCTTTGCGGCCTCACGCACGGTATCCCCACGGGTGTCGCCTTACCTTTGCCCGGGACCGTTTGCGCCTTTTGGCTCACGTATATGATAGTGTCGCTAGCATCCATATGATAAGGAGCCCGGGCTGACATGACTAGTCGTAAACCCAAAGTGGCACAGACTTACAGGGACAGGCATCCATGACCCAGCTTCGAACGTGTCGGTCATCAGCAAGTGGGTCCGGGCTGTAGCACTGGGCTAGCAGGACTCCGGTAAACCGGGCTGTAGCGGGCTAACAGGACTCCGGTACTCGAAAGCGTGACATTTCCCCGAAGGGATAGACACAGGAACGAAGAAGGACACATGCCGGCCAGCCTAAGTGTTCCAGAGCAGTAGCAAGCTACCATGGCTCAGCGGTAACACTAGGAGACATTTCCCGGTAAGAGAGGCTACTAAAGATAAACAACTAGATGGTCAGATCCCACACATACCAAGCATTTCAATCATACACACAATATGCTCGATATGTGCAAATACAACGAAGCATCACAACATGACTCTACAACACAAGTACTTTATTTAAGGCTCAGGGAGCCATACATAACATACACAAAGGTATGGGTCTCACGACCCAACATTCAAGTCATACAGTCATACAAACCAACAGCGGAAGTAACTTGTCTGAGTACAGACAACTAGTAAAATAAAAGAGGCTTGGAAAGCCTAGCTATACTACATGGTCCTTCACAAGCTCAGGTTCACCACCGGGGTCTTTAGCCTACTCGTTCATGTCAACATCTACATAGAACCCATCAGAAGGGGTTGCAGCGTCTTCTGTAAAAATGTAAATTATAGCAACATGAGTACAAAGGTACTCAGCAAGACTTACAGCAGATCCTACATACATGCATAGTATCAAGAAGGGTTGGTGGAGTTATTGCAGCAAGCCAGCTTTGACTCTTGGCTAGACTATCCTACGATACTCCAACTTGAATTGGTTTTGCGCACACGAGTCCACTACTCACCAATTCAATACGCTACCGAGGATTCGCCTCCGTCTTCCTACGGAAGAGCCATCCTCGGCACTCACACTTATCTTGAGGCTTTTAGTAGTTTCCATTTACTTGTCTATGAACTGTATTGGCAACCAAGTAGTCCTTTACCGCGGACGCGGCTATTCGAATAGATCATGATAACCCTGCAGGGGTGTACTTCTTCATACACGCTCTCACCACTTACCGCCGTTTACACGACATGTACTCGGCAACCTTCAAGCGGAAGCTCAACGTGGGTGTCGGCCACGACCTACCTAATCACCTAAGCCTCCAGTCCAGGTTTATCGCCTATTCAGGTTCCATCCGCAGGGAGTCTGGCCGAGGTTTCCCATACGGCCCCGAACGATGTGAACAGGGTTCCCGAGATACCTAACGGGTATTCGGTACACCCGGCCACGTACCTACCGCATCACAGCCCACCCCTACGGTCAGCGCTGTCCACGGCCTCTAGTAGGCTACAAACACCAGAAACTACTTGCAACTCCTGGACGGAGAACTAGGGTGAATAAGAAGCCGAGAGGGTCCATTGGTTTCGGGCCCAATGCATGGTAGTAGCTGATTCTTAAATCACACATACAGATCTCAGTGCTTAAGGTCGGCTTCAATGAAACAACCCACCATGTACTCCTACATGGCCTCTCATCGATACCTTTACCAAATCGTGTTCACCACACCACTCTCATTACCGACATAATCATTTCACTCTAGCCCATCACCCAGATGAACCAGACCTGACACGACTCTAAGCATAGCAGGCATAGCAAGGTAGGAACAACACATACATATGGCTCAATCAACTCCTACACATGCTAGTAGGTTTCATCTAGTTACTGTGGCAATGACAGGTCATGCAGAGGAAATGGGTTCAACTACCGTAGCACACAGCAGTTTGAAACGCGTTGTCTTAATGCAGTAAAAGAGAGCAGGAGCGAGAACATGGGATTGTATCGATATGATCAAATGGTTGGTTGCTTGCCTGATGGTTCGATGCACTGATACGGTTCTTCGTTAGGGTAATCACGGTACTCCTCGGAGGCAGAACCTGTCGCAAAGGACACCGATACACAACCATCACCAAACAATGTGCAACAATATGATGCATGCATGAAACATGGCAATATGAGTGTGTTGGGCTAATGCAACTAAAACCAGAAGGGTTTGAACAAATTTGAATCAAAGATTCAAATTTCAAACTCAAACATGGCCTTTTAAAGTGCTTTTCCTTATTCTGCTTAAAACATCAATTTAACTTGTTTGATCATGCATGAAAATAGTACAGATGGATAGATTGGGTTTTTCTGATCATTTTTCATATATAATTTGTCCAATTTGGAGTTACAGATTAAAAGTTATGAATTTTTGAGGTTTAAATAATATTCTGGAATTTCCTGATTTAAATTAAATCCAGAAATATAAATATTGCGCCAGCATGACGTCAGCATGACGTCAGTGGTCAACTGCGGCTGGCTGGGGTCAAACCTGACGTGTGGGGGCCACACGTCAGTGACAGGGGGGTTTAACAGGGTTAAATTAATCCTAATTAGGGATTAGTGGCGCTGGGGCCCACTGGTCAGTGTCAGGGGGGGTAGTTAGTTTAACTAATTCGGTTAGTGCTAATCCTAATTAGCTACAGGGCTGGGCCCACCTGTCAGGGACACACGGGGGTTCCTGCCGTGGTCAAGGTGGGTCAAACCCACCGGCGACATGACGCCGGCGAGGCCCGAGACGGCGGCGCGATGCGGAAACGCGCTACAGGGCACGGGCGAGGCCGTGCTTGGGCTCGTTGGAGAGCCCTTGCTCCCGCGCGTCGAACGGTGGTGGTGGCCGTACCTGTGGTGGCCGGTATCGACGACGGCAAGCTCGTGAGCGGCGGCCGGAGTTCGGGTGCGGTCGGAATCGGCGTTGCAGGGCGTTAGGGGAGGTGTTGGTGCGTGCTACGTGCTCCTGGTGAGGTGTGGAGCACGATGGTGTGCTCGGCTTCGAGCTACAACGGCTCCAGCCACGGCGGCGACGAGGCACGGCGGCGGCGAGCTTCGGAGCTCCAGGGGGCGGCAGCTACAGGATGCTAGGGACGACGGGGCAAAGGGGAATCGGGTCAGTGGCTCACCGCGGAGCTGCAGGGATGGTTAGCGGGCTCGGGGATGTCCGGTAGCTCTCGATTCGACGGCGACGATCTCCGGTGGCCGAGGAGGGGAACGGCGACGTGGGCGGCGATGCAGGGCTTCCGGAGACCCGTGGATCGGTGGGGAGGAAGAGGGGGTCGAGGCGGAGCTCCTGAGCTCAGCGGAGGGGCGAGGGGTGGCCGGTGACGGCTGCTATGGCGAACGGCGGCGATGGTGGTGTTCGGCCGTGAGAGAGAGAGCGAGGGAGAGGAGGGAAGAACCGAGGGAGAGTGAGAGAGAGCAGGGGAGGGGGCGTGGCGTCGTCCGGGGCATCGAGAGGAGGAGGGGAGGGCAGGCAGGCAGGCGAGCAGGTGGCGTGGCGCGGTGGCGCGCGTGCGCGCCGGCCACACTCCCCTCCCTCTGTCGAGGACGAAGACGATAGAGGAGGGAGGCGGGCTGGGCCGCCTGCTGGCTGGGCCGGCCAGCTGGCTGGGCTGCACAGGGAGGAGCCCAGGTAAGCTCCTCCTTTTATTTATTTTTCTTTTTCTAATTTCTGACATTTGTTTTGATTTAAATAATATATTAAATCATTTATTTACCTTATGCCAATTTTTGCAGGAGCTAGATATATTATTCCAGAGCTCCTTTATAAATGGCATAATATTTGGACATATATTAATATATATAAATAATATATTTCCAATGCAAATATTTATGCATTAATTCCAAATGCCCAAAATAAATACCTATGAGCTCTTAAAAATATTGGTTTGATTTTTATCTCTGTCCAATATTTTCAGAGAGCAACATGAGCATTTTCTTGGACCCTTTTGGAGAAATTTTTATTTGGATCATTTTCAAAAATGATTCTGAGGGTTTCACAGATCCCCATTTCAAATTAAATGGAAAATTTAAACATGATGCACACACTCTGATGCATGACTAGCTAGGGTGTGACAACTCACCCCCACTCAAAAGAATCTCGTCCCGAGATTTGGGTTCCTCCGGGAAGAAGGCGGGATACTCGAGTCGAAGACGATCCTCCCTTTCCCAAGTTGCTTCATCCTCAGAATGGTGCGACCATTGAACTTTGAGAAACTTGATATTATGACGTCGGGTGGTACGTTCGGCCTGATCGAGGATACGAATGGGGTACTCTCGATATGTAAGATTATCTTGGAGATCAAGCGTTTCGTGGTCCACTCCACGGATAGGATCCGAGAAGCAACGCCTGAGTTGAGAAACGTGGAAAACATTGTGGACTCTGGAGAGGTGCGGAGGTAGTTCCAACTGGTAGGCAACTTCTCCTCGTTTGGCGAGAATGCGAAAAGGTCCAATGTAACGAGGAGCCAATTTGCCTTTGATACCGAAACGATGGGTTCCCTTCAGAGGGGTGACCCGAAGATAAGCCTTCTCGTCAACCTCGAAAGTCATAGCCTTATGTTTTCGGTCATATTGACTCTTTTGACGAGATTGGGCTGTTTTCAACTTTTCACGAACGATGCGAACTTGTTCTTCTGCTTCTTGAATCATATCCGGGCCAAAGAATTGTCTTTCCCCGGTCTCTGACCAGTTAAGGGGTGTTCGACATCGTCGTCCATAGAGAACTTCAAAAGGGGCTTTACCCAAGCTAGATTGATAGCTGTTGTTGTAAGCGAATTCGGCAAATGGAAGGCACTTCTCCCAGTCCATTCCGAATGAGATAACAGAGGCTCGAAGCATGTCTTCTAGAATCTGGTTGACGCGTTCCACTTGACCACTCGACTGAGGGTGGAAAGCGGTGCTAAAGGAGAGACGGGTTCCCATAGCATTTTGGAAACTTTCCCAAAATCGAGAGGTGAAAAGACTTCCTCGATCCGAGTTAATTTCCAAAGGAACACCATGGAGGGACACTATTCGGGAGATGTATAAGTCTGCCAGCTGACTAGCGGTTATACTCTCACGAACAGGTAAGAAATGGGCTACTTTGGAAAGACGATCGACAATGACGAAAATAGCATTATTCCCTCTCTTGGTCCTGGGAAAACCGGTAATGAAATCCATACCAATTTTATCCCATTTCCATTCAGGAATAGCTAAGGGTTGAAGGGTGCCAGCAGGCCGTTGATGCTCTGCTTTTACACGACGACAGACGTCGCAATTAGCAATATACTGAGCAATTTCTCTCTTCATCCTAGTCCACCAGAACCTCTGGCGTAGGTCCTGATACATCTTAGTACTACCGGGATGAATGGTGAGAGGAGATTCATGAGCTTCCTTAAGGATCAATCGCCTCAGGTTGCGCACTTTGGGAACCACTAGTCGATCCCCGAAGTATACGACCCCTTGATCATTAATGGAGAAACAATTCGCAACTCCTTTCTGGATGTTTCTCTTGATGCGGGAAATTCCCGGATCTACCTTCTGTGCTTTGATAATCTGATTCGTAAGCGTAGGTTTTGCCACCAAGGTGGAAAGAAAACCTTGAGGTACAATGTGAAGGTTAAGCTTCCAAAATTCCTCATGGAGAAGTGGTTGACTTTGTTGTAACATCAGGTTGTTACAACAAGATTTACGACTTAGCGCATCAGCCATGACATTGGCTTTCCCTGGGGTGTAGGTTATTCCTAAGTCGAAGTCTGTGATCAACTCAACCCAATGTCTTTGCCTGAGATTCAGATTCGGTTGGGTGAAGATGTACTTCAGACTTTGGTGATCAGTGAATATTTTGCAACGGTTACCAAGGAGGTAATGTCGCCAGGTCTTAACTGCATAGACTACGGCTGCAAGCTCTAGATCATGGGTAGGATAATTCTCCTCATGTGGGTGCAATTGCCGTGAAGCGTAGGCAATTACGTGTCGATCTTGCATGAGAATGCAACCTAGTCCTTGTCGCGAGGCGTCGCAGTAGATAACAAAGTCCTTGGAGAAGTCTGGCGGTACCAGTACGGGAGCAGAGGTCAGGCGTCTTTTCAGTTCCTGAAAGCTGTGCTCACACTGTGGAGTCCATTCGAACTTCTTATCTTTCTTGAGGAGTTCGGTTAGAGGTTTAGCAACCTTGGAGAAGTTCTCGACAAAGCGACGACAATAGCTCGCTAAGCCTAGAAAACTCCGAACTTGCTTGACCGATTCAGGTGGAGTCCAATTAAGGATGGCTTGAACTCGCTCAGGGTTAACAGCAATACCTTTACCAGATATTACATGACCCAGATAGGTCACTTCTGACAACCAGAATTCACATTTAGAAAATTTGGCATAAAGGCGATGCTCTCGAAGTTTCTTCAACACTAGCCTTAGATGTTTGGCATGTTCTTCCTCGTTCTTGGAGTAGATGAGTATATCATCGAGATAAACTACGACGAATTTATCCAAATACTCCATGAAGATTGAGTTCATTAACCGAGGAAAGGTGGCTGGAGCGTTGGTTAAACCGAAGGACATGACGGTGTACTCGTATTGGCCATAACGAGTAACAAAGGCCGTTTTAGGAATGTCCCCGTTTCTGATTTTGATTTGATGGTAGCCCAACCTCAAATCCATCTTGGAGAAGACTGAGGATCCAGCGAGCTGATCATACAGGTCGTTGATCCTGGGAAGTGGATATTTGTTCTTGATTGTGACCAAATTGACAGGTCGGTAATCTACAACCATCCGGTCCGTACCATCCTTCTTCTTGACGAATAGGATGGGGCAAGCCCACGGAGATGAGCTAGGTTGGATGAAACCCTTTTTCAAGGACTCATCGAGTTGTTTCTTAAGCTCGGCTAGTTCTAGGGGTGCCATCTTATAAGGTCTTCTAGCAATCGGAACGGTTCCTAGAATGAGGTCTATTACGAACTCAACATCCCTGTCAGGTGGAACACCTGGCAATTCTTCTGGGAAGACATCCGGGAAGTCACGGACTATCGGAATGTCCTCAAGGTCTGGCAAAGGGCTGGCGTTAAGAGAATATAACTGTCGCTTGGCTAATCGGGTCAAGACATTGACTATCTTCCCCGAAGGATGGGTGAGTTGAACAGTCCTAGAGAAGCAATCAATTTTGGCTTGATGAGCTGACATCCAGTCCATACCCAGAATGATATTAATATCTGAAGATTTAAGTGCTATCAAAGATGCAAGAAAAACAAGTCTGTCGACTTGGATTTCATTTCCATAACTTACCCTAGAGGTCTGCCATCTAGACCCGGGACTAGAAATTTCCATAGTGGATGGCATGTCACAGAATGCAACGTTATGCAAACGAGCATAATTTTCGGATATAAAAGAATGAGAGGCTACTGTATCGAAAAGAACAGATGCCGGGTGGCAATTAACAAGAAGCGTACCGAGAACGACGTTGGGATCCTCTTGAGCTTCTTCGGCAGAGATACAGTTGACATGGCCACGTGAAGCGGTGATCGGCTTGGCGTGGAAAACTTTTCCTGTCGGCTTGCCACGGCCAACAGCTTTAGCAGACTGGTTGGGGTTGGTCTGGGGACACTCACGCATATAGTGGCCAGATTCCCCACACTTGAAACAATTCACGGAACTGGTACGTGGAGGAGCATTGTTGGTTGGACCCCCATAGGGCTTGGCCGGTGCAGACTGTTGAACAGGGCGAGGCGCCTAGAAAAATGGCCTCGGTGTGAACCTGGGTGGCAGGGCGGTGTTGGGTACCCACACGCGGCGCTTCTGAGGACCAGCACCGGATGAGGAACCCATGTCACGGCCATGCTTGCATGTTGCGTCATAGTCAGTCTGACCAGTTTCAGCACTGATGGCTTTGTTGACAAGTTTCTGAAAACATGTGCACTCATGCAGACGGAGGTCGCGGCGAAGCACAGGACTAAGTCCCTTAGGGAACCTTGCTTGCTTCTTGGCATCAGTAGACACTTCCTCAGTTGCATATCGTGCGAGATTACCAAACTCCCTGCTGTAAGCATCCACAGAAAGTCGTCCTTGGGTGAAACTGCAAAATTCTTCACGTTTACGGTCCATGAGACCCTCCGGAATGTGATGTTCACGGAAAGCCTCGCTGAATTCAGCCCAAGTAGTGACATGGCCCGCCGGGCGCATAGCTCCATAATTCTCCCACCATAGACTGGCGGGGCCTTTAAGATGATATGCAGCAAAGGTGACCTTGTCAGCCTCCACTACCAGCGCGGAGCGCAGTTTGTGAGCGATACTGCGAAGCCAGTCATCAGCATCGAGAGGCTCGACGGAGTGGTGGAACGTGGGTGGATGTAATTTGATAAAATCACTGAGTGACACCATGTTAGTCCTCTGATGGTGTGCCGTGTTCTGTTCAATACGCTCCAACAAACGGTTGGTCTCCCGCTTGTTTCTCTCAGCTTCCATCATAACCTCGGCTAGGGAAGGGGGATGAGGCAGATTTGCATCCCTGACTTCACTGCCTTCGGCCTGCTCTTGAGGAGCAGGGTTAGTGCGCGTGTTGACCATCCTAGGTAAACAAGACAATGATTTAGTCAGGATGATAAAATGCCGACATAGGATATAAAATGTAAGGAATAACTCGAAATGCAAGATGATCATCCGTATGACATGGTAAATACAGGAACTGCTTCTTTATTCCATCGTCATACACACCATACAGGGTTTAGTACAAGACCGAACAGAGTACTATTACGGTGAAAAGAGGATTACATCTCATCGGAGGCATTCCAAGCTCCTATACATTATTTTTCTACACCCCCGGAAAAAGTACAAACTAGGTCATATCCCACGAGTCACGCGGGACGATAGATGACACAGCTAGTGCGAACTAGTGATACTACCACTAACTCAGACCGATCCGTAGTAGTCCTCATAGAAGTCAGCTCCATAGCCTGGAAGCTCAACATGATCATCCGGAAACAGACGATCTCGCGGAGCTTGTGGACCATAGGGGCTAGGATGAGGCCTTGGACCAACAGACGGTGGCCTGCGGGGACCGCGAGGTGGGGTGATGCCTCCTGCATCACGCCAACCCATCACGTCTGGCAAAGCAGATCTCACAGGATAGAGATCGCGCATATCTGAAAATCCAGCTTGCACCGCCGGGGCGAACCGAGTCAAAGTGGCCCAGTGGTCAGCACGGGTATTGAAGAGCTCTAACCTTAAGGCCTGATTTTCACGGTCCTTATCCTCGAGCATCTCAGCAGTGGTGCGAGTCCGTGAATCCTCCTGAGTGGGGTCAGCATAGATAGCCTGGAGATACCCTTGTGCTCCCGGAAGTGATCCTGGCATATACCGGAAATCAGAGTCCCGAAATAGTCCAGATCTGACTCGCATAATGGTCATCATAGAGTAGGCGGCGTCCTGCACAGCCATCTCAATAGTAACCCCGAGTCCATAGGAGCAGTGAAGGGGCTCGGTGGATCCAGGATAAGATGGAAATATCCGGACAGTGTAGAGATACTGGCTTTGATTAAAGTCTCGGAATTGCTCTTCGACCGTGTACTCAGGATACCAGCGGTATCCAGCCTCAGTCATTACCCTGACCAACTTGGCAGTATGGCTGGGTACATCTAGGCATCGAGTCAGGCGAACCACTTGATTGAGGTCGCGAGTGGCCATCTGAAAGCACAATCATAATGCAAAGGCATTAGAATTTCTAGCAAAATTTCGGCAGCATAATAGCTGTAAATGCTCAAAAGGATTTGAGACCTTTGACAAAGGATTTCGTACACACTCAACATCATCATATCCAGGTTCTGAATCCACTCTAACAACATAATGTGGTAATAGAACTGAACTAGGCTTGTATCCATCACACTTATAAGGTACTACTGATTAGTAACACGTGATCCTGATAGAGAGAATAGATCCTAATTCCTTAACCCCCGGTGGAAGAATGGACTGACTCAGATCAGAATGTCATAAGATAAAGGAGTAAAAAGAGCCTTACGTTCCAACCCACAAACAATTCCCCTACATATAACTAAAGAATTTCTAGACTCAACATCGACCAGTTTGGCTTGGAGAACCTACAGGCAGTCCGGCTCTGATGCCAACGCTGTCAGGACCCCGACTCGATGCCACATCGATCTAGCCGGTAACACCTCATATCTCTTTGCGGCCTCACGCACGGTATCCCCACGGGTGTCGCCTTACCTTTGCCCGGGACCGTTTGCGCCTTTTGGCTCACGTATATGATAGTGTCGCTAGCATCCATATGATAAGGAGCCCGGGCTGACATGACTAGTCGTAAACCCAAAGTGGCACAGACTTACAGGGACAGGCATCCATGACCCAGCTTCGAACGTGTCGGTCATCAGCAAGTGGGTCCGGGCTGTAGCATTGGGCTAGCAGGACTCCGGTAAACCGGGCTGTAGCGGGCTAACAGGACTCCGGTACTCAAAGCGTGACATTTCCCCGAAGGGACAGACACAGGAACGAAGAAGGACACATGCCGGCCAGCCTAAGTGTTCCAGAGCAGTAGCAAGCTACCATGGCTCAGCGGTAACACTAGGAGACATTTCCCGGTAAGAGAGGCTACTAGAGATAAACAACTAGATAGTCAGATCCCACACATACCAAGCATTTCAATCATACACACAATATGCTCGATATGTGCAAATACAACGAAGCATCACAACATGACTCTATGACACAAGTACTTTATTTAAGGCTCAGTGAGCCATACATAACATACACAAAGGTACGGGTCTCACGACCCCACATACAAGTCATACAGTCATACAAACCAGCAGCGGAAGTAACTTGTCTGAGTACAGACAACTAGTAAAATAAAAGAGGCTTGGAAAGCCTAGCTATACTACGTGGTCCTCCACAAGTTCAGGGTCACCACCTGGGTCTTAGCCTACTCGTTGATGTCAACGTCTACATAGAACCCATCAGAAGGGGTTGCAGCGTCTTCTGTAAAAATGTAGATTATAGCAACATGAGTACAAAGGTACTCAGCAAGACTTACATCAGATCCTACATACATGCATAGTATCAAGAAGGCAAATGTCAGGACCCCGACTCGATGTCACATCGATCTAGCCGGTAACACCTCATATCACTTTGCGGCCTCACGCACGGTATCCCCACGGGTGTCGTCTTACCTTTGCCCGGGACCGTTTGCGCCTTTTGGCTCACGTATATGATAGTGTCGCTAGCATCCATATGATAAGGAGCCCGGGCTGACATGACTAGTCGTAAACCCAAAGTGGCACAGACTTACAGGGACAGGCATCCATGACCCAGCTTCGAACGTGTCGGTCATCAGCAAGTGGGTCCGGGCTGTAGCACTGGGCTAGCAGGACTCCGGTAAACCGGGCTGTAGCGGGCTAACAGGACTCCGGTACTCAAAGCGTGACATTTCCCCGAAGGGACAGACACAGGAACGAAGAAGGACACATGCCGGCCAGCCTAAGTGTTCCAGAGCAGTAGCAAGCTACCATGGCTCAGCGGTAACACTAGGAGACATTTCCCGGTAAGAGAGGCTACTAAAGATAAACAACTAGGTGGTCAGATCCCACACATACCAAGCATTTCAATCATACACACAATATGCTCGATATGTGCAAATACAACGAAGCATCACAACATGACTCTACGACACAAGTACTTTATTTAAGGCTCAGGGAGCCATACATAACATACACAAAGGTACGGGTCTCACGACCCAACATTCAAGTCATACAGTCATACAAACCAGCAGCGGAAGTAACTTGTCTGAGTACAGACAACTAGTAAAATAAAAGAGGCTTGGAAAGCCTAGCTATACTACATGGTCCTTCACAAGCTCAGGGTCACCACCTGGGTCTTTAGCCTACTCGTTGATGTCAACGTCTACATAGAACCCATCAGAAGGGGTTGCAGCGTCTTCTGTAAAAATGTAAATTATAGCAACATGAGTACAAAGGTACTCAGCAAGACTTACAGCAGATCCTACATACATGCATAGTATCAAGAAGGGTTGGTGGAGTTATTGCAGCAAGCCAGCTTTGACTCTTGGCTAGACTATCCTACGATACTCCAACTTGAATTGGTTTTGCGCACACGAGTCCACTACTCACCAATTCAATACGCTACCGAGGATTCGCCTCTGTCTTCCTACGGAAGAGCCATCCTCGGCACTCACACTTATCTTGAGGCTTTTAGTAGTTTCCATTTACTTGTCTATGAACTGTATAGGCAACCAAGTAGTCCTTTACCGCGGACGCGGCTATTCGAATAGATCATGATAACCCTGCAGGGGTGTACTTCTTCATACACGCTCTCACCACTTACCGCCGTTTACACGACATGTACTCGGCAACCTTCAAGCGGAAGCTCAACGTGGGTGTCGGCCACGACCTACCTAATCACCTAAGCCTCCAGTCCAGGTTTATCGCCTATTCAGGTTCCATCCGCAGGGAGTCCGGCCGAGGTTTCCCATACGGCCCCGAACGATGTGAACAGGGTTCCCAAGATACCTAACGGGTATTCGGTACACCCGGCCACGTACCTACCGCATCACAGCCCACCCCTACGGTCAGCGCTGTCCACGGCCTCCAGTAGGCTACAAACACCAGAAACTACTTGCAACTCCTGGACGGAGAACTAGGGTGAATAAGAAGCCGAGAGGGTCCATTGGTTTCGGGCCCAATGCATGGTAGTAGCTGATTCTTAAATCACACATACAGATCTCAGTGCTTAAGGTCGGCTTCAATGAAACAACCCACCATGTACTCCTACATGGCCTCTCATCGATACCTTTACCAAATCGTGTTCACCACACCACTCTCATTACCGACATAATCATTTCACTCTTGCCCATCACCCAGATGAACCAGACCTGACACGACTCTAAGCATAGCAGGCATAGCAAGGTAGGAACAACACATACATATGGCTCAATCAACTCCTACACATGCTAGTGGGTTTCATCTAGTTACTGTGGCAATGACAGGTCATGCAGAGGAAATGGGTTCAACTACCGTAGCACACAGCAGTTTGAAACGCGTTGTCTTAATGCAGTAAAAGAGAGCAGGAGCGAGAACATGGGATTGTATCAATATGATCAAATGGTTGGTTGCTTGCCTGATGGTTCGATGCACTGATACGGTTCTTCGTTAGGGTAATCACGGTACTCCTCGGAGGCAGAACCTATCGCAAAGGACACCGATACACAACCATCACCAAACAATGTGCAACAATATGATGCATGCATGAAACATGGCAATATGAGTGTGTTGGGCTAATGCAACTAAAACCAGAAGGGTTTGAACAAATTTGAATCAAAGATTCAAATTTCAAACTCAAACATGGCCTTTTAAAGTGCTTTTCCTTATTCTGCTTAAAACATCAATTTAACTTGTTTGATCATGCATGAAAATAGTACAGATGGATAGATTGGATTTTTCTGATCATTTTTCATATATAATTTGTCCAATTTGGAGTTACAGATTAAAAGTTATGAATTTTTGAAGTTTAAATAATATTCTGGAATTTCCTGATTTAAATTAAATCCAGAAATATAAATATTGCGCCAGCATGACGTCAGCATGACGTCAGTGGTCAACTGCGGCTGGCTGGGGTCAAACCTGACGTGTGGGGGCCACACGTCAGTGACAGGGGGTTTAACAGGGTTAAATTAATCCTAATTAGGGATTAGTGGCGCTGGGGCCCACTGGTTAGTGTTAGGGGGGGTAGTTAGTTTAACTAATTCGGTTAGTGCTAATCCTAATTAGCTACAGGGCTGGTCCCACCTGCCAGGGACACAGGGGGGTTCCTGCCGTGGTCAAGGTGGGTCAAACCCACCAGCGACATGACGCCGGCGAGGCCCGACACGGCGGCGCGATGCGGAAACGCGCTACAGGGCACGGGCGAGGCCGTGCTTGGGCTCGTTGGAGAGCCCTTGCTCCCGCGCGTCGAACGGTGGTGGTGGTCGTGCCTGTGGTGGCCGGTACCGACGACGGCGAGCTCGTGAGCGGCGGCCGGAGTTCGGGTGCGGTCGGAATCGGCGTTGCAGGGCGTTAGGGGAGGTGTTGGTGCGTGCTACGTGCTCCTGGTGAGGTGTGGAGCACGATGGTGTGCTCGGCTTCGAGCTACAACGGCTCCAGCCACGGCGGCGACGAGGCACGGCGGCGGCGAGCTTCGGAGCTCAAGGGGGCGGCAGCTACAGGATGCTAGGGACGACGGGGCAAAGGGGAATCGGGTCAGTGGCTCACCGCGGAGCTGCAGGGATGGTTAGCGGGCTCGGGGACGTCCGGTAGCTCTCGATTCGACGGCGACGATCTCCGGTGGCCGAGGAGGGGAACGGCGACGTGGGCGGCGATGCAGGGCTTCCGGAGACCCGTGGATCGGTGGGGAGGAAGAGGGGGTCGAGGCAGAGCTCCTGAGCTCAGCGGAGGGGCGAGGGGTGGCCGGTGACGGCTGCTATGGCGAACGGCGGTGATGGTGGTGTTCGGCCGTGAGAGAGAGAGCGAGGGAGAGGAGGGAAGAACCGAGGGAGAGTGAGAGAGAGCAGGGGAGGGGCGTGGCGTCGTCCGGGGCATCGAGAGGAGGAGGGGAGGGCAGGCAGGCAGGCGAGCAGGTGGCGTGGCGCGGTGGCGCGCGCGCGCGCCGGCCACACTCCCCTCCCTCTGTCGAGGACGAAGATGACAGAGGAGGGAGGCGGGCTGGGCCGCCTGCTGGCTGGGCCGGCCAGCTGGCTGGGCTGCACAGGGAGGAGCCCAGGTAAGCTCCTCCTTTTATTTATTTTTCTTTTTCTAATTTCTGACATTTGTTTTGATTTAAATAATATATTAAATCATTTATTTACCTTATGCCAATTTTTGCAGGAGCTAGATATATTATTCCAGAGCTCCTTTATAAATGGCATAATATTTGGACATATATTAATATATATAAATAATATATTTCCAATGCAAATATTTATGCATTAATTCCAAATGCCCAAAATAAATACCTATGAGCTCTTAAAAATATTGGTTTGATTTTTATCTCTGTCCAATATTTTCAGAGAGCAACATGAGCATTTTCTTGGACCCTTTTGGAGAAATTTTTATTTGGATCATTTTCAAAAATGATTCTGAGGGTTTCACAGATCCCCATTTCAAGTTTCTGATGAAAGAGTAAACATGATGCAACACTCTAATGCATGACTAGCTAGGGTGTGACATAACAGGTTCCAGTCACTGCCGCCGTCCATAAGGACTTTTGTAAATGGGAGTCCGTTAATGATCGGATTCATGACCAAGGTAGTCCAGCCTGCGTTCCAGGCTCCTCTGGAGTAATCCTGATGATCAAAGGTGATTGGTTGTAACAACCAGTGGCGGTGCTCCTCTGGGGCTGGTTGTACGGCGTGTGTCTTCATAAGCATCATTCTGTTTTTCCCTTTTGTCATCTGAAGTGAATTTACTCTCTTGACTTCTTGTGGGAACTTCTTTTGTTCTCCAGTGTTCTGCTTGTGGGGTGCGTCGTCATCCTCGCTTGGTGTGTCGAGCCCCTTGTGTTCGGCGTTGAGTTTGCCGGACTGCTTGAAGACCCAACAATCTCTGTGGGTATGGTTCGCAGGTCTCCCAGGAGTACTATGGATTTGACATATTTTGTCCAAGATTTTGTTGAGGTTGGATAGCTCGTCCCTGTCATCTTTGGGGGCGGCTTTTTCTGATTTTGCCAAGAGCTTTTGAATCCAGCGTTTACTGTCGTGCTCATCGGGCTGTTGTCCTTAATCCGACGCGGTTCTTTGTTACGGCGCGGTTTCCCGTTCCCATCTCTGGGTTCGGACGTATTCAGGTCGCTAGTGTTGCTTCTTGCCAACCAGCTATCCTCTCCTGCACAAAAGCGGGTCATGAGGCTTGTTAACGCGGCCATTGTTCTTGGCTTTTCTTGGATGAGGTGTCTGGCGAGCCATTCATCTCGGACGCTATGTTTGAAAGCTGCTAGGGCCTCGGCGTCTGGACAGTCGACTATCTGATTCTTTTTAGTAAGGAATCTGTTCCAGAGGTTCCGGGCTGACTCTCCAGGCTGCTGAGTTATATGACTCAGATCATCTGCATCCGGAGGTCGGACATAGGTCCCTTGAAAATTTGCCCAGAAAGCATCCTCGAGCGCTTCCCAGCTTCCCATGGTGTTTTCGGGAAGGCTTTTAAGCCAATGCCGGGCTGGCCCTTTGATCTTAAGGGGTAAGTATTTTATGGCGTGGAGGTCATCTCCTCTGGCCATGTGTATGTGGAGGATATAATCCTCGATCCAGACTCCAGGGTCTGTTGTTCCGTCGTATGCTTCTATGTTCACGGGCTTGAATCCCGCTGGAAATTCATGATCGAGCACCTCAGCGGTAAAACATAGGGGATGTGCGGCGCCCCTGTATTTAGGTGTGCCGCGATGTTCGGATGTTTTTTGCATTGCATTGCTCACTAGAGCTTGCTTTCTTGGCCCATAGATGGATCTAGTTGGGCCAGTTTTTTGATGCAAATTCTTGGACGGATCACGCGCCGTCTTGAGTGCGGCGCCCTTTGTTGCTTGAGATCGATCGTGGGGTCATCTATCCGACCTTGTGGCTTCCTTATTTTTTGACTGTGGGGGATTTATGGCCTCTTCATCAAATTCCGGTAGTAGTTTCCGCTTTGGATAGCTCTTTGTGTGACGACTGTTGCCGTACTTGTGTGCGGTATTGAGTACTCTGCCCCATCTGATCCTGAGTGCATCTTCCGCTGTTTTGAGCCTCCGCTTCTGCTTTTTCAGGGTACGTGCAGTGGCAACGAGCCTTTGGTGGAGGTTCTGATGTTCCAGTGATTTGTCCGGCGTGAGGTCGTCCGGACTATTATCTTTCCTGGGGATGTGTTGTTCAGATTGTCCGCCCTGTTTGGACGGTTGCTCGATGGCATGTTCCTCTTCCGTTGATTCACCCTTCTCTATGGCTGGGTCTTTGTCGAGGTGGGGCTTGGCTTTGCGCTTACGCCACCACTTTGATTGTTTCTCGAGGGAGCGATCCCTGGTTGCGCCCTTTTGATCCTCGTTGTCATTTCTGTTAGGTGTGTCCACCATGTATACATTGTATGATGAGGTGGCTTTCCAGTTCCCTATAGGTGCTGGTTCTTGTTCGTCTCCTTCATCGGCGTCCATACCATCGATGTCTTCGGAGTCAAAGTCGAGCATGTCGGTTAAATCGTCGACAGTGGCTACGAAGTGGGTGGTGAGTGGGCCTCGAATTTCTTCGTCGTCCGTATCCCAACCATGCTGGCCGTAGTTCGGCTAGGGCTCTCCTGACAAAGAGAGAGATTTTAGTGAATTCAGGATATCGCCAAAAGGGCGAGTGCTGAAAGACGTTTGTGGTGGTGAACTCCGTGATCGGAGCCCAATCGGGTTCGATTAGAAGAGGTGCATGATATACGGAGTCCGGAGCGGAGTCCGGCACCTTAGAGTCATGGGCCCTGCAAAGGACTAGGCTGGTATTCGGCTCCATCACCGTAGAGATTGCGGCTCCCGGTGTGGCGTCCAACCGTCCATCCCCGACTAGCGCAGTAGGCTCCGAGCTAATGGTCGGAGCGGACACCTGAGCGACGCTCTGGGCATTATCCGGCGACAGAGCTAAATCATGCCCATCATGACAGTGCGGCGTGCTCGGCCATGGCTCGAATCCGTCGAAGATCAAGTCCCCGCGGATGTCGGTTGTGTAATTTAAGCTTCCAAACCTGACCTGATGGCCAGGGGTGTAGCTTTCGATCTGCTCCAGATGGCCAAACGAGTTGGCCCGTAGTGCAAAGCCGCCGAATACGAAGATCTGTCCGGGGAGAAAGGTCACACCCTGGACCGCGTCGTGATTGATGATCGAAGAAGCCATCGGGCCTAAAGGCAACGACACAGAGGAACTCTCAATGAAAGCACCAATGTCGGTGTCAAAACCGGTGGATCTTGGGTAGGGGGTCCCGAACTGTGCGTCTAGGCTTATGGTAACAAGAGACAAGGGACACGATGTTTTTACCCAGGTTCGGGCCCTCTCGATGGAGGTAAAACCCTACTCCTGCTTGATTAATATAGATGATATGGGTAGTACAAGAGTGGATCTACCACGAGATCAGAGAGGCTAAACCCTAGAAGCTAGCCTATGGTATGATTGTTGTTCATCCTATGAACTAAACCTCTCCGGTTTATATAGACACCGGAGAGGGCTAGGGTTACAAAGAGTCGGTTACAATGGGAGGAGATCTTCATATTGTATCGCCAAGCTTGCCTTCCACGCCAAGGAAAGTCCCATCCATACACGGGACGGAGTCTTCAATCTTGTATCTTCATAGTCCAGGAGTCCGGCCGAAGGTCATAGTCCGGCCATCCGGACCCCCCCCCCATCCAGGACTCCCTCAGTCGTCCCACCTCCTGGTGTCCAGTCCGGCGAGGTGACCCTCACTGCCTCCAACTCCTGGGTCGATCAGCTGGCACCCCTGGCCTTCTGTGGATGCGGCGCCGAGGCCGCCTTGCCCGTGCGCTGACATGCTGGAGACCGGACCACGAGGTCCGCTCCTGCCACCGGTCCACCTCCAGCCAGCGGCACGGGTGGCGCGTTGGGCTGGCCGCCTTGGTCCACCACAGCCGGCGCTTGTAGAATCACCTCCGTCTTCGGGGCGATGTCGTCGCCCCCCTCCATCTCCATGACCGGCTGGTCGCCGCCGGCTCCTTCAGGCGGCACCACCGAGGCTTTCGGGCGCAGGCGCCACGACACGGAGGGGATGATGAGCTATGGGGGTTGGCCACGTGAGGCCTCCCCCGCCTGCACTGCGGCCGCGGCGTCCGCCTAAGCCTTGGCCATGACGTCGGCCTGCACGCTCGCAGCCTCGTCTGCCTCCGCCTGTGCCGCCTTGGTGGTAGCCGCCTTCTGCCGCTCCGCCTCCTGCTCCTCACGTGCCTCCCGCGCATTCCTCTCCGTCACCGCCTGCAGCCGGCGTGCGGGTCTACCCGGTGGGCGCTGGCGGAGCCCCCTGCCGCCCCCATAACGGAGCCGGCGACCGACCGCTCCAGAGAGAGCAGGGCCCCATTTAAGCAAGAGGAAGAAAATTCAGAAGAGTCATTGAAATAAAAGAAGAAAAAATATGGTCAGAGGCCGACACTTACGCTGAAACCATTTGAGGTTCCTTCACGACCTTGCGGAAGCGGTTCGACTTCGCGGCCGCTTCCTTTCGCTTGGTCGCCGCGACCGAGCTCTTGGGCTTCTTCGGCCGGCTGCCGAACATCGACGATGCGGCTCGGCGCTTTTGGGCGCTGCCTCGGGCAGCCGATGCAGCCGATGAGCTCACGCCCACTTGGTCGGACAACGGCTGGCGGCGCGGGACGTCTTGTTCCTCGTCATCATCGGGCCAGTCCTCAAGGCCGCCTCCAGCTCTGGAGCCGCCTGCCTCGCCGCCTCCACCTACTATGTCGTCCTCCAGAGCGGCCGCCCCAAGTCGGGGTCGTTCATATCACTCTCCTCCCGGTCGGGCAGGAACTAACGCTCTGGCCCTGCGGCGCCGGCTGCTGGCTGGAGGAGGGCGCTCAGTTTCATAGCCGATTGGTCAAGACAGCCAAGGAGAAATCGGCAAAAAAATAAAAAGAAGAAATGAAGACTTACCACTGGTGGTGGATTCGCCTGCGAGTACAGCTCCTTGCCGAACCACCACTCCGCCTCCGAGAGCTTGCAGTTTGAAATGTAGTTCACCAAGTGAGCTACCTCCGAGTGCGGCATCTCCTTGGTGCACATCCGGCTTGGGTCACAGTGCCCGCTCATTTGGCATATCATGTGAGGCCGGCCTTGGAGTGGGAGCACCCGGCACGCCATCAAGGCGGTCAGCAAGTCGGGCTCGGTGAGGCCTTCCGACTTCACCATCACCTTGAGCCGAGCGACGGCAGCGGCATTGGCGACCGACAGTGACCTGGGCCAATACGACCAGTTGGGCCGCGTTCCAGTTGGCGGGCCGGCTACGTAAGCCGGCAGGTTGACCTAGTCGCCCTTCGACTGGATGCTCTTCACGTAGATGGACGACTGCTACCACATCTTCACCGACTGTATTAGTGTGATGCAGGGGAACGGGTTCTCAGCAGCCACTCCCTTGACGATGGTGCTGCCACTCCCTTGACGATGGTGCCGAGCTTCATGTGGAAGAACTCGCCCCAAAGTTCAAGGGTGGGGAGGACGCCGAGAAAGCCCTCACAAAGGGTGACGAGGGCGGACAACAGCACCACCGTGTTTGGTGTGAGGTGGTGCGGCTGAAGGCCATAGAAGTCGAGGAAGGCACGGAAGAAGCTGCCTGCCGGCAAGCCGAGGCCGCGTAGGCAGCGCAACCTAAAGATGACGCGTTCGCCCTCCTCCGGCGCTAGTGAGATCTCCTTTTCCGGCGCCAAGCGAACCTTCATGAAGTCCTCGCCGGGCAGCCGCCGTATCCGGCGAAGGAAATCGACATGGTCCTCATGGACGTTGCAGCCATCCCACGCCCCGGAACGCGCCATGGAGTCGAAGAGCTTGACGGAGGGGCGGTGCAACGACGAGCGTGTGGCCCTGCGGTGACGAGGTGCAGCGTAGCAAGGTGGCTGCATGCACGGTGCGGTGGCAGACAACAGCAACAGCAGAAGGAAGAAGAAGAGAACGGCGGAGGAGGAGCTGGGCGCGCGTGCGTATGCTGCCCCTACCCCTATTTATAGCCTCGGAGCGGCGAAGCCGTGGGGCGGGGAGTGGGGGTCATGGGATTAACTGCGCCCACTCTCCCACGACCCTGCGATTATCGCGCCTTAACTGCGTGTATTAACTGTGATCGGAATGCCAACCGCCCACCTCGGCCGTAGAGGATCCGCGCGTGGGCCGAGGCGTGGTAGTGGCCGGCCCCACCCTACGGTGACATCCCGTCGTGCGTGTGGGTTGGTAGGCTGACCCAGCCGGCAGGTGCCGTGTGGCACACGGGCAGCGGCCGGCTGGCCCAACGCCCGGCGCGTGTGCCACCTGGTTCCCGCCTTCGGGCTTCGAAATCCTCCAGACGGCGCGTCTGGTTGTGGCCGACTGCTAGCTGTCGGCTCTTCAGAGTAGGAAGCTGCTTGGGCTTCTCATTTTTCATTCGGCCGTGAAGCCCCACCAGCTTCGGGGACTACTGTCGGAGTAAATGACCACGGATAGCCTAACCAGCTCCCCTTGGCTCTTCAAAAACATCGGGCCGACTGCACCCTCAATTATCCAAGACGAAGGGCCGCTTCCCCGTGGCCGACTGGTCGAGTGGCAGGCTGCAGGAAGGCGGCAAGTGATGACCCACAAGTATAGGGGATCTATCGTAGTCCTTTCTATAAGTAAGAGTGTCGAACCCAACAAGGAGCAGAAGGAAATGATAAGCGGTTTTCAACAAGGTATTCTCTGCTAGTACTGAAATAAGTGGTAACAGATAGTTTTGTGATAAGATAAATTGTAACAAGCAACAAGTAACAAAAGTAAATAAAGTGCAGCAAGATGGCCCAATCCTTTTTGTAGCAAAGGACAAGCCTGGACAAACTCTTATAATAGGAAAAGCGCTCCCGAGGACACATGGGAATATCGTCAAGCTAGTTTTCATCACGCTCATATGATTCGCCTTCGTTACTTTGATAATTTGATATGTGGGTGGACCGGTGCTTGGGTGTTGTTCTTACTTGAACAAGCATCCCACTTATGATTAACCTCTATTGCAAGCATCCGTAACTACAACAAAAGTATTAAGGTAAACCTAACCATAACATGAAACATATGGATCCAAATCAGCCCCTTACGAAGCAACGCATAAACTAGGGTTTAAGCTTCTGTCACTCTAGCAACCCATCATCTACTTATTACTTCCCAATGCCTTCCTCTAGGCGCAAATAATGGTTAAGTGTTATGTAGTTGACATTCACATAACACCAGTAGAGGCTAGACAACATACATCTTACCAAAATATCGAACGAATACCAAATTCACATGACTACTAATAGCAAGACTTCTCCCTTGTCCTCAGGAACAAACGTAACTACTCACAAAGCATATTCATGTTCATAATCAGAGGGGTAATAATATGCCTAGAGGATCTGAACATATGATCTTCCACCAAATAAACCAACTAGCATCAACTACAAGGAGTAATCAACCCTAGTAGCAACCTACTAGCACCAATCCCGGACTTGGAGACAAGAATTGGATACAAGAGATGAACTAGGGTTTGGAGATGAGATGGTGCTCGTGAAGATGTTGATGGAGATTGCCCTCTTCCGATGAGAGGAGCGTTGGTGATCATGATGGTGATGATTTCCCCCTCCCGGAGGGAAGTGTCCCTGGCAGAACAGCTCTGCCAGAGCCCTAGATTGGTTCCGCCAAGGTTCCGCCTCGTGGCGGCGGAGTCTCGTCCCGAAAGGTTGCCTTCTATTTTTTTCTCATCAAAAGACTTCATATAGGAGAAGATGGGCGTCGGAGAGCCACCAGGGGGCCCACGAGGTAGGGGGCACGCCCCTAGGGGGGCGCCCCCTCTCTCGTGAGCAGGGTGTGGGCCTCCTGGCCTTCATCTTTGGCGACGATTTTTCTTTATTTATTTTAAGATATTCCGTGGAGTTTCAGGACTTTTGGAGTTGCGCAGAATAGGCCTCCAATATTTACTCCTTTTCCAGCCCAGAATTCCAGGTGTCGGCATTCTCCCTCTTCATGTAAACCTTGTAAAATAAGAGAGAATAGCCATAAGTATTGTGACATAACGTGAAATAACAGCCCATGATGCAATAAATATTGATATAAAAGCATGATGCAAAATGGACGTATCAACTCCCCCAAGCTTAGACCTCGCTTGTCCTCAAGCGAAAAGCCGATAACAATAAATATGTCCTCATGTTTAGAGGTAGAGGCATCGATAAAAATAAAATACGAACATGAAGGCATCATGATTATTTCCATAACAGCAACATATATAGATTTTTTCATATGATTACTCATGTTCAAGTGATGATCTTTTCACAATGCAAAAGTACGAATCAGAAACCTTATTGAGCACCAACAAATCACAACCTTAGTCATTGAAGCAATTGTAATTTATCATAACATCGGAAAGAGTCTATGTCAGAGCTTAAAAGCAAGTCCACATACTCAAATATCACTTAGTCCTTCATAATTGCTAACACTCACGCAATACTTGTGGTTACAGAGTTTTAATCGGACAGAGAGAAAGATAGGGGCTTATAGTTTTGCCCCACAACCTTTTACCTCAACGGTAATGTCAACAATAATAATTCATTCTCCCCTACATCCAATTAGATTTATACATCATGTTCTTTCCAACATGCTGAGCTTGCCAAACGATAAAATGAAAAAGGAAAGGTGAAGATCACTGTGACTCTTGCATAAGGTAGAGGATAATAATAAAAGATAGGGCCTTCGCAGAGGGAAGTAGAGGTTGTCATGCACATTTAGGGTTGATGCACAAAATCTTAATGCAAAAGAAGGTCACTTTATATTGCCCCTTGTATGTGGACCTTTATTATGCAGTCCGTTGCTTTTATTACGTCCACAACAAGTTCGTACAAAGCTTATTTTCTCTGCACTAATAAGTCATGCATATTTAGGGAGCATTTTTTATTGCTTGCACCGATGACATCTTACTTGAAGGATCTTACTCAATCCATAGGTAGATATGGTGGACTCTCATGGCAAAACTGGTTTAAGGGTATTTGGAAGCACAAGTAGTATTTCTACTTGGTGCTGAGAATTTGTCTAGCATGAGGGGGAAAGGCAAGCTCAACACGTTAGAGGACCCATGACAACATACTTTATCTCGGATGTGAGAAAACATAACTCATTATATTGTCTTCCTTGTCCAACCTCAACTGTTTAGCATGTCATATTTTTAATGAGTGCTCCCAATCATAAAAGATGTCAATGATAATATATCTATATGTGAAACGTCTCTTTCCTTATTACATCCTATTAATTGCAACGATGACCAAAGCTATATTTTCCAACTCCCAACAACTTTTAATCATCATACTCTTTCCATGTGAAGTCATTACTTTCAATAAGATCAATATGAACTTTTTGATTCTTTTTATTCTTTTTCTTCTTTTCTTTTATTCACCCAAGATCATGGCAAAATAATCAAGCCCTTGACTCAACACTAAACTTTATTATATAGCTCACTGACTCGATTACAAAGAAGGATCATAAAGCAAAACTCAAAACTAGATCATGCCATGACTTTATTCTACTAAATCAAGATACTACTAATAGGATGGAACTAAGAAAAACGGTAAAGATAGGAGTTGTGATGGTGATACAATACCAGGGCACCTCCCCCAAGCTTGGCAGTTGCCAAGGGGAGTTCCCATACCCATGTGATTATTTCTCCTTCTTTGTTGTTGGTGTAATATTCTTGGCGATGATTCCCCTCAAAATACGGTTCTCCTCCTCGAGCTTATTGACTTGCTGCTTGAGGTCCATTATTTCCTTGTGAAGCTTTCCTGTAACGGCTAAAGCTCCTTGCACCCAAGGGTGTTGCATAGCTGCAGGAGAACAAGAGACACTCCTCCTCATATTTTCATAGGAAAGAAATCTAACATTGGAAGGGATAACCGAGTTTGGAATAGCTGAGCTCTGTAGTTCCCCCATCATAAACCCAGCTTGGAGGCGAGAGGTGACTTCTTGATCTTCCATGCCATCTACCCTCATCAGGTCAGCCTCCATCTCTTTCTCCGTTGCTGGCCCAAAGTGGTCAGCGTCGCTGTTTGCCCTTGGTTCCGGTGCCAGGTTAGCTACCCGGCTCTCCCCGACTGACTCTTGAGAAGACATCTTCCTCTAATCTGGAGCAACAACAACTCAAAACAAAAACAGAGGATATTTGCGTGATACGAGAGTCAAAACCTTTGGGAGTATATATAATGAATTTTTACCGACCAAAATACGTATCGTGCAAGAAAACGGAGTCCGGAGGGCACACGAGGTGCTCACGAGGTAGGGGGCGCGCCCAGGGGGGTAGGGCGTGCCCTCCACCCTCGTGGAGGCCTCGTCTCCTTCCCATACTGCCACTTATTTTTCTATTTTTCTAAATATTCTAAAACGGAGAAATATTGCCTTAAAAATTGTTTTGGAGTCAGTTTACTTACCGTACCACATACCTATTCCTTTTCGGAGTCTGGAACAGTCTGGAAAGTGTCCCTTATGTATTCCTCCGGGGTTACGGTTTCAATAATATTGGTTTCAACATTTATAGGATTACCTGAGATATAGTGTTTGATCCTTTGACCGTTTACCACCTTCGGATTTGTGCCTTCGAAGTTGTTGATTTTTTTGGCACGGGAACAATAGACCTCCTCGATAACATAGGGACCTTCCCATTTAGAGAGAAGTTTTCCTGCAAAAAATCTTAAATTAGAGTTCTATAGCAATACATAATCACCTACATTAAACTCACGCTTTTGTATCCTTTTGTCATGCCATCTTTTAACTTTTTCTTTAAACAACTTGGCATTTTCATAAGCTTGGGTTCTCCATTCATCAAGTGAGCTAATATCAAATTACCTCTTCTCATCGGCAAGTTTGAAATCATAGTTGAGCTCTTTAATAGCCCAATATGCCTTCTGTTATAGTTCGAGAGGTAAGTGACATGCTTTTCCATAAACCATTTTATACGGAGACATACCCATAGGATTCTTATATGCAGTTCTATAGGCCCATAATGTGTCATTCAGTTTCTTGGACCAATTATTTCTAGACCTATTGACAGTCTTTTGCAAAATTAACTTGAGCTCTCTATTGCTCAATTCTACTTGACCACTAGACTGCGGGTGATATGGAGATGCAATTCTATGATTAACGTCATGTTTAGCAAGCATTTTACGGAAAGCACCATGAATAAAGTGTGAACCACCATCAGTCATTAAATATCTAGGGACTCCAAACCTCGGAAAAATAACTTTCTTAAGCATTTTAATAGAAGTGTTATGATCAGCACTACTAGTTGGAATAGCTTCTACCCACTTAGTAACGTAATCAACAACAACTAAAATATGTGTATATCCATTAGAGGCAGGAAAAGGTCCCATATAATCAAAGCCCCAAACATCAAATGGTTCAATAACAAGTGAATAATTCATAGGCATTTCTTGACGTCTACTAATATTACCAATTCTTTGACATTCATCGCAAGACAAAACAAACTTACGGGCATCCTTGAAGAGAGTGGGCCAATAAAAACCGGATTGCAATACCTTGTGTGCAGTTCTATCTCCAGCGTGGTGTCCTCCATAAGCTTCGGAGTGACACTTGCGTAGGATCTGTTCCTGTTCATGCTCAGGTACACAACGTCTAATAACACCATCTACTCCTTCTTTATAAAGATGTGGGTCATCCCAAAAGTAATGTCGCAAATCATAGAAAAACTTTTTCTTTTGTTGGTATGTGAAGCTAGGTGGTATAAATTTAGCAACAATATAATTAGCATAATCAGCATACCATGGAGTGCTACGAGAAGTGCTTATGACATTTAATTGTTCATCAGGAAAGCTATCATCAATAGGTAGTGGGTCATCAAGAACATTCTCTAACCTAGATAAGTTGTCTGCAACGGGGTTCTCAGCTCCTTTTCTATCAACAATATGCAAATCAAATTCTTGCAGCAAGAGAACCCATCTAATAAGTCTAGGTTTTGCATCTTTCTTTTCCATAAGATATTTAATAGCAGCATGATCAGTGTGAATAGTTACTTTAGAATCAACAATATAGGGTCTGAATTTATCACAAGCAAATACAACTGCTAAAAGTTCCTTTTCGGTAGTAGCATAATTTCTTTGAGCATTGTCTAGAGTCTTACTAGCATAATGGATAACATTTAATTTCTTATCAACTCTTTGCCCTAGAACAGCACCTACAGCATAATCACTAGCATCACACATAATTTCAAAGGGTAAATTCCAATCAGGTGGCTGAACAACAGGTGCAGAGACTAATGCTTTCTTAAGTATTTCAAATGCTTCTACACAATCATCATCAAAGACAAATGGTACATCTTTTTGTAGTAAATTAGTCAGAGGCCGAGAAATTTTTGAGAAGTCCTTAATGAACCTCCTATAAAATCCGGCGTGACCAAGGAAACTTCTTATACCTTTGATGTCCTTGGGACATGGCATCTTTTCAATAGCATCAACCTTGGCTTTATCAACTTCAATACCTCTTTCAGAAACTTTGTGCCCCAAGACAATACCTTCATTAACCATAAAGTGGCACTTTTCCCAATTCAAGACAAGATTAGTTTCTTCACATCTCTGCAAAACTCGATCAAGGGAAAAATCATCCATGAAAACCT
Organism: Triticum aestivum; assembly: GCF_018294505.1. Lineage (NCBI taxonomy): Eukaryota > Viridiplantae > Streptophyta > Magnoliopsida > Poales > Poaceae > Triticum > Triticum aestivum. The sequence continues at coordinate 353,422,760 of NC_057804.1, read as the reverse complement.
CACAAATTTTTCACAAAAATCAGAGAATATAGCCATCATGCATCTTTGAAAGGTAGCAGGTGCATTACATAAACCGAAAGGCATACGTCTATAAGCAAAAGTACCAAAAGGGCATGTAAAAGTAGTCTTTGATTGATCTCTAGCCGACACAGGTATTTGAGAGAAACCAGAATAACCATCTAGAAAGCAATAATGTGTATGTTTGCATAATCTTTCTAGCATTTGATCAATAAAAGGTAAGGGGTAATGATCTTTATTAGTAGCCTTATTTAATTTGCGGAAATCAATTACCATCCTATAACCTGTGATAATTCTTTGCGGAATCAATTCATCTTTATCATTAGGGACAACAGTAATACCTCCCTTCTTAGGGACACAATGGACAGGACTTACCCACTGACTATCAGCAACGGGATAAATTATACCTGCCTCCAGAAGCTTGAGTATTTCTTTTCTTACCACTTCTTTCATTTTAGGATTCAAACGTCGTTGAGGATCACGAACTGGTTTGGCATCCGCTTCCAAATTTATTTTATGTTGACATAGAGTGGGACTGATGCCCTTAAGATCATCCAGAGTATATCCAATAGCGGCACGGTGCTTCTTCAGAGTTTTCAATAATCTTTCTTCTTCATGCTCTGAAAGGTTAGCACTAATAATGACAGGATATATTTTCTTTTCATCAAGATAAGCATATTTAAGATTATCAGGCAACGGTTTAAGCTCAAACACGGGATCACCCTTGGGTGGAGGAGGATCCCCTAGGATTTCAACAGGCAAATTGTGTTGCAGAATAGGTTCCTGTTTAAAGAATACTTCATCTATTTCCCTTCTTTCATTCATGAACATATCATTTTCATGGTCTAGCAAATAGTGTTCTAAAGGATCACTAGGAGGTACGGCAATAGAAGCAAGACCAATAATTTCATCTTACTAGGCAATTCTTCCTCACGATGTTGTTTACTAAATTTAGAGAAATTAAACTCATGAACCATATCATCCAAGCCAATAGTAACAACATTCTTTTCGCAGTCTATCTTAGCATTAACAGTATTCAAGAAGGGTCTACCAAATATAATGGGACAAAAGCTATCTTGTGGAGAACCAAGAACAAGAAAATCAGCGGGATATTTGGTTTTTCCACACAAGACTTCAACATCTCTAACAATTCCCATTGCAGATATAGTATCTCTATTGGCAAGTTTAATTGTAACATCAATATCTTCTAACTCAGCAGGTGCAATATCATGCATAATTTCTTCATACAAGGTAATAGGTATAACACTAGCACTAGCACCCATATCACATAAGCCATGATAACAATGATCTCCTATTTTAACAGAAATAACAGGCACGCCTACCACAGGTCTATGTTTATCTCTAGCACAAGGTTTAGCAATTCTAGCAGTTTCACCACAGAATTGAATAACATGCCCATCAATATTATCAGACAAGAGATCTTTAACAATAGCAATATTAGGTTCTACTTTGACTTGCTCAGGAGGTGTATAAGTTCTAATATTGCTTTTACGAACAACAGTTGAAGCTTTAGCATGATCCTTCATTCTAACAGGGAAAGGTGGTTTCTCAACATAAGAAGTGGGAACAATAGGATCATTATAAGTGACAGTCTTTTCTTCAACTTTAATAGGTGCAGCTACTTTTACTTCTATGGGAGGATGATATTTAAACCACTTCTCCTTGGGGACATCAACATAGGTAGCAATAGATTCACAGAAAGAAGCTACTATCTCAGAGTCAAGTCCATATTTAGTCCTAAACTTACGGAAAATATCGGTATCCATAAAAGATTTAACACAATCAAACTTAGGTGTCATACCTGACTCCTTACCTTCGTCGAGGTCCCAATCTTCAGAGTTGCGTTTAATTCTATCCAATAAATTCCATTTAAATTCAATAGTCTTCATCATAAAAGAGCCAGCACAAGAAGTATCGAGCATGGTGCGATTGTTATCAGAAAGCCGAGCATAAAAACTTTGAATAATTACTTCTCTAGGGAGCTCATGATTGGGGCATGAATATAACATTGATTTAAGCCTCCCCAAGCTTGAGCGATGCTTTCTCCTTCGCGAGGCCAAAAATTATATATATAATTGCGATCACGATGAACAAGATGCAAAGGGTAATACTTTTGATGAAATCCCAATTTCAATCTTTTATAGTTCCATGCTCTCATATCATCACATAGCCTGTACCATGTCAATGCGTCTCCCTTCAAAGATAAAGGGAAGGCCTTCTTATTAACAACATCATCATGTATACCTGCAAGCTTAAATAGTCCACAAACTTCATCCACATAGAGTAGATGTTCATCAGGATGCTTTGTTCCATCTCCTGTAAAAGTGTTAGCTAGCAGTTTTTCCATCATTCCCGAAGGATTTCAAAAGGAGTTTCATTTTCAATAGGTTCAGTAGGTTCAGTGGTTTGAGGAGCAAATCTTTTCTCTACTGGATGGGGTGAAGATACCCCGAACAAGCCCCTCAGAGAATTACTTTCCATAGTAACAAGTGACAGAAAATTTCAGCACACTATATAAATTTTTCCTTACCAAATTCCACCTACCAAAGGCGCTACACTCCCCGGCAACGGCACCAGAAAAGAGTCTTGAGGACCCACAATTATAGGGGATCTATCGTAGTCCTTTCAATAAGTAAGAGTGTCGAACCCAACGAGGAGCAGAAGGAAATGATAAGCGGTTTTCAGCAAGGTATTCTCTGCAAGTACTGAAATAAGTGATAACAGATAGTTTTGTGATAAGATAAATTGTAACGAGCAACAAATAACAAAAGTAAATAAAGTTCAGCATGATGGCCCAATCCTTTTTGTAGCAAAGGACAAGCCTGGACAAACTCTTATAATAGGAAAAGCGCTCCGAGGACACATGGGAATATCGTCAAGCTAGTTTTCATCACGCTCATATGATTCGCGTTCGGTACTTTGATAATTTGATATGTGGGTGGACCGGTGCTTGGGTGCTGTTCTTACATGAAGAAGCATCCCACTTATGATTAACCTCTATTGCAAGCATCCGCAACTACAAAAAACGTATTATGGTAAACCTAACCATAGCATGAAACATATGGATCCAAATCAGCCCCTTACGAAGCAACGCATAAACTAGGGTTTAAGCTTCTGTCACTCTAGCAACCCATCATCTACTTATTACTTCCCAATGCCTTCCTCTAGGCCCAAATAATGGTGAAGTGTTATGTAGTCGACGTTCACATAACACCAGTAGAGGCTAGACAACATATATCTTATCAAAATATTGAACGAATACCAAATTCACATGACCACTAATAGCAAGACTTCTCCCTTGTCCTCGGGAACAAACGTAACTACCCACAAAGCATATTCATGTTCATAATCAGAGGGGTAATAATATGCATAGAGGATCTGAACATATGATCTTCCACCAAATAAACCAACTAGCATCAACTACAAGGAGTAATCAACACTACTAGCAACCTACTAGCACCAATCCCGGACTTGGAGACAAGAATTGGATACAAGAGATGAACTAGGGTTTGGAGATGAGATGGTGCTGGTGAAGATGTTGATGGAGATTTCCCTCTCCCAATGAGAGGAGCGTTGGTGATGACGATGGTGATGATTTCCCCTCCCGGAGGGAAGTGTCCCCGGCAGAACAGCTCTGCTGTCACACCCTAGCTAGTCATGCATTAGAGTGTTGCATCATGTTTACTCTTTCATCAGAAACTTGAAATGGGGATGACAGAACCCCCAGTCCCCTCTGAAACCAACTAGGGTTACTAAAATAATTTTTCAATGAACCTGAAATGCCCTTCTAAAATGCCCATCATTTTTGCCTTGGTTCAGAACCTCTGCCAAAAGTGGTGCACATTTTCCTAGGCCATCCTAAGGTTTTTGATTTAAATCATAAATATTTGATTTGGGGCATTTAAAATAATATAAAATATTTAAATGCTCAAATATCTCCAAACTGAAATGTTTCATGTTGGAAATAATCCAACTATGGACCAGGAGTAGTTTGGTGATTTTTGGAGTTGCCTAGGTATTTTATTTAATTCAACAAAGTTGCAGATATATTAAATAAAAAAACAGAAATAGAAAAAAGGGGGAAAACTTACCTGTGTGGCCCAGCCAGCTGGCCGGCCCAGCTAGCCAGCCCAGCCCACCACCGCCGTCGTCCTCCTGGCGCCAGTCGGCCAGGCGTGTGGCCGGCGCGCGCGCACGGCCACCGCGCCACGCCACCTGCTCGCCTGCTTGCCTGCCCTCCCCTCCTCGCTCGGTGTCCCCGGACGACGCCACGCCTCCCCCCTGCTCTCTCTCACTCTCCCCCGGCTCTCCCCTCGCTCTCTCTCTCGCTCGGCCGAACACCACCGTCGCCGCCGTTCGCCATAGCCACCATCTCCGGCCACCCCTCGCTCCCCCGATTAGCTCAGGAGCTCCGCCTCGACTCCCTCTTCCTCCCCACCGCTCCACAGCTCCCCGGAAGCCCTGCATCGCCGCCACGTCGCCGTTCCCCTCTTCGGGCTCCGACCGTCGCCGCCGTCGAATTCACCGTCACCAGCGCGTCCCCGAGCCCGCTATCCATCCCTGCAGCTCCGCGGTGAGCCCCCGGATCATTTCCCCCTTCTCCCCTGGTCTCTTTCGACCTCTAGGCCCTAGCCCCACCTCGGCCGAGACCTCCACGCCGCCGGCGATGTCGCCGTCGTGGCCACGGTCGCCGTAGCACCCAACCGAGCACACCATCGTGCTCCCCGCCTCACCAGGAGCACGCAGCACGCACCAACGCTTCCCCAAACCCCCTGCAACACTGATCCCGACCGCACCCGACCTCCGGCCGCCGCAGCCGAGCTCGCCGCCGTCAACTCCGGCCACCCCGAGCCCAACCACCACCACCAATAGACGCGGCTCAACCTCAGCAACACGTAGATGCCTTCCGCCGTCCATTTGGTTGCCGGAATGGCAAAAAGCACTTTCGCCGCCGTCTCGGACCTCGCCGGCGTCATGTCGCCGGTGGGGTTTGACTTGCCCGACCTGGGGTTTGACCCCCCAGGGTCACTGACGCGTGGGCCCTGTCGGCCAGGTGGTTAGGTTAGCGCTAACTACTGTTAGTTAACCCCCCTGACACTGACAGTGGGCCCCAGCGCCACTAACCCCTAATTAGGATTAATTTAATCCTGTTTAACCCCCCCTGTCACTGACGTGTGGCCCCCACACGTCAGGTTTGACCTCAGCCAGCCACAGTTGACCACTGACGTCATGCTGACGTCATGCTGACGCAGTAATTGAATTTCTGGATTTAAATTAAATCAGGAAATTCCAGAATATTAATTAAACTTCAAAAATTCATAACTTTTATTCTGTAACTCCAAATTGGACAAATTATATATGAAAAATGATCAGAAAAATCCAATCTATCCATCTGTACTATTTTCATGCATGATCAAACAAGTTAAATTGATGTTTTAATCAGAACAAGGAAAAGCACTTTAAAAGGCCATATTTGAATTTGAAATTTGAATCCTTGATTCAAATTTGTTCAAACACTTCTGGTTTTAGTTGCATTAGCCCAACACACTCATATTGCCATGTTTCATGCATGCATCATATTGTTGCACATTGTTTGGTGATGCTTGTGTATCGATGTCCTTTGCGACAGGATCTGTCCCCGAGGAGTACCGTGATTACCCTAACGAAGAACCGTATCCGTGCATCGAACCATCAGGCAAGCAACCAACCATTTGATCATATCGATACAATCCCATGTTCTCGCTCCTGCTCTCTTTTACTGCATTAAGACAACGCGATTCAAACTGCTGTGTGCTACGGTAGTTGAACCCATTTCCTCTGCATGACCTGTCATTGCCACAGTAACTAGATGAAACCCACTAGCATGTGTAGGAGTTGATTGAGCCCTATGTATGTGTTGTTCCTACCTTGCTATGCCTGCTATGCTTAGAGTCGTGTCAGGTCTGGTTCATCTGGGTGATGGGCTAGAGTGAAATGATTATGTCGGTAATGAGAGTGGTGTGGTGAACACGATTTGGTAAAGGTATCGATGAGAGGCCATGTAGGAGTACATGGTGGGTTGTTTCATTGAAGCCGACCTTAAGCACTGAGATCTGTATGTGTGATTTAAGAATCAGCTACTACCATGCATTGGGCCCGAAACCAATGGACCCTCTCGACTTCTTATTCACCCTAGTTCTCCGTCCAGGAGTTGCAAGTAGTTTCTGGTGTTTGTAGCCTACTGGAGGCCGTGGACAGCGCTGACCGTAGGGGTGGGCTGTGATGCGGTAGGTACGTGGCACGGTGTACCGAATACCCGTTAGGTATCTCGGGAACCCTGTTCACATCGTTCGGGGCCGTATGGGAAACCTCGGCCGGACTCCCTGCGGATGGAACCTGAATAGGCGATAAACCTGGACTGGAGGCTTAGGTGATTAGGTAGGTCGTGGCCGACACCCACGTTGGGCTTCCGCTTGAAGGTTGCCGAGTACATGTCGTGTAAGCAACGATAAGTGGTGAGAGCGTGTATGAAGAAGTACACCCCTGCAGGGTTAACATGATCTATTCGAATAGCCGCGTCCGCGGTAAAGGACTACTTGGTTGCCTATACAGTTCATAGACAAGTAAATGGAAAACTACTAAAAGCCTCAAGATAAGTGTGAGTGCCGAGGATGGCTCTTCCGTAGGAAGACGGAGGTGGATCCTCGGTAGTGTATTGAAGTGGTGAGTAGTGGACTCGTGTGCGCAAAACCATTTCAAGTTGGAGTATCGTAGGATAGTCTAGCCAAGAGTCAAAGCTGGCTTGCTGCAATAACTCCACCAACCCTTCTTGATACTATGCATGTATGTAGGATCTGATGTAAGTCTTGCTGAGTACCTTTGTACTCATGTTGCTATAATCTACATTTTTACAGAAGACGCTGCAACCCCTTCTGATGGGTTCTATGTAGACGTTGACATCAACGAGTAGGCTAAGACCCAGGTGGTGACCCTGAGCTTGTGAAGGACCACGTAGTATAGCTAGGCTTTCCAAGCCTCTTTTATTTTACTAGTTGTCTGTACCCAGACAAGTTATTTCCGCTGCTGGTTTGTATGACTGTATGACTTGTATGTGGGGTCGTGAGACCCGTACCTTTGTGTATGTTATGTATGGCTCACTGAGCCTTAAATAAAGTACTTGTGTCATAGAGTCATGTTGTGATGCTTCGTTGTATTTGCACATATCGAGCATATTGTGTGTATGATTGAAATGCTTGGTATGTGTGGGATCTGACTATCTAGTTGTTTATCTTTAGTAGCCTCTCTTACCGGGAAATGTCTCCTAGTGTTACCGCTGAGCCATGGTAGCTTGCTACTGCTCTGGAACACTTAGGCTGGCCGGCATGTGTCCTTCTTCGTTCCTGTGTCTGTCCCTTCGGGGAAATGTCACGCTTTGAGTACCGGAGTCCTGTTAGCCCGCTACAGCCCGGTTTACCGGAGTCCTGCTAGCCCAGTGCTACAGCCCGGACCCACTTGCTGATGACCGACACGTTCGAAGCTGGGTCATGGATGCCTGTCCCTGTAAGTCTGTGCCACTTTGGGTTTACGACTAGTCATGTCAGCCCGGGCTCTTTATCATATGGATGCTAGCGACACTATCATATACGTGAGCCAAAAGGCGCAAACGGTCCCGGGAAAAGGTAAGACGACACCCGTGGGGATACCGTGCGTGAGGCCGCAAAGTGATATGAGGTGTTACCAGCTAGATCGATGTGACATCGAGTCGGGGTCCTGACAGCGTTGGCATCAGAGCCGGACTGCCTGTAGGTTCTCCAAGCCAAACTGGTCGATGTTGAGTCTAGAAATTCTTTAGTTATATGTAGGGGAATTGTTTGTGGGTTGGAACGTAAGGCTCTTTTTACTCCTTATACCTTATGACTTTCTGATCTGAGTCAGTCCATTCTTCCACCGGGGGTTAAGGAATTAGGATCTGTTCTCTCTATCAGGATCACGAGTTACTAATCAGTAGTACCTTATAAGTTTGATGGTTACCAGCCTAGTTCAGTTCTACTACCACATTATGTTGTTAGAATGGTTCCAGAACTTTGATGTGATGATGTTGAGTGTGTACGAAATCCTTTGTCAAATGTCTCAAATCCTTTTTGAGCATTTACAGCTGTTATGCTGCCGAAATTTTGCTAGAAATTCTAATGCCTTTGCATTATGATTGTGCTTTCAGATGGCCACTCGCGACCTCAATCAAGTGGTTCGCCTGACTCGATGCCTAGATGTACCCGGCCATACTGCTAAGTTGGTCAGGGTAATGACTGAGGCTGGATACCGCTGGTATCCTGAGTACACGGTCGAAGAGCAATTCCGAGATTTTAATCAAAGCCAGTATCTCTGCACTGTCAGGATATTTCCATCTTATCCTGGATCCACCGAGCCTCTTCACTGTTCCTATGGACTCGGGGTTACTATCGAGATGGCTGTGCAGGATGCCGCCTACTCTATGATGACCATTATGCGAGTCAGATCTGGTTTATTTCGGGACTCTGACTTCCGGTATATGCCAGGATCACTTCCGGGAGCACAAGGGTATCTCCAGGCTATCTATGCTGACTCCACTCAGGAGGATTCACGGACTCGCACCACTGCTGAGATGCTCGAGGATAAGGACCGTGAAAATCGGGCCTTAAGGTTAGAGCTCTTCAATACCCGTGCTGACCACTGGGCCACTTTGACTCGGTTCGCACCGGCGGTGCAAGCTGGATATTCAGATATGCGCGATCTCTATCCAGTGAGATCTGCTCTGCCGGACGTGATGGTTTGGCGTGATGTAGGAGGCATCACCCCACCTCGCGGTCCCCGCAGGCCACCGTTTGCTGGTCCAAGGCCTCATCCTAGCCCCTATGGTCCACAAGCTCCGCGAGACCGTCTGTTTCCGGATGATCATGTTGAACTTCCGGGCTATGGAGGTGACTTCTACGAGGACTACTACGGATCAGTCTGAGTTAGTGGTAGTATCACTAGTTCGCACTAGCTGTGTCGTCTATCGTCCTGCGTGACTCGTGGGATATGACCTAGTTTGTACTCCTTCCGGAGATGTAGAAAAATAATGTATAGGAGCTTGGAATGCCTCCGATGAGATGTAATCCTCTTTTCACCGTAATAGTACTTTGTTTGGTCTTGTACTAAACCCTGTATGGTGTGTATGACGATGGAATAAAAGAAGCAGTTTCTGTATCTACCATGTCATACGGATGATCATCTTGCATTCCGAGTTATTCCTTACATTATGTATCCCATGACGGAATTTTACCATCCTGACTAAATCATTGTCTTGATCACCTAGGATGGTCAACACGCGCGCCAACCCTGCTTCCCAAGAGCAGGCCGAAGGCAGTGAAGCCAGAAATGAACATCTGCCTCATCCTCCTTCACTAGCCGAGGTGATGATGGAAGCTGAGAGAAACAAGCGGGAGACAAACCGTTTGTTGGAGCGTATTGAACAGAATACAGCACACCATCAGAGGGCTAACGTGGTGTCACTCAGTGATTTTATCAAATTGCATCCACCCACGTTCCACCACTCCGTCGAGCCTCTCGACGCTGATGACTGGCTTCGCAGTATCTCTCACAAACTGCGTTCCGCGATGGTAGCGGAGGCTGACAAGGTCACCTTTGCTGCATATCATCTTGAAGGCCCCGCCAGTCTATGGTGGGAGAATTATGGAGCTATGCGCCCAGCGGGCCATGTCACAACTTGGGCTGAATTCAGCGAGGCTTTCCGTGAACATCACATTCCGGAGGGTCTCATGGACCGTAAGCGTGAAGAATTTTGCAATTTCACCCAAGGCCGACTTTCTGTGGATGCCTATAGCAGGGAGTTTGGTAATCTCGCCCGATATGCAACTGAGGAAGTTTCTACTGACGCCAAGAAGCAAGCAAGGTTCCGTAAGGGCCTTAGTCCTGAGCTTCGCCGCGACCTCCGTCTGCATGAGTGCACATCTTTTTCGAAACTTGTCAACAAAGCCATCAGTGCTGAAACTGGTCAGACTGACTATGACGCAACACGCAAGCATGGACGTGACACGGGTTCCTCATCCGGTGCTGGTCCTCAGAAGCGCCGCGTGTGGGTACCCAACACCGCCCTGCCACCCAGGTTCACACCGAGGCCATCTTTCCAGGCGCCTCGCCCCGCTCAACAGTCTGCTCCAGCCAAGCCCTATGGGGGTCCAACCAATAATGCTCCTCCACGTACCAGTTCCGTGACTTGTTTCAAGTGTGGGGAATCTGGTCACTATATGCGTGAGTGTCCCCAGACCAACCCCAATCAATCTGCTAAAGCTGTTGGCCGTGGCAAGCCGACAGGAAAAGTGTTTCATGCTAAACCGGTCACCGCTTCACGTGGCCATGTCAACTGTATCTCTGCCGAAGAAGCTCAAGAAGATCCCAACGTCGTTCTCGGTACGCTTCTTGTTAATTGCCACCCGGCATCTGTTCTTTTCGATACAGGAGCCTCTCATTCTTTTATATCTGAAAATTATGCTCGTTTGCATAACGTTGCATTCTGTGACTTGCCATCCTCCATGGTAATTCAAACTCCGGGATCCAAATGGCAAACTTCTAGAGTAAGCCATGGAAATGAAATCCAAGTCGACAGACTTGTTTTCCTCGCATCTTTGATAGCCCTTAAATCTTCAGATATTAATATCATTTTGGGTATGGACTGGATGTCAGCTCATCAAGCCAAAATTGATTGCTTCTCTAGGACTGTTCAACTCACCCATCCTTCGGGAAGATAGTCAATGTCTTGACCCGAATAGCCAAGCGACAATTATATTCTCTTAACGCCAGCCCTTGCCAGACCTTGAGGACGTTCCGGTAGTCCGTGACTTCCCGGATGTCTTTCCAGAGGAATTGCCAGGTGTTCCACCTGACAGGGATGTTGAGTTCGTAATAGACCTCATTCCAGGAACCGTTCCGATTGCTAGAAGACCTTATAAGATGGCACCCCTAGAACTAGCCGAGCTTAAGAAACAACTCGATGAATCCTTGAAAAAGGGTTTCATCCGCCCTAGTTCATCTCCGTGGGCTTGCCCCGTCCTATTCGTCAAGAAGAAAGATGGTACGGACCGGATGGTTGTAGATTACCGACCTGTCAATTTGGTCACAATCAAAAACAAATATCCACTTCCCAGGATCAACGATCTGTATGATCAGCTCGCTGGATCCTCAGTCTTCTCCAAGATGGATTTGAGGTTGGGATACCATCAAATCAAAATCAGAAACGGGGACATTCCTAAAACGGCCTTTGTTACTCGTTATGGCCAATACGAGTACACCGTCATGTCCTTCGGTTTAACCAACGCTCCAGCCACCTTTTCTCGGTTAATGAACTCAATCTTCATGGAGTATTTGGATAAATTCGTCGTAGTTTATCTCGATGATATACTCATCTACTCCAAGAACGAGGAAGAACATGCCGAACATCTAAGGCTAGTGTTGAAGAAACTTCGAGAGCATCGCCTTTATGCCAAATTTTCAAAATGTGAATTCTGGTTGTCAGAAGTGACCTATCTGGGTCATGTAATATCTGGTAAAGGTATTGCTGTTAACCCTGAGCGAGTTCAAGCCGTCCTTGATTGGACTCCACCCGAATCGGTCAAGCAAGTTCGGAGTTTTCTAGGCTTAGCGAGCTATTGTCGTCGCTTTGTCGAGAACTTCTCCAAAGTTGCTAAACCTCTAACCGAACTCCTCAAGAAAGATAAGAAGTTCGAATGGACTCCACAATGTGAGCACAGCTTTCAGGAACTGAAAAGACGCCTGACTTCTGCTCCCGTGCTGGTACCGCCAGACTTCTCCAAGGACTTCGTTATCTACTGCGACGCCTCGCGACAAGGACTAGGTTGCATTCTCATGCAAGATCGACACGTAATTGCTTACGCTTCACGGCAATTGCACCCACATGAGGAGAATTATCCTACTCATGATCTAGAGCTTGCAGCCGTAGTCTATGCACTTAAGACCTGGCGACATTACCTCCTCGGTAATCGTTGCGAAATATTCACTGATCACCAAAGTCTGAAGTATATTTTCACCCAACCGGATTTGAATCTCAGGCAGAGACGTTGGGTTGAATTGATCACTGACTTCGACTTAGGGATAACCTATACCCCAGGGAAAGCCAACGTCATGGCTGATGCGCTAAGTCGTAAATCTTATTGTAACAACCTGATGTTACAACAAAGTCAACCGCTTCTCCATGAGGAATTTCGAAAGCTTAACCTTCACATTGTTCCTCAAGGTTTTCTCTCCACCTTGGTGGCAAAACCTACCCTTACGGATCAAATTATCAAAGCACAGAAGGTAGATCCGGGAATCTCCCGCATCAAGAGGAACATTCAGAAAGGAATTGCGGATTGTTTCTCCATTAATGATCAAGGAGTCGTATACTTCGGGGATCGACTAGTAGTTCCCAAAGTGCGCAACCTAAGGCGATTAATCCTTAAGGAAGCTCATGAATCTCCTCTCACTATTCATCCCGGTAGTACCAAGATGTATCAGGACCTACGCCAGAGGTTCTGGTGGACTAGGATGAAGAGAGAAATTGCTCAGTATATTGCAAATTGCGACGTCTGTCGTCGTGTAAAAGCAGAGCATCAACGGCCTGCTGGCACCCTTCAACCCTTAGCTATTCCTGAATGGAAATGGGATAAAATTGGTATGGATTTCATTACCGGCTTTCCCAGGACCAAAAGAGGGAATAATGCTATTTTCGTCGTGGTCGATCGTCTTTCCAAAGTAGCTCATTTCTTACCTGTTCGTGAGAGTATAACCGCTAGCCAGCTGGCAGACTTATACATCTCCCGAATAGTGTCCCTCCATGGTGTTCCTTTGGAAATCAATTCGGATCGAGGAAGTCTTTTCACCTCTCGATTTTGGGAAAGTTTCCAAAATGCTATGGGAACTCGTCTCTCCTTTAGCACCGCTTTCCACCCTCAGTCAAGTGGTCAAGTGGAACGCGTCAATCAGATTCTAGAAGACATGCTTCGAGCCTCCGTTATCTCTTTCGGAATGGACTGGGAGAAGTGCCTTCCATTTGCCGAATTCGCTTACAACAACAGCTATCAATCTAGCTTGGGTAAAGCCCCTTTTGAAGTTCTCTATGGACGACGATGTCGAACACCCCTTAACTGGTCAGAGACCGGGGAAAGACAATTCTTTGGCCCGGATATGATTCAGGAAGCAGAAGAACAAGTTCGTATCGTTCGTGAAAAGTTGAAAACAGCCCAATCCCGTCAAAAGAGTCAATATGACCGAAAACATAAGGCTATGACTTTCGAGGTTGACGAGAAGGCTTATCTTCGGGTCACCCCTCTGAAGGGAACCCATCGTTTCGGTATCAAAGGCAAATTGGCTCCTCGTTACATTGGACCTTTTCGCATTCTTGCCAAACGAGGAGAAGTTGCCTACCAGTTGGAACTACCTCCGCACCTCTCCAGAGTTCACGATGTCTTCCACGTTTCTCAACTCAGGCGTTGCTTCTCGGATCCTATCCGTGAAGTGGACCACGAAACGCTTGATCTCCAAGATAATCTTACATATCGAGAGTACCCCATTCGTATCCTCGATCAAGCCGAACGTACCACGCGACGTCATAATATCAAGTTTCTCAAGGTTCAATGGTCGCACCATTCTGAGGATGAAGCAACTTGGGAAAGGGAGGATCGTCTTCGACTTGAATATCCCGCCTTCTTCGCGGAGGAACCCAAATCTCGGGACGAGATTCTTTTGAGTGGGGGTGAGTTGTCACACCCTAGCTAGTCATGCATTAGAGTGTTGCATCATGTTTACTCTTTCATCAGAAACTTGAAATGGGGATGACAGAACCCCCAGTCCCCTCTGAAACCAACTAGGGTTACTAAAATAATTTTTCAATGAACCTGAAATGCCCTTCTAAAATGCCCATCATTTTTGCCTTGGTTCAGAACCTCTGCCAAAAGTGGTGCACATTTTCCTAGGCCATCCTAAGGTTTTTGATTTAAATCATAAATATTTGAATTTGGGCATTTAAAATAATATAAAATATTTAAATGCTCAAATATCTCCAAACTGAAATGTTTCATGTTGGAAATAATCCAACTATGGACCAGGAGTAGTTTGGTGATTTTTGGAGTTGCCTAGGTATTTTATTTAATTCAACAAAGTTGCAGATATATTAAATAAAAAACAGAAATAGAAAAAAGGGGGAAAACTTACCTGTGTGGCCCAGCCAGCTGGCCGGCCCAGCTAGCCAGCCCAGCCCACCACCGCCGTCGTCCTCCTGGCGCCAGTCGGCCAGGCGTGTGGCCGGCGCGCGCGCACGGCCACCGCGCCACGCCACCTCTCGCCTGCCTGCCTGCCCTCCCCTCCTCGCCTCGGTGTCCCTGGACGACGCCACGCCTCCTCCCCTGCTCTCTCTCACTCTCCCCCGACTCTCCCTCGCTCTCTCTCTCGCCGGCCGAACACCACCGTCGCCGCCGTTCGCCATAGCCACCGTCTCCGACCACCCCTCGCTCCCCCGACTAGCTCAGGAGCTCCGCCTCGACTCCCTCTTCCTCCCCACCGCTCCACAGCTCCCCGGAAGCCCTGCATCGCCGCCACGTCGCCGTTCCCCTCTTCGGGCTCCGACCGTCGCCGCCGTCGAATTCACCGTCACCAGCGCGTCCCCGAGCCCGCTATCCATCCCTGCAGCTCCGCGGTGAGCCCCCGGATCATTTCCCCCTTCTCCCCTGGTCTCTTGCGACCTCTAGGCCCTAGCCCCACCTCGGCCGAGACCTCCACGCCGCCGGCGATGTCGCCGTCGTGGCCACGGTCGCCGTAGCACCCAACCGAGCACACCATCGTGCTCCCCGCCTCACCAGGAGCACGCAGCACGCACCAACGCTTCCCCAAACCCCCTGCAACACTGATCCCGACCGCACCCGACCTCCGGCCGCCGCAGCCGAGCTCGCCGCCGTCAACTCCGGCCACCCCGAGCCCAACCACCACCACCAATAGACGCGGCTCAACCTCAGCAACACGTAGATGCCTTCCGCCGTCCATTTGGTTGCCGGAATGGCAAAAAGCACTTTCGCCGCCGTCTCGGACCTCGCCGGCGTCATGTCGCCGGTGGGGTTTGACTTGCCCGACCTGGGGTTTGACCCCCCAGGGTCACTGACGCGTGGGCCCTGTCGGCCAGGTGGTTAGGTTAGCGCTAACTACTGTTAGTTAACCCCCCTGACACTGACAGTGGGCCCCAGCGCCACTAACCCCTAATTAGGATTAATTTAATCCTGTTTAACCCCCCCTGTCACTGACGTGTGGCCCCCACACGTCAGGTTTGACCTCAGCCAGCCACAGTTGACCACTGACGTCATGCTGACGTCATGCTGACGCAGTAATTGAATTTCTGGATTTAAATTAAATCAGGAAATTCCAGAATATTAATTAAACTTCAAAAATTCATAACTTTTATTCTGTAACTCCAAATTGGACAAATTATATATGAAAAATGATCAGAAAAATCCAATCTATCCATCTGTACTATTTTCATGCATGATCAAACAAGTTAAATTGATGTTTTAATCAGAACAAGGAAAAGCACTTTAAAAGGCCATATTTGAATTTGAAATTTGAATCCTTGATTCAAATTTGTTCAAACACTTCTGGTTTTAGTTGCATTAGCCCAACACACTCATATTGCCATGTTTCATGCATGCATCATATTGTTGCACATTGTTTGGTGATGCTTGTGTATCGATGTCCTTTGCGACAGGATCTGTCCCCGAGGAGTACCGTGATTACCCTAACGAAGAACCGTATCCGTGCATCGAACCATCAGGCAAGCAACCAACCATTTGATCATATCGATACAATCCCATGTTCTCGCTCCTGCTCTCTTTTACTGCATTAAGACAACGCGATTCAAACTGCTGTGTGCTACGGTAGTTGAACCCATTTCCTCTGCATGACCTGTCATTGCCACAGTAACTAGATGAAACCCACTAGCATGTGTAGGAGTTGATTGAGCCCTATGTATGTGTTGTTCCTACCTTGCTATGCCTGCTATGCTTAGAGTCGTGTCAGGTCTGGTTCATCTGGGTGATGGGCTAGAGTGAAATGATTATGTCGGTAATGAGAGTGGTGTGGTGAACACGATTTGGTAAAGGTATCGATGAGAGGCCATGTAGGAGTACATGGTGGGTTGTTTCATTGAAGCCGACCTTAAGCACTGAGATCTGTATGTGTGATTTAAGAATCAGCTACTACCATGCATTGGGCCCGAAACCAATGGACCCTCTCGACTTCTTATTCACCCTAGTTCTCCGTCCAGGAGTTGCAAGTAGTTTCTGGTGTTTGTAGCCTACTGGAGGCCGTGGACAGCGCTGACCGTAGGGGTGGGCTGTGATGCGGTAGGTACGTGGCACGGTGTACCGAATACCCGTTAGGTATCTCGGGAACCCTGTTCACATCGTTCGGGGCCGTATGGGAAACCTCGGCCGGACTCCCTGCGGATGGAACCTGAATAGGCGATAAACCTGGACTGGAGGCTTAGGTGATTAGGTAGGTCGTGGCCGACACCCACGTTGGGCTTCCGCTTGAAGGTTGCCGAGTACATGTCGTGTAAGCAACGATAAGTGGTGAGAGCGTGTATGAAGAAGTACACCCCTGCAGGGTTAACATGATCTATTCGAATAGCCGCGTCCGCGGTAAAGGACTACTTGGTTGCCTATACAGTTCATAGACAAGTAAATGGAAAACTACTAAAAGCCTCAAGATAAGTGTGAGTGCCGAGGATGGCTCTTCCGTAGGAAGACGGAGGTGGATCCTCGGTAGTGTATTGAAGTGGTGAGTAGTGGACTCGTGTGCGCAAAACCATTTCAAGTTGGAGTATCGTAGGATAGTCTAGCCAAGAGTCAAAGCTGGCTTGCTGCAATAACTCCACCAACCCTTCTTGATACTATGCATGTATGTAGGATCTGATGTAAGTCTTGCTGAGTACCTTTGTACTCATGTTGCTATAATCTACATTTTTACAGAAGACGCTGCAACCCCTTCTGATGGGTTCTATGTAGACGTTGACATCAACGAGTAGGCTAAGACCCAGGTGGTGACCCTGAGCTTGTGAAGGACCACGTAGTATAGCTAGGCTTTCCAAGCCTCTTTTATTTTACTAGTTGTCTGTACCCAGACAAGTTATTTCCGCTGCTGGTTTGTATGACTGTATGACTTGTATGTGGGGTCGTGAGACCCGTACCTTTGTGTATGTTATGTATGGCTCACTGAGCCTTAAATAAAGTACTTGTGTCATAGAGTCATGTTGTGATGCTTCGTTGTATTTGCACATATCGAGCATATTGTGTGTATGATTGAAATGCTTGGTATGTGTGGGATCTGACTATCTAGTTGTTTATCTTTAGTAGCCTCTCTTACCGGGAAATGTCTCCTAGTGTTACCGCTGAGCCATGGTAGCTTGCTACTGCTCTGGAACACTTAGGCTGGCCGGCATGTGTCCTTCTTCGTTCCTGTGTCTGTCCCTTCGGGGAAATGTCACGCTTTGAGTACCGGAGTCCTGTTAGCCCGCTACAGCCCGGTTTACCGGAGTCCTGCTAGCCCAGTGCTACAGCCCGGACCCACTTGCTGATGACCGACACGTTCGAAGCTGGGTCATGGATGCCTGTCCCTGTAAGTCTGTGCCACTTTGGGTTTACGACTAGTCATGTCAGCCCGGGCTCTTTATCATATGGATGCTAGCGACACTATCATATACGTGAGCCAAAAGGCGCAAACGGTCCCGGGAAAAGGTAAGACGACACCCTTGGGGATACCGTGCGTGAGGCCGCAAAGTGATATGAGGTGTTACCAGCTAGATCGATGTGACATTGAGTCGGGGTCCTGACATCTGTCGGAGCCCTAGATTAGTTCCGCCAAGGTTCCGCCTCATGGCGGTGGAGTCTCGTCCCGAAAGGTTGCCTTCTAATTTTTTCTCATCAAAAGACTTCATATAGGAGAAGATGGGTGTTGGAGAGCCACCAAGGGGCCCACGAGGTAGGGGCGCGCCCCCCACCCGCGTGAGCAGGGTGTGGGCCCCCTGGCCTTCGTCTTTGGCGACGATTTTTATTTATTTATTTTAAGATATTTTGTGGAGTTTCATGACTTTTGGAGTTGCGCAGGATAGGCCTCCAATATTATCTCCTTTTCCAGCCTAGAATTCCAGCTGCCGACATTCTCCCTCTTCATGTAAACCTTGTAAAATAAGAGAGAATAGCCGTAAGTATGTGACGTAACGTGAAATAATAGCCCATAATGCAATAAATATTGATATAAAAGCATGATGCAAAATGGACGTATCAGCAAGACCCAGCAAGCTACCCCTGAATGGGCCGACTCCTAGCAGGCGGCCACCAGAGCGGCCGCCCTCTAGCAGACGACCCACCTCATGCACCCTCAAAGTCTGCACCCACATAACAACGAAGAGACAGGGCGTGGCTACAGTGGAGCCTGTCACCCTCGAATCCCGGAGCAGGCGTGGCCACAGTACGGCGTACCGGGCGGCCATGCCTCGCCCGGCGCGGCACTGTTTCCACGTTGACCATGACATCACCCATGGCAGAGCGACCATGCTCGCACGACAGGTTGTTGGTATGGCCCGCAGGCGGTGGGCCCCTCCTTCTAGAGAGCCACCACAAGGCGGCCTGACCAGTCCAGTCCGCATAAGGGCAGGCCAGCTCCCAACAGCCGGCCCACCCTCACCTTGGAAGTTTGTGCACCATTAAGCAGATAAGACGGGGTAAGGCTACAGTGAACACCCGCCAGGCGGCGGTACTGTATCCATGCTTGCCCCGACCAAGTCATCATCATCAAGGGCGAGGCTACAGTAATGAGCAGCCGACAGGGCTCATAGGCGGTGGGCCCAGCCTGTCGACTAGGAGGTCGGCAGCCAGCGGGACCCGCCAGTCGGCGGGCCCGAGTGGCCGGCGGAGAAGCCGGCGGCCATAGACACTAACAGTCTGGACCCACATCCAACCGGATTACCATTGTACCCCTGAGGGGTAGGCCTATATAAACCCCCAGGGCACCCATGCAAAGGGTTGATCCATTAGAACTACACACACCACATAGAGAGAAGAGGAGAGCTAACCTTGCCCTTCTTCTTCCTCTAGCCGAATAGCTCAAGGAGCCACTTGTAGCTACTTACTGATTTAGTGATCATGCGGAGACCCCACAGAGCAGGACTAGGGGTGTTATCTCCTAGGAGAGCCCCAAACCTGGGTAAGATTCACTGACGTGCATGTCCTTGCCTCATCCCGTTTCCAGGCACCGGCGATGTCTTACTAGCTCCCACTATGATTAGCCATCCATTGGCATATGTCGCACCTACCACCCGATAGCTGGGATGATGAAGATGGCCACCGGTGATGGATTCCCCCTCCAGAAGGGTGCCAGAACGGGCTTCCTATTTGTTTTTCGTGGGTATAGAGGCTTGCGGCGGCAGAACTCCCGATCTAGTTTTATTTCTGGAGGTTTTGGGATTTATAGGAGGTGTTGGCATCGGGGACAAGTCAAGGGGACCCACGAGGCGACGACTAGGCAGGGGGCGCCCTAGGGGGCCGCCCTCCACCCTTGTCGATGCCTCGTGGCTCATCTGGTCCATCTCCGATAATCTGCGGGCTTCTATTGGTCCATAAAAAATCGTCGTAAAGTTTCAGATCTTTTGGACTCCGTTTGGTATTCCTTTTCAGTAAAACTCAAAAACAAAGAAAAACAGAAACTGTCACTGGGCTCTAGGTTAATAGGTTAGTCCCAAAATAATATAAAATAGCATATAAATGCATATGAATCATCCAAGATGGATAATATAATAGCATTTAACAATCAAAAATTATAGATACGTTGGAGACGTATCACCAGCTCCTCCCTCTTCCCACTATATATAGGAGGCAAGGGGGAGGGCTGGGTTGCAGACCTAGCCCCTCCTGCAAGGAGGGGAGATGGCCAAGGGAGGAGTACCCAAGGCACCTAGGGGGGCGCCTTCCCCCCTTAGCACTCTTCCTCCTCCACCTCTCCTTGGCACATGGGCCTCTTGGGGCTGGTGTCCCTGGCCCATGTAGGCTAGGGCATCCCCCTACAGCCCATGTGTGCCCTGGGGGCAGGTAGACCCACCGGAGGACCCTCAGACCCTTTCGGCACTCTCGATACAATATCGATAATGCCCGATACTTTTCTGGCGACCAAAACAGGACTTCCTATGTACAAACTTTTACCTTTTGACCATTCCGGAGCTCCTCGTGACGTCAAGGATCTCATCCACGACCCCGAACAACATTTGGTCACCAACGTACATATCCCAATACTACTCTAGCGTCACCAAATGTTAAGGGTGCGGACCTACGAGTTTGAGAATCATGTAGACATGACCAAGACACCTCTTCGGTCAATAACCAATAGCGGGACCTGGATGCCCATATTGGTTCCCACATATTCCACGAAGATCTTTTATCAGTGAATAACGATGTCGAGGATTCAGTTAATCCCGTATGCAATTCCCTTTGTCCAATGATATGTTACTTGCCCGAGATTCGATCGTCAGTATCTCCATGCCTAGTTCAATCTCGTTACCGGCAAGTCTCTTTACTTGTTCCGTAATATAAGAACCCGTGACTAACTAATTAGCCACATTGCTTTCAAGATCTTCCCAATGTTGTATTGCCAAGAGGGCCCAGAGATATCTCTACGTCATAAGGAGTGACAAATCCCAGTCTCAATCCATGCAACCCAACAAACACCTTCGAAAATACTTGTAGAGCACCTTTATGATCACCCAGTTATGAAGTGACATTTGATAACACACAAGGCATTCCTCCAATATCCAAGAGTTACATGATATCATGGTCTAAGGAACTGATACTTGACATGAAGAAAGCAGTAGCAAATAACTAAATGCTCTGATGCTAAGCTTACAGTTGGGTCTATCCATCACATGGTTCTCCGAATGATGTCATCCCATTATAAAATGACAACTCATGTTTATGGTTAGGGAACCTTAACCATCTTTGATCAACGAGCTAGTCTAGTAGGGGCTTAATAAGGAAATGGTGTTATCTATGTATTCAGACATGTATTTAAGTTTCCGATCAATACAATTATAGCATGAATAATAAACATTTATCATGAACGGGAAATATGATAATAACCATTTTATTATTGCCTCTAGGTCATATTTCCAATAGTCTCCCACTTGAACTAGAGTCAATAATGTAATTCACATCACCATGATTAACACCCAATGAATTCTGCAATTTGATCATGTTTAGCTTGTGAGAGAGGTTTTAGTCAACGGGTCTGCAACATTCAGATCTGTATGTACTTTGCAAATATCTATGCCTACAATGCTTTGTATGGAGTTACTCTAGATAACTTCTCCCACATTCAATACATATCCGTAATGAGACTCAGATTCATCAGGATCGGTGTCAAAGCTTGCATCGACCTAACCCTTTACGATGAAATCTTTATCACCTCCATAACCGAGAAACATTTCCTTAGTCCCCTTTAGGTACCTAAGAATATTCTTGACCACTGTCCAGTGATCTACTCCTGGATAACTTTGGTACCTCCTTGCCGGATTTATGGCAAGGCACACATCAGGTTTGGTACACAACATTGCATATATTATAGAGCCTATGGCCGAGGCATAGGGGATGACTTTCATCCTTTCTCTTTCTTCTACCGTGGTTGAGTTTGGAGTCTTACTCAACTTCACACCCTAAAATACAAGAAAGAACTCCTTATTTGACTGATCCATTTTGAACACCTTCAAAAACTTGTCAATGTATGTGTTGTGTGAAAGTCTTATAAGGTGTCTTGATCTATCTATAGATCTTCATGCCCAATATGTAAGAAGCTTTACCCAGGTCTTCCTTCTCCTTTCAAACAACCCTTGATGCTTTCCAGAAATTCTACATCATTTCCAATCAACAATATGTCATCCACATATACTATTAGAAATGCTATAAAGCTCCCACTCACTTTCTTGTAAATACAAGTTTCTTCATAAATTTCGTATAAACCCAAAAGCTTTGATCACCTCATCAAAGCATATATTCCAACTCCGAGATGCTTGCACCAGTCCATAGATGGATCGCTGGATATTGCATACTTTGTTAGCATCTTTAGGATTGACAAAACCTTCTGGTTGCATCCTATACAACTCTTCCTTAAGGAACCCATTAAGGAACGATATTCTGATGTCCATCTACCAGATTTCATAGTCGTAATATGTGGAAATTGATAACATGATTCTAATAGACTTAAGCATCGCTACAGATGAGAATGTCTCATCATAGTCAACTCCTTAAATTTGTCGAGAACCCCTTGTGACAAGTCGAGCTTTATAGAAGGTGACATTACCATCCGCGTTTGTCTACTTATTAAAGATCCATTTGTTCTCAACCGCCTTCCAGTCATCGGGCAGGTCCACCAAATTCTGTATTTTGTTCTCATACATGGATCCTATCTCAGATTTCATGGCCTCAAGCCATTTGTCAGAATCTGGACTCATCATTGCTTCTTCATAGTTTATAGGTTCGCCGTTGTCTAACAACATTACTTCCATGACGAGATTACCGTACCACTCCGGTGAGGAGCGTGTCCTGGTCGACCTATGATGTTCGGTAGTAACTTGATCTAAAGTTTCATGATCATCATCATTAACTTCCTCTCTTGTTGGTGTAGGCATCACGGGAACTATTTTCTGTGATGTGCTACTCTCCAATTCAATAGAAGGTATGATTACCTCATCAAGTTCTACTTCCTTCCCACTCACTTCTTTTGAGAGAAACTCCTTCTCTAGAAAGGACACATTCTTAGCAACAAAAATCTTGCCCTCAGACATGTGATAGAAGGTATACCTAATGGTTTCTTTAGGGTATCTTATGAAGATGCACTTCTCCGCTTTGGGTTCATGGCCGAAACCTCTTGACATAAGCGTCACATCCCCAAACTTTAAGAAATGACAGCTTAGGTTTCTTGCCAAACCATAAGTCATACGGTGTCATCTCAATGGGTTTAGACAATGCTCTATTTAAAGTGAATGCGACTGTCTCTAATGCATAGCCCTAAAATGATAGTGGCAAATCAGTAAGAGACATCATAAAATGCACCATATCCAATAAAGTAATATTACGACGTATGGACACACCATTACGCTGTGGTGTTCCGGGTGGCATGAGTTGTGAAACAATTCCACATTGTCTTAAATGAGCGCCGACTCGTAACTCAAATATTCACCTCCATGATCAGATCATAGAAAATTTATATTCTTGTTACGATGATTCTCCACTTCATTATGAAATTCCTTAAACATTTCAAATGTTTCAGACTTATGTTTCATTAAGTAAATATACACGTATCTACTCAAATCATCCGTGAAGGTAATAAAATAACAATATCCACCGCGTTCTTCAGCACTCATTGGACCGCATATATCGATATGTATTATTTCCAGTAAGTCATTTGCCCGCTCCATTATTTCAGAAAACGGGGTTTTAGTCATCTTGCCCATAAGGCATGTTTCACATGTATCAAATGATTCATAATCAAGTGATTCCAAAAGTCCATCAGCATGGAGTTTCTTCATGCGTTTTACACCAATATTACCTAAGCAGCAGTGCCACAAATATGTGGATCTATCATCCTTAAATTTGCATCTTTTGTCATCAATATTATGAATATGTGTATCACTACGATCGAGATTCAACAAGAATAAACCATTCACAAGGGGTGCATGAATGTAAAAGATATTATCCATATAACTAGAATGACCATTATTCTCTGACTTAAATGAATAACCATCTTGCAAGAAACAAGATCCAGATATAATGTTCATGCTCAACGCATGCATGAAATGACAATTATTTAGGTTTAAAACTAATCCCGAAGGTAACTGTAGAGGGAGCGTCCCGACGGTGATCACATCAACCTTGGAACCATTTCTGACATGCAGCGTCACCTAATTCTTAGCTAGTCTCCCTTTATTCCACAACTCCTATTTTGAGTTGCAAATATTAGCAACCAAACCGGTATCAAATACCCAGGCGCTACTTCAAGCACTAGTAAGGCACACATCAATAACATGTATATAATATATACCTTTGTTGACGTTGCAGCCTTCTTATCTACCAAGTACTTGGGGCAGTTCCACTTCCAATGGCCCTTCCCCTGGCAATAGAAGCACTCAGTCTCGGGTTTGGGTCCAGCCTTGGGTTTCTTCACGGGAGCGGCAACAGCCTTGCCATTCTTCTTGAAGTTCCCTTCCTTTCCATTGCCCTTTTTCTTGAAACTAGTGGTCTTGTTGACCATCAACACTTGATGCTCATTCTTGATTTCTACCTCCGCGGCCTTAAGCATTGCGAATATCCCGAGGATTGTTTTATTTGTATATTATAGTTCATCATGAAGCCCTTGTAGCTTAGTGGCAGTGACTGGAGAACTCTGTCAATCACTACTTCATCCGGAAGATTAACTCCCAAATATTCAAGCGGTTGTAGCACCCAGACATTCTGAGTACATGCTCACTAACATAGCTATTCTCCTCCCTCTTGTAGCTCAAGAACTTGTTGGAGGTGTCATACCTCTCAACCCGGCATGAGCCTAAAATACCAATTTTAGCTCCTCGAACATCTCATATGCTTCGTGGTGCTCAAAACGTCCTTGGAGCCCCGGTTCTAAGCCGTAAATCATGGCACAATGAACTATAGAGTAGTCATTACAACATTCCTGCCAAATGTTCATAAGATCTATAGTCAAGCCTTGAGTGGGTGCATCACCAAGCGGTGCATTAAGGACATAAGCCTTGTGTGCTACAGTGAGGAGAATCCTCAAATTACGGACCCAGTCCGCATGGTTGCTTCCATCATCTTTCAACTTTTCTTTCTCTAGGAACACATTAAAATTCAAGGGAGCTACAACGCGAGCCATTGATCTACAACATAATTTTACAATTACAATTTAGATTATGTTCATGATAATTGGTCCAGTTAATCAAATTACTAGTGAACTCCCACTTAAATCAACATCCCTCAAGTTGTCTAAGTGTTTACACGATTGATATGTCTCCAACATATCTATAATTTATGAAGTATTCATGCCATGTCTACAACAATTTTATATGGTTTTGGTATGATTTGGATAGAACCCGAATTGACAATGTTTTCAGTAGAACTACTGTGGTGTCGTTTTTGTGCAAAAATAGAAGTTCTCGGAATGGGATGAAAATTTAAGGTGATTTTTTGTGGACCAAAAGAGACCCCCGAAGCATCGAGGAAGCACCAGAAGCTTCACGAGGAAGCGACAAGCCTGGGGGGCACAACCCCCCTAGGGCACGCCCCCCAAGCTTGTACTCCCTCATGACCCCCCCCCCCCCAACGTGAAATCAATGCTGAAAAATCCTATAAATACCCAACCACGAAAAGAACCCTAGATGAGAAGTTCCGATGCCTCAAGCCTCTCTATCCTTGAAAACTCAATCGGGACCCTGTTCTGGCGCCCTGCCAGAGGGGGAAATCATCACCAGAGGCCATCTTCATCATCCCAGCGGCCACCATGTGAGGAGTGTGTAGTTCACCCTCAGGGTTGAGGGTATGTACCAGTAGCAATGTGTTTGATATCTCCCTCTCTCTCTCTCATGTTCTTGATTTGGCATGATCTTGATGTAACATGAGCTTTGTTAATATAGTTGGATCACATGGTGTTTCTCCCTCTCTATCTTGTTGTGATGAATTGAGTTTTACCTTTGAGGTTTCACTATTATCGAATTGAATACTTTTATGGATTTGAGAACACTTGATGTATGTCTTGCATATGAATACCCATGGTGACAATGGGGTACTATCTGCAAAACTTCACGACCATCTTCTTCACCTGAAGCACCGCGTGTCATGACTAACCATGAGTTGCTCATAGTTTTATGTCAGAAAGTTGACAAAAATCATGGATGGGTTAAGCGTTAGTTTGCTGCTATTCAAGCCAACATGACTGTGATGCATAACGCCATCCGCAAGAACAGATGTTATGTCCATGAGATATTTGATCGCACTTGGGTCATACTCTCTCACTTAAAACAGATGAAGAACTTGCTGCTATAGACTTTCAAATGAACTTTGACTGGGCTGAACCGCCAAGGAAGAAGTTCAAGAAAACCCAAGTTTCTCCTCTTATGACAAGTTCAGAATGTTCATCACGCACAACTAATGAAAATGATGTTGTTGAAGACACTGGTGCTGGTCGATCTGCATCACGCGACCCCAACAACTCTAGGGCTCCCCCGACTTCTCCAGGATACTCTTCAGGGGTATTGGTACTCAGCTTTGTCTCCTTTTGGTCATTTGATGACAAAGGGGGATAAGTTTGAGTTAGTCTTCAAGCGGGTCTATATATGTTTTTTTTCTTAAGTTGCAACTCTTGAACTTTTCTAGATTTGCTCTTTGATGAGTTGTAACTTCATAACTGTTGGTTGTATGACTCTTTTGCTACTCTTGATACGCATGCTCTGACCTTGAATATATCTGCTCATGCATGCACAATTTTGTCAGACACCAATTTTCATCATGCATTCATATTCTTCAAATATCTTATGATCATGCATGATTGGATTCCAAGATATAGGGGGAGATCTCCACAATCTCAACCTACCATGTGCATTTGCAATCCAAAGCAAATTCCTCATATTCACATCTTCAGGGGAGGTCCTCAATATCTTGTAATCAATTTCTTCAAAGTCTCCACTTACACTTCAATTATTTTACTCCCGTTGAAAGCCTAACAAATTTGTGATCAATTACCAAAGGGGGAGATTGTAAGTGCATCAAGTGCCCCCTTAGTGGTTTTGGAGTATTGAAGACAAATAGGTTGAGGAACTAATGTGTTCGCGAGTATACACAGGAGATAGAGCCCCTAAAGATTTGGTTTAACACATGGAAGACAACCCCTAAAAATGGATTTCTTCAAGTGAAGAATTTGCTGATGAAATTGGTACGACCTTTGAAGAAATTGATGTGAAGACTTTGAAGCTTGAAGACTTTTGTTTTCTTAGTTTCTTTCTTCTTATTTCGAGTCATAGAAAAAACTGTACTATTAAAGGGGGTCTAGGTGAAACATATTTCACATTTCCAAAGTGATGCTCAAACCTATACATACACAAGCTGCTTCAAGTGAAGCATTTGGAAATCTCTAGTATAGCTGACAAATTTGCTAGTGATAGTGACAAAGTTCATCTGGTCGCTGACGAATTTGGTCATACTGAGGTGGTAGAATTTCGCCAGTGCGATCTGCCTATCGTGAGGAAATTGAGTGCCCCGATGAATTTGCGAGTTCAAATTCCGACCATTGCTGCACCGAGGGCCAGCTGTCGAGTGGATCCTTACCATGATAACAGTTGAATCAGAGAAGGGCATTTATGACAATTCATGTCAGGTTGCCCTGGCTATAAATAGCTGCCCCCACAACCACTTGTTGGTTGGATGCTCTAAGAGAACTTGACACTTGTCATTTGTGAGCAACCCGTCCTCTGACGACTTTGAGAGAATCCTAAGTGAGGAAAAACCCAGAGCCAAAGTGATTGAGCATCACTGAAGAGATTGATCTGTGTGATCCATCGACTGTTACCTTCGATGACTATCGTTTTTCCAGACGGTTAGGCGTCAAGTTCTGAGTACACCAAGAGTCATTGTGTGTGATAGTGAACAAGTCTGCGAAGGTTTTGGAAGTTAAACTTCAAGACTTATCACGAGTGATTGGGCAAGGACTAAGTGACCTTAGTTAGAGAGGAATACAATGAGAACTGTGTGTCCTCTGAGTTGCGACTCAGCCACCTCAACCAGACGTTTAGTTGATACAACAACTAGAACTGGTCTACCAAATTGTCGTGTCTTCACTGAGCCAACCTAGTTTCAAATTGCTCAACCCTCTCTTACATTATTCCACTGCTGAATAATCTGTGATCTATTTTCTAATGTATTTGAAGTGAAGAATTTCATCATGCTATCTTTCATTTCATCAGTTCATATTCTTCATGCTTGTATGATTGTACGATTGCATGTTGTTCACTTTTACGTATCCTGTATGCATGTACTTTGATTCTGTGATGACTTAGTTTCCTTTGAGTTTCTATTTCTTCACTCTGATCTTTGTCAAATTCTTCAAAGTTTGATGAATTTCTAAAAATCTCGCATTCACCCCCTCTGGGAGTAAACCTGCACTTTCACTATATCAATTAGTTGACGTTGGACAAGGAAGACAACGTAGTGAGTTATGGATGTTTGCATTCACATAGAAGTTATATTGTTATGGATCTTCTAACATGTGGTGCTTGTCTAGGACCTTTTGCTAGGAAAAAATTCGCAGTAAGTAGAAAATACTAGGTGTGCATCCAAACTCCTTAAGCCCAGTTTCATGTCATGAGAGTCCACCATATCTACCTATGGATTGAACAAGATCCTTCGAGTAAGTTTTCATCGGTTCAAAAGGCAATAAAAATTGCTCCTATAATATGTATGATCTTTTATTGTAAGGGAAAATAAGCTTTTTTACGATCTTGTGATGGTAAAGAAATAAAAGCAATAGACCGCTTAATAAATGTTGCTACCACAAGGGGCAATACAAAGTGATGTTCCCTTGCACTAAGATCTTGCAATCCAAAAACAAAAGGCGCATGACAACCTCTGCTTCCCTCCGTGAAGGGCGTATCTTTTACTTTCATGTATTTATTTTTATGCAAGAGTCAATAGTGTTCATCCCTATTCCTCTGTGTGTACTCTTTAGTGGCAAGCACCAGGTGGTGGATAGATCCAGTTAAATGTAGGTGATCATGAATTATTATTGTTGACATTATCCTTGAGGTAAATAAGTTGGGAGGCGAAACCATAAGCCCCTATCTTTTTGTAATGACTGGCGCTCTAGAAGCTTTCCGGTTATTTTGTTATGGTCGTGTGTCTTATTTGGTTGTTGCATTTCATCATGTCATCATGCACATTGCATCCACATGTTTTCATAAAACTCGTAGTCGTTCGTAGTTGCTACTTTTCTCTTTGTCTACGTTTATCTTTTTGTCAGGCCCCCTTGTCTTGTCAACATCTCTCAGACCCCCACGCGCGTGTCCGGAACTTCTCGAACCCGAACCGGGCTGTCGCTACTGATGGGTCTGGATCATCCCCAAACATCCCTAAAACATCTTTGGTTTTTTTATTTGGACAAGCTAATCTATTTCTCTCAAACCATCCGATTATGATCGGAGGGACTAAATAGTCCAACACCTAGTCCACTACCTATTTAATTGGACCGAACCCTAGATCCTAGGAGATGTCCCATCCTTCCATTCCCTCCGTTGCCCCCGGGATCCAGGTCGAGATCCAGGTCGCTCCATCCGCAACCCCCGGCCACCTCCCTTGTTCTCAGCTCCGAACCAACACACAGCCGCCGCTCCTCCTCGTTTTCAATGTTACCCAACCAAATAGCAAGCTCCACCCGTGGCCATCTGCCGGCTACCAGCCCCGAGCCTCCCGCAGTGCTTGATCGGATCTGGATCGAGGCAGTCGTCTTTACCTGTGTGCCTCCCCTCTACCATCGTGGGCCTCCCCCGCAGTGGAGCACCACCGACGGCCACCTGCTTCATCGCCAGGCCAGCCTCCCGTCTCCTCCCCCTTTCATTCCCTCCTTCCCCTTTTTGCTCGGTAACTCTCTTTACCTTCCTCCGTTTTCTCTCATAGGGAGAACAAGACGCGCTGGCCTCCATGGATTTCACACCAGAGCTCCATCCGCACCGGATCCACCTCTTCGAGCTTCGCTGACTTTGGTCCGTGCCTTACCACACCAACTGCTCCTCCCGAGCTCCTCGCGCTTGAGCAGCTCCTCTACCTTGCTGCTTCGCCGGGGCCCCGTCATCGGTGAGCACGACAGCACCGCTGCCCTCTCTCCCTATTTTCTCGTGTTCCTCCCATCTCTCCCTTTCCGTCTCTCTCTCTCTCTCTCTCTCTCTCTCTCTCTGAAACCCCCTACCTCCCTTCCCTGCAGGTGTAGCCATAGACTACCGTGGCGCCGCTGCCGTCATCGTTCACCAGGGTGGGCCCTTATCTGGATCGATTTGGTGCTCTGCTGCCGAGTTCAAGCTGCTGCCACCCAAGCTTCTACAGTCGCGATGCCGCCGTCCCGGACCTCCCTCCTTCGCCAAGTCCACTGCCACGGCCTCTGCTTTGTTCACATCGAGCCCGAGCCAAGGGACGAGCAACTCGTTCGATCTCCCGTTCCCCTGCCTTGCATTGACCGCGCCTCCAGCGTGCCAGCCGTGCAGGCCCAGCTCCCTTCGCGCGTGAGGCCCAGCTCCGCGCGTCTCTGTAGTCCCAATGTGAGCCACAACCCAGTCCATCTCTGTTGGCCCAGCAGTGCACTAATTCAACCCGTGTAGTGTTTTTTTATCTTGATGAATTTAGCTGTTATTCCAGGAACTGCAGTTTTACAAAAAAGCCCTCCATGTTCATGCATTTAATATGTCATAAACCATGCATCGGAATTAAAAAACTTTATATGTAAAATGCTTAGAATATATACCAATATAAAAGGGACAATTCCATTTCTGCCCCTAACTGGAACCCACTACTCAAATTTGCCCCCTAATTTCAATGTGTGCTCAAATTTGCCCCTCTGCCGTTAGTTGCCCTTATAGAAATGCCCTTCTGCGCCATTATCGTCCGGTCAAACAGCTTTGACCATCTCGAAAAAATAGCAATTTTTTTAAAAAATTTAAAATTTTGAGTAATCAAAGATAATCACGTGTGCAAGATGCGTGCAAATTTTCGTGCTGTTTCGACATACAGGAGCTCGTGGCAAAGGAAAACAATAAAGATGTACATCTTTTAATAGTAAATTCAAAAAAATAGCAAGAAAATTTAAAAAAAATGATTTTTTTTGCATCCAAGATGCTCGGGTGCGCAAGGTGTGTGCAAAATTTTCTTTTCAAAAGACATGCGAGGAGCTCTAGCAATTTTTTTTCAAAATAGTGTATTTTTTCAATGTTTTTTCCCGAGACAATTTTTTTTTCTCCACAAGCTCCTACAATGTCCAAACACAACAAAATTTTGTACACACCTTGCGCACCTGAGCATCTTGGATGCCAAAAAAATTCATATTTGTTTTGAATTTTCTTGCTATTTTTTTAATTTACTGTTCACAGGCGTACATATTTACTGTTTTTCCTTTGCCATGAGCTCCTAGAATGCCCAAATAGCACGAAAATTTGCACGCACCTTGCGCACCCGAGTGTCTTTGATCCCTCAAAATTTTACATTTTTTAATTTTTTCTGCTATTGTTTCGATATGGTCAAAGCAGTTTGAGCGAACGGTAACGACGTAGAAGGACATTTCTATAAGGGTAACTAACGGCAGCGGGGCAAATTTGAGAACACATTGAAATTAGGGGCAAATTTGAGTAGTGGGTTTCAGTTAGGGGCAGAAATGGAATTTTCCCAATATAAGAAGACCCAAAGGGACAGATCCAATTAATCTCGGCCATCAAATCATGCCAATCCAACATGCTAGACTGCTTCAATGTCGAGCGCTCAACACGTTTAGCTTGCAGTTAATTTCATGCCAAATATAGTGCTAATCACATAATAACACGCAAATAATATCCTACATAATATCCGCATACACTTAATATACTTCCAAATTAACGTGCATTGCACGTACACATGGACTAGTTTCATTTAGTTTCATAACAGCAACTTTCATCTATGTTTAAAATGTTTAAATTATTGTTTGCATTAATTTGCATAATGTCATGTTAAAATGGTTTATTTCAAAACTAATTAACCGTAGCTCCGAATTAAATAAACTTTATATATAAATGAGGTAGAAAAATGCATAGATTAACATGGTGCACTTTATTTTGCTATTTAACCACATTAAAATTGGTTTAGGGCAGAACAGTTCCAAATTTGAAATATACATATGGGGATTTTCCGGAATTGTTGTTTGTGTTTCCAGCCTCATTTAAACTTGCCTAAATAGATAGTTTACTTATGCTTCATCTCTTGCTATGTTAATCAACATTTAATATTGATGGGTAGGATAAACCAGACTAAACTAAATATTTGAATGTGGGGTTCCGTTGATATGCAACTCATTGAATATTGAGCTCCACTTAATATTGAAGTATTGTTTGTTGCACTTTGTCATGCCATGCCTCACTAAATTGGACATTCATCATACTTGGTTGTGCATCATGCCGTGCTTATGCTTGTTGGTTTACCATGTTGTTTGCTTTTTTCCGGTTGTGATTCATCTCGATAGTTCTGGTAACATTACGAATGTGAGGACTCATTCGACTACGTTCGATCGTCCACTTAATGGATTCAGTCTTCTTCCTAACGGGATTTCAGTCAAGATGACCATCACCTAGGATACCACTATTATCTTTGCTTAATAGTTGTCTTGATGCCATCACTATGTCGCGCTACCTACCACTTGTTTATCAAGCCCCCCAAATTGCCATGAAACAACCTCTTACCTTTTAACCATCCCAGCACACCATTGTTTGTCTATGTTACCGCTTTACTTATCCCTCTTATAACGTTGCTAGTTGCAGGTGCAGTTGCAGGTTGTTCCATGTTGGGACATGTATATCATGGGATATCACAATATCTCTTATTTAATTAGTGTATGTACATACTTGATGAAGGGTGGAAGGCTCGGCCTTTTGGCTGGTGTTTTGTTCCACTCTTGCCGCCCTAGTTTCCGTCATACCGGTGATATGTTCCTTGATTTTGTGTTCCTAACATGGTCGGGGTTTATGGGCCCCCCTTGACAGTTTGCTTTGAATAAAACTCTTCCAACAAGGCCAAAATTTGGTTTAACCATTTGCCCCATAATAACTAAAACTTGCATATGGACCGGCTAGCACCTGAGGATAATTAATTAACAACCCCGGGCTAGTGCTCCTCATGAGTGTTGGTCCAAACTGGGTGATGTCAGGCTCCCCCTGGGCAACCAGAGTCTTAGCCAACCCGACATCTGGCCCATCCGGTGTGCCCTGAGAACGAGATACATGAGACTCCTATTAGGATTGTCGGTACATCGGGCGGTCTTGCTAGTTTTGTTTTAACATTCTCGAAATGTCTTGTGAATTGGGTTTCCAAGCTTAATCGAGGTGTCCCGAGATGGAGAATTGTCTCCGCGAATCATGAGAGCTTATCATGGGCTAAGTTGGGACACCCCTGCAGGGTTTAACCTTTCTAGAAGCCATGCCCACGGTTATGTGGCAGATGGGAATTTGTAATATCCGGTTGTAGAGAACTTGACACCAGATCCGAATTAAAATACACCAACCGCGTGCATAACCATGACTGTCTCTTTTTTGAGCAAGTTCGGGAAAAGAACATGGTGGGGTTAAGTTTGACTCATAAGTAGTTCAGGATCACTTCTTGATCATTACTAATTTGTGACCGTTATGTGTAGTTTCTCTTCTTATTCTTGTACTCGTAAGTTAGCTACCATACAAATGCTTAGTGCTGCTGCAACCTCACCACTTATCCATTCCATACCCGTTAAGCTTTGCTAGTATTGATACCCATGGTAATGGAATTGTTGAGTCCTTGTGGCTCATAGTTTACTACAACAACAGGTGCAGGTATAGGTAATGCGATGATCTGATGTGAGAGCGATGCTTGCTTGTTATGGAGTTCTTCTTCTGCTTCTTCTTCTTTGATCAAGGGATAGGTTCCAGACCGGGAGCCTGGGATTAGTAGGGTGGATGTCGTTCTTCTTTTTCATTTGATTTCATCCATAGTCGGATCCCGCTCTTCTGTATGATGATTGCTATGTATTGATGTATTCATGTACTCTTGTTGTAGATTGTGGCGAGTGTAAGCCTCTATCTTGTATTCTCATCTATTCAGTACATGGTATGTTGTAATGATATCCACCTTGCTATGCGCTCGAAATGCATTTGTGCGCCGACCAGGAATTCCTCACGTGATTGGGATAGAATCGCATCTTGGGCACTACACTTTCTATGTGTCTGACCGAGACTTTTGCTCTATAAATATGCCTTGAGTGTCAGCAATCATATAAGACTAAATGATGGTTGGTTATGTGAACTTGCTAAAGAAAGCTCTTATGTAGACTCTTTCTTAAAATATGATGGATTGTGATTGTTTCAATGGCTGAACTCATCCTTTGTTAGTTTTGAATAAAGTTTATGTTTCATACTTTAGCTTGTGCATGAATTGTTACTCTAGCACGAGAAGTTTTATGATGATATATTGTTGTTATGATATTGACCATGATTCTTTCATGTCTATATTTTGTTTTTATCGACACCTCTCATCGATATCGGCTTTTGCTTGAGGACAAGCGAGGTATAAGCTTGGGGGAGTTTGATACGTCCATTTTGCATCATGTTTTCCTATTGATATTTATTGCATTACGAACTATTATTTCATTTTATGATATAATTCTTATGCCTTTTCTATCTTATTTTGCAAGTTTCACATGAAGAGGGAGATTGCCGGCAGATGGAATTCTGGACCAGAAAGGGCTATATTGGAGACACTTTTCTGCACAACTCCAAATGACCTGAAAATTGACAGAGATTTAATTTGGAATATATAAAAAGATATTGGTGAAAGAATCAACAGAAGGGGGGCCACTAGGAAGCCATAAGCCTAGGGGTGCACCTCCCGGCTTGTGGGGCCCCTGGCCGGCCTTCGAAGCCCATCTTCTGCTATATGATGTCATTTCATCTAGAAAAAAAATCAGAATGAAGGTTTTCGGGATGAAGCACCGCCGTCTCGAGGTAGAACCTGGGCAGAAGCACTTTTACTCTCCAGTGGAGTGATTCCGTGATACGTCTTCAATGTATCTATAATTTTTGATTGTTCCATGTTGTTATATTATCATTCTTGGATGTCTTACAATCATTTTATAGCAACTTTATATCTTTTTTTGGGACTAACCTATTGACATAGTGCCCAGTGCTAGTTGCTGTTTTTTACTTGTTTTTACTTCACAGAAAAATCAATACCAAACGGAGTCCAAACGTAGCAAAACTTTTTGGAGATTTTTTCTTGGCCAGAAGACACAGGATGGGCCAAAGAAGTACCAGAGGGTGCCCCGAGGGGGGCACAACCCACCTGGGCGTGCTTGGGGGCCCAGGCGTGCCCTGGTGAGTTGTGCCCACCTCGGTGGCCTCCCGCCCTGTCGGTGCGAGGACGACACCTATGGGATCATGAGAATCCCTACTACGGTTGCGAGGCGCGGGGTTGTGAGAAGGGTGGATCAAACAGGTAGCACACGGGTTCTTTATCCAGGTTCGGGCCACGAGGATGCGTAAAACCCTACTCCTGCTTTGATGATTTGTTTCTCTGTGTTCCTGAGCTAGCAATGGGGCGTGAGGAGCTCCAAAAAGCCGAATCCCCCTCTTGGTCGCCCTGGGCCTCCTTTTATAGGGAAAAGGGGTCGCCACAGTGGCACATGGGAGGTGGAAAGGGCACAGTGATACGAGTTTATCCCTCGCATTACATGACAAGGCGCATTTAATGCGTCGTGCTTAAGTGTCCCTACTTTATCGGGGACGGGGGAGAGCCCAGTCTTGTCCGTCGCCGATCCCTTTCGCATCGACACGCGCCCGGGCCAGCGGTGCCCGTGGTGCCATGTAGGCAGGCAGGTAGCTGAGGTGGCGCAGCGGTGGGCCTCCACGAAGATCTGCTTGCCGCCACGCAGGTGCTTGCCCAACTGGTTGGGTCAGCGGCCGCATGCGAACGACGGTGGAGGTTTGGAATTGGCGTGGGCCTGATGGTGGCCCTACGGGTGTCTTTAGCAAGGGCCTCGCCGTAGCCCCGGCAAGGGTCTTGCCGGGGCCCCGGCAAGGGTCTTGCTGTGGCGCCTGCTATCATCCCCGGCAAGGCTCCTGTCGGGGGCCTTGTGGTCCTCCTTGGCTGGGATCCTGCCAGGGGTCGTCATCTTCTATAGTGTGTATTTGATCTTGAATGTCTTCACAAAGATCTGCATGCCACCACGGGGATATCTCCCGAATCCTTGCCGCATGGGGGCAGTGGACTCAAGGGTGATTCGCTTCGTAGGTGTGGGGCGAGCTGCCACAGCAAGGGCCTTGCCGGGTTTGGTAAAACCGCCCCCCAGCAAGGATCTTGCCGGGGAAGTCCGCTTTGTCCCTTTGCTCTTTGTGGTCTTGGTCTTGGCATCGTTCTGCTCTTTTCGAGCTTCAGCCTTACCTTGGCTTACCTCCCTTGCCTTGCTTGGCGCGGTGGCATCCGTGGCTCGGACTACTCGTGCACAGTTATAGGGGTACAAAAAGTGTACCCCTCTTTTTGTACACCGACAGGAGTCCCCGGGCCTGGTCCACACGTGAGCGTAATCGCGTCGTTGGGCTAGGCCCAAAAACGGTGCGCGGGCAGGTGGGGTAGTTTTCACCGCGGTAAGTTCCTTCGCGCGCCGCGCTTCCCATGCCTCCCGCGCGTGGCTCGGTGTGGGGAGGCGTGTGTGACGTGGGCGGCATGCGTGGGGCTGAGCTCTGCGCGCATGCGTCACGTCGCAGTAAAAGGGGGTGGTTCGCACCTTCCCCATAAACGGAGGGAGGCGTGGAGGCTCGGCCCATTTACTGAACGGAGCCGGGGCGTGGTCTTCAAGGCGCCCACCCCCCCACGATCACGGGGTGGGGAGATGTCACCTCACCCGTCGCCTCGGTCCTGCATGCCCGCCACGTGGTTCTCACGCGCTCAGGGTGGCGAACGGTGGAGGCGGGGAACCGGGCCGTCGCGGGCCGGGGCAGCGAGTTGGTCCCAGTTCCCTGCACCTTCCGTGTCTTGATTGGCTGAGTGGGGTGGCTGAGCCCCCATCCTGGCTCTTTATAAAGAGCCGGGGGGAAGAAAATGGAGTCCCACACTCTTCCGTCTACTTTTTTCTTCAGCTTCTGCTCTTCTGCTCCCCCATCCGCCATGGAGAGAGGGGATCCTGGCTCTTCAACGGTGGCGGCGAGGGTCGCTGATCGACAACGCACCCTCCCTTCCCCTTTACCCATGGTGGCAGAGCCAGCCGCGAGGGGAAGGGGGAGGGGGCAAGGCCGCGGGCGAGGTCGAGGCGCTCAGGGAAGAGGAGAACGGGGCAGCATGCCGGTCCCGCCTCCGCCATTAGTTCCTCCCCCCATGGAGGGCCATGTTGGAGATGACCCTTGCGAGTTCTTCGTCAGGCTGCATCGGTCGCCTCGCCGTCGTCTTCGTCTCCCGACTCCATTTGCGAGCGAGATGGAGCTGGATCCGCCAGAGTCCTTGCAGTTGCACATGAGGGGCTGTTGGATCAGCGGTACGCGAGCTCGCGTCGACTTCCCAGCCCCTCACGTGATGTATCTTGGCTGAGGGTGGAAGACGTTTGCTCATATCCACCACTTGACGGCAGGGCTTACCCTCCATTTCAAGCTGATGGAGGGCGGCCTCCTCTCCGTCAAGGTCTTTGGGTGCTTCGGGACTCGGGCAAGGTGCTGCATGGAGAGCTCTTCTGATAGCGAAGACTCCTCCTCGGGCGGGAGTGATGAGGAGGACAGCGGCAGCGATGACGAGGGTAGCGGGCGACAGGATGACGGGTCTGACTAGGTGTCGGGCGTCGCTCCGCGCGGCACCGACGATCCCATCATCTGTGTCGCCGGCTTCCTGAACTTCTCGGGGTCGTCTCCTTGGGCGGTTGGCGTTGGGAGGCTGCGGAAGAGGAAGAGGGCAGGCGGCAAGGCCGTCAAATCGGAGTACGCGGGCACCGACACCTTCGACGCATGCTGACGTCCTACCGCCTCGTCTTCGAGCTCTGCTTCCGGCACTGCCATCACCATCCAGCCTTTGGACAGTCACCGAGATGTTCTCTTAGTGCCTCCTGCCACCCGTAGCTCGCCTAGGCACTCCCTTTTGCCCTTTTCGCCTCTTTGACCTGCCTCCTGAGGAGAGGGACAAGAAAGGGATTACGGGCACCTTATCTCTTTTTAGTTTGTAAGCCTTTAGGCTTTAGCTGAATTTAAAACTTGTAATCCCACCATTCATGTTTTTCATTCCCTGTGGGCCGTACCTGAGTGGAATGTTTTTAATGAAAAGGGGATGCTTGTCGGGTCATTTGTTTGTGGGTAGAACCCACGATGAGGAATAAATCCTTGATATCGTTAAGATAAACATTTCCTTGCCCGGCAAGAGGCCCTGCCATCTTCCCACTTCGCTCGTCCTTTCTCACGCTTTCAGCGGAGGCAGGGATGAGGTGGGTTCAGGCTCCTCGTTTCATTCTTTTGCTGTTGCGACTACGACCAATCCTGGCCCCAGGAACGAGCCCTAGGGCCTAGAGTTTTTAGGGGAGCACGGTAGCTTTGGGAAAAAACGAGGTTTCACATCCCTCAGTCCATAGGGGAATGCATGATAAGGGATGAAGAACTTATCTGAAGCTGTAGCCCCCGGCAACTCTGGTTTGCCGTGAGCAAATCTTTGTACTCGCAGCCCCCGGCAATACTGGCTTGCCGGGGTTTAGATGCCAGTCTGTTCCTATTTTCTTTCTCGTCCCCAAGTGATCCGACAAGGATATCTGTGAGTCCTGCGAACCAAAGAAGACAAAAGATCGGCAAAGAGACGCACACTCGACCTCTAAGCTAGGGGTTAGTCACCGCTAAGCACTATCAACCCTAACCAAGGACGAGACTTGACCTAGCATGCATGCTATAACTTAGGGCACCAGCGCTTCATTTATTTATGCTCAGGGTCTGCGCCTGGCTTTGTACGAAGGGTTACATGCATCATCGGCAATACTTGTACAAAAGGTGGCTTGCCGGGGGGCCCGGCAAGCCGTGCCTCACGGGTAAAACTTGCAAAGATGCTCAATGCTCCAGGAGTTACTCACCAGAACAGCATCTTCGGTCTCCAGGCGGACTACGCCGGGCCTGGTGACTCGTATTACCCGATAAGGGCCCTCCCACTTTGGTATCAACTTGTTGGAATTCTTGGCCCATTGAATGCGCCGAAGGACAAGGTCGCCTTCCTCAAGGCTCCAGGCATGAACCTTGCGGCTATGGTTGCGGCGCAAGGCTTGCTGGTAGCATGCCGCTCTTACAGCCGCCCGAAGACGATCTTCCTCAAGGAGCACTGCGTCATCTTGCCGCACTTGCTCTTGCTCAAGCTCGTCATAAGCGAGCACTCAAGGTGACCCGTATATGAGTTCAGTGGGGAGAACTGCTTCCGCCCCGTATACCAGGGCAAAAGGTGTCTGGCCGGTGGCTCGATTTGGCGTCGTCCTAATCGACCAAAGAACCGTCGGCAACTCATCAATCCAGTGCCTTC
This sequence comes from Triticum aestivum, assembly GCF_018294505.1. Classification (NCBI taxonomy): domain Eukaryota; kingdom Viridiplantae; phylum Streptophyta; class Magnoliopsida; order Poales; family Poaceae; genus Triticum; species Triticum aestivum. The sequence goes on along the minus strand of NC_057804.1, from coordinate 353,383,374 downwards.
CACTCTTATGCAGCATGTCAAAGGTCTTGGTCCTCAAGCCTCGCAGTACTTCAGCATTTGCCCTCTCAGCTTGACCATTGCTTCGCGGGTGAGCAACAGAAGCAAAACAGACTCTGCTGCCGAGGTCTTGGGTATATTGCATGAATGTGCGGCTTGTGAACTGGGTGCCGTTGTCGGTGATAACCCTGTTAGGTACGCCAAAACGGCACACCAGTCCCTTGAAGAACTTGACGGCTGACTGGGCTGTGACCTTCCTTACTGCCTCCACCTCTGGCCACTTTGTGAACTTGTCGATTGCAGCGTACAAGTACTCAAAGCCCCCGACAGCGCGGGGGAAAGGGCCCAGTATGTCGAGCCCCCAGACCGAGAAGGGCTAGGAGAGAGGAATGGTTTGAAGGGCTTGGGCTGGCTGATGGAGCTTCTTTGAATGGAACTGACACGCTTCACACCTGGTGACTAGTGTCGTTGCATCCTGGAGGGCGGTGGGCCAGAAGAAGCCTTGCCGGAATGACTTGCCGGCAAGGGCCCTTGACCCAATGTGGGATCCACAGATGCCTCCGTGTATCTCCGCCAACAGCTCCAGTCCTTGCTCTCGAGGGATACACTTCAATTTCACACCGTTCGGCCTCTTTCTGGACAGGACGTCATCGACAAACTGGTACATGGTAGAGCAACGGGCTACTTTCTCCGCTTCTTCCTGCTCCTCAGGAAGTTCCCCTATTTGGAGGAATCGGACGGTATGTTGTTCCCATGCTGGAGCCTGGGGCTCGATGGCGAGGGCTAAAGGCATTTCCTCCGCTATAGGAACGGCTGTCCAAGAGTGGCATCCCCTCTTTCTTCTAACGACCATCGGTATTTTACTTGGAGCTATATTTTTATTCGTCACATATCAAGAGTTTTGCTTGGAGAATCTTGCATTATATGAGTCTTTGCTTGTGTTCCTTTTTATTTTGTGTCATATATCCTTGCTGGACACACCTATTTGAGAGAGCCAAAATTATGCTATGAATTGTTAGAATTGCTCTCTATGCTTCAGTTAAATCTTTATAAGCTATGGAATTTCTCTGGTGCTTCACTTATATATTTTTGAGCATGATGTGGTTAGTATTTTTAAATAAATTCTCTCATGCTTCACTTAAATTATTTTGAGAGAAGAACTTTTTATGCTCTTGTTCTTCACTTAGATTTGTTTGATCTATCAATAGCAACAAATGAAATTAGTCCCAAAGTGATAGATATTCAAGGGGGATATAATAAAAACTTTCATGAAGATCAATGGACAAAATAAACTTGATTCCTTGTAATAGTTTTGTGATATGTTGATAGTGATATGTGAGCCATGTTAATGAGTAATTATGTTTTAGTAAGAATATTTGTGTTAAGGTTTGTGATTCCCTATGCAAGCACGAAAATCAATAGTTATGCAATGAAATTACATCCTACTAGTGGTGCATTATTCGGTGTTAGTTATTCTTAATGCTCGCTTATGAGATTTTTCTTTTCTTGGTTGGATGCTTCTCAATCTTTTGCTAGCATTCAATTGCACTAAGTATGATCACTACTTGTGCACCCAAATCCTTAAACCCACTTTTGCCATATGAGTCCACTATACCTACCTATATGCGGTATTCTTTTGCCGTTCTAAGCAAATTTGTATGTGCCATCTCTAAATTTCAGAATAAATTTCTCTTTTGTGTGCTCGTACCATTCATGAAACAATACGGGGTGGCTGATATTTTTCCATGCTAGATGTGTTATTCTCAAGATGAGTGTTTATTCACTTTCCATTGTAGAGACTACAACAAAGGTATTAGGGATGCCCAGTCCCAAAATGAAAAATGAATTTACTTTATGTTGTCAAATAATAACTTCCTTGGAAAGTGTTGGTATGGACGGCACCCATGGATTCAGTTAGCCGTGGAATGTGAAAGTATGGTGGAAAAAGGACTAAACTTTATTTTTGTTTGGGAACCACCTATGATATATCTAGCATGGAAAGTATTGGGAAGTACTCGATCATTTTTGTTGATAGGAAAAGCATGCCACCCAAAATGTTTTATCTCTATCTTTTTGCTTCGAGCTCTGGCACCTCTACAAATCCCTACTTCCCTCTATGAAGGGACTTTATTTACTTTATGCAATTTTTACTTTTATTTGAGTCTCCATCTTCTCTTATAAAGCACCAACTAAGGGGCACTATGATCATACTTGAGCATTGGGTGTAGCTAATATGCGAGTGTGTTTCATGAATGGATCAATGATTGAGCATAATGGGCTAGGAATAGTTTGCTTTATGCAGGGACCCCGACTCATATGTCGAGATCACCGAATGCACATGTACAGTGATCCCAGAGATCAATGCTCACCGAACACACAGAAGCCGAATAACAAGAGTCTTACATCCATACATATCGTCTTACACAAATTATGACCATTATGGTCAAGTCTTACATTGATAAAGCCCTAAGTGCTGAACATCAAATGAAACATAAGCAGCAGGAATCTTTGTCGATAAGTAGAACCCATGCCATCTGCCATAACCGTACAGGCATTCTAACTGGGAAGCATCCTAGTTCGCGTGTTCGTCACCAAAGAACTCTTCCTCGAACTCCTTCTCTTCCATGCCTGGCCAATTAAATAACCAGTGGCAAACCAATGAGTACTTTGAATGTACTCGCAAGCAACCCATGTTTTGGATCAAGGTAACAATGCATGATGTAACAACAAGTAGGCAACCGAGCACCATGCTAGTTGAAAACTTAACGACATGTCTTTTCAACTTGTGAAACATGCATCAATGGACTCTCGTAAGCATGTGAACATGTTACAGATATCAACATAAATATAATTTAGAACAACTCTAGCTTTATCATCATGTCAAGTCTTTACTTGACCCATGCAACTTACATATACCAAGTTTGTAAAGTTGTGGACATAGTTTAAGTAGCACCACCCAACTGTCCTTGACCGCGGACACGGCTATTCAAATAGTTTGACACTCTTCTGTGGTTGTGCACTTTACCCACAAGAACGGGGAAGCTTTCGTTACACCCATGATTCTGCAGTACCTCAAGTACTCCGGGGAAGCACCCGATCACTATCTTTCCCATTGTTGAGGAAATCGTTAACCGGTAGCCGCTCGGTTGGCTTGCAAGTAGGGAATTAATAGGCTAATCGGCAAGTTAATCGACCATTTAATCAATTAATCAAATGATTTATTGGCTTATCGGCTACTCGGTGACCCTACAAGTAGGGGTTAATCGGCAAGTTAACTTGTTAATTGGACGAATTCTTGAACATGGATCTTTCCCTAGGTGACACTAACATTGGGTCCACTCGTTGGTACACGGCCTTTGTGTATAAGCATCCAGATCTTGGGACCCTGCCCTTGTCATTATCACACATACACGCAGGGACCAACGTTGTGTTCGGTGCCCTGTGAAAATAGTCATGGCCACCTATCCAAGCATGACCCCGTCCCGAGAGTGACCTCATGTCACCCCCATCACTAGTAATGTGGCACCATGGTAGTATCTTGCTAGGTAACTAACAATGCCCCATCCCATAAGGGGTAGAGTGGTTGCACATGTTTGGTTGGGATGGTAATCACACCTTAAATCTAATCTATCATTTTACCCACACAAATGCTTGCTCCGGTACACCACTTCTTCCTTTAGTGGTGACCTAGTTCAATATCACCCACGAGCATTAGGGGCGCCCAGTGAGGTTTTCGAAAGAATGCAACCCCGAAGGGATCATGACATACATGCAACATTGTGTACATTGTTGAGGAAATCGTTAACTGGTAGCTGCTCGGTTGGCTGGCGAGTAGGGGATTAATGGGATAATCGGCAAGTTAATCAGCCATTTAATTAATTAATCGGCTGATTTATCGGTTTTCGGCTACTCGGTGACCCTATGAGTAGGGATTAATCAGCAAGTTAACTGGTTAATCGGATGAATTCTTGAACAGCGTGTAGCATTGCCAAATGTTTTTCATCGCACCTCCAGCACATGGTAGAGATATGAACATGTAAATGCCAAGGGCATGCATCACTACAATGATCATATCAAGCTCATAATCCATAACATCAACATGCATACGGAAATTTTTTATTGATGACCAAGAGATGTGTATCATGGTCAAAGGGCTACTTGCCTTGGTCGGCTTGGTCTTCAAAGTCTTCAAGTCCTTATCCTTCTTCTTCTCCAACTACTTCATCAAATACATGATCTATTCGTCGCAAAAGAAACAAGGGGAGAAAAATAAGGCAATAGTAAAACAAAAAACCCAAAGTCCTCGAAAAAATGTCAACTTATTTTTGTTAAATATTAGGGAGAAAACTAAGAAGGGGAAAATTCCTAGTTTTGGATTTGAAGTTAAGGAATAGCGGAAATGGATATTCAAAGAAGGATTTAAATGCTCAAATTTGAATTTAAATTTGAACAATACAGAAAAGTGTGATGGATGTGTATGAAGCTTACATCAATAAATAGGTGGGCTTATTCTAAGTAGGAGTTGGAATTATTGCATTTGGGTAAAATTTCATCCTGTGGAATTTTTAGAAAACAGACAGAAAAAGAAAAAGAAAAGTGGCACTGTGCCACTGGGCCAGAAAGGCCACAGTGCAGCAGTCCCAGAGGAAATACAGCCCGCTCGAGGCTGCCACGTCAAAGGCGTAAAGGCGAAATACGCCTTCAGCCAACACAACCAATTGATACGCGCGCGCGTGTGTTTTAAAACTGACGGGTGGGTCCCACATGTTAGGACATGAGGCTGACGAATGGGGCCTACGGCCGTCATCGTCTTCCTCTATCCAGAAATGGCGGCGAGCTCCCTGGCGACGATGTGGGGCACGGCTGGAGGTGGGAGTGCTACTGTTGAGCTCGGGAGGGTGTCGTCGTTCTGGTGGTGTTGGAGTTGGCCGCCGGAGTGCAGGGACTCGCCGACAACGAGGAAGCTGGGGGAAAAGCTTTGTGAGGAGCTCGCTCCAGCTGATTCTGGCTGCAAAAGAGAGGGGAAGCAGAGGGGAAATGGTGTGGGAGGTGCAGCGGTTTCAGTTCAAATGCTAGGAGAGGCGGAGAGGGACTGTACCTCTGGATCAACGCCGACCCGAGGTGGCAGAGCTCGATCTCGATCTCGAGCTCGGGCAGCTATGGGGACGAACGGGAGGCGCAGGGGGAAGACAGGGAGTAGGAGAGAGCAAGTGGTGGAGAGAAAGGGGCTCTGGGTGGCCTTAAAGAGCCCGGGCGTGGCTCACCGTGGACTCATGTGCTGGCGAGGCTGTTGCTGTCGATGTGGTTCACGGGGGCTCGCTTGCGCATGTGTGGGGTGTTCATGTTGGTGGTCTACGACCGGGGGAAGGAAGAAAGAGAGCGGGGAAGTGCCAGAGTGCCGCGTGTGTGAGCGTGCTCATTGGAGCTCTCGGGCGGCCATGGCGCTTGTGCAAGGGAGGCAGTAGGAGGGAGAAGGAAGAAGGGGACTAGGGCGTAGTGTGGTGCGGACGCGGAGGCGCATCATCAAGTGCGCTGGGCAGGCCCGAGGTGGCCGAGGGTGGTTGGTAGGGGGCGGCTACAGTGCGGGAGTGCACTGTAGCGCACCCCAGAGCGCGTGTATGGCTGGCATGGCCATATTTTTAGCAATGTGGGCACGGCCAAGCATGTCTGGTAGCACTAGGTAGGAGCAAAGAATGTGGGGGAGTCCTTGGGTGCCTTGGATGACTACTAGAGTGAGGAGGGAGGTGGGAAAGAGAGAGAAGCTACTGTCCAAGGGGGGTAAATGTGGGTGTTTCACCCTTTAATCATTGAGCAAAAGCCGAAGGAGAGCTACTGGAGGTAGAAGAGGTCTAGGAGGGGTTGTGGTAAAAAATGGAACTCATGGAGATTAGTGAAAGAGGTCAAAGTGGTGTTTTTAGAAAAATGCAGAAGGTGTTTGTTGCTGTTTTTGGCAAGAAGACGAACTCCTCTTGTCATGAGGCTTGACAGGGTCAAATGTCATGAGAAAATAAGAGGTTCCACCAAGATTGAGTCCATTTGGGGGAAGTTGCAAGTGCAACTTTTCTAAACCCTAAAAATCAACAGAAATAAGTTTTCCAAGATCTAGTCATGCAAAACTATTCTCCTTGATGCACCACTTGGTGTAGTGTCATCATCTAGGGTTTACAACATGTCCACAAGGTTTGAGAGCAAAAGGAGAAAGGTGACAATGTAAAGTTGTTCAAACTTGGTTCTGGACAGAGAGGGTTTTGGGGCACTTTTGTGAACCAAAACTATTTGGATTGGGATGAAACTTTGCAAGATCATCTCATTAGGCATGTGTGACTTGCTAGAATTTTCTTGGAATTTTTAGAGAATGTTTCCTTTGTAAATATTTCAAAATCTTGAAATATCCAGAAAGGGTTTTTGAGGGGTTTGACCAATATTTTGAACATTACCATGTGTTGAAACTCTTATATATTGACAATATATGTCCAGTGAGTTTCCCTTAATTTTCACAAAAAATTTTAAAGCATCAAAAATAATTTTAACCTATTAAAGACCATTTCTGGCCTAAAGAAAAATCTCTTAAATAAAATAGCAAAATAAGTTCTAAAATTATATTTTTGTGGTTTTTGGGAGTCCTATACCTAATAGGAGTCAAACATACCCTTTGAAAGAATTTTCATAACCCAAATCAAGTACTTGTAGTGCAAACCTCAAATCAGGTTTTTTTTGGAAAACTAAATTTAGAAAATGCTTTTTGGCCAAATTATTTTTGTAAGAAAATTCTATATTGTACTATAAACATGGCATGATCATTGGGGCAAAATTTTGGAGCAAGGAAATGAAGTATAGAAGGTGGAGCTAGAATATGGCTTTCATGGGCACTTGAAATCACAGACAGAAATCCAATTCAAATAAAAGGCCATATAAAGTGCAAATTTTTATGCTGGTCCACATTTTCATGCTTTATTAATGCAAATGATGTTGGGGAGCGCGGTAATTTCAAAAAATTCCTACGATCATGCAACATCTATCTATGTGATGCATAGCAATGAGAGGGGGAGTGTATCTTCATACCCTTGAAGATCCCTAAGTGGAAGCGTTTATCAACGCGGTTGATGTAGTCGTACGCCTTCACGAACCGCCCCGATCAAGTACCGAATGTCCTACACCTCCGCGTTCAGCACACGTTCAGCTTGATGGCGTCCTCGCCTTCTTGATCGAGCAAGGCGGATGAAGTAGTAGATGAGTTCCGGCAGCACGACGGCATGGTGACAGTGTTGGTGAAGAACAATCTCCATAGGGCTTCGCCTAAGCACTACGGAAACTATGGCGGAGGATAAACTAGAGGGGACGGGGTTGCCGGCACACGGCTTGGTGTTTCTTAATGTGTCTTTGGTGCTAGCACTGCCCCTCTATTTATATGTTGAGCCTTGGGGTCGAAACTTGGACTAAAAGCCTCCACAAAGTCGGTTTCACCCGAAAGGCAAGAGTCCTTCTCGGACTCCAGGGCCAGAAGCCAGGGTTCCCGGCGTCTGGACCCAGACGCCATGGGCCTCGGCGTCTGGCCCAGGGCTAGACGCCAGGGTCTCCGGCGTTTGGCCCCCTGGCCTCCACAAAACTCTTTTTGCACCGACCTAAAGCCTCATGGGATTGACCCCTTGGCCTAACCATATCATACAATATATGAATATTTACCTCCGGACCATTCCGGAGCTCCTCGTCATGTCCGTGATCTCTTCTGGGACTCCGAACAACATTCGGTCACCAACATACATAAGTCATATAATACTATATCGTCAACGAATGTTGAGCGTGCGGACCCTACGGGTTCGAGAACTATGTAGACATGACCGAGAAACCTCTCTGGTCAGTAACTAACAGCGGAACCTGGATGCCCATTTTGGCTCCTACATATTCTACGAAGATCTTTATCGGTCGAACCGCATAACAACATACGTTGTTCCGGTTGTCATCGGTATGTTACTTGCCCGAGATTCGATCGTCCGTATCTCAATACCTAGTTCAATCTCGTTACTGGCAAGTCTCTTTACTTGTTCCGTAATGCATCATCCCGCAACTAACTCATTAGTCACATTGCTTGCAAGGCTTATAGTGATGTGCATTACCGAGAGGGCCCAGAGATACCTCTCCGACAATCGGAGTGACAAATCCTAATATCGATCTATGCCAACTCAACAAACACCATTGGAGACACCTGTAGAGCACCTTTATAATCACCCAGTTATGTTGTGACATTTGGTAGCACACAAAGTGTTCCTCCGGTATTCGGGAGTTGCATAATCTCATTCTCATAGGAACATGTATAAGTCATGAAGAAAGCAATAGCAACGTACTAAACGATCAAGTGCTAAGCTAACGGAATGGGTCAAGTCAATCACATCACTCTCTAATGATGTGATCCCGTTAATCAAATGACAACTCGTGTCTATGGTTAGGAAAAACAACCATCTTTGATTCAACGAACTAGTCAAGTAGATGCATACTAGTGACATTATGTTTGTCTATGTATTCACACATGTACTAAGTTTCCGGCTAATACAATTCTAGCATGAATAATAATATTTATCATGATATAAGAAAATATAAATAACAACTTTATTATTGCCTCTAGGGCATATTTCCTTCAGTCTCCCACTTGCACTAGAGTCAATAATCTAGTTTTACATCACCATGTGTTTTAACACCGATATTCACATCTGTATGTGATTAACACCCATAGTTCACATTGCCATGTGACCAACACCTAAAGGGTTTACTAGAGTCAATAATCTAGTTCACATCACTATGTGATTAACACCCAAAGAGTACTAAGGTGTGATCATGTTTTTCTCGTGAGAGAAGTTTATTCAATGGGTCTGTCACATTCAGAGTTGTATGTATTTTGCAAATATTCTATGTCTACAATTCTCTGCACGGAGCTACTCTAGCTAATTGCTCCCACTTTCATGTATCCAGATTGAGACTTAGATTCATCTGGATCGGTGTAAAAGCTTGCATCGATGTAACTCTTTACGGCAAGCTCTTTTATCACCTCCATAATCAAGAAATATTTCCTTAGTCCTCACTAAGGATAATCTTTGACCGCTGTCCGGTGATCTACTCCTAGATCAAAATTGTACTCCCTTGCCAAACTCTGGTCAGGGTACACAATAGTTCTGGTACTCAACACATCATACTTTATAGAACCTATGGCTGTGGCATAGGGAATGACTTTCATTCTCTTTCTATTTTCTGCCGTGGTCGGGCAGTGAGTCTTACTAACCTTTACACCTTGTAATACAGGCAAGAACCCTTTCTTTGACTGATCCATTTTGAACTTCTTCAAAGCTTTACCAAGGTATGTGCTTTGTGAAAGTCCAATTAAATGTCTTGATCTATCTCTATAGATCTTGATGCCCAATATGTAAGCAGCTTCACAGAGGTCTTTCATTGAAAAACTCTTATTCAAGTATCCCTTTATGCTATCCAGAAATTCTATATCATTTCCAATCAACAATATGTCATCCACATATAATATTAGAAATGCTATAGAGCTCCCACTCACTTTCTTGTAAATACAGGCTTCTCCAAAAGTCTGTACAAAACCATATGCTTTGATCACACTATCAAAACATTTATTCCAACTCTGAGAGGCTTGCACAAGTCCATAAATGGATCGCTGGAGCTTGCTCACTTTGTTAGCACCCTTTGGATCGACAAAACCTTCTGGTTGTATATATACAACTCTTCTTCCAGAAATCTATTCAGGAATGCAGTTTTGACATCCATCTGCCAGATTTCATAAAATATGGCAACTGCTAACATGATTCGAATGGATTTAAACATTGTTACAGTTGAGAAAATCTCATTGTAGTCAACACATTGAACTTGTCAAAAACCTTTTGCGACAAATCAAGCTTTGTAGATAGTAACACTACTATCAGTGTCCGTCTTCCTCTTGAAGATCCATTTATTTTCTATGGATTGCTGATCATCGGGCAAGTCCACCAAAGTCCACACTTTGTTCTCATACATGGATCACACCTCAGATTTCATGGCCTCAAGCCATTTCACGGAATCTGGGCTCATCATCGCTTCCTCATAGTTTGTAGGTTCATCATGGTCTAGTAACATGACTTCCAGAATAGGATTACCGTACCACTCTGGTGCGGATCTTAATCTGGAAGATCGACGAAGTTCGGTAGTAACTTGATCTGAAGCTTCACGATCATCATCATTAGCTTCCTCACTAATTGGTGTAGGAATCACTAGACCTGATTTATGTGATAAACTACTTTCCAATTCGGGAGAAGGTACAATTACCTCATCAAGTTTTACTTTCCTCCCACTCACTTCTTTCGAGAGAAACTCCTTCTCTCACTACAAAAAAGAGACATCCGTGACATTTTGGGCCAAACAAAAAAAATTCTGTCATACATATGACCCTTCTATGACGATAATTGTGACAAAACCCGGTATCATCATAGATGTGGTGGGTTCCTACTTCGATGACAAAAAATCATGACAGAAAATGGGCTTTTTGTCTTGGGCGGGCCGGAGACGCAGCTGCATGACATTTTTTGGGCCGTCCATGACGGAAAAAATCGTGGTAGAAGCGAGGGGGAGGAAAATTTCAGGGAGTTGCCGGTTACGGTGGGAGAGTGATGCGTGTTTCTCTCGTACAGGTATGCGCGTGTGTGCGAGCCGTTGGCTCTAACTGAACCCGAGCGAGGCATTGGGCTCTAACTGAACCTGAGCAATTGCACTGCAGGCTACGCGTTACTGAACCTGAGCGATTGATCGATGTATGTTAACTGAACCGATGGAGCGATTCCTTCGCTACTGCTGCTAACTGAAGCCGATCGATTGGATGAACAGTGAGCGTTGCCGGGGGGGTGGATGAATAGTGAGCGGTGGCGTTGCCTCTGGATGAATAGGACCCCGTGGTGTAGAGGGCTGGATGAACAGTAGACGGTGGAGGGGTGGCCGTGGAGGGGTGGTTGAACAGGACCTCGTGGTGTGGAGGGCTGGATGAACAATAGACGGTGGAGGAGTGCCCGTGGAGGGGTGGTTGAACAGTAGCCGGTGGAGTAGCGCGCGGTGGAGGCTGGATGAATAGGAGCCCATGGAGGCTGGAGGAGGTCGACGGTAACCCGTGGAGGCTGGAGGAGGTCGACGGTGGAGATGAACAGTATCCCGTGGAGTCCCATTTTGCGGTACGCCACACCCCTCCCCCCCGTTTCGACCGTAGCGCTCCAACACAAGTCTGTTTTGTCCGTTTTGTGGTACGCCACACCCCTCCCGATCAACAGGACCCCCGTTTTGACCGTAGGAGGTCCGTTTCATCCCTTTTGCGGTACGCCACACCCCTCGCGATCAACAGGACCGCCGTTTCGACCATAGGAGGTCCGTTTCCTCCGTTTTGCGGTACGCCACACCCCTCCCGATCAAGAGGACCCCCGTTTCTACCGTAGGAGGTCCGTTTCCTCCGTTTTGCCCTACGCCAGGCCTCGTTTCCATCGCCTGTTCCGTCCAAGCCGGTTGGCTCCCACGCATTCTGTTGCCTCCCGATGAACATGACGCATTCCGTTGCCTCCCCATGAACACGACGCATTCCGTTGCCTCCTCATGAACACGACACATTTCGTTGCTTCCCCATGAACACGACGCATTCCGTTGCCTCCCCATGAAGACGAGCCCTCGCCGTACGTATGCACGAGTAGGCGTTCGAGACCCCGCCCGTATGTACACATACTTGTCCGTATTTTCTTTATTGCACCTTGGCCGCTGTACGTACGTGTACATGCTACGTGCGCGCCTATACTACCACACGTACGTGCATCTACTACGACACGTGCGCGCCTCTACATCGACCAGTATATATGTACGTACACGTTCGCGACCAGAATGACAACGCTACGTACGGTTCGACTAGGTGGGTCCCGACTGTCAGGCAGTTCCTTGCGTGCGAAAATGTAGCTGGTGGGTCCCAGCAGTCAGAGGGGCGAATCATTTTTTTTTGCCCGGACGCACTTCCTTTGCGTGCGAAGATGTAGCTGGTGGGTCCCAGCAGTCAGGGGGGAATCGTTTTTTTGCCCGCACGCACTTCCTTGTGTGCGAAGATGTAGCTGGTGGGTCCCAGCAGTAGGGGGGCGAATCGTTTTTTGCCCGGACGCACTTCCTTGCATGTGAAGATGTAGCTGGTGGGTCCCAGCAGTCAGGGGGAAACTTTTTTTTGCGAAATACGGTGGCCCGTCCGGTTGGTCCCCGCTGTCAGGTGGAGGAATTATTATTTTCCGCGTAATAAGGAGGCACTTCCTTGCTACGGCCGTGGACCCAGTTGTCAGCATCTCCACGTATAGTCCACGTCCGATGGAAGTCGTTCCTTGACCATGTTGACCACGCCGCGTCGAGAGCACCACGGCAGTGGACGACGGCGAGGCCCACGCGAAGCGGAGTACGAGGGTTCACTGGTCCGACTGTGGTGTGAGGCTGCTATCGCGGTAGATTAATAGGGGGTGTGGGTGAGTAGAGAGATGGCCTGACCAACGGTGGGAGTAGTAGGGGCGGTGAGGCCTCCGCGGCAACACAGCCGGCCACGGGAGGCAGGAGCACGCGGCACGACCGGCGCTGGTTTGGGCGGCTGGAGCAACAAGACCAGAGGTTGAAGAAGCACTACAACCGTTGGATGAACATCGTACGGTAACAGGAGCTAGAATCGTTCATATTGACTAAGTTGACAAAGCCCTTCGTCCCCGTCAACTTGGTATAGGCCCACAAGTCAGCCTCCCAATATGCTGGGTTCGAGCTGGCAGGGGGGGTATTCATTTTTTTGTGCATAATAAGGAGGCACTTCCTTGCGTGCGAAGATAGCTAGTGGGTCCGACAAGTCAGTGGCCCTTCCGGTGGGTCCCAGATGTCAGATGGAGGAATCATTATTTTACGCGTAATAAGAAGGCATTTCCTTGTGAGCGGCCATGGACACAGCTGTCAGCCTCTCCACGCACAGTCTACTTCCGATGGTGTCGTTCATTGACCACGTTGACCACACCGCGTCGAGCGCATCCAAGGTGGTGGACGACGGCAAGGCCCCGGACAGCAATGAGCCGGAGATGGGAAGACACGGGAGTAGAGTCGCAGACGGAGAGGTGTACGAGGGTTAACTGGTTCTAGTGCGGTGTGGTTCGGCAGTCGGTGGAGAAGAACAGGAGGTGTGGACGGGTGGATGGATGGCCTAGCCAATGGTGGAGTAGCGCTTCATAGCGAAGTGTGCTAAGCAGAGCTGCTAGTAGCAGGAGGCGGGAGGTGGTCCCGGTGGCGCTAGAGGAAGAAGACGAGAGACTGAAGATGGATGCCGGCCGTTGGATGTAAATCCAACTGCTAACATGTCAGAATCATATGTTGACTAAATTGACCACGACTTGCGTTGGCTTCGACCTATTGACCCACATTTCAGCCTCCAAAAATGTGGCACGTATTCAACCCATTTTTTCAGAATTTACAATCTTTTTTTTGCGGGGTAGAATTTACAGTCAATTTGATATATATTTTTTGAATTATAGCCATTAGCTGGGCTGGGTGAACAATTAATGTAGCTTTCATGCGGCCCATTTATTTTATTTCCTAAAAAATTACAGGCCATTTGCACTTTATCTAGATACACGATTTTGCTGGGCTGATTCTAATTATAATGTTGGGTTGGGCCAGCAATGTTATCAAAAAATAAAAAAGGGCTGAGCATTTTATTATAAATATATTTAAATAATAAGTGATATTATTACATTCATCCTTAAATCTTACCAAGCTTTTGTACACAATCACTAGGATTTTCGTGCCAAAACAATCCAGGATTTTATTTGTTAAGAAATTATTTTTATAAGTTAATAAGATGCGGGATATTGTTTTCTTACATATGTAAGTATGTGTTAAATATATGATGACAATAAAAATAATATATAATAACATATAAAATAATTTAAATATATATAATATAGTTAGAAGGGAAACATAAGTTGTACCTGGCATTCCTATTCTTATATGGAAAATAGAACAGACCTTTGCGTTTTCTTCAAAAAAAATACATAAATTGGGCTGCCAAAAATAAAACCTCGGATGGGAGGTCCATAGGCCGGTCGATACATGACGGCCCTAAGAAAATACAAACAGTCCCTCCCATCCGAGATCGTGGGCTACGCATGTTAAAAATGAAAGCCTAGACGGGGCAGCCCAAAACCACGTCCAACACTTGCCAAAACTTCGTCCCTCGTTTTCTCTGTGTTTCGCACACTCAACATTGTGTGGGCATTTTGACTGTGCATCATATGAAGATGTGCTATGCATGAATGTTGATCAGCATGATGTTAACTGGCTGGTAGTTCCATTTTTGACCATGAATAAAACTTCCAACATGATGTTAACCCTATTTGAAAAGGCCGTGTTAATATAAATGCTCTGCCTCTGAAAGTTGCAGTTTCTTATCTGAAACTGAACTTGCAGTTTCTTATCTGAAACTGAAACTTGCAGTTTCTACTCGTCTGCACTTTTATACTCCTATGAAACTACATTTTTTAAGTGCTAAAAATAGATCTCTAGAATTCATAAAATTCTTCATATGCTCAATACTACAAATATGAAATTCAAAAGACATTCATATCTGAAAGTACTCTCAAAATACACAACACTCAAAATACACAACACAAAACACAATTCACAACCTGCAAACACTAACAACCCTAAGATCCTCCTGACAATTCACAACCTGCCCGACTATTGGGATGGGGGGAAGTCCCCTCCTATTCCTCGGCGGCAAACAGCCGCCCCATGAGACGATGTGAACGTCGAGGGAGACGATGGCGGGGAAGCGTCGTCGGGCCAACTGCTTTTCTCCTTGAGGGAGTCCTGGACTAGGGGGTGTCCGGATAGCCGAACTATCATCATTGGCCGGACTCCAAGACTATGAAGATACAAGATTGAAGACTTCGTCCCGTGTCCGGATGGGACTTTCCTTGGCGTGGAAGGCAAGCTTGGCGATACAGATATGTAGATCTCTTACCATTGTAACCGACTTTGTGTAACCCTAGCCCTCTCCGGTGTCTATATAAACCGGATGGCTTTAGTCCGTAGGACGAACAACAATCATACCATAGGCTAGCTTCTAGGGTTTAGCCTCCTTGATCTCGTGGTAGATCTACTCTTGTAACACACATCATCAATATTAATCAAGCAGGACGTAGGGTTTTACCTCCATCAAGAGGGCCCGAACCTGGGTAAAACATCGTGTCCCTTGTCTCCTGTTACCATCCGCCTAGACACATAGTTCGGGACCCCCTACCCGAGATCCGCCGGTTTTGACACCGACATTGGTGCTTTCATTGAGAGTTCCTCTGTGTCGTCGCCGATAGGCTCGATGGCTTCTTCGATCATCATCAACGACGCAGTCCAGGGTGAGACCTTTCTCCCCGGACAGACCTTTGTATTCGGCGGCTTTGCACTACGGGCCAATTCGCTTGGCCATCTGGAGCAGATCGAAAGCTACGCCCCTGGCCGTCAGGTCAGATTTGGAAGTTTGAACTTCACGGCTGACATCCGCGGGGACTTGATCCTCGATGGATTCGAGCCACAGCCAAGCACTCCGCACTGTCACGATGGGCATGATTTAGCTCTACAGCCGGACAGTACCCTGGAGGCCGCACTCGACCCGCTCCGATCTTCAATTCGGAGCCGTCTGCGCAGATTGAGGACGGATGGCTAGACACCGCCTCGGGGGCTGCAACCTCTACGGCGATAGAGCCGAACACTGACCTTGTCCCTTATGAAGCTCGTGACTCTAAGGTGTCGGACTCCTTGCCGGACTCCAAACCTCCCGCGCCCCCTCCAGCCGAATCCGGTTGGGCGCCGATCATGGAGTTCACCGCCGCGGACATCTTTCAACACTCACCTTTCGGCGACATCTTGAGCTCGCTAAAGTATCTCTCGTTATCAGGAGAGCCCTGGCCGGACTGCGGTCAGGGCGGTTGGGATGCGAACGATGAAGAAATTCAACGCCCACCCACCACCCACTTAGTAGCCACTGTCGACGATCTAACCGACATGCTAGACTTCGACTCCGAAGAAATCGACGGTATGGACGACGATGCCGGAGACGACCAAGAACCAGCGCCTATCGGTCACTTGAAAGTCACCCCAACTCACGACGTATACATGGTGGATACACCAAAAGGAAGCGATAATGAGGAACAATGGGACATGGCGAAGGACAACTCCCCCGGCAAACAACCAAAAATGGCGACGCAAGCGCCGCCCGAAGTCCCGCCTCGATAAAAACGACACCCATACAGACCCGGCCCTAGAGCAGGGCGAAGCAGTGGACGGCGAACACGCCACCAAGCAATCATCCGAACACGGTGAACTGGACAAGCAACCCATCCCCGGCGAAAACAAGAGCCTAGACGATCTCACGCCGAACACATCACCAGAGCATAAGAACCTTTATAAAAGGCTCGTCGCTACTGCAAGAAGTTTTAAGAAGCAAAAGCGGAAGCTCAAAACAGCAGAGGACGCACTCAGAATGAGATGGAGCAAAGTACTCAATACCGCAGATAAATATGACGCTAGTCGCCAGGCAAAGAATTACCCGAAGCACAAGCTGTTGCCCAAATTCGATGAGATGGCCTTAGAGCACCCGCAGTCAAAAAAGAAAGAGGCCGCCTGGCCGGATAGACGGCCAGATGACAGGCTAAGAGCAGCAAGGGGCTCTGCACACAAGCCGGCACACGATGAGCATAAAGATCCTCGGAAAAAGGATGACCCGGTCAGGTCTATCTATGGGCCAAAAAAGAAGACTCTAGGAAGCAACACAACCCGCCGAGCGTTTGAAGACAACGGCACACCTAAATACAGGAGCGCCGCACACCCACTATGTTTCACCGACGAGGTACTGGATCATGAATTTCCAGCGGGATTCAAACCTGTAAACATAGAGGCATATGACGGAACAACGGACCCCGGAGTTTGGATTGAGGATTATATCCTACACATACATATGGCCAGAGGAGACGATCTCCATGCCATAAAATACCTACCCCTCAAGCTCAAAGGGCCAGCTCGGCATTGGCTCAAAAGCCTCCCAGAAAATACCATTGGAAGTTGGGAAGAGCTCGAGGATGCGTTTCGAGCAAATTTTCAAGGGACTTATGTCTGCCCTCCGGATGCAGACGATTTAAGTCACGTAACTCAACAGCCCGGAGAGTCAGCACGCAAATTCTGGAACAGGTTCCTCACCAAAAAGAACCAAATAGTCGACTGTTCGGACGCTGAAGCCTTAGCAGCCTTTAAGCAAACGTCCGAGACGAATGGCTCGCCAAACACCTCGGCCAGGAAAAACCAAGAACAATGGCCGCACTAACAAGCCTCATGACCCGCTTTTGCGCGGGGGGAAGACAACTGGCTGGCTAGATGTAGCACCAGTGACCCGAGTACATCCGAAGCCAGGGATGGAAATGGGAAATCACGACGCAGAAAAGATCAGCGCTGGAATAAGTAAGATGGCCCAAATAGCACGGCGGTCAATGCCGAATCCAAAATCTCTCGGCCAAATAATAAAACACTGCCGCTCAAGGACAACAGCGATGAGCTATCCAACCTAAACAAAATTCTAGATAGGCTATGTCAAATACATAGTACCTCCGGGAAGCCTGCAAACCATACCCACAGAGATTGTTGGTTCTTCAAACAGTCCGGCCGACTTAACGCCGAACACAAGGGGCTTGACACACCAAGCAAAGACGACGACGAACCCCACAAGCAGCATGCCGGAAAACAGAAGACTTTCCCACTAGAAGTCAAAACAGTGAACTCACTTCATGTGATAACATGAAAACACAGTGCGGCACCTGCCATACCAGGACACCATCCACAGAATGGGGATAGACCCTACCAAAATTGGTAGTAGCAGCGCTTCCTTCAAAGGAGTGACGCCAGGCCTTTAAGCCAATTAAACAGGCTCTGTACCGCTAGAGGCTGTGTCCGGTTCATCCGACAACCTCCGTCGCGAAAAGCTCACTCTCCATATCGCCCCATTTCACAGTGGCCCTCAAGCACTACTGGGACGCGAAGCTTT
Source organism: Triticum aestivum (assembly GCF_018294505.1). NCBI lineage: Eukaryota > Viridiplantae > Streptophyta > Magnoliopsida > Poales > Poaceae > Triticum > Triticum aestivum. Next base: position 353,365,271 of record NC_057804.1, on the reverse strand, counting down.
CGCCCGCTTTAACACAATAACACATTACGCGTCTCTTACGCTTAAAATGCCCAGTCCACGCAGCATAATCTCATTAAAGAGTAACTCCGAGTGTTCCTCGACCACGGAGAACGTGAGGCCGCCTTGACAGCCGCACACTAATCCGACCTTGCAGGGCAAAGCCCCTAAAAATAGGTCATTCAGACCTCGGACACGGTTAGGCGAGTCCGGCGTAAATAAACAAGGGGCTTCCCAGCCGCATACCCCTTTACAAGGGGCTGCGCGTATAAAAGATGAGAGCCAATAAAGCTCAACTTCATTCATCTTCCAAATCATACTTTATTTTAAATACAACTTTTGCACGATATTTCTTCCAAACTAAGTCCTTCTCTTTTACAGATGAAGCACGTGCTACACCCGTCCAGGATACAGCACAACGGAGACATAGGCGCAGACGTGCAGCAGGGACCCGTTGCAAGGATTCTTTTCAGATTAAGACCCTGCGTAAACCTTTCTTACTGTCTCTTGTTGATACACATCCCCCGGTTTTCTACCATAACCGAGGAGGAGGCTGGCGTTTTGGCATCGGCCGCGTCAGAAGTTCCCGCCTGTACCTGGACACTAGGGGCTTAGGGCATTGTTCTGCCCGGTATCATAAAGACCGAACACCTCAGGGAGTGTTCGGCGTCTCGAGTTAGGCCTTATATGCACCAGCTCCGAATCATGTCTTTGGTCAAATGTTGGGTTTGCCCGGCTCCTGTGTTTTGCTGCCTTACGTTCCGCTCCATCGGCTAACGCGGCACCAGGAGAACTACTGCGATTGTGCCCCGGTTCGGCCGGGCGAGCACCTCAGTAGAGAAAGCCGAAAACTGACTGTCATGATATAGCGAGAGACTGGTCAACCACTCGATCGACTATTGGAATGTTTAGAATTCCTCTGCTTTGACGAAGGACCGCTTCCCGGTCAGGCACATACGCGCCCCGTGTTCGGAGAGCGCGGTGCCTCTAGGGGCTATATAGTAGCCCCACCATCGAGCTCCTATGGCTAAGTGAAAGTGATAAAGCACTATAGTCCGGTTGCCTAGTTTGCTATGCTATCACCTCCTTCAAAGGACCAAGACGTTGGATTAAGTGTGAAAAAGCGATTTTCTTTTTTGCAAACACCCCCGCACCATGTGCGTGGGGGTTGAAGCCAAAGACTGCAACTTTCAGGTTATTCATACATATACGGCCGCACAGGAGATAGTTCAATACTTGAACGCACAAGTATAAAAAGCCGTTGCATTATAAACATGATCTCAGAAATCATACATGTCATTTAAACATAACATCTTTCGAGCACTGCGACTCTATTAAACGAGCGCCCTGCAGGACTTCCTCAAAATAGTGCTCGGCGGGTAATCGACTTTTGTCCGAACCCCGGATGCAACAGCGGTGGCATCCATCTCCGCCCAGTATGTTTTCACATGGGCGAGAGCCATCCGTGCACCTTCTATGCATGCTGACTGCTTCATCGCCTTGATATGCGGCACCGCCCCAAGGAATTGCTGCAACAAGCCAAAATAACTCTTCGGCTTGGGCCTTTCCGGCCACAGATGAGCGACCACATCCGTCATGGCAAGTCCGGACAATCTATTCAGCTCAGCCCACTCAGCCAGCCGATCAGTCAACGGAAGTGGACGCTCCGGACTATGGAATTGAGACCAGTAAAGCTCTTCCATTTCGTGATCCTTCTGGCTTCGGAAATGCACGACTGCGTCCGCCGCACTCGCCGCCAAATCCAGATAAGGATCCTCCGCACCACACAACTGGCCCAGCTGAGCATACTTCGGATCCGTGAACTTCCTACGCAGAAGAAAGGGCTTTCCAGCCGCAATGTCTCCGGCTTGACGCAGTTCCTCCTTCATAGCCCGCATCTCACTCCGGGCATCCTTGACTTCGGCGGCGGCCTTCTTCCGGCCCTCTTGCTCCACTCGGCGTTCTCCTTCAAGAACCTCACAACGGTCGGTACCATCTTTTAATTTCAAGGCCATTCCGGCCATCTCTTCCCTGCTTCGGCAGTGAGCAGCCTTTTCGACTTTTAGCTCTTCCGCTGCCTTCGAGGCAGCCGCATCACTTTTCCTGGCTTGCTCCTTGGCTCGAGCAAGCTCTGCTCGAAGGTCTTCCACAGCAGTGGCACCATCTGCATCAAGCATACAAATTGTAAGGAATGGGCGTCAGCTCCCTTACTAGGCGACCATGGAGCAACCACCTACCTTGTGAATCATCAAGTCATTTATTGACCAGCGCGATGTTCGCATCCGCAACATCGAGTTGCCTCTTCAGCTCGGCAACTCCATCAGTCCGGCTGGCCACCGACTGTTTCGCCACCTGCATAGGAAAGGCGACATTCTATTACTGAGATTATGATCCTTGGCATGCTGTCGCTTTCGATAGCATACCAAGTCTCAGGGGCTACTATCTATACAGGGCGCACTCCATGTGCAAAACTGTCAAAAGGTATGTCAGTTTTTGCGTACCTCAAACCCTGTCAGCAAATTTCCGACGGCCTCATACAACCCGCTTTCGGCGGATGAGATCCTCTCAATTACCATACTCATTAATGTGCGGTGATCTTCCGAGATAGACGCCCTCTTGAGCAAATCCTGCAGCTCCACTGGCCGTACTCCAATGGGTGCCGGACTCTCCAGCCCTGCCAGACTCAGGGAGAACCTCCGTGACGACACCTCAGGGTTGTCCGCCCCACCCGATGGGGCGGCAGATGGAGGCGTCTCACTCTCCATCATCTCCGAACGAAGGTCCCCCGAAGTTGAGCTCTGTTGAGATGGGCTGAGATCCGAACTACAAGGTGAAAACTTCGGTTACCTTTGCAAATAATATAGGGGCGTTCCCTATTACAAAATTCCCCCTTTTTTACTTACCGCTTGCTGGAGGGCTGATTCCTATGGGGAGACTGTGCGGCCGGGGCTCTTCCCGGCACAGGACCTTCCGGTGCAGATTTCTTTCCCCGCTTTGAGGCCTTGGCCTCCGGGTCTTCGGAAGCAGTCCTCTTCTCCCCTTGGAAGGAGGGACTCTCGATTCCCCCCTTACTGAAAGCCTCCTTGGCAGAGGTGGTAGTTTCCCTGTGCCCCCTCCGCTCTCCTCCGAAGGCGCAAACTCCAACATTTTGACTAACACGGGATCCGGCGTGGTCTCAGGGAGGGGGGCCGGACTCCGTATCAGTTTTGCTTGTGCTATCCACTCCTGTCCAAGGGATAGCTGGTTAAAAGGCAAACCCATGATAAATAAATGGACAATATGTCCGGACACAGGGCTACTTACTTGAGTATACGGGCGATTGTAGCTTAGGCCGGAGTCCTCGGTCAAGTCCGGATGCATCTCTTGCGATCCGAAGAACAGTTTGTACATCTCCGCGGGTGTCAAACCCATGAAGTGTTGGAGAGCTCATGGCCCCTCTGGATTAAATTCCCACAGGCGGAGGGGGCGACGTTTTCAGGGCAGAAGGCACCGGATCAGCATAACCTGTGCCAGTGTGACCAGATTAATCTCCCTTTCTTGGAGGCCTCGAATCCGGTCCTGCAACAGGGGTACGTCTTTGGACGGCCCCCAGTTAAGCCCCTTGTTGACCCATGACGTCAGCCGTTGTGGAGAGCCCGAGCAAAAGACAGGCGGCGGCTTCTGCCTACGGCCCCTTGGAGCGGTGATATAGAACCACTCTTGTTGGCACGAGCCGAGCTCCTCCTGAAAAGAGCCCTCGGGCCATGAAGCATCGGCCCTCTTGCTTATAACCGCCCCGCCGCACTCTGCCTGACGCCCCTCAATCATCTTCGGCTCCACGTTGAAGGTTTTGAGCCACAAGCCGAAGTGAGGGGTAGTGCGGAGGAAGGCTTCGCAGACAACAATGAATGATGAGATGTGGAGGATGGACTCCGGAGCCAAGTCATGGAATTCTAGCCCATAGTAAAACATGAGCCCCCTCATGAAGGGATCCATCGGGAAGCCTAAACCCCGATGGAGGTGAGACACGAACATGACGCTCTCGCCGGGCTCGGGAGTAGGAATAACTTGCCCTCGGGTAGGCAACCTATGCGAAATCTCGTAGGTTAAGTACCTGGCGTCTCTCAGCTTTAGCACGTCTTCTTCCGTGACGGAAGAGGGCATCCACCGGCCTCGTAGGTCGGAACCGGACATTGTCGAAGGTCGAAGGTGCCCGAATCTGGAGCCCTGGGTGTTGGAACTCGGGAGCGAGGGGCGGATTCGAGTGAGGATTAAAGGAAAAGAACATGCCTTGGTCTCATTATAAAGAGGAAGAATACCAAGAGCCGTCCCCATGACCGTTTGGAACCCACCTTCGATGGAGGGGGCGTGGCAACGGGCGCGGTTGGGTTACCCACGTCCGTATTTATGAGAATCCCGGAATAAGGGGAACACAATCTCTGCCTCGACAAGACGTGCCAAGGAAACCACTTCGCTAAACACGCTGAGGTGGCACAATAAAAACGATTCAAGAAAAGGCTTGGTAGTGGTGTGATGTCGCGCCACCAAATACGTTAGCAGATTGAACTTGTGTAATATTATTCTCTCTATGGTGGTACGTGGAATTTATTTTGCAGAGCCGGACACTATCCTGGTGTTCACAATCTTCTATAAATTATTCGGAGGAGGAACCCGCCTTGCAATGCCGAAGACAATATGCGCGCCGGACTCGTCGTCATTGAAGCCTGGTTCAGGGGCTACTGAGGGAGTCCTGGACTATGGGGTGGCCGGATAGCCGAACTATCATCATCAGCCGGACTCCAAGACTATGAAGATACAAGATTGAAGACTTCGTCCCGTGTCCGGATGGGACTTTCCTTGGCGTGGAAGGCAAGCTTGGCGATACGGATATGTAGATCTCCTACCATTGTAACCAACTCTATGTAACCCTAGCCCTCTCCGGTGTCTATATAAACAGGATGGCTTTAGTCCGTAGGACGAACAACAATCATACCATAGGCTAGCTTCTAGGGTTTAGCCTCCTTGATCTCGTGGTAGATCTACTCTCGTAACACACATCATCAATATTAATCAAGCAGGACGTAGGGTTTTACCTCCATCAAGAGGGCCCGAACCTGGGTAAAACATCGTGTCTGTTGTATCTTGTTACCATCCGCCTAGACGCACAGTTCGGGACCCCCTACCCGAGATCCGCCGGTTTTGACACCGACACTCCTCTTGCAGTTGGGTTCGGTCGACGAAGACTCCACCGGCTCGCTCTGGCAGGACACCCTCACAAACGGCACCCTGTAGATGCTCGATCCTTCAATCTCTGGTGGATGCTCCATTTGGGATCGATACTCCCACCACCGCTCCCTCACGATCAGATTCGGTGAATCTGTTTGCTCCATGGCCCAGAGGAGCGGCTCTATGTACTCCGGCATGACTCCCTCCGGGAGTATCGCCGCCTTTTCGCTCTATTGCAGATATTTGGCCACGGATGTCGCCGTCGTGGCTAGTTGGTCCTAGTTGTCAAACCAAGACTGTATCTCCAACATCCTAGCTAGCTTCATAGGGTCGCCGTCTGCGATCCTCACGTATCGGTTGTACTCCTCCATCGATCTACTTCTCCACAGCACCTTCACTCGCCGGCGGTGGTTTTTGAATGGAAGAGGAGAGGAGAGGCGCTGGTTTTGGATTAGAACGGGAGAGGAGCGACGCTGGTTTTGGACTGGAACAGGAGAGGAGGGGCGGTGGTTTTGAAATGGAAGAGGAGAGGAGCGGCGCTAGATTTAGATTGGAACAGGAGAGGAGCGGCGGTGGTTTAATAGGAGAAGAGCGGAAGAGCGACGCTGGTCTTGGAAGTATTTTTTTTGTTGTTTTGCGTATTTTGGGTCAAAGTTTGACCACGAACTGTATGTGACAAGCAAAATGTGAATGCATGTCACCAAAAATTGTATCGTTTGGTTCATATCTGAATGTACTTTCAAATTATATTATTTTTGCAATGTATGACATATATTTTATGTGCGAAAATCATGGTCAATTATGACCCAGAATAAATGGGATACTAGTTAATGTGGGGTCGCTTTCTTAATTGAAGGGTAAATTGATTTTGATTTTGATCCAGTCATAGCGCGCCGGCCCTCTCGCCCAATCCTAAATCACTGCCGCACGCTCCTCTCCCTCTTCTCCATTGCAAAACCACCACCTCTCCTCTCCATCATCTCCATTCCAAAACCACTGTCTCACCTCTCCCTCTTCTGATCTTCTCCATTGCAAAACCACCTCCTCTCCTCTCCATCATCTCCATTCCAAAACCACCTCCTCTCCTCTCCATCATCTCCATTCCAAAACCACCGTCTCGCCTCTCCCTCTTCTGATCTTCTCTCCAATGCAAAACCACCTCCTCTCCTCTCCATCATCTCCATTCCAAAACCACCTCCTTTCCTCTCCCTCTTCTCTATTACAAGACCATCGTCTCTCCTCCCATCTTCCAAACCTAGCACCGGACCTCTCGGAACGACATCTATGGAGAGGATGCAACAGCGAATCAGGCAGATCGCCGGCGGCGACCAGGCAAAGTTAGCCAGGTTGAAGGAGATCCTTAGTTGGTTTGACAATGAGTGGGATATTTCGAGAACGGTGCGGGCCATTTGGCAATGTATGAGAAAGAGCGAGACGGCGGCAATGAGGGAGGCGATGTACATGTACTCCTCGGCGGCAGTCACGCCGTAGTCCTCCGAGTTCATCGAGTATCTCCTATGGGCGATGGAGCAGACAGATTCGCCCGAGGCGACAGTCAGGCGGAGGTGGTGGGCGTACAGATCGAAGGTCGAGCACCCAGAGGATAACAAATCGATCGAGTATGGTGTGCCGCTCGTGAGGGTGCAGAGCCAGCCGGAGCCATAGGAGTATTCGTTCTCCCACCGCAAGAGGAGGCCGGATGGCGCGATGTCGCTTCCCCGACGTTCTCCACGGTTCCCTCGACACTCGCCTCTTTTCAACGGTGGCGGTAGGGTTTAAGGTAAGCTTCACACTAACATAATCTTCCACCTGCTCATGCTTACAATCAGTGTGACAGCTAGTCTCTGAGTACTACGCCAATCACCCTAAAATAGCTCTGGACCTTTGGGTCAAAGTTGTGACACAGTGTACAAATAAAGAAAAATAGATTGGTGCTTCTTTCAGAAAAGAGTACTCCCTAGAAAACTACCAATATAAGCTACTAGTATTTGGTTAGAGGATTTGCTGCCGAGAAAGATCCGTTCACAGAGAGCGCCACACATCCCACTGGTTGTGGTAGATGCCAATGCGTGCATGCAGCATGGTTGGTGTCGGTAAGTTTTACTTGGCACACCTCGCACTCTGCATATATGCCAGTTCCATACGTACATTTGTGCAGTTCCACCAAAATGCAGCTGAATAACCCTGTTTGCACAGATAATGAAAAAGCATGATTACATTATAGTGGCACTAGTTGATGAAACACACAAAATAAATAGAAGAAAATATTGCGACAGTATCATAGTATGCCATGCTGCAAGGGCGAGATGGGCCCTGCGATGCCTCATACGGTACGCCTCATACTGGACATCGTCCCAAGTCTCCCAGATACACCTTCTGACAGTGATGAACATCAGTGTACAGCAGTAGTACAAGGAGGCGCCTTGAGACATTCAAATGTCTATTTTTGTACATATCAACTAAAATTAAGCACCCCACTTTGCAGAAACGCTTAAACATTAACAATGGGACTAGTTGATGAAACATACTTTAACAAAGAGAAGCACTTTCTTTATCTACATTGGAAATGAAATGATAGAGATGACACTCGCTCTATTTTAACTATATTATTACTTCATTTTATCAGTGACACTGGGGTCGAGCAGGTGGCAAACAAGGTGTACCGTGCGTCACAGGGATGGAGGCCGGGGGTGCTTAGACTGGGATGCTGAAGCTGGCTCTTTCAGTCACCAACATGGATGTTTCAATTCATGGGACCTTTTGGTGCAGTTCACCTAAAATGAAGCAATGTTCTGTGAGCTAGCATCTTCTTCTTTATTTTTTTAAGAAAAGGGCTCCAGCCCCGATTCCATTTCCATCAGAAAACGAAACCCACAAAGCTTCTTCTTCATTAGTTGCAATAAAATTGAGCAACATCAAGGTTGATTGTGAAGCTCCTGGAATGCTCAACTATAATTTGGATATCATTTGTGCAGTTCAACTAAGATCGAGCGTGAAATGTATATCTCTGTTTGCACAAAAAAGGTGGAAAGGAGGGTGACTAACAAGTGATGAAACATGCATCAAATGAAAAGAAGCATGTTCCTTATCTGAATGGCAATCCTACAAGGACAGTAGCAATTTCTAAAGCAGTGACATTGCTAGATATTAGTGTGGGCATTAGGATTAACTATGACAACCGTTAAATATGACATTACTTTGGGCACGGGAGAGTAGGCGGACCAGGACAGTTGCATTTCTATCGAAAAGAACCAACTTATCTTAATGGGAAATTTTAGCAGGACATGTAAAGAAGTGCCATTGATTCATATTACTGGAGGCATTACATTGAAAAAAACATTGGTTTAATGTGTCCTTACTTTTAACAGTGCGACTGCTACATTTTACCAGTGGCATTACATAAGAGTGGCTCGGGGCAACAAACATAAGAACAGGATATCTGGGTTGGTCCCATTTTTGTTCGGTATAGCCACCTTATACTGTGTGAGGCTAGCAAATCTAGTGCTGCACTTACTCTGTTGACTTGTCCCCCAGTCCCCACTTTCTTTGCTTTTTCAACCAATAGATCGGGTTTATATTGAGTTTGTACTGCGTTTCCCTTTATTTCCCTATTAGACCTAGAGACCAGTTGGATAGCCAGTCTCTACTACTTTTCGCCCCCATTATTTCCTCTTTCGACCAAGTCCTAGATTCAGGTAACAAATCCTCCCCCACCCCCACCCCCTTTCTTCCTTGTTTGAACCAAGTAGTACTAGATTCGAGTGCATGAACTAGTTTTACCTCTTAAACATAAAAAAATTAGGTGGTTTTCGAACAGACGATCGATCCTATCTACAAGGGGGCCTGAGAAATAGTAAAAGTTACAAATGCAGTGATGTCAGGAGCTCGGGAAGTAGAGCAAGGCCGGTTTCGAAGGAAGTTAGACCTAATGGTCGCCGGGATGTCGCTAGGTGGGCGGCGGGAGGCCGGATCTGCCCACACTACAACAGCGAGGAAGAAGGGGTCGGAGGCCCTCCCTCACCAGCGGTGCTTGGCAGAGAACGGCAAGGCAGGCTGATCGGGACGCGCCCATCAGTGGGTAAGAGCCGTCGTCGAGGACGACCGCGTGAACGTTGCACCGTCTCACCTTCCCCGGTGGAGAGGATCCGGCTGGATCTATGACCAGCGGTGAGCAGAGAGAGAGAGAGTGTGTGTGGCCACCGCTGTCGTGTTTAGATCTGGAGAGGCCGAGACAGTGTGAAGAGAGCAACACTAGCAAGCAAGCGCGGAGGCTCCTGCCTATATAGTGGAGTAGTACTTAGTTTTCTTTTGTCTACTGAAGCCGGCTTGACCTCGTCAATGACTGTCGAGAAGTCTTCATGCACGTGGCCCAGAGGCGCAGTTGTCGTCATTTTGATCTGAAGCGCCGGATTATAACATATAACACGAAAAAATGCCACATGACAAGAAATCATAACCTCACTGCCCAAAGGAGACAACATGAATCCCGACGGACAAACTAGACGAGGAACAAAGCTCAAACTAAAGATAAACTCGTAGAAAAGGGGTCCGTTGATAGATGTCCTAATTAACATAGCCGGCTTGACCTAGATGGCAGCCGAGTAGTCACTGTTCGTGCCTGTGCCCCCAATGACTAGCCCAACTCAGTTGTCGCTGTTTAACCCTCGCAGTGATCCGAAGCACATGACACATAATTTTGCGAGATGACAAGAAACCTTTTTTTAGATTTCTCACCACAACTACAACCATGTACAACACAGCCTGCATGATATGTAGACGATAGCCAATCCAGGCGTGTCTGCTGGAGTCTGGTCACATGCATGGATGAACTGATCTTCTTTGTCTTGCAGGGATCGTCCAGGCACCAACGTAGTACAACACTTCTCTAGTACTATCGCTCGTCTTCCTCTTCTATTAAGTCACCCGACTTGCGGGGCCAGGAAGTGTGCCTATGGTCGGTTCTCAATTGCTGTCCCACATGTGTGTGCGAACGCAATATGACACCTGTTCCATTCGAAGAGTAGCGTGCCAGACCGACCGACCGTCTGGGGTGCGACGCGAATGCGACGGGCGTGCTGTATACTCGGTACTTGTGTACCGTCGTTTTCTAGATGCTTTGCTCCATGGCGCAGGCGCAATCCATGGATACAAAATTAGTATACTATATACTATTTAAAAGTCGAGGGCGAGGCTTTTCCTGCCCAGTAGGCGGCGGGACAGTTCCGCCTAGTCGGTTCGATAGAGACGCGAGAAGACGAGGGAGTAGGCTGCTGCAAACGTAGGGTTGTGTGATTTGACAGCGAGTTACTGCTGGACAGGTGGGGCCCCGTGATTTGACTTGCCTTTATCATTTTAACTGCGGCGCTAGGACCGGCGTGAGTCTCCCAATTCCTGACCACTTCCATATAGGTGCCTCTCCCAATGTCGTAGTGTAGAGGCTGGCTCTTGCATGAGAGCCCACTTCTCCACTTTTTCCTTGCCTCTCTTTCCTCCACATATGCAAAAATGCCATGTAAAGCGCACTATTGTACTTACTTGCTCCTATAGGTGCTTAATCTTGCCACATAGGCATTAAGTCTGATGTGGCAAGTTAATCAAGAAGAGAGAGACTAGTTTGGTGACCCAAGGAAGAAACGGTGCTAAGCGCGTGTACCTAGATGAAAAGACATTTTTGAGTCTATAGCTAATTAAATGAAGCAAACTTAGCAACACCAATTCATTGGAAGAGGTCACTCCTTGGCAAATGCAATAAATACTAGTACTCCATGTGTCCCATTATATAAGAACGTTTTTGACAGTACACTAGCTAGTGTAAAAAATGTTCTTATATTATGGGGCGGAGGGAGTAGGAAGAAAGAGATAGAGAGGAGTAAAAATACACTTATAGCCGACCTTGTTGTAGTATGAGTGACTAAGTGATGACTATGTATGACATGCCAACATCAGATAGCCTAACACACTGTGTTAAATCTCCAAGGGCGCGACCACGCGAGCGATGCAACGGTCGTGGTAGGCGCGACCATGATATGGGCTGCTGGCAACCCTTGGATCTGAGATCAAACGGTCGCATGCTAAGTTGCTGAAAATTTTAAGAATAACCCTCCAGGATAGGATATTCACCCATAGGTCTAGAATCATGCCATGCAACCGTTCGATCTCAGATCCAAGGGCTCTCGGAAGCCCGTATCATGGGAGAATGGAAAGCCACTGCCCTGCCATTCGCACGCTAGCAGTTCGCTCCTACTCTTTCCCGCAAATCCTTTAATACTATGGCGGTTCGCTCCTAGTTGTCCCGTCCATTCACATTACGGCAGTTCCACTAATCCTAATCCTCCTCCCAAATCCATGGCGTCCCAAATCTCCCCGACCGGCGGTGAGTACAAGGTTAGAACATCACCGGCGATGAGTTCGACGTCATCTACACTCGTACTTCCGTGACGGTGAATTGATGCCTTTCTCGCTTCAGACGCATGTTCGAGAACTCACATGATGAGTGGGTCGCTGGGCTAGATGTTGAGTAAACCACAGTCGTGGGACCAGAGAAGGATCTAAAGGACGAAGAGAGGAAGAAGCCCGCCGTGATCCAGGTTTGCGTACATAACGTTTGCTTGGTCTACCACATATGCCATGCCGACGTTGAGTGCCAGGATTTTCAGAACTTCCACGAGGACAAAACAGTCAAATTTGTTACTGTAGACTTTAAGAACGACAAAGAAGTCATGCGTCGGATAGGCCTCATTGTAGGAAACCCCTTGGACCTCCAGAAGAATTGGTTGGTGCCCTTTCGTCAGCCCTCAATGCTGACCCTGGCAGGAGCCATGGTTCATCCTTCCTACCGCCAACTGGAGAAACCTCATTACACGTTTCATCATCATGCATGGAGCGGAATGTACTAGATATAAACCTCATCCAGTATGCTACAATGGATGGCTACCTTTGTTTCAATATCTACAAGGGTTGGATGAAGAGCAACAGCCAAGTTGGCGGTTCAAGCAAAGAAGTATCGGCCAAGAGGAAGAGGGACAAGGACGAAGTCGAGGACGTGGACGAGGACTCCGAGTAAGGTGGCAGTGTCGTTGCTCATGGCGGTTCTAAACTTCTAATGCAGTGTCTACCGGATTAGTTGCATAGTTTAATTTCAGGTGTGCTTAGTTTAATTTGAGGGGTGTGTTGTGCTGAGCCCCCAACAAAACTATGTTATGTTTCTTCTCGTTACTTTAACTCTTCAGTATGTACATACTAGTACTAGTATTTCTTTAGTAGAATTTAGCATCCCAATTAAGCACGTACTAGCTTTTTTTAATAGTACTATATGCATAATTTGGCGACGAGCGCTCTCTATATGTACCACCTTTTTTTAAAATTTCAATTTTGCTCCATGGCGCAATCCAACGATAGTGGAGTACTACTATACAAAAGTATACATTTTTTAAAAGGCTAGCATACTGTTCATCACACACACACACACACAGATATATATATATATATATATATATATATATATATATAGCCAGTTAAATTCTCAACCTAGAATGACGTGCATGCCATGTAGTAAACCGATCAGGAGGAAGTATAGTAAAAGTGAGGTGATTTTACTGAGCGATCGGCGGGGGAGCATGGCCTGTCATGCGGTCCCACGTGTCATGATGTACCAAGCCGATGCGCGTGTCCCTCTTGAGGCAGAAGCAATACTAGTACGTGGTTTGAGATGATGTCGAACCGAAGTGTGAAATAATGGTTGCTTCGTCCGTCTGGGAAGGTGCGGCATTGTGATTTGACGTCTCATTGCTCATTACTAACACTGGGCCGGTACGAGTGGGGTGCATCCCCCCTGCTGTTCTGCACTGTTATTTGGTGCTTGACACGTCGACCCGGTTGCACATGAGATGACCCCCACATCCTTTGTCAAAATAAACAACACCCCGATCAATGCATTTCACTATTCCGTGCAACGGACGGGCACCTTACTGTTGGGGAACGTTGCATAAAATAAAAAATTTCCTACGTTCACCAAGATCAATCTATGAGTTCATCTAGCAACAAGAGAGAGATGCATCTACATACCCTTGTAGATCGCGTGCGGAAGCGTTGAAGAGAACGGGGTTGAGGGAGTCGTTCTCGTCGTGATCCAAATCACCAGAGATCCTAGAGCCGAACAGACGGCACCTCCACGTTCAACACACGTACGGTCAGCGTGACATCTCCTCCTTCTTGATCCAGCAAGGGGGGAAGGAGAGGTTGATGAAGATCCAGCAGCACGACGGCGTGGTGGTGGATGCAGCAGGGTTCCGGCAGAGCTTTGCCAAGCTTCTGCGAGAGGAGGAGGTGTAGCAGGGAGGGGAGGGAGGCGCTAGGGTGTTGGGTGCGGCTGCCCTCCCACCCCCCTCTTTATATAGGGACCCCAGGGGGGGCGCCGGCCCTAGAGATGGGATCTCTAGGGGGGCGCCGGTCAAGGGGGGTGGAGTGCCCCCAAGGCAAGTGGAGGCGCCCCCTCCGCTAGGGTTCCCAACCCTAGGCACAGAGGGGTCCCAGGGGGGCGCACCAGCCCACTAGGGGCTGGTTTCCCTCCCACTTCAGCCCATGTGGCCCTCCGGGATAGGTGGCCCCACCCGGTGGACCCCCGGGACCCTTCCGGTGGTCCCGGCACAACACCGATGGACCCTGAAACTTTCCCGATGGCCGAAACTGCACTTCCTATATATAATTCTTTACCTCCGGACCATTCCGGAACTTCTCATGACGTCCGGGATCTCATCCGGGGCTCCGAACAACTTTCGGTTTGCTGCATACTCATATTCATACAACCCTAGTGTCACCGAACCTTAAGTGTGTAGACCCTACGGGTTCGGGAGACATGCAGACATGACCGAGACGGCTCTCCAGTCAATAACCAACAACGGGATCTGGATACCCATGTTGGCTCCCACATACTCCTCGATGATCTCATCGGATGAACCACGATGTCGAGGATTTAAGCAACCCCGCATACAATTCACTGTGTCAATTGGTACGTTACTTGCCCGAGATTCGATCGTCGGTATCCCAATACCTCGTTCAATCTCGTTACTGGCAAGTCACTTTACTCGTACCGTAATGCATGATCCTGTGACCAGACACTTGGTCACTTTGAGCTCATTATGATGATGCATTACCGAGTGGGCCCAGAGATACCTCTCCGTCATACGGAGTGACAAATCCCAGTCTCGATCCGTGTCAACCCAACAGACACTTTCAGAGATACCTATAGTGCACCTTTATAGTCACCCAGTTACGTTGTGACGTTTGGTACACCCAAAGCACTCCTACAGTATTCGGGAGTTACACGATCTCATGGTCTAAGGAAAATATACTTGACATTGGAAAAGCTCTAGCAAAACGAACTACACGATCTTGTGCTATGCTTAGGATTGGGTCTTGTCCATCACATCATTCTCCTAATGATGTGATCCCGTTATCAATGACATCCAATGTCCATAGTCAGGAAACCATGACTATCTGTTGATCAACGAGCTAGTCAACTAGAGGCTCACTAGGGACATATTGTGGTCTATGTATTCACACGTGTATTATGATTTCCGGATAATACAATTATAGCATGAATAAAAGACAATTATCATAAACAAGGAAATATAATAATAATCCTTTTATTATTGCCTCTAGGGCATATTTCCAACAGTCTCCCACTTGCACTAGAGTCAATAATCTAGTTACATTGTGATGAATCAAACACCCATAGAGTTCTGGTGTTGATCATGTTTTGCTCGCGGAAGAGGATTAGTCAACGGATCTGCGACATTCAGATCCGTAGGTACTTTGCAAATATCCATGTCTCCATCTTGAACATTTTCACGGATGGAGTTGAAACGATGCTTGATGTGCCTGGTCTTCTTGTCAAACCTGGGCTCCTTGGCAAGGGCAATAGCTCCAGTGTTGTCATAGAAGAGAGTGATTGGCCCCGGCGCATTGGGTATGACTCCTAGGTCGGTGATGAACTCCTTCATCCATATTGCTTCATGCGTTGCCTCCGAGGCTGCCATGTACTCCGCTTCACATGTAGATCCCGCCATGACGCTCTGCTTGCAACTGCACCAGCTTACTGCTCCACGATTCAACATATACACGTATCTGGTTTGTGACTTAGAGTCATCCAGATCTGTGTTCAAGCTAGCATCGACGTAACCCTTTACGACGAGCTCTTTGTCACCTCCATAAACGAGAAACATGTCCTTTGTCCTTTTCAGGTACTTCAGGATATTCTTGACCGCTGTCCACTACTAGGGAAAAGCCTATACATATAATCTTAGCAGCAGTGCGGCTCAAAAAGGAGCGCTGCTGCTAATTAGTAGTAGCGAGTGTGCGGGAAACTCGCTGCTGATAAGTTTTTAGCAGTAGCGCTCTCTGTGTAAACCGCGCTGCTACAAATATCCACCGGCGGTGTTCACCGAGCTCCATTTAGCAGTAGCGCCGTGACCCGAACCGCGCTACTGCTACGGATGTAGTAGTAGCGTGCTTTTACTGGGATCGCTGCTGCTACATTTCAAATTGGCAATTTTTTTGTCATTGTTAGCAGTAGCGCCGTTGCTCAAAGCGCGCTGCTGCTAATTCTTTAGCAGCAGCGCGTTTCTTCTCCCGCGCTACTGCTAACCCGCACCAACCCACCACCTTTCCCCACCCGTGCCTCCCCTCCCCCTCCTCTCTTCCCTTCCCCCTACCTCCCCCACATGCTCCCACTCTCACTCTTCTTCTTCCTCAATACTTCTCCCCCATTACTCTTTCTCTTCTATCCACCTTTCTCTCTCTTCATTACTCCTACCTAACTACACCACCTCCATTAATGCATCTCCTTTCTCTTTTTCATTTCCCCTCCACTAGTTGAAGTTGTCTCCTCCCAAATTAGCTAGCAGGTAGATGTAGCATTTAGTTAAGTGACCTATTTGCCCCCTAACTAGATCTATCTTTGTCAAGAAGAGCTTTGTGCACTTTTGATCTCCCTACAACATCATCTCCACCGTGTGCTCGATCTCGATCGAGATAGAGGTGATGAAAATTTCATGCTTTTGCAAAATGAAAATATGTTTATGTGTGTGTGATATGTTTGTGGAAATTGTGTGTGTGGCACGCCAAATTGTGCTTTTGAGTTGCCTATGTTTTGCCGAAATGTCAATTTATTTCCGTTTCGGCGAATTCCGGGCAAACTCTAGATCCATATATGTCCTATTTTTAGGGAAGGTCATGCCAAATTTTTGTATGACTTTGATGCATGCATGCATTTTTATAATCAATTTGTTTATTATTACCGTGCAGAGTTGACGATGGTCAGTGGAACGATGGTGGACAGGTGGTTGCGGTCGGCGGTGCAGGAAAATGCAAAGGAATAGTTTGGCTCGACCCCCATGACAATGGTCGTGTCGAAGCGCACCTACTCATGACTGGTTTCATGGATGGCTATACGTGGTGGATAATTGAAGATGAGGATGATGATGTTGAGGATGCCGACGGGGCAGGCAATGATGACACGGGGCAAGACGAAGAGATGATCGATAATGGTGGTGGGGAAGAGGCCGGACATGCCGGCGGAGAAGGGGCCGGACATGGCAGCGGAGAGAACGACATGGACTCCACGCAGCAGAGTTCGTCGGTACTAAGTACAATCGTGCGGGACCCTCATGTTCAAGCATTGCTTCGCAAGGAGACGAGTACTGAGAGAGCTGCTTCTAGAGAGGAGGCTAAGCTGGAGCAACTGGTGGTAGACTCGAACACTCCATTGTATGATGGTTGCAATCCTGAGGTGACCCGCTTGAGTTTCACGCTCCAACTCCTGAAGACGAAGGCTAAAAACAAATGGACCGACACTAGCCTCGATGAGCATCTCAAGTATCTAAAGGATGTTCTTCCCGCGGGTAATCTATGTCCTACTAGTGTTGATGAGGCCAAGAAGATCGTGTGCCCTCTTGATCTGCCACACGTTAGATACCATGCATGCATCAACGATTGCATAATTTATCAGAAGGAGCATGCGGAAAAAACAAGTTGTCCGGTGTGCAATGCTTCTCGATACAAGAAGGCCGGGAAGAAATGTCCCCAGAAAGTTGTATGGTACTTACCGATCACTCCCCGTCTCCAGAGGTATTTTGTAGATCCCAAGGAAGCAAAGCTAATGCGCTGGCACGCGGAGAGGAAGAAGCCCGACGATGGAGATGATCCAAAGCTGAGACACGTGAAGGATGGATGCCAGTGGAGAGTGTTGAACAGCTTCTATCGGTATTTTGAATGTGATGCAAGGAATATCGTGCTTGGCGCGTGTACCGATGGCATGAATCTGTTTGGCAACCAGAACACCAACCATAGCACATGGCCCGTGTTTGTATGGATGTACAACCTCCCCCTGGTTGTGCATGAAATTGAAGTACATTCACATGAGCATGCTTATTCAAGGGCCAAAACAACCAGGAAATAATATTAATTTGTATTTGGGACTACTTCAAGAGGAGTTAGACACGTTATGGAAAACACCCGCCAAGACATGGGACGCCAGCAAAGGTGAGTATTTCAACATGAGAGCCGCGCTGATCACGACAGTGCAGGACTATCTCGGTTACGGATATGTGGCAGGCTAGGTGTGCCATGGATATTGCGGATGCACGCGGTGCATGGATGATATGACATTTCAGCAGCTAACGTCAAGGAAAGATTGTCACATCCCTAGCTTCTGGTACTGCATGGTGTTTGCATCTTGTTGCATCATGTTTAAATTCTATTTAAATTGAAATGGGGATTGATCAAACCCTAGCATCAGAAAGAATTCAACTAGGTTCAAATAAAAATCATTTTCAATGAATCCAAAATGCCCTTTGAAAATGTTCATCATTTTTGATAAAGGTGAAAACCACTGCCAACAATGATGGACATATTTTTAGATCATCCTGGATTTTTGAATTAAATCATATTTATTTGATTTGGGGCATTTAAATTCTATAAATAAGTTTAAATACTTCAAAAATTCTGAAAACAGACGAGGGCCTCTGAAATAACTCTGTTGCTGCCCACAAATTTTTTCAGGATTTATAGAGTTGGTTTGGGACTAAAACTAAATCAGAAACAAACCACAAAAATTAGAAAAAGAAAACTGAAACAGAAAGAGCAGGAACCATACCTGCCAGCCCACTTACCTGGCACTTACCTAGCAAAGTCCACCTGGCCTGGCACTGTAGCAGCCCAGCCGGGCAAAACTAGCCCAGCCCACTAGGGGCTCCTCCCTGTCGTCTTCCACCTCCTGCCAGTGGGCAGGAGGGCGTGTGGCCGCCGTGCGCGCACACGCGCCCCGGCCACCTCCTGCTTGCCGCTCCCCCTCAACGCCCGGAATTTCTCTGGTGGTGCCACGCACCTCCCTGCCTCTCTCCCTCACCCTTCTTCTCTCATTCCCCTCCTCTGCTCTCTCCCCGCACGCGCCCGAGCGCAGCCAACGCCGGCGACGAGCACCACCACGGCCATAGCCATCCCTGAGCCTCTCCAACGCATCCCCGAGCTCCGCCTCGACACCCTCGCCCTCTACATCGAGCTACACGTCGCCGGGAGGCCTGCTCCGGCCTCACCGCCGTCTTCTTCAACCTCAGGCATCCGAGATGCCACCGACCAATTTGTCTGCCCCAGGTCGTCCACGAGCAAGCCGAGCCCCTCCTCGAGTTCACGGTGAGCTCCTCGACCGTTTCCCCCTCGCCCCGTGGTCTGCTTCTCGCCGTAGATGCCATCCCCATGAGCTCCGAAGCTCGCCGGCGAAATGCTTTGTTGCTGTCGTGGTTACAGACACCATAGCTCGAACCTGAGCTCGTCATCGTGCTCGGGTTTCTCCCAAAATTCGAACTCAGCCGCTAGCTCGCCTTGCCGTGCACCGCAGCGCCGTAGCCGTCATTGACCGAACTCCAGCCACCGTCGCGACCTCCGTTCCGGCTATCTCCGGCCACCCTAGCTCCATCTGTCGCCACCTCTGGATGCGCGGCACCTTGAGCTCCCCGTAGACGCAAACCACGCGCAAAACCGAGCCCCGTAGCAGTTTTCCGGCGAGTTTCCGCCGCGGTTTGAGGTCGCCGCCGACCATACTCCGGCGAAGCTGACATGGCACGTCATTAGCGGCTAACCACCCGCTAATACCGCCACTAACTAACCCCTAGCTCACTTACAGACGGGCCCCATAGCCCTTAATTAACCTGGATTAGTTTCTGACTAGGATTAGATTAACTCTAGTGGGCCCAGGCTGTCAGGTTTGACCGGCCCAGTCAGCTTTGACCTGGCCCCACTGGCCAGCCTCTGCTCCTGCCTTGTTACACTGACATGCGGGACCCACGCGTCAGGTTTGACCATGGCTGACCGTGTTCACCTGCTGAGGTCAGCATGACATAGTGCTGACGTAATAAAGCTTTTCTGGTGTTTTTGTTAATTCAGGAATTCCAGAAAATGTTTCAAACTTGTAAAAATCATAGAAATTCAACCGTAACTCGAAATGAAATAAATTATATATGAAAAATGATCAGAAAAATCCAATCTATCCATATGTACCATTTTCATGCTTGTTAGAACAACTTATAGCTGCTGTTTAGCACAGATCATATGAATGGCATTTAAATAATCACATGTGGAGTTTGAATTTGAACCTAGGGTTCAAACCAAATCCATTTAACCTGGTGCTAGTTGCATTAGCTCAAATCACAACATATTGCCATGTCACACTCATGCATCATATTGTTGCATTGCATTGGTTGTGTTTTTTCTCTGTTGCCAGTGTTTGTCCCCTCTCGATAGACATGGTTCCGACGATGAGTTTTTTGACTGTACTTCCGACGATGAGTTCGATGACACCAATGAAGAACTATATTATCTTCAGAAGTGCCAGGCAAGCAAAACCCCCTTGTTCATTTCGATACAATCCTACTCTCTCGCCCCTGCTCTCTTTTACTGCATTAGGACAACACTGATTCATCTGTTACTTGTTGCGGTAGCTGAACCCCTTTATCCTTTGCATGACCCGTCATTGCCACCGTAAATAGATGAAACCCACTAGCATGAGTAGGAGTTGTTTGAGCCCTGATGTGCCTACTCATTCATGCTTGTTTGTCATGCCTGCTACTGCTTAGAGTTGAGTCAGGTCTGATTCATCGGGAATGAATCGGAGGTGTGTGTACAGGTCCTACTGTCTGTGAGCTAAGTGTGTGAACACGATTTGGTAAAGGTAGCGGTGAGAGGCCATGTATGAGTACATGGTGGGTTGTCTCATTGAAACCGTCCTCAGGAACTGAGTTGTGTGTTTGTGATCCATGAACAGTTACTACCACACATTGGGTTCCGGTAACTCGACCCCTCTCGACTTATTAATCAACATGATCTCTGTCCAGGAGTTGCAACTAGTTTCTGGTGTTTGTAGGCAGTGTTAGTAGTCTACCAAGTGGCACCCGGTACAGGTGGGCTTGGGACAGACTAGGCACAGTGGCACGGTGTACCAAGTGGCACCCGGATGGTGGGCTTGGGAACCCTGCTCACATCGTTTGGGGCCGTGAGCGACACCCCGACCGGATCTCCTTGCGGATGGAACCCGAATAGGCGATAAACCTGGATGAGAGACTTGTGTGGTTAGTCAGGTCGTGGCCGACACCCTCGCTGGGCTTCCGCTTGAAGGTTGCCGAGTACATGTCGTGTAAACGGTGGTAAGTGGTGAGAGCGTGTGTGAAGAAGTACACCCCTGCAGGGTTAATATGATCTATTCGAATAGCCGTGTCCGCGGTAAAGGACTTCTGGGTTGCCTGTACAGTTCATAGACAAGTGAAAGTGGATACTCTAAAATACGCAAGATAAGCGTGAGTGCTATGGATGGCGTTCTCGTAGGGAGACGGGGGCGGATCCATAGTGGTGTATTGATATGGTGAATATGTGGACTCGTGTGCGCCACCTCAAAGAGTTACATTGCAGTCGTAGTTCAGGATAGCCACCGAGTCAAAGCTGGCTTGCTGCAGTTAAACCCTACCATCCCCTTGTTGATAATGATGCATATGTAGTTAGATCTGATGTAAGTCTTGCTGGGTACATTTGTACTCACGTTGCTTAATTTATGTTTTTGCAGAGAGACTTCAGTCTCGCTAGTAGTACCGCGTGGACTTCGACGTTTAGCTTGTTACCTCAGCTACGATCTTGTGCCCTCGGCAGGATCTGGTAGATAGTCAGGCTTCTCAGCCTTTTCATTTGTAGATGTCTGTACTCAGACATGTTAAGCTTCCGCTTGTGCTTTGACTTGTGTGCTCTGAATGCTGGGTCATGAGACCCATGTTTGTAATATCTCGCTCCTCGGAGCCTATTGAATAAAATACTTGAGTTGTAGAGTCATGTTGTGATGCCATGTTGTATTTGCACATATCGAGCATATTGTGTGTATGTTATTGAAATGCTTGGTATGTGTGGGATCTGACTATCTAGTTGTTTATCCTTAGTAGCCTCTCTTACCGGGAAATGTCTCCTAGTGTTTCCACTGAGCCATGGTAGCTTGCTACTGCTCCGGAACACTTAGGCTGGCCGGCATGTGTCCTTCTTCGTTCCTGTGTCTGTCCCCTCGGGGAAATGTCACGCGATGAATTCCAGAGTCCTGTTAGCCCGCTACAGCCCGGTTCACCGGAGTCCTGCTAGCCCAGTGCTACAGCCTGGATTCACTCGCTGATGACCGACACGTTCATTGTTGGGTCATGTATGCCTGTCCCTGTAAGTTAGTGCCACTTTGGGTTCACGACTAGCCATGTCAGCCCGGGTTCTTTGTCATATGGATGCTAGCGGCACTATCTTATACGTGAGCCAAAATGCGCAAACGGTCCCGGGCCAGGTAAGGTGGCACCCGTGGGAATACCGTGCGTGAGGCCGCAAAGTGATATGATGTGTTACATGCTAGATCGGTGTGACTTAGGATCGGGGTCCTGACAGCTTTGGTATCAGAGCTTGACTGCCTGTAGGATTACCAAGCCAAACTGGTCGAAGTTGAGTCTAGAAATTCTTTAGTTATATAAGGGAATTGATTGTGGGATGGAACGTAAGGCTCTTTTTACTCCTTTACCTTATGTCTTTCTGATCTGAGTCACCCTCTTCTTCTCTACGGGGTTAAGGAACTAGGCTTTCTCTTCTTTCTATCAGGATCACGTGTTACTAATCCGTAGACTTATAAGATTGATGGATTTAAGCCTATGTTCAATTCCTACTACTTCCGTATGATAACTGTTGATCTCGAAACCTTGATATTGTGCTTCTGAGTGGCTATGCCACCATTTTTGTAGCATGTCTCCAATCTTTCGAGCATTTACAGCCGTTATGCTGTCCGAGTCATCCCAGGTTTCTAAATAGTCTGAAGCATTTGCAAATCCTTTCCTCCCGTTTCGATGTTCTTTTGGTTAGATTAACCATACTAATCGGTGGGTTGAGGTACTCTATTGCCTCGACATAATTGTTGGAATCATTAATATGACCCTAGGTGTCTTAGAGTACCACCTAGTAAGCTAGCCATGATTTGTGTTCCCAGTGTGATGATTCTGGCCTTTATTCTCGAAAGCATCCCGTGATGCCATTTAGTTGTAGGTATTCTACTCCTGGGTTTTTGAACCCGAGATTCACCCTACCTACTTCTTGTTGGTAGTATTTGCTAGTTCCTTTAGGTTATTAGTAACCTTTGCGATAGTCCTCGAGGTCCGTGGTATTTCCTTCTTCCAAATACCATGAACCATTCTTGGCAGAAGTTCTTTTGAACCGAAAGATCACAACAAAAGTGCTCTCGATGAGTTCTCCATTCTATATTGTGAATATGCCAGTCCTTCCTCTTTAGCATGGGTTATCCGGAAGAAATATGTTGAACTTGTTCGACATACTAGCCTATGCATCCACAACTCAGAAAGATATATGTTCCTTTGAGTTGTCCCTCTTTTGTTGTATTCCGATCCTTGTCTATCAGTTGATAGCCAAGTTTATGTCGTGCATTCGTGTTATCGATGCCTATTATTCTTGTGGTCCACCGAGCCATTCTATTCCGGAATGACTAGGAGAAACAAACTCCAGAACCTCATCCATACCCAGGATTGGGTCAAAGTAGTTGTAATCCGCAAATCAAAATGCCAATCCAGCTTTTGATCCATTCTACCTTGGAGTATTACCATCTTTATATCAAGAATGTCATGGGAATTGCACACCATCCTATGAACTCTTGACACAGTGATACTTCTTGCCATCATTGTTCATTCCTCGGTTACATGTTGTTGTAACCGGAATGCCGACAAGTGAACTGTGATGTGCGAAATCAATACTCCAAGCAACTTGTTGCTTGGTAGTTAATGGACAATACTCTCACTCTTAGCGTGTTGGTTGTTGAACCATCACCCTAAGGTTGATCATGCCACCTAGTCCATTTTCCCTGGTGCACCCTTCGATCAATGAGTTAGGATTGTGTCAATCCCTCGCTCTGTTGATCATATCGTCTTGCCCTAAAAAGAGAGATTGTTCTCGAGCTTAGTAACATATCGGTGGTTCATGATTTTCCGAATATCTTCTTGGAAGTATCACCAGGTCGTCACCTGGCCGCTATGTTGAGTTTGTGAGCAAGTTGGTTTTCTGTAACCACCCCTTCTCCAAGAATCCGTGTTGGATACCCCGAGCTAGTTGGTTAAGCTAAACAACAACTTGGAGAGTTGGAAGATAAAAGCTTGTCCGACTCAGTTCATTCCAAAGGGATATCTTTGTGTGTGTTGAAGAAAGATGATATCTTCATTGATTGATCCTCATGGTCAATTACTGGATCTATTATGTTATCCAATCTTTGATTTGAGTATGGGCTATCGTCAAATCAAATCAGAACCAACGATATTCGTAATGTTGTCTTACTAGTGGTTGTCTCCTCGAGCATACACCATTACATCCTTTGGTCTGACCAATGCTATCACCGTGTTCACACAATTGTGGAACTCCAATTATATGGAAACCTGGATGAATTGTTGTTGAGCCCATCAGCAACATTATTATCTTCTTCATGATCTGTATTGAACATCCAGCTAGTATTGGAAACTTTTATAAGTGTTATCTTCATGACCCGTTCGTGAAGCATATGTTTGGACGAAAGAAGTGAGTCCCTCTAATTCATGTGCATTTGATGCAAGTTGCTGCCATGAGTTTGAGAAGGCTTGTTTTACCTCCTCCGGAATCATCCCAAGTCAGTCATGCACGTGCAAGTATTCTATGGTCTGTTAGACTGATCATCTTCGTTCCATATGAACTTCGTAGCACACTAAGCCACTGATTGATTTGTTCAAGGAAAATAAGTCTAGCGCGCGTAAAGACTTCGAAATCCTTGATGATGGTTCTCCACCTGAACTCGGTAGTGTTTTATTATAAGACTACTACGTGGTCATGCCTGTCTTGGACAACGTGTTCACATGTTTGTAGCAGAACCAGCTCATGTTTTGGAGCTTGCTATCGCAGTTCATTTCCCGAGAATCTCGCAACGTCATCTCGTCAATTTGTGTTGCAAACTATCTTCTTTCTTTCTAGACTCGATGAGTCTGTAATACCCTGACACCAACTAGATCTGAATCTCAGGCAGATATGATGGTTGGAATATTTTCCCAAGATCTATAATATTGGTCTCTGTGTAACCTGGTAAAGTGGATGTCGTGGCCGACACATCCAGCCGGAAGACCTATTACTGTAGTATCTTGATTGAGAAAGTTGGCCACCTCCCCATAAGGACCTCGCATGATTTACTCCCTAGCTGTTCCTTATGGAATTTTTTTTGTGTTTCCGAAGTCCGACCTTTTACCTGATGTTCTAGATATCAAACCATATCTACGAATGGATTATGCTAGCACATCAAGGAGCACATTAGAAGCGGAGTGCTAAATGTCTCTCGGTCGATCCTCCAGATTTTGTTTCCTTGGCGTAGTCAAGGTAAAGTCTGAGAAGGTGTTATCTTCCTTTGCATCTGCATTTTCCACCGGTATTCATCATGGTAGTACGTTGTGTTGCCAGGATCCTTGACACGGATATTGGTAAAACCTTGATGGATATGGCAATGCCTAATTTCTTGAGAGCACGCACAAGCGCTAGGTGTTAGCACCGGCACTAACTGGGATTGATCCCAGTTTTCTTCGGTTAGGATATAACTTTTCAAACAGTGGACCCACTCTCTACTGTTGAGCTTCTCCCCAGTTACTAAAATCATCCCCTATGTTGTTTTCAACAAGGTAATCCACATCATCCATTCTAGTCCGGGTATGCCATCTTTTTGTCCCCCGCCAAATGATCGATTGTGATTTGCCTTGGGCTGGTATAAAGAGTTTCACTGATCTTTGTATCAAAGTAATTCTTTTGCCACTTCAAGGATAAATCTATGAGGCACCTCTCCCAAGGTGCCCCGTTATGGGATCATGGCAATTTGTCCTCGCTAGTTGAAAACCCTTGTCAAACTGTCTCCTCCGTCCTTCCCGATGCATGTTGCCTCTCAGCTCCAGAGATGCTTCCATGTCTCCCTCCGAGAGTTGATCCTGAGTTGATTCGATCTCCGAGAAGATCGACCCTTCTAGAGTTTTTCCTTTCCTCTCGTTGTCATGTGGGTTGGAGTTCTCAGAGCAACACATCAAGACAAAGATGGTGATCGATTCAACGTTCTTATGAAGTGCAACCTGGATCGTGAAGATTGTGTTAGTTTGCGTCCCCCTTCATCTTACCCTACGCTTGAATCTCGGGACGAGATTCTTGTTTAGTGGGGGCGAGATTGTCACATCCCTAGCTTCTGGTACTGCATGGTGTTTGCATCTTGTTGCATCATGTTTAAATTCTATTTAAATTGAAATGGGGATTGATCAAACCCTAGAATCAGAAAGAATTCAACTAGGTTCAAATAAAAATCATTTTCAATGAATCCAAAATGCCCTTTGAAAATGTTCATCATTTTTGATAAAGGTGAAAACCACTGCCAACAATGATGGACATATTTTTAGGTCATCCTGGATTTTTGAATTAAATCATATGTATTTTATTTGGGGCATTTAAATTCTATAAATAAGTTTAAATGCTTCAAAAATTCTTAAAACAGATGAGGGCCTCTGAAATAACTCAGTTGCTGCCCACAAATATTTTAAGGATTTATAGAGTTGGTTTGGGACTAAAACTAAATCAGAAACAAACCACAAAAATTAGAAAAAGAAAACTGAAACAGAAAGAGCAGGAACCATACCTGCCATCCCACTTACCTGGCACTTACCTAGCAAAGCCCACCTAGCCTGGCACTATAGCAGCCCAGCCGGGCAAAACCAGCCCAGCCCACCAGGGGCTCCTCCCTGTCGTCTTACACCTCCTGCCAGTGGGCAGGAGGGCGTGTGGCCGCCGTGCGCGCACACGCGCCCCGACCACCTCCTGCTTGCCGCTCCCCCTCGACGCCCTGCATTTCTCTGGTGGTGCCACGCACCTCCCTGCCTCTCTCCCTCACTCTTCTTCTCTCATTCCCCTCCTCTGCTCTCTCCCCGCACGCGCCCGAGCGCAGCCAACGCCGGCGACGAGCACCACCACGGCCACGGCCATCCCCGAGCCTCTCCAACGCATCTCCGAGCTCCGCCTCAACACCCTCGCCCTCTCCATTGAGCTACACGTCACCGGGAGGCCTGCTCCAGCCTCACCGCCGTCTTCTTCAACCCGAGGCATCCGAGATGCTGCTGGCCGATTCGTCTGCCCAGGTCGTCCACGAGCAAGCCAAGCCCCTCCTCGAGTTCACGGTGAGCTCCTCCACCATTTCCCCTGGCCCCATGGTTTGCTTCTCGCTGTAGATGCCATCCCCATGAGCTCCGAAGCTCACCGGCGCCATGCTTTGTCGCCGTCGTGGTTACGGACACCGTAGCTCGAACCTGAGCTCATCATCATGCTCTGGTTTCTCCCAGAATTCGAACTCAGCCGCTAGCTCGCCTTGCCGTGCACCACAGCGCCGTAGCCGTCGTTGACCGAACTCCGGCCGCCGCCGCGACCTCCGTTCCGGCTATCTCCGGCCACCCTAGCTCCATCCGTCGCCACCTCTGGATGCGCGGCACCTTGAGCTCCCCGTAGACGCAAACCACGCGCAAACAGAGCCCCGTAGTAGTTTTCCGGCGAGTTTCCGCCGCGGTTTGAGGTCGCCGCCAGCCATACTCCGGCAAAGCTGACGTGGCACGTCATTAGCGGCTAACCACCCGCTAATACCGCCACTAACTAACCCCTAGATCACTTACAGACGGGCCCCATAGCCCTTAATTAACCTGGATTAGTTTCTGACTAGGATTAGATTAACTCCAGTGGGCCCAGGCTGTCAGGTTTGACTGGCCCAGTCAGCTTTGACCTGGCCC
The DNA here is from genome assembly GCF_018294505.1 of Triticum aestivum. Lineage (NCBI taxonomy): Eukaryota > Viridiplantae > Streptophyta > Magnoliopsida > Poales > Poaceae > Triticum > Triticum aestivum. The sequence continues at coordinate 353,337,696 of NC_057804.1, read as the reverse complement.
CCCTGGTCAGCCTCTGCTCCTGCCTTGTTACACTGACATGCGGGACCCACGCGTCAGGTTTGATCGTGGCTGACCGTGTTCACCTGCTGAGGTCAGCATGACATAGTGCTGATGTCATAAAGCTTTTCTGGTGTTTTTGTTAATTCAGGAATTCCAGAAAATGTTTCAAACTTGTAAAAATCATAGAAATTCAACTGTAACTCCAAATGAAATAAATTATATATGAAAAATGATCAGAAAAATCCAATCTATCCAAATGTACCATTTTCATGCTTGTTAGAACAACTTATAGCTGCTGTTTAGCATAGATCATATGAATGGCATTTAAATAATCACATGTGGAGTTTGAATTTGAACCTAGGGTTCAAACCAACTCCATTTAACTTGCTGCTATTTGCATTAGCTCAAATCACAGCATATTGCCATGTCACACTCATGCATCATATTGTTGCATTTCATTGATTGTGTTCTTTCTCTGTTGCCGGTGTTTGTCCCCTCTCGATAGACGTGGTTCCGACGATGAGTTCGATGACACCAATGAAGAACTATATTATCTTCAGAAGTGACAGGCAAGCAAAACCCCCTTGTTCATTCCGATACAATCCTACTCTCTCGCCCCTGCTCTCTTTTACTGCATTAGGACAACACCGATTCATCTGTTACTTGCTGCGGTAGCTGAACCCCTTTATCCTTTGCATGACCCGTCATTGCCACCGTAAATAGATGAAACCCACTAGCATGAGTAGGAGTTGTTTGAGCCCTGATGTGCCTACTCATTCATGCTTGTTTGTCATGCCTGCTACTGCTTATAGTTGAGTCAGGTCTGATTCATCGGGAATGAATCGGAGGTGTGTGTACAGGTCCTACTGTCTGTGAGCTAAGTGTGTGAACATGATTTGGTAAAGGTAGCGGTGAGAGGCCATGTATGAGTACATGGTGGCTTGTCTCATTGAAACCATCCTCAGGAACTGAGTTCTGTGTTTGTGATCCATGAACAGTTACTACCACACATTGGGTTCCGGTAACTCGACCCATCTCGACTTATTAATCAACATGATCTCTGTCCAGGAGTTGCAACTAGTTTCTGGTGTTTGTAGATAGTGTTAGTAGTCTACCAATTGGCACCCGGTACAGGTGGGCTTGGGACAGACTAGGCACAATGGCATGGTGTACCAAGTGGCACCCGGATGGTGGGCTTGGGAACCCTGCTCACATCGTTTGGGGCCGTGAGCGACACCCCGGCCGGATCTCCTTGCGGATGGAACCCGAATAGGCGATAAACCTGGATGAGAGACTTGTGTGGTTAGTCAGGTCATGGCCGACACCCTCGCTAGGCTTCCGCTTGAAGGTTGCCGAGTACATGTCGTGTAAACGGCGGTAAGTGGTGAGAGCGTGTGTGAAGAAGTACACCCCTGCAGGGTTAATATGATCTATTCGAATAGCCGTGTCCGCGGTAAAGGACTTCTGGGTTGCCTGTACAGTTCATAGACAAGTGAAAGTGGATACTCTAAAATACGCAAGATAAGCGTGAGTGCTATGGATGGCGTTTTCGTAGGGAGACGGGGGCGGATCCATAGTGGTGTATTGATATGGTGAATATGTGGACTCGTGTGCGCCACCTCAAAGAGTTACATTGCAGTCGTAGTTCAGGATAGCCACCGAGTCAAAGCTGGCTTGCTGCAGTTAAACCCCACCATCCCCTTGTTGATAATGATGCATATGTAGTTAGATCTGATGTAAGTCTTGCTGGGTACATTTGTACTCACGTTGCTTAATTTGTGTTTTTGCAGAGAGACTTCAGTCTCGCTAGTAGTACCGCGTGGACTTCGACGTTTAGCTTGTTACCTCAGCTACGATCTTGTGCCCTCGGCAGGATCTGGTAGATAGTCAGGCTTCTTAGCCTTTTCATTTGTAGATGTCTATACTCAGACATGTTAAGCTTCCGCTTGTGCTTTGACTTGTGTGCTCTGAATGCTGGGTCATGAGACCCATGTTTGTAATATCTCGCTCCTCGGAGCCTATTGAATAAAATACTTGAGTTGTAGAGTCATGTTGTGATGCCATGTTGTATTTGCACATATCGAGCATATTGTGTGTATGTTATTGAAATGCTTGGTATGTGTGGTATCTGACTATCTAGTTGTTTATCCTTAGTAGCCTCTCTTACCGGGAAATGTCTCCTAGTGTTTCCACTAAGCCATGGTAGCTTGCTACTGCTCCGGAACACTTAGGCTGGCAGGCATGTGTCCTTCTTCGTTCCTGTGTCTGTCCCCTCGGGAAATGTCACGTGATGAATTCCAGAGTCCTGTTAGCCCGCTACAGCCCGGTTCACCGGAGTCCTACTAGCCCAGTGCTACAGCCTGGATTCACTCGCTCATGACCGACACGTTCGTTGTTGGGTCATGTATGCCTGTCCCTGTAAGTTAGTGCCACTTTGGGTTCACGACTAGCCATGTCAGCCCGGGTTCTTTGTCATATGGATGCTAGCGGAACTATCTTATACGTGAGCCAAAATGCGCAAACGGTCTCGGGCCAGGTAAGGTGGCACCCGTGGGAATATCGTGCGTGAGGCCGCAAAGTGATATGATGTGTTACATGCTAGATCGGTGTGACTTAGGATCGGGGTCCTGACAAAGATGGCGGGTCTGGGAAAATTGTGTACATGGGGCATCGAAGATGGCTTGAACAGGACAACCCGTGGAGAAACCGTGGAGATCTATTCAATGGTCACGCTGAGCATCGAGGACCTCCACGTAAGCGGAGCGGTGCCGAAACCGATGAGTTGTTGAAAAACTAGAAGGAGTGCCCCGCGCCGGGAAAGACGATGAGAACGAAGCCGGAGCCGCTGCTAAAGGTATGGAAGACGAGGTCTGTGTTCTGGGACTTGGAGTACTGGCACAAACTCGATACACCTCATTGCCTTGATCAAATGCATATCTGTAAGAATGTCCTTGAGAGCTTGCTCGCAACACTGATGAACATGCCGGATAAGACCAAGGATGGGTCGAAGGCAAGAAAAGACTTGCAAGATTTGAAAATTAGGGAAGATCTGCACATGCCGCCCCGTAAAATGTCAGACGAGACAGAGACGGAGACAGAGGCACGGGAGAAGAAGGGCAAGAAAATAAAGAAAGAGGATTATTGCCCCCCTTCTTGCTTCACCTTAAGTCAGGCTGAGATCAACACCTTCTTTAAGTTCCTTACCGGAGTCAAAGTTAGTTCCAGTTACTGTGGCAAGATAAGAAGATATCTAGACACGGACAAGAAAAGGTTCAGCGGGATGAAGTCTCATGACTGTCATGTGATGATGACGCAGATACTACCTGTTGCCCTTAGAGGGATAATGGACAAGCACGTCCGTGACACGCTTATTGGTCTCTGCAACTTTTTCGACGTCATCTCTCGAAAGTCGATCAGTGTGAAGCAGCTCCAAAGGCTATAGGAAGAGATCGTTGTGATACTGAATGAGCTTGAGATGTACTTCCCGCCCGCGTTCTTTGACGTGATGGTGCATCTGTGTGTCCATATTGTGGATGACATAATAGACCTGGGGCCGTCATTCCTGCACAACATGATGCCATTTGAGAGGATGAATGGGATCATCAAAGGATTCGTTCGTAACATGTCCCGTCCGGATGGAAGCATCGTCCAGGGCTATTTGGCACAAGAGTGCATCTCTTTCTGTGAGAATTTTCTATATCGCGCAGACCAGCTGCCTGGTGTTAGTGTTGGTTTGCCCGTTAACAAGCACGATGGGAGGCTCGAAGGAGATGGTCACTACGATGGTCGCAGGGAACTGCACGTGGCATACTCAGATCGACGCAGCGACTTTGACAGAGCAAACTTGGTAGTGCTACAACACAAAGATGAGGTAGATCCTTTCGTGGCACTGCACAAAGAAATTATCGCAAAGAAGTATCGCGACCGGTGGGTATGCAGGACGGACGCCGAAGTTACTAGAGAGCACAACTCCACTTTCTTGCATTGGTTCAAAGAGCATATTATTGCTAATCCTCCGGAGGAGGGCTCTAAGGACGGATTGCTCATATACGCCTTAGCACATGGCCCCTCGCCCAACCTCGTAACCTATCAGGCATATGATATCAACAGATACACGTTCTACACGGAGGCCAAAGATATGGACAGTGATGATCAGAACTTAGGGGTGACATGGAATGCATGACCGGCAACGACAATGGCGCAACTGAACGATTTTATGGAGGGGTCGAGGAGATCTGGGAGCTTGACTACTCTGGACTGCACAACACGACGATGTTCCGTGTCAGATGGGCTAAGAATGTCGAAAGAGAAAGCCGGATTTTCACTACCATGACTATACCCGACGCCAAGAGCGCTACCGTGAACGCTATCGCAAAAAATGAGCCATGGGTACACGCTAAGCACGTGACACAATGCTTCTTCATAACTGACCCGCGCAATCCCAGCCGTGTTGTCCTGAGGAGAGGCAAAAGGAACATCATTGGAATGGATGGAGTCGCAAACAAGGAAGACTATGATCAGTACGGCAACCCAATGAGGGAAGATGACGATGATGATGAAGTATACGTCAAAAGAAGAATCAATACTACATTACCTAAGAAAAATCGTACTCCATGGAAAAGGCAAAGTCACAATGAGGGGCTCAATTATTCTTTGACGAACAAGAAAGGAAAGAAGCTGACTCAAAACCGAAAACGTCAGCACTGAGGAAACTTATGTTATCGGTCAAATGATGTAATATATATATATGTTACTATTTTGTATACACACTTAGCCATTATTATGCATGGGTCCAATGATATGTAATATATATGTTCCTATTTTGCATACATATTTAACCGTCAAATGATGCAATATATATCGCCCTCCCTTCGTTCACTGCCCTCGGTAAATAAAAGTGGGATAAAATAAAGGAAAAGAAAAAGGAAAACTCGCAGTAGCGAAGGTAGTAGCAGCGCGTTTTGCCTAAACCGCTACAGATACTGAAGTTAGTAGAAGCGAATTTCGTATAAAGCGCTACAGCTACTGAAGGTAGTAGCAGCGCGTGTTGTCCAAATGTGCTACTACTACATCCACTTAACCCAAAACTCTCACCCGCCCTGCTTCATCCCGCCTTTTCCCCCCAAAAAATCCCCACTCTCCCCCGTCGCACCGCCGCGCCCGACCCGACCCTGGCACTCGCCCCCGACTCCGGCGCCGGTGCTAGCCCCCGACCCCGGCGCTCGCCCCGACCCGGCTCTCGCCCCCGACCCCGACCCCGGTGCTCGCCCCCGACCCGGCCCTCGCCCCCGACCCCGGCGCGCTCGCCCCCGACCCGTCGGCCCTCACCTCCCTCCTCTCCCCTCCCGGCCGTCGTCGGGCCTGCCTCCTCGCTCCTGCACCCTCTATAAACCCCCCCTCACTCTCTGCTAGGGTTCTTCGGTTAATTTACTTAGGTTTTAGTTAGGGCAGTGTGTTAATTAGGTTATCTATTTAGTTATGAATTTAGCTAGGTTTCAAAATTTGAACTGGACATGTGATATGTGCAAATTTGAACTGGACATGTGATATGTGCATATGTCATGTTTTGGACATGTCATGTTTGGAAAATGATCCGAGTGGCCTATGTTACACCGGAATGTTGATTCATTTCCGTTCCGGTGGATTTCAGGCGCTCGATATGTCCATTTTTTAGCAAAGGTCATGCCGAAATTTCCCGTGAATAAAGGCATGATTTTGTGCTACATAGTTGGCATATCGAGTGCTGGCACATAGATTTGTTTTTGTGTCATTTCTCATTTATTCATACTTTTAGAAATAAATGAGGACACTTAATCATAGGAAACATGTCGAACAACGAAGAAACTGGGCCTTTTGACCAAGATGCAGACAAGATGGATTATGAGGGTGAACAAGAGTACCTCGACTATTTGACTACCAAGCAAGGTTTGCAGGTCGGCCTCGATGATGGTACTGACGCCGACATCGACACCGACAGTGCCAGCACCGATGGCGGCACCAAGACCGGTGGGGAAGGTACCGGCGGGGAAAGTACCGGCAGGGAAGGTACCGGCCCCGATGCCGCTACCGAAAAGAGGAAGCATAAGAAGCAGAGGATAAGAAAACCTAACAAACTAGGGATTGGATGACTTGTGATCACAAAGATGGCACTTGTCAAGTTTGAGCCGTTAGAGCCGGAAGAACCTCACAAGTGCTATGGGAACCAAGTAGGATGCATCCTATGGGAATGCGCAAGCATCAACGACGATGACTTAAGGAGTAAAGAACATTTGACGCAGTTGCTCCTAACAAAGTTGCACAAGAGATTCAAGTTCCCCGACCGGGATGATAACATAGAACAACCATGGGATGATCCAAAGATGAAAAAGATTAACAATCACGTCATGGGCATGTTCAGCAATGATTTGGCCTCCTGGAAAACGAGGGTGAAACGAGCTATTGAGGCTAATGAACCCCTGTCCAAGATTCTGGAGGAAAATCCGACACTTACGGAAGAGGAGTTCGAAAATTTCAAGGACACTTGCGCTAGCAAGGCATCCAAGGCTAAAGCTGCAAAATTCAAGAGCCTTCAGCAAAGGAACACGGGGAAGCATCGCCTCGGAAGCCGTGGCTACCTCGGTAAAAGGCCCGTATGGGATAAGGAGGACACGGAACGTGAAGCCGCGGGTCTCCCAGACCCCTTCGCGAAGTTCACCAACCCCTTGGAGCATGACTTCATCAGGGCACGCTACAAGTGGGACAAGGAGAAAAAGGTTTTTTACACGGACAAGATCATGAGGAAATTGATTAGACTAATGGAGAAGCAACACCAGCTTGCAGCCGAAAGCCCTACTTCTCCGATGAGGCCCAGGTGGGACACCCCTCTCAACCGGGCCTTGAACGAACTTAAGGGACTCCCTTTGGATCAGCGGCCGCAATATGGTCGTGTGCACGGCGCTGGAGACGGCGCCACGTGGAAGGTATTTTACAACAAGGGCCCGGAGGCCAAGAAGCTGAAAACGAAGTTTAGTTAGGCGGACATCGACGCGAAGGTGAAGCTTGCGGTTAAGAAAAAAGCAGTTGAGGACGCGAAAAAAGCAGCCGAGGACAAATATGAGTTGCTACAGCAGGCAGTCAATGCAGTTGTAACTGCCTGCAGAAATGATTTCGCTACTAACTTGGTTCCAGTTATCATCAACTGGGCGAAGGAAAATCCAGAAAAGACGGTACATGATTTCCCGATGCCAGTTTCGTCGGGAGCAACACCATGAACAACAACACCATCGCACCATCACTTACTCACGCAACCGGGCCTCCTCTCGTAGCCGCTCCCACTCATAGCAGCCCGTCCTCAGTCTCAGGCGCGCTAGGTGGGACTTCGTCTTTGGCTGAGCTTGACGCCATCACGGTAATTACATGTCGCACCAACATATATATATATATATATATATATATATATATATATATATAATATTCCATTTTTGTTGCCTTTCGGTTGTTTTACGCCACAAACATACCCTTGTAGATCACCTTGTAGATCGCGTGCGGAAGCATTCAAGAGAACGGGGTTGAGGGAGTCGTTCTCGTCGTGATCCAAATCACAGGAGATCCTAGCGCTGAACGGACGGCACCTCCGCGTTCAACACACATACGGTCAGTGTGACGTCTCCTCCTTCTTGATCCAGCAAGGGGGAAGGAGAGGTTGATGAAGATCCAGCAGCACGACGGCGTGGTGGTGGATGCAGCAGGGTTCCGGCAGAGCTTCGCCGAGCTTCTGCGAGAGGAGGAGGTGTAGCAGGGAGGGGAGGGAGGCGCCAGGGTGTTGGGTGCGGCTGCCCTCCCACCCCCTCTATATAGGGACCCCAGGGGGGGCGCCGGCCCTAGATATGGGATCTCTAGGGGGGGCGGCGGCCAAGGGGGGTGGAGTGCCCCCCAAGGCAAGTGGAGGCGCCCCCTCCCCTAGGGTTCCCAACCCTAGGCGCAGAGGGGGCACCAGGGGGGGCGCACCAGACCACTAGGGGCTGGTTCCCCTCCCACTTCAGCCCATGGGGCCCTCCGAGATAGGTGGCCCCACCCGGTGGACCCCCGGGACCCTTCCGGTGGTCCCGGTACAATACCGGTGGGCCCCGAAACTTTCCCGATGGCCGAAACTGCACTTCCTATATATAATTCTTTACCTCCGGACCATTCCGGAACTCCTCTTGACGTCCGGTATCTCATCCGGGACTCCCAACAACTTTCGGTTTGCTGCATACTCATATTCATACAACCCTAGCGTCACCGAACCTTAAGTGTGTAGACCCTACGGGTTCGGGAGACATGCAGACATGACCGAGATGGCTCTCCGATCAATAACCAACAGCGGGATCTGGATACCCATGTGGGCTCCCACATACTCCTCGATGATCTCATCGGATGAACCACGATGTCGAGGATTTAAGCAACCCCGTATACAATTCCCTTTGTCAATCGGTACGTTACTTGCCCGAGATTCGATCGTCGGTATCCCAATACCTCGTTCAATATCATTACCGGCAAGTCACTTTACTCGTACCGTAATGCATGATCCCATGACCAGACACTTGGTCACTTTGAGCTCATTATGATGATGCATTACCGAGTGGGCCCAGAGATACCTCTCCGTCATACGGAGTGACAAATCCCAGTCTCGATCCGTGTCAACCCAACAGACACTTTTGGAGATACCTCTAGTGCACCTTTATAGTCACCCAGTTACGTTGTGACGTTTGGTACACCCAAAGCACTCCTACGGTATCCGGGAGTTACACGATCTCATGGTCTAAGGAAAAGATACTTGACATTGGAAAAGCTCTAGCAAAACGAACTACACGATCTTGTGCTATGCTTAGGATTGGGTCTTGTCCATCACATCATTCTCCTAATGATGTGATCCCGTTATCAATGACATCCAATGTCCATAGTCAGGAAACCATGACTATCTGTTGATCAACGAGCTAGTCAACTAGAGGCTCACTAGGGACATATTGTGGTCTATGTATTCACACGTGTATTACGATTTCCGGATAATACAATTATAGCATGAATAAAAGACAATTATCATAAACAAGGAAATATAATAATAATCCTTTTATTATTGCCTCTAGGGCATATTTCCAACACTTAATTGCTCCTATAGGTGCTTAAGCTTGCCACATAGGCATAAAGTCTGATGTGGCAAGTTAATCAAGAAGAGAGAGACTAGTTTGGTGACCCAAGGAAGAAACGGTGCTAAGCGCGTGTACCTACGTGAAAAGACAATTTTGAGTCTATAGCTAATTAAATGAAGCAAACTTAGAAACACCATTTCATTGGAAGAGGTCACTCCTTGGCAAATGCAATAAATACTAGTACTCCCTGTGTCCCATAATATAAGAATGTTTTTGGCACTACACTAGTGTCAAAAACGTTCTTATATTATGGGACGAAGGGATTACGAAGAAAGAGATAGAGAGGAGTAAAAAATACACTTATAGACAACCTTATAGCCAACCTTGTTGTAGTATTAGTGACTAAGTGATGACTATGTATGACATGCCAACATCAGATAGCCTAACGCACCGTGTTAAATCTCCAAGGGCGCGACCACGCGAGCGACGCGACGGTCGTGGTAGGCGCGACCATGATACGGGCCGCTGGCATCCCTTTGATCTAAGATCAAACAGTCGCATGCTAAGTTGCTGAAAATTTGCAGAATAACCCTCCAGCATAGGATATTCACCCATTGGTCTAGAATCACGCCATGCAACCGTTCGATCTCCGATCCAAGGGCTCTCGGAAGCCCGTATCATGGGAGAATTGAAAGCCACTACCCCGCCGTTCGCACGCTGGCAGTTCGCTCCTACTCGTCCCCGCACGTCCTTTAATACTACGGCGGTTCGCTCCTAGTCATCCCGTCCATTCACATTACGGCAGTTCCACTAATCCTAACCCTCCTCCCAAATCCATGGCGTCCCAAATCTCCCCGATCGGCGATCAGTACAAGGTTAGAACCATCACCGGCGATGAGTTCGACATCATCTACACCCGTTCTTCCGCGACGGTGAAAGGATGCCTTTCTCGCTTCAGACGCATGTTCGAAGACTCAGATGATGAGTGGGTCGCCGGGCTAGATGTTGAGTACACCACAGTCATGGGACGAGAGAAGGATCTAAAGGACGAAGAGAGGAAGAAGCCCGCCGTAATCCAGGTTTGCGTGCATGACTTATGCTTGGTCTACCACATATGCCATGCCGACGTTGAGTGCCAGGATTTTAAGAACTTCCTAGAGAGAAACCTAGTCAAATTCGTTACTGTAGACTTTTGTAATGACAAAGAAGTCCTACGTCAGATAGGCCTCGTTGTAGGCAACACCTTCGACCTCCAAAAGAATCGGCTGGTGTCCTCTCGTCAGCCTTCAATGCTGACCCTGGCAGGAGCCATGGTTCATCCTTCGTATGGTAAACTGGAGAAACCTCCATACACGTTTCATCGTCATGCATGGCAGCGGAATGTACTAGATATAGACCACGTCCAGTACGCTGCAATTGATGGCTACCTTTGTTTCAATATCTACAAGGGTTGGATGAAGAGCAACAGCCAAGTTGGCGGTTCAAGCAAAGAAGTATTGGCCAAGAGGAAGAGGGACAAGGACGAAGACGAGGACGTGGACGAGGACTCCGAGTAAGGTGGCAGTGTCGTTGCTCATGGTGATTCTAGTGCAGTGTCTACCGGAATAGTTGCAAAGTTTAATTTCAGGTGTGCTTAATTTAATTTGAGGGGTGTGTTATGCTGAGCCCCCAGCAGAACTATGTTCTCTTTCTTCTTGTTACTTTAACTCTTCAGTAAGTACATACTAGTATTTCTTACATTTGATCTTTTAGTTCGTATAGTACTACCACTCGTTTATTCACATTATATACGTACAATATATATGGCCAACATCATATAGCCAACAGTTTAGTTGTCAAAGAATTTCAGGGTGCTTAGTTTTGTCAAAGAATTCCAGGGTGCGTAGTTTTACTTGAGGGGTGGGTTGTGCTGGACACCATTATTGTGACTAGCCTTTTTAATACTACTATATGCATAATATGGCGACGAGCGCTCTCTATATGTACCACCTTTTTTTAATTTCAAGTTTTGCTCCATGGCGCAATCCATCGATACTACTGTTTTACAAAAGTATACATTTTTAAAAGGCTAGATGGCGGGGCAGTCTAGCTTGGTTGGTTTCACAAGAGGTGAGGGCCTTTGTGATTTGACGGCTCATTACTGCTGGAAGGCGGGGCCTTGTGATTTGACTGCTCGTATAAATGCGCCGACGACCTGATCGAGGAGGAGCAAAGAACCGTGCGGTATACTCAAGTTTTCCACCGGAGTAGTACTGTGACGGAGGAGCACGAAACACGGAAGCCCAGTGCCATATGGCGATAAAAATGATCTAATTTGCTAGTCATATCATTGTTAACATTGTTCTATTCATTCCCTCAAAAAACAAAAACCATTGTTCTATTCATGCCTCGCAGAGAACGTGACACGTGCGGTGAAACACCCGAAGCAAAAGATGAAACACAACAGCAAAAGAAGAAGGAAGATTATCACCCCAAATGATCTAATTCGCCGCGGAGTCATAACTGCTTCTTCATCGCCTCCACGACCTCCATCTCCTTGCGCGTCTCCTCCGCCATCTTCTTCACTCTGTCCATGACGCGGGATTTCTCGACGCGAGTCTTCATCATCTGTTCCACGGCCGCATTACGTACCTTGACAGCAGCCGGGTGCTTGATGCGGAGCTTTGGCAACTCCTCCTTCTGTTCCATGACGAGGGCCTCCAACATCTTCATCGAGGAACTACTATCCTCATGCAGCTTCTTCCAACTGGCGTTCTTCTCCTTCAACAGGTCGATCTCGTGGCAGAGCTTCGCCTTGTCCTCCTGAAGTCGCAGGATTTCGCCGGTCGCCTTCTTCTCCGAGGCAATGCTCTTATTCAGCAGCATCACCAAGCCGGCGGTCAACTCCCCCTGCTGATTGAGCTCAGCGGGCATGTCTTCGAGGCTCTCCTTCAGCAACTCCGTCAAGCCTTGGATGAACTCCTTTTGCTTATTGAGGTGCTTATTGAGCTGATCGGGCATGCCGTCGAGCGATAACGACTCCAGCTTCGCCGGCTCGGCATGTTCGCCTCCGCGGCTAGGGCGCTCCTGGGAGCCATCGCCTGCCCGTGAGAGATCTTTCGAGGTCTCTACGTGGCGCCGACCCCTATCTTTTTTTTCGTAGCCTTGGTTGCCGCTCCCTTGTTATAAGTACTTCTCGACCTAGAGCTCTGCTCACCGGCCATGGCAACGATGGACGAAGAAGAAGCACTTATGAGGAGGAAAGGTAGAGTAATTTTTGGTTAGGTAGTTCCCCTTTTTATAACCTAAGTACTAGCACTAGTAGTACTAATACCTGCATAGTGGGAACACGTTCAGGTTTGGTACGTAGTACTAGTAGGTGTGAGCAGGATTTCGAATGTGATGGGAACAAGGTAAAGATTAATTGATGGTTTTGGTTTCGAGGCTCGAAACGGCTCCCGATGAGTTTAGTGGAACATAAATTTCGAGTAGACTACACTGCTCAAACGCATAAATATTATGTTACTATCAAAAATTGGCACAAAATATGAAGGAGACCAATGGAAGTACTACTAGCAACCCACAATTTAACTACTCGCATGTGCGCAGTGGAGTAATAATGTCTTTCTTCCGCCCTCACGTCCACTAAATTTGCGTGCGCTGTATTAATTGACCTTCAATGAAGTGAACAACTTTACACGCGTCAAATTATCACATGGGGTGGATCTTGGTACAAAACTGCGTCCGCCCGTGTACCCACGTGTGCGTGCAAGGGAATGAGTGCATGCGTGGCGTGCGTGGACATCTTCGCTTCGTGCATGTACCGCCAGTATGGCTTAGGGAGGATGAGTACATTCTTCTGGAACCAGCAACACGTCACTGTGATCAATCCACGCAAGGAGGTCGCGACAACGCCTCCACATGTGCCACGTGGCTTCATGAACTGTAAGAGAGACACTGTGTAGCGTGCCATTGGTATTCTAATTTACGTGTTTTGCACATACTCGAAGTACTAGTAATTTACATGTGCATTGCACGCATCAGATTTTACAACCAAATTATGAATAAATACCATACTATAGCATGTAAGCTCTTAGTCATATATGCGTGATGTAGCCCTTCGTTTAATTTTTATAGTTCATCTCATTCTAAATCAAATTAGTTTTTATAAAAAAGCTAAAAACGCGTGAATAGGAAAAACATGGGATTATAGAGGAATGTCGTCTTGAATCCTACAGGATTGTACGAGTGTTTGATTGTGCATAGAAAAAACGCAGAATTCTTTCAAAGAGGTTTGAGTGGATGGAATGTTTCCTATGAAATCTAGTGCAAATGAATCATATGAAAAAAATTCCTATGGTTTACAATCCTACGAATCAAACAACCAAGATAGGAAAAGTTCCTAATGATTATAATCCTCCAAAATTCCTTTGAGAATCCTTTGAATCAAAGAAGCCCTCAATCTATTTTATGATTCATGGAATTGTGCGTTGTAAAGCATAAAGTAAAAACAAATAATGGCAATTCAACTAGAAAAATAGTTTGGGCAGTTATGATACGGAAGATTCTAGAACAAAAGATAACCACTGTTGTTTTGAGGTTTGTGCATTATGCTTAAGTTCAACCATGGAGTTTGCTAGATTGTACATGTGGCAAAATCCGGTGGGGGCTAGAAGATGGTGCGAGGGGCCGAGTGGAGGGAGACTATGAAGGAATGCACAAGTGCGAGATCGATATTTAGAGAGAGGGGGCGAACACGTGCGCTGTTGCACGTAGTGGTGGAGCCATGAAAAATAAATGAGCTAGGGGGCCAAGCATTGCTAATCCTTTACGAGGAGGGTCAATTCATGAAATTAAACCTTTTTTAGCAGCAATTGTCTAATGATCACATTCATATTAGCCTTGATATATAGTGATGTTAGGGGGGGGGCAGGGCCCTTACTGCCCCCTGTCTTCGCCATTGTGCACGCACCTGAGAGATGAAGCGGAAGGCATGGATGATGAGAGGGGGACGTTGGATATATAATTAATGTGGGTGTATTAGCTATTTATGTTAATCCTATATAGAGAGGTATAGATTGATCAATGTGGACATGGGAGAGGTATAGATTGATCGATGTGGACGTGGGAAAGAGGGTGCGACCTCACTGGATATATCGATTGATCAGTTTGTGTGGAAAACTATGAAAGACCTAGCTATATACACACATACATAGAGGAACATCGATCGTTGCGCATGCACGCGTGAGAGATAAAGAATGCCCGGTATGATGAAGAGGGGGATGTGTGTGGGTGTGTGCCTTCATGGGACACCGACCTGAAGAAAAAGATTGCATGCGTGCGATAGATAATGCCGACTGGTAGTGTGTGTGCATGCATGCACGAGAGAAAGTTAGTGGTACAATTATAAAGAGAAGACTACTGTGTGGGTGTAAAAGAATAGGTGAGGTCATAATCAATGTAAAGTTGAATTCAAATATTTAAATAAGAGATCCTGATGTTTGAAACCCATGCATACATGAATATAACGGAGATCTGCGCGGTGTGGTTTGGAAACAAGGTCAGACTAATTTGAATTTGAGATAGCGATGGCAGACATCATTTGCCCATGTCGCATCCGTGCATGTAATTGGAGATGATGGGCGGCTTTCGCATCACATATCTATATCTATACCCTATATATATTATATTATATATATTTTTATATTGTGTGCGGGTAACTTTAACTTGGAAGATGGTCGTTGGATGAGGCGAATCTGATGGTCCAAAGATGGCAAATTTGAGCACTATTGGCCGTTGGATATCATTTAGATTCCACCAGATTTCGCCACATGTATAATCTAGAAGACTCCATGGTTGAACTTAAGCATAATGCACAAACAATAAAACACAAGCACTTCTTATTTGTTCTAGAATCTTCCGTATCAGAATTGCCCAAATGTTTTTCTACATGATTTGCCATTATTTGTTTTTACTTTATGTCTTACAACGCACAATTCCATGAATCTTAAAATAGATTAGCTTTCTTATAAAAACTAGATGATTTTGAATGAAATGAACTATAAGAATTAAACGAACATCTACATCATGCATATATGACTCAAAGCTTGCATGCTATAATGTGGTATTTATTCATAATTTGGTTGCCATATCTCATGCGTGCAATGCACATGTACCTGTCTCTAGTCTAAATGGTGTTTGTGTGTGTGTTGTGCGTGTTGAGGTGCAAATTGTCTTTTTTGGGGGTACATGTTAAGGCTGTTCTTCCGAAATTTCAAACCGCGCCTTGTTATGCTGAAAATTGAAGCTAGCGTCTATGTCTATCGTGTTGCGAAACTCCTGCCTCTTCAACCCGCGCCTTGTTAGCCCGAAATATTTAAGATATATCTTTGTCTCGTTGTGCTCCGACAACTCCCTCCATCTCAACCCGCTCCTTGCTATTCCGAAATTACAACGCGCGCGAAAACTCCCACCTCCTGTGATATCCCGACACGCGAAATGCCCGTGGTACCCCTGAACCGAAAGAACCATCTCAAATCGGTGGGGGGTACTTTTGTAACTTACCCCACATTTCGGACAAGCGCGTCTCTAAGCCATGGTTCCCCACTGCCATCCCATCTGCCCACCCATTCGTACACCGAGGCCGTGAAAACCCGCGATGAAACCCCACACCCTGCTCCGTCCGCCACCCAGCCGGAGCCTCTTCCCCGACGACGTCGTCCACAACAACACCTCGACGTCCCTCATCCACTATACCGGATGAGGATCCGTCGTCGATCTCATCGTCCCGCCGGTTCAGCCACCCCGTCCTCCACCTCCAAGGAGCTGCCCCGACGTTCCCCTCATCTTTCACGCCACCTCCATTCCCACACCGCCGTCTTCATCTGCACCAGCGGAAGAGCATCATCATCATCGTTTCCTCAGATGAAGTTGCGGCCTAATCGGTGCCACCAAAGACATTGTACACTAATCGCCACCTTTTCTTCTTGATTCAATGTCATGGTGCTGTCGGCGCTCGGTCCCGAGCCGACACGGCGCGGCACCATCCACGGCGGCATCGCCGGCCACTTCCTCCATGGCGTCGCTCCCTTGGCGGCGACGTCCACATCAGTAGGAGTTGCTGCTGCTTTAGCTCTCGCTCGCGCTGCTGCTCTGCTCTTGCTCTGGGTCCCCTGCCTGGTCTGCTCTTGCTATTGCTCTTGCTCGCACTGCTGCTCTCGCTCTTGCTCTTGCTTGTGATGTGATACGTCTCCATCGTATCTACTTTTCCAAACACTTTTGCCCTTGTTTTCGACTCTAACTTGTATGATTTGAATGGAACTAACCCGGACTGACGCTATTTTCAACAGAATTGCCATGATGTTGTTTTTTGTGCAGAAAACAAAGGTTCTCAGAATGACCTGAAACTCCACGGAATATCTTAGAATAAATAATAAAAAATCCTCGCCAAAGATGAAGACCAGGGGGCCCACACCCTATCCACGAGGGTGGGGGGAGCCCCCCCGCACTTGGGCGCGCCCCCTACCTCGTGGGCCCCCTGGTGGCCCTCCGACGCCAACTCCAACTCCATATATTGGCTTTCGGGGATAAAAAAATTAGAGAGAAGAAATCATCGTGTTTTATGATACGGAGCCGCCGCCAAGCACTAATCTCTCTCAGGAGGGCTGATCTGGAGTCTGTTTGGGTCTCGGGAGAGGGGGATTCGTCGCCATCGTCATCATCAACCATCCTCCATCACCAATTTCATGATGCTCACCGCCGTGTGTGAGTAATTCCATCGTAGGCTTGCTAGACGGTGATGGGTTGGATGAGATTTATCATGTAATCAAATTAGTTTTGTTAGGGTTTGATCCCTAGTATCCACTATGTTCTGAGATTGATGTTGCTATGACTTTGCTATGCTTAATGCTTGTCACTAGGGCCCGAGTGCCATGATTTCAGATCTGAACCTATTATGTTTTTATGAATATATGTGTGTTCTTGATCCTATCTTGAAAGTCTATAGTCACCTACTATGTGTTATGATCCGGCAACCCCGAAGTGACAATAATCGGGATCACTCCCGGTGATGACCATAGTTTGGGGAGTTCATGTATTCACTATGTGCTAATGCTTTGTTCCGGTTATCTATTAAAAGGAGGCCTTAATATCCCTTAGTTTCCAATAGGACCCCGCCGCCATGGGAGGGTAGGACAAAAGATGCCATGCAAGTTCTTTTCCATAAGCACGTATGACTATATACGGAATACATGCCTACATTACATTGATGAATTGGAGCTAGTTCTGTGTCACCCTATGTTATGACTGTTACATGATGAACCACATCCGGCATAATTATCCATCACTAATCCGGTGCCTACGAGTTTTCCATATACTGGTTCTCGCTTATTTACTTTTCCGTTGCTACTGTTACAATCACTAGAAAATAACAAAAATATTACTTTTGTTGTCTTTACTTTTGTTACCGTTACCACCACTATCATATTACTTTGCGACTAAACACTTTGCTGCAGATACTAAGTTTCCAAGTGTGGTTGAATTGACAACTCAGCTGCTAATACTTGAGAATATTCTTTGGCTCCCTTTGTGTCGAATCAATAAATTTGGGTTGAATACTCTACCCTCGAAAACTATTGCGATCCCCTATACTTGTGGGTTATCAAGACCTTTTTCTGGCGCCGTTGTCGGGGAGAATAGCTCTATTCTTTGAGTCACATGGGATTTATATCTGCTGGACACTATGAAGAACTTGAAAGACGATCGAACTACTATTTTGCCCTCAACTACGAGGGGAGGTAAGGAACTGCCATCTAGCTCTACACTTGATTCACCTTTTGTTATAAGTAAGCTTGCGACACCTAAACCTGCTACTGCTATGAATTCTGATATGTCGCATGTTATTGATGATGCCACTTCTGCTATGCATGATACTTATGATGAAACTACTTCTATGCTTGATACTACTGTGCCCCTTGGTGAATTTCTAGATGAACAAATTGCTAGGTCTAGAGAAAGAGAAATTATTGAATCTGAATATGATGATGAGAGTGATGATGAAAACATGCCTGCTATTCCCGAGGGTTATCTTTTTGATGCGGAATCTTCTGCAGTTATTTTTGCCTGCCAGGATAGATATGAACTTAAGAGGCTGCTAGTTAAATGGAGTAAAAAATCTCTTAGAGATAGAATGAGACCCGACCCTGCTTTTGCTACTTCACCTATCTGTGTTCCCGATAAGGATTATTATGAATTTTCTGTTGATCCAGATATAATTATTTTGGTTGAATCTGATCCTTTCTATGGCTATGAATCTGAAACTCTTGTGGCACATCTTACTAAGTTAAATGATATAGCCGCCCTGTTTACTAATAATGAGAGATGGTGCTACCTTTATTTACTCAAAATATTTCCGTTCTCATTAAAGGGTGATGCTTAGATATGGTTTAAATCTCTTGATCCTGGTTGTGTGTGTAGTCCCCAGGATATGATTTATTACTTCTCTGCTAAATATTTCCCTGCTCATAAGAAACAAGATGCTTTGAGGGAAATATACAATTTCATGCAAATTGAAGAAGAGAGTCTCCCACAAGCTTGGGGGAGGCTTCTCAAGTTACTTAATGCTTTGCCTGATCATCCTCTTAAGAAACCTGAAATACTTGATATCTTTTATAATGGACTAACTGATGCTTCTAGAGATCACCTGGATAGTTGTGCTGGTTCTCTTTTCAGGGAAAGAACACCGGATGAAGCGGAAATTCTATTGAATAATATGTTGACAAATGAAAATAATTGGGCACCTCCTGAGCCATCTTCTGAGCCAGTTCCAGATCCAATTACTGAGCCTATTCCTAAACCAACTCCGAAAAAGAGAGGTGTTCTATTTCTCAGTCCCGAAGATATGCAAGAGGCAAAGAAATCTATGAAAGAAAAAGGTATTAAAGCTGAAGATGTTAAGAATTTACCTCCTATTGAAGAAATACACGGTCTTAATTTACCGCCTGTTGAATAAGTATATGATCTCAATTCCTTATTCACTGAAGAACCTCCTGATCCCGATATCCCAACACAGGTAGTAAAGGTAAATTCTCTCTATAGATATGATAAAGCTGAAGTCGCTCCTACTAAAATTGCTAGTCAGTGCTTGGATGAGTTTGATGACTTTATGTTTAAGAAAGATGACTTTAATGCTTATTTTGGTAGACACTTAAAACAGAATACCTTTATGATTAAACGCTTGGGTGATTTTATGGCTAATATTGGAAGAGAACTTAAACTTGTTAGCAAACATGCTTCTATGGTTACCACTCAAGTAGAACAAGTACTTAAAGCTCAGAAAGAAGTGCTTGATGAAATGAATAGCAAGAAAAATGATTATGCTGTTAGAGTGGCTACTAGAACTGGTAGAATGACTCAGGAACATTTGTATCCTGAAGGCCACCCTAAGAGAATCGAGCAAGATTCTCAGAGAAATAATATTGATGTACCTAGTTCTTCTAAAAGGAAGAAAAAGAAAAATGATAGGACTTTGCAAACTTCTAGTGAACCTATTGCTGAACCACCTAAGAATCCAACTGATATCTCTATGTCTTATGCTGAAACACAATCTGGTAATGAACATGAACCTAGTGAAAATATTAATGATAATGTTCATGATGATGCTCAACCTAGTAATGATAATGATGTAGAAGTTGAACCTGTTGTTGATCTTGATAACCCACAATTAAGGAATCAACGTTATGATAAAAGAGACTTCGTCGCTAGGAAACATGGTAAATAAAGGGAACCATGGGTTCAGAAACCCATGCCTTTTCCTCCGAAACCATCCAAGAAAAAGGATGATGAAGATTTTGAGTGCTTTGCTGAAATGATTAGACCCATCTTTTTGTGTATGCGATTAACTGATGTGCTCAAAACAAATCCTTATGCTAAGTATATGAAGGATATCATTACTAATAAAAGAAAGATATCGGAAGATGAAATTTCCACCATGCTTGCTAATTATACTTTTAAGGGTGGAATACCAAAGAAACTTGGAGATCGAGGAGTACCTACTATACCATGCTCCATTAAGAGAAATTATGTTAAAACTGCTTTATGTGATCTTGGAGCCGGTGTCAATGTTATGCCCCTCTCTTTATATCGTAGACTTGATTTGAATAAGTTGACACCTACTGAAATATCTTTGCAAATGGCTGATAAATCAACTGCTATACCTGTCGGTATTTGTGAGGATGTGCCTGTTGTACTTGCAAACGTTACTATTTTAACGGACCTTGTTATTCTTGATATTCCCGAGGATGATAGTATGTCTATTATTCTTGGAAGACCTTTCCTTAATACTGCAGGGCTGTTATTGATTGCAACAAAGGCAATGCCACTTTTCATGTTAATGGTAATGAGCATACGGTACACTTTCTGAGGAAACGGCCTCAAGTTTATAGTATCAACTCTATTGGAAAAATTCCATCGATTATATTTGGAGGTTTTGAATTTCCTCTCCCTACTGTCAAGAAAAAGTATGATATTCTTATTGTTGGGGATTTTCATATCCCCGTTGAGGTAACTTAGTGTTATTCGAAATTTCTCCGGTTCCGTGTTATTCAGAATGAGTTTGTTAACAAGACTTGATCAACCTTGTTAGTGGATTCATTTTGATGATCACGAGATGGATGAAATTAGAAGCACAACTTTCTGTACCCTCTTTATATTTCCTGTTATTTAGTAGAAATAAAGTAAAATAGTATTTTTTCTGTCTGTTTCCTGACTTATCCATGCAATATAAAAATATCCCGAAAATAAAGGTCCTCAGAATGCCATGCCAATTTAATATGATTTTTTCGGGAATATTTGAGGATTTACTGTGCAAAAATTACCACGGGGGGAGCTGCCACCTGGCCATGAGGGTGGAGGACGCGCCCTACCCCCCTCGGCGCGCCCCCTACCTCGTGGGCCCACGGTGGCCCTCCTCCACTTATCCCTGCACCCATCTTCTTCCTCTGCCTCACACAAACACGAAAAACCAACTCAAGCACGAGTTCCAGCCCCTGTTGCTGTGACTTTCGATCTCCTTGCTCAAAACACCTCTCGCAAAACTGCTTGGGGAGATTGTTCCTTGGTATGTGACTCCTCCATTGGTCCAATTAGTTTTTGTTCTAGTGCTTTATTCATTGCAAACTTGTGCTGCATAGGTGACCATGTTCTTGAGATTGCATGTCAAATTTATATGGTTCCAAATAGTTCTAATGCTTGATATAGGCTCTAGGCACTTGTGGGAGTTGTTGCTATCAATTTTATTGAAGTTGGTTCACTTTTATTTGAAGTTACTGAAAATTTTAGATTATTTCAGAAAACAATGAAGAGACTTTTGAGGGGCTCGTCGAGCCGAAGCTCGAAGGAAAAACAAAAGGAAGAAGAGCAGAAGCCCAAATTTAATTTGCCTCGCACCGCAGAGGTCCGGCCGTGTGAAAGGCCTTCCGATGACTTCTTGAGGAGAGCCGGGATTTATGAGGATTTCTATTTATTAATTGAGAATTCCGGCCTCACTGACTTCCTCCGCGACCAACGTCATCAGTATCTCTTACTCACGAATACTTTTGTGCAAAACTTCTACTTTTTCCCTAAGAAATCACCTCCATCAGTAGAGTTTCATTTATATGACGTTATTAAGGAGATGCCATTAGCTGAATTTTGCAAGGTTTGCAAAATACCCTTTGAGGGCATCTTGGATGAACCACACCGTAACGAAGTAGAAGCTTTTATTAACACTATCACTGTGGGAGAAACCAGGAAGGTTTCTGATGCAAGGATTACTAGCATACATTTTCCTGTTTTACGCTACTTTGCCTTATTTGCTAGTCGTTGCTTGATTGGACGCGGGAACTGTGGAAACCTTAGTGTTCCTGATATTATTATTTTGTTCCATGGTTTATACCGAAATAACTCTCTTAGTTTGGTGGAATTGTTGCTAGACGGTTAAGTCCGAACGGTACTAAGGGCCCCATATTTGGAGGCATTTATGCTTCACGCGTAGCTAAATATTTAGAAATACCTATTAGGCATGAGGAGAAGGAAGAAACATCGTTGCCCCGTGCTTATTTAGATTATAAGAATATGCTAGCGCATGACTTCCTTGGTAAGAGTCGTGAAGGGGAGCTCAAATATAAATTATACTTTGATAAACATCACCCTGAGACTATTACTTTGCCTGCTCCCTCTTTGTTTAACTTGTCTGCAGGTCCTCACATCATTCCGTGAGCAGCTGTTCAAGCCTATCGGAATCCTACACCAGCCCCGGAACCGGAGCCACAAGATGAGCCTCCACGACAGTCTGTTTATTCTTGGGATCTAGAGGTGGTTGCCAGCCAGTGGCAGTCAGAGTTTTCTTCATTGCAGTATGACCCCAGCTTCACCTACGGGTATCCGCTAGGCTATCCCTGGCAATAGACCAACTTAGGCCAAAATCCTAAGCTTGGGGGAGTACGTATTTCCCACCGACATTACATTCATGTTCACGCACACTCATTTCTAGATGTCGGTGCTCATACTCTTTCACTGTAATATCCATGCTAGTTTATTTTCTTTTTCCTGCTTTCTTCTTATGTGTTTGATAAACTTTAAGAAAAAAGCAAAAAAAATAGTAGTAGTTTATTTCTTTGTTGTAGTAATTAAAAAGGAAAACCCAAAAAGATTTCCCGTTCTTCTTTTGCTTGTTGGGAGCTTTCCCGTGTAAATAGTTTTATTTTCTTTTCTTTCTTTTGTGGGTTGAGAAGACTATATTGAAAATGCTTAGTGGCTCTTATATGCATGAATGTTTATTTAACTTAGAGCCCATATTACTCGTCTTCTCTCTTGAGTTGAATGCTTGCATATTCCAGCTTAGTCCAATGCACGTGCACTCTTATTATTATACACATCATTTGGTCATGCAAGTGAAAGGCAATAATGATGATATATGATGCTTATTGGGATGAGAAAAGCTGGTATGAACTCGACCTCTCTTGTTTTTGTAAATATGATGATTCATCGTTCCTGAGTCAGCTATTATGAAACAAACATATTTGCAATGACATTTAGAGATTATAGTTGCTTGTGCCATGCTTGATTAGCTATGAGTTATAATGGTTTACCTTGCGTGCCAACATGCTATTAGAATGATTATGATGTGGTATGATGGGATGGTATCCTCCTTTAAATGAATGGAGTGATTAGACTTGGCACATGTTCACGCATGTAGTTGAATCAAATCAACATAGCCTTCATGATATTTATGTTCATGGTAGATTTATCCTACTCATTCTTGTATTTGGTGTAAATTAATTTTAATGCATGTTTACAACTATTGTTGCTCTCTCAGTTGGTCGCTTCCCAGTCTTTTGCTAGCCTTCACCTGTACTAAGCGGGAATACTGCTTGTGCATACAAACTCCTTAAACCCCAAAGTTGTTCCATATGAGTCACTATACCTACCTATATGCGGTATTTACCTGCCGTTCCAAGTAAATTTGTATGTGCCAAACTTTAAACCTTCAAATAAACATTCTGTCTTGCATGCTCGAATAGCTCATATATCAACTAGGGCTGCCCTTATCTTCTGTGTTAGGCGGGTTATTCTCAAGAGGAGTGGACTCCGCTCCTCATTCATGAGAAAATGGCTGGTCGCCGGGATGCCCAGTCCCATGCTTTATGCAAACTAAATCAAAATAATTGCAAACAGAACTCCCCCTGGGACCCGTTGAATGTTGGAGGCACTCGTTTTTTCGAGCAAGCCATGGATTGATGCTTGTGGAGGAGGGGGAGTATAAACTTTACCATTCTGTTTGGGAACCACCTATAATTTGTTTAGCATGGAAGATATCGTCGTCTCTTAGTTGTTATGTTGACAATGAAAGTATGCCGCTCAAAATATAATTTATCTCTATTTCAAAATCGACCTCTGGCACCTCTACAAATCCCTGCTTCCCTCTGCGAAGGTCCTATCCATTTACTTTTATGTTGAGTCATCATCTTTCTTATTAAAAGCACCCGATGGAGAGCACACTGTCGTTTGCATTCATTATAATTGGTTTATATTGGGTATGACTTGACTGGATCTCTTTTACCATGAATTACAATGTTTAGTCAGTCCTTGATCTTTAAAGGTGCTCTACATTTATATTTTGCGGTCTCAGAAAGGGCTAGCAAGATACCATTTTGTTATATCATGTTATGATTATTTTGAGAAAGTGTTGTCATCTGAGTTTTGTTATTATAGCTCGCTAGCTGATTATGCTATTGATATGAGTAATTGTGAGACCTGTGTGTTATTGTGAGTATGGTTAGTTCATAATATTTGCTGAAACTTGAATGCTGGCTTTTCATGTTACAACAACAAGAGCAAACAGAGTTTGTATAAGTTTTTCTTTTTCTCTTTCAGTCTGTCAACTGAATTGCTTGAGGACAAGCAAGGGTTTAAGCTTGGGGGAGTTGATACGTCTTTGTCGTATCTACTTTTCCAAACACTTTTTCCCTTGTTTTCGACTCTAACTTGTATGATTTGAATGGTACTAACCCGGACTGACGCTGTTTTCAGCAGAATTGCCATGATGTTGTTTTTTGTGCAGAAAACAAAAGTTCTCGGAATGACCTGAAACTCCATGGAATATCTTAGAATTAATAATAAAAAATCCTCGCCAAATATGAAGACCAGGGGGCCCACACCCTGTCCACGAGGGTGGGGGGCGCGCCCCCTCTCCTGGGCATGCCCCCTACCTCGTGGGCCCCCTGGTGGCCCTCCGATGCCAACTCCAACTCCATATATTGGCTTTTGGGGAGAAAAAAATCAGAGAAAAGAAATCATCGCGTTTTACGATACGGAGCCGCCGCCAAGCCCTAATCTCTCTCGGGAGGGCTGATCCGGAGTCCGTTCGGGGCTCGGGAGAGGGGGATTCGTCGATGTCGTCATCATCAACCATCCTTCATCACCAATTTCATGATGCTCACCGCCGTGTGTGAGTAATTCCATCGTAGGCTTGCTGGACGGTGATGGGTTGGATGAGATTTATCATGTAATCGAGTTAGTTTTGTTAGGGTTTGATCCCTAGTATCCACTATCTTCTGAGATTGATGTTCCTATGACTTTGCTATGCTTAATGCTTGTCACTAGGGTCCGAGTGCCATGATTTCAGATCTGAACCTATTATGTTTCCATGAATATATGTGTGTTCTTGATCCTATCTTGCAAGTCTATAGTCGCCTACTATGTGTTATGATCCGGCAACCCTGAAGTGACAATAATCGGGACCACTCCCGGTGATGACCATAGTTTGAGGAGTTCATGTATTCACTATGTGCTAATGCTTTGTTTCGTTTCTTTATTAAAGGAGTCCTTAATATACCTTAGTTTCCAATAGGACCCCGCTGCCACGGGAGGGTAGGACAAAAGATGTCATGCAAGTTCTTTTCCATAAGCACATATGACTATATACGGAATACATGCCTACATTACATTGATGAATTGGAGCTAGTTCTGTGTCACCCTATGTTATGACTGTTACATGACGAACCGCATCCGGCATAATTATCCATCACTAATACGGTGCCTACCAGTTTTTTATATACTGGTTCTTGCTTATTTACTTTTCCGTTGCTACTGTTACAATCACTACAAAATACCAAAAACATTACTTTCATTGTCTTTACTTTTGTTACCATTACCACCACTATCATATTACTTAGCTACTAAACACTTTGCTGCAGATACTAAGTTTCCAGGTGTGGTTGAATTGACAACTCAGCTGCTAATACTTGAGAATATTCTTTGGCTCCCCTTGTGTCGAATCAATAAATTTGGGTTGAATACTCTACCCTCGAAAACTGTTGCGATCCCCTATACTTGTGGGTTATCACGATGCTGCTTCGATTTGGCTACACTTCAGTCGACTGAATCGACTTTTGGGTCAGTCGATTTTCAAGGGGTGGGCTCGCCGGGGTGAAGGAAGAACCAGCCGCAGCAAGGAGGGGGGCTCACCGGAGAGGTACCCCACTATCTATCTTAGGGTTCAGGATGGGGGCGGTGGTCGCCGGCGGTGGCGGGGCGTTGGCGGGGCGGTGGCGTGGGGGTCGCCGGAGAAAATGCTCGGCACGGGGGGCTCGAGGGATGGCCAGGGCAGCGGCGGACCGGCGGTGGGGAGTGTTTTTGGGGAGGGAGGGGCGGCGCACCGCCGGCCACGGGCGGCGGGGGGCTGCTGTTTGGCCGGTGGTGGCTGGCGGCTCAGGGGGGTGGAGGTTGAAGATGAACCGCAGGCCCTTGATTTCGTATCCAACGGCTGCAAAATCAACTGACCAGAGATGAAAAAGTCAGTCGACCGATGTGTAGCCTCACCTTGCTAGTGCGTTCAGTTTTGACAGCAAAATTCAGTTTCGATAGTTAGGTTCAGTTTCGAGAGTTAAGTTCAGTTTCGACAGTTAAGTTCAGTTTCGACAACTAAGTTCAGAGGTGAGCGGCTGATGTATTTTACATCTAGAACTTTGTGGTTATGTATTTTACGTCATGTATTGGAGATGCTATTTGAATTCCACTCAGGTTAACGTTGTTCGTTGTCTCTCTTGTCCTGCTTCAGCCTCGGCGTCGTACAACTCACCGGAGCTGGTCCAATGACGAAACCCTCCATCACAGCGGAGCAGTACCTCGGGCTCCATCTCCAGATGCCTAAGATCTTCTTCTCCTCCTCCGACAGCAAAGTCAGCCGGAGCATCCTCACCAGCCAACCCAATCACGCTGAGATCGACATGGCTTCGCCAAAGAGGTTGTACACTTGTTGCATCTCTTTTTTACTCTACATGTTATATATATTGTCCACTGAGCACTTGTAGGAACGGGAAATCCAATTATTTTATCCTACTATATGACAAGCAGTGAGGTACTAGGCAACTTAGCAATCCGTGATGGACTCTCTTGAACGCCATCATTATTTATCTCTGCGCGTTTGAGCTGTGCATTTGTGAATGGGCCTGGGAGTTGAGCTAGTATGGCAGTGGCCTGGGTCCAAAGTAATAGAAGTAGCACAAAAACATTTTTTTAGTGTAGGATTTTCCTTGCTCAAGCCTACCTACTAGAATCGCCAGTGCTTGAAAGGAAAAGTGAATGAAAAACATAGGAATTGGAAAGTTTCCTATGGTACTACTTTTCATGAATTTGGTGCAAAGGAATGGAGCAAAGGAAAACTGTAGGATTTGTTTCTTTAGTGTCTCCTTGAAAGAAAAACCGTAGGAATTCTAATTTCCACTTCTCCTCCTTTTCATATTCCTATTCATCAAGCACAAGACGAAGATATAGTAGCATAATAGCATTATAACCGTACATTTTCTTGTGGTTTGACTTAATCTCACCATCCTTTTTTGCATCCTGTGATCTTCCAATTGTTGTGAATCAAACACCCAGATTGGCAAAAATCATGTGTTTTTAAATTCTCTATTTTGCATGTGCATTCCTATCATATTCCTGTCTATTTCCTATCCCTGCATTGTTAGAATCCTCAAATTCAAACAAGCCCTTACTCAATTACTTATGTTACAGATATGTGTCAAAGAAAACCTTGTGTGGTTTATCCTGCTCCTGCGGCGTTGTGTTCCACCCCAGCTCAGTTGCTCCAATGACGGAAGGGTTCACCACAGCAGGGATCCGCTCTCCAGACTGTCTTTCGCCGCCTCAGATCTTCTTCCCCGCTGCCGGCAGCCACGACAACTGCATTACCATCATCGACTGAGCAGATGACCTTGAGGACTACACGGGTCCGCAAGAGAGGTCGCACTCTTCCGTGTCTGCTTATGTTATGCGTCGCTTAATATGATGACATGCTACATTATCATCGTGTTCACCTATTAGACTCTGAGTTAGATCCAAACTAATGCTGAAACTTGAGTTTTTAAATGGTTATGGGGTACATATTGGGGCAGCAATCAGTACTATCTGTCTACTATCTGGTTAATCTCCGGTGTCTACTATGAGTTTCATGTTGGGTGCAAACAAACATTAAAGGATCCATTATCTGTATTTTTTAATTAAAGCTATTATCTGCCTGCTATCATTGGTTTTGGGTCTATCCATAGTTTGCTACCATCACTCTGGATTTGTGCATGCACTCCTTACATAATCTCGCTATGTTTTATTCCTATGCATGCCAGTTATTGTACACAATGGAACTGATCATGTAGAGCAAAAGAGACAAGCCTTGTGTGGCAATAAAATTTAATGCAGAAGTCGTTCCATGGTGGGCGCAAAGGCAGCCCCCCTCCACCCATTTTGGATCGTAATCAAGAGGAAGATAACTGTTATGAGGGGGATTCAGAAGGAGAAGACCACTCCTATTTACCCCATGAGGTCTTCGCTCTAACTTGGCATGCTGATGTTGGTAATATCATGCATATGGTGCCTTGCATTGCTTACTGTATACATTAAAGATGTCATCTGCTTAGTTTAGACATGCTTTTTGTCAATGCCATCTGTTTTGTTTCTTTATCGTATATGTGAATCATGCAATGCCATCTTGTCTAGCCAGGCATCATATATGTGAATTTTGCAATGCCACCCTGGTTAGCCAGTCATCTTATATGTGAATTATATCATGCCATCATTTTTTTATTATGTGTTAAATTTGTTAACAATTTTAGTACATTCAATTACTCTTCCTGCGCATCAGCCATCCGGCACGGTCATGGAAAAATCTGGAGTGGAAACAAGGTCTTCAGAGCAGACAATGCTATCTGACAAAGCGCATGTCTTGCTGGTTACCGATAGCTCCTCAGAGGAGGATTCAAAGACAGATGACCAGTCATATTTCCCCCCTGAGGTGCATGCCCTAACTTGGCAGGGTTATGTTACTCATATCGTGCGTATGGTATCTTGCATTGCTATGCCATTTTCTTAGTTTATACATGCTTTGTGTGAATGCCACCTGTTTAGTGTCTAATTACCATATATGTGAATTATGCAATGTCATCTTGTTGCAAGACATTATATATGTGAATTATGCAATGTTATCTTGTTGCAAGGCATCATGTATGTGAATTATGCAATGCCATGCTGTTTAGGCAAGCGTCATATATGTGAATTATATCATGCCGTCCTTTTTTGTATTTCTCATTGCTTTTGTCGACAATGTTTGTATATTCAACTGCTCTTCCTGTGCATCAGCCATTTGAATTGGTGATGGAGAAATCTGGAGTGAAAACAAGGTCTTCGGAGCAGACAATGCTACCTGCTGAAGCAGACATCTTGCTGGTTACAGATAGCTCTTCAGAGGAGGATTCAGAGGCAGATGACCAGACCTATTATCCCCCTGAGGTGTATGCTCAAACTTGGCAGGGTTATATTACTCATATAATGCATATGTTGTATTGCAATGCTCATTTTTTACATCATATACACAATATTGAATGCCATCTCCTTAGTTGACACATCATATATGCAACTGCCCTCTGCTCACTTCCTTAGTATATAAATCATATATTTGAATTATGTCATGCCATGATGTTTACATAGACAACATGTATCTGAATTATGGCATGCCAACCCATTTTCTAAAGACATAATATAGTTATATCATCTCATCCTGTTTACATAGTCATCATATTTTAAATTATGTCATTCTATCCGTGAATTATATCATGCCATCATGTTTCCATCGGCGGCATGTTTGTGATTTATGGCATGCCAACCACTTTAATAGACACATCATATAGTTATATCATGTCATCCTGTTTACATAGTCATCATATTTTGAAGTATGTCATTCTATCCTGTTTAGTTAGCCATCATACATGTGAAATTGTGTCATGCTATCCTGTTTAATTAGCCATCATATATGTGAAATTATGTCCTGCTATTCTGTTTGCTTAGACAACATAAATGTGAATTATTTCATGCCCTGTTTTCTTCCCTACTATCCATTGCACCTGTCTATCTTACAATGTCTGTACATTCAATTACTTTTCTTGTTTATCAACCATTTCAATTGGAGGGAGTGATGGCAGTATCTGTGGGAATAAAAACACGGTCTTCAGAAAAGATCGTGCTACTTGTCGATGAAGATAGAACCACGGTTGTACTTGCCCAAGAATCAGCCCCACCACACATAACCAACACTCATGCAGATTGTACCCCTACCCAGTTGGACAGAGAACCAACTACACCCCTTCTAACCCCAAGCCCAGCAGATAGACACCCAGTTCCCGTTGACACAACACCGTCTCCACCACAGAGCACCCAAACACGAGCAGTTAGTAAGGCAACTGCAGTGCCCAAATCACGAGGACCACCACTCCGAACCCGAAGTCAATGCTTAAAGCAGAAGAAGAATTGTTCTCAGGTCAGTTTCCGTAGCTATGGTTCATACTACTTTGCTCTTGCATCACTGTATTTACTGATACCAACCAATTTCAAATTTGAAGGATGGAACTGAAACTCCGATGGCGCAACAGGTATGTTTTAAACCTGTTTCTTCAACGTGTTTGGCTGTTTGCTGTTGTAACTTGCTCTATGTTGATTTCAGTTTCAATTGAATAAACATTATGTTCTCATGCCATGCACATTACAAGTGTTATTATTGCTGTGTAGTTTCCCACACTTATATTCTGTCTATGCTGCTTTGTCTTAAATAGATATGATTCAAACTGTATCTATCTTGATTTGGCAACATAAACTAGAATGATATAAACCATACAGTGACCATACTACATAGATATATGTTTGTTTCATGTTGTTATCCTGTCCAGCTTACTACTGAACTGGTTTACCAAAATGAGTTTCATATACTACATTGTAAACCTGAGATGTGTTTGTTCGTTTCCCTTTTGGAACGCGGATAAAATATTGGAGAAGAGTACCCTATTATGCAATGGTAAAGGAAGTAATGCAGATAAGGTTCAAGATAGTGAGACATCCCTGTTGGTCTCCAAGAAAGCTGATAAAAACTATATTGAGGACACTGAGACAACCCCAAAGTCCTGTCTTGATGTAGTGTTCGAGTTACTGGCTACCACTGCTAGCACTAGCTCTTCGAACTTGTTGCCTGAATCAGTTCGGCTTCTTGAGTCTCAACTTCAAGTTGAAAGACATCGATCAGATGTTATGCAATAGGAAGCCGAAGGACTAAGGAAGTCCCTGCAGAATTCAGATGCATACTTTCTAGTGCAACAGCAGGCGCTGGAGGACTTAAGCGCCAAACAAGAGAAAGTTAATAAGCTTGCTAAGCATCTTGCTAGCATTATGGGTACCCAGGATATTGTTTCTTGAGCTCTTCTGAAGTGGTTTCCATTCTGGACTTGTTTTTCTGCGGCGTTTATATGTTGATGTGTTCCCTATGTTTGCACTGGTGGCGAACTTTGATGCCCAGCGGATGTAATATGTGTAATAGCCGTGATAGCCTAGTGTAAGTTGCTTGCTTATTTATTTCCTTGTTGTCTTGTTTATTTGTTTGCTTGTAGTCAGTGCAGTTCTTTTTCTGCGGTTTAATAGCGGCTTAACCTATTTTTTAAAACTAGGCCACAATAACCATGGGCTAATATTTACTGTAGTGACACTGGACCTACGGGCCGTAGAAACAGTGGGCCTTCTACGGGCCGTATAAATAGTGGGCCTTCCACGGGCCGTAGAAACAATGGGCCTTCTATGGGCCACAGAAACAATGGGCCTTCTACGGGCCGTATCATCAATGGGCCTTATATGGGCAGTATGATCAGTTGGCCAAACATGGGCCAATAACAGGCCGCATTATGGCCATAAACGGTCTAGAGTTGGAATCATCCGTTCATGGGCCGACCATAATGGGCCATCGTTAATAGGCCGTATTTCATGACGCTATGAAAACGGCCCAACATGTTAACGAACCGCAAACAGGCCGACTGTAACCACGGGCTGAATTTGGCCCATAAGCAGAAAATGACAGTAACGGGCCGTAAGTAAACGAATGCTGGAAATGAGCCCAAGAATAAATGGGCTCTGAGAAGGCCGAAAGATAAAATGGGCTGGAAACGGCCCAACGGAATAACGGGCCCTTAATGCGCATAAAGTGATACACTGTTCATCACGGGCCAGTTTCACCACGGGCCGTTAATGGGTGTAAAGTAATACACTGTTCATTACGGGCCAGTTTCACCACGGACCGTTAATAGGCCAAGAGTTACATAGGGCCTCATATGGGCCAAAAGACGTCATGGGCCATACATGGGCCAGAAGTGAAAACGGGCTGGAATCATATTCGGTGGCCCAGATGATGCTACTGGGCCTAATTCGGATAGGGCGTAACGGGCTTTGGGTTAGCGGGCTGTAAATGGGCTATATGCGAATAGGCCGTTAACAGGCTTTACATGGGCTGGCCCGCCACCTTTTGACCAAGTCAAATGGGCCGGCCTTTTCACAGGAATGGGCCTCTGTTGGGCCGTGCCACGTGTCGACCTATCATAGGCGCCTTCTGTCCAATGAGTGGATGACATCTGTCCCAACAGTGAGCCGACACGTGTTTCCTCCAGCCAATGACGATTTTACACGTGGAAAATCCCCATTGGCCGGGGCTGTTAATGGGTTATCGGATCCAAAACCTGACCCGATAGCTTAACGGCGTTCCGTTACGGTGGATGCCACATGTCGGTCACCCTTGACGAAAGCACTTCTGTGATGTGCGATTTATCGTCATGGAAATGGACACTTCCATAATGATAATTTTGGTAATGTCACGAAACACTTCTACGACAGCACAGGTATGACTATCTTGATTCTGTCATAAATTTGTCATGGATGTACATGCATGACAAAAAACGCGACCTACTATGACAAACACGTATCATCACGGAAGTGTATTTTTTTGTAGTGTCTAGAAAGGATCCATTCTTAGCAACCAATATCTTGCCTTTGGATCATGTGATAGAAGGTGTACCCAACAGTTTCCTTTGGGTATTCTATGAAGACACACTTCTCCGATTTGGGTTCGAGCTTATCAGGTTGAAGCTCTTCCACATAAGCATCGCAGCCCCAAATTTTAAGAAACGAAAACTTTGGTTTCTTGCCAAGCCACAGTTCATAAGGCGTCGTCTCAACAGATTTTGATGGTGCCCTATTTAAAGTGAATGCAGCTGTCTCTAATGCATAACCCTAAAACGATAGTGGTAAATCGGTAAGAGACATCATAGATCGCACCATATCCAATAAAGTGCAGTTACGATGTTCGGACACACCATTATGCTGTGGTGTTCCAGGTGGCGTGAGCTGTGAAACTATTCCACATTGTTTTAAATGAAGGCCAAACTCGTAACTCAAATATTCTCCTCCACGATCAGATCATAGAAACTTTTATTTTCTTGTTACGATGATTCTCCACTTCACTCTGAAATTCTTTGAACTTTTCAAATGTTTCAGACTTGTATTTCATTAAGTAGATATACCCATATATGCTCAAATCATCTGTGAAGGTCAGAAAATAACGATACCCGCCACGAGCATCAATACTCATTCCACTGCATACATCGGTATGTATTATTTCCATTAAGTCACTAGCTTGTTCCATTGTTCCAGAGAACGGAGTTGTAGTCATCTTGCCCATAAGGCACGGTCCGCAACCATCAAATGATTCATAATCAAGTGATTCTGAAAGTCCATCTTTATGGAGTTTCTTCATGTGCTTTACACCAATATGACCCAAATGACAGTGCCACAAATATGTTGCACTATCATTATCAACTTTGCATCTTTTGGCATCAATATTATGAATATGTGTATCACTACGATCAAGATTCAATAAACTATCAACATTGGGTGTATGACCGTAGAAGGTTTTATTCATGTAAACAGAATAACAATTTATTCTCTGTCTTAGATGAATAATCGTATCACAATAAACATGATCTAATCATATTTATGCTCAACGCAAACACCAAATAACATTTATTTAGGTTCAACACTAATCTTGAAGGTATAGGGAGTGTGCGATGATGATCATATCAATCTTGGAACCACTTCCAACATACATCGTCACTTCACCCTCAACTAGTCTCTGTTTATTCTGTAACTCCTGTTTCAAGTTACTAATCGTAGCAATCGAACAAGTATCAAATACCCAGGGGCTACTATAGACACTAGTAAGGTACACATCAATAACCTGTATATCAAATATACCCTTGTTCACTTTGCCATCGTTCTTATCTACCAAATATTAAGGGCATTTCTGCTTCCAGTGACCATTTCCATTGCAGTAGAAGCACTAAGTTTCATGCTTTGGTCCAGCTTTGGGTTTCTTCACGGGAGTGACAACTTGCTTGCCATTCTACTTGAAGTTCCCTTTCTTTCCCTTTGCCCTTTTCTTGAAACTAGTGGTCTTGTCAATCATCAACACTATGATGCTCTTTCTTGATTTCTACCTTCGTCGGTCTCAGCATCACGAAGAGCTCGGGAATAGTTTTCGTCATCCCTTGCATACTATAGTTCATCACGAAGTTCCAGTAACTTTTTGATGGTGACTAGAGAACTTTGTCAATCACTATCTTATCTGGAAGATTAACTCCCACTTGATTCAAGTGATTGTACTACCTAGACATTCTGAGCACATGCTCACTAGTTGAGAAATGCTCCTCCATCTTTTAGGCAAAGTACTTGTCAGAGGTATCATACCTCTTGACGGGCATGAGTCTGAAAATACCAATTTCAGCTCTTGGAATATCTCATATGCTCCATGACGTTTCAAAAACGTTTTTGAAGTCCCGGTTCTAAGTCGTAAAGTAAGGTGCACTAAACTATCAAGTAGTCATCATATTGAGCTATCTAAACGTTCATAACGTCTGCATCTGCTCCTGCAATAGGTTTGTCACCTAGAGGTGCATTAAGGACATAATTCTTCTGTGTAGCAATGAGGAGAAACCTCAGATCACGGACCTAGTCCATATCATTGCTACTAACATCTTTCAACTTAGTTTTCTCTAGGAACATATAAAAAACATAGGGAAGCAACAACGCGAGCTATTGATCTACAACATTATTTGCAAAATACTATCAGGACTAAGTTCATGATAAATTAAAGTTCAATTAATCATATTACTTAAGAACTCCCACTTAGAAAGACATCCCTCTAGTCATATAAATGATCACGTGATCCAAATCAACTAAACCATGTCCGATCATCACGTGAGATGGAGTAGTTTTCAATGGTGAACATCACTATGTTGATCATATCTACTATATGATTCACGCTCGACTTTTTGGTCTCCAGTGTTCTGAGGCCATATCTGCATATTCTAGGCTCGTCAAGTTTAACCCGAGTATTTCTGTGTGCAAAACTGCCTTGCACCCGTTGTATGTGAACGTAGAGCTTATCACACCCGATCATCACGTGGTGTCTCGGAACGACGAACTTTGGCAACGGTGCATACTCAGGGAGAACACTTATACCTTGGAATTTAGTGAGAGATCATCTTATAATGCTACCGTCAATCAAAGCAAAATAAGATTCATAAAAGATAAACATCACATGCAATCATTATAAGTGATATGATATGGCCATCATCATCTTGTGCCTTTGATCTCCATATCCAAAGCACCGTCATGATCTCAATTGTCACTGGCATGACACCATGATCTCCATCATCTTAATCTTTATCAATGTGTCGTCACATGGTCGTCTCGCCAACAATTGCTTTTGCAACTATTGCTATCATATAGCGATAAAGTAAAGCAATCACATGGTGCTTGCATCTTATGCAATAAAGAGACAACCATAAGGCTCCTGCCAGTTGCCGATAACTTGAACAAAATATGATCATCTCATACAACAATTTATATCTCATCACGTCTTGACCATATCACATCACAACATGCCCTGCAAAAACAAGTTAGACGTCCTTTACTTTGTTGTTGCAAGTTTTACGTGGCTGCTATGAGCTGAGCAAGAGCCGTTCTTACCTACGCATAAAAACCACAACGATATTTTGTCAAGTTAGCGCCATTTTAACCTTCAACAAGGATCGGGCGTAGCCACACTCGATTCAACTGAAGTGGAGAAACTGACACCCGCCAGCTACCTTTGTGTGAAGCACGTCGGTAGAACAAGTCTCGCGTAAGCGTACGTGTAATGTCCGTCCGGCCGCTTCATCCAACAATACCGCCGAATCAAAGTATGACATGCTGGTAAGCAGTATGACTAGTATCGCCCACAACTCACTTGTGTTCTACTCGTGCATATAACATCTACGCATAAACCTGGCTCAGATGCCACTGTTGGGGAACGCGGTAATTTCAAAAATTTCCTACGATCACGCAAAATCTATCTATGTGATGCATAGCAACGAGAGGGGGAGTGTATCTTCATACCCTTGAAGATCGCTAAGCGAAAGCGTTTATCAACGCGGTTGATGTATTTGTACACCTTCACGATCCGCCCTAATCAAGTACTGAATGTACGGCACCTCCGCGTTCAGCACACGTTCAACTCGATGACATCCTCGCCTTCTTGATCCAAGAAGATGGGCGAAGTAGTAGATGAGTTCCGGCAGCACGACGGCATGGTGACGGTGTTGGTGAAGAACAATCTCCGCAGGGCTTCGCCTAAGCACTACGGAAACTATGATGGAGGATAAACTACAGGGGACGGGGTTGCCGGCACATGGCTTGGTGTTTCTTGATGTGTCATTGGTGCTAGCCCTGCCCCTCTATTTATATGTTGAGCCTTGGGGTCGAAACTTGGAGTAAAAGCCTCCACAAAGTCGGTTTCACCCAAAAGGCAAGGGTTCCCGGTGTCTGGAACCAGACGCCATGGGCCTCGGTGTCTGTCCCAGGGCCAGACGCCAGGGTCTCCGGCGTTTGGCCCCCTGGCCTCCGCAAAACTCCTTTTGCACTGACCTAAACCTCATGGGCTCAACCCCTTGGCCTAACCATATCATACAATATATGAATATTTACCCCCGGACCATTCCGGAGCTCCTCTTCATGTCCGTGATCTCATCCGGCACTCCGAACATCATTCGCTCACCAACATACATAACTCGTATAATACTATATCATCAACGAACGTTAAGCGTGCGGACCCTGCGGGTTCGAGAAATATGTAGACATGACCGAGACACCTCTCTAGTCAATAACCAATACAGGAACCTGGATGCCCATATTGGCTCCTACATATTCTACGAAGATCTTTATCGGTCGAACCGCATAACAACATACGTTGTTCCCTTTGTCATCGGTATGTTACTTGCCTGAGATTAGATCGTCGGTATCTCAATACCTAGTTCAATCTCGTTACCGGCAAATCTCTTTACTCGTTCCGTAAGCATCATCCCGCAACTAACTCATTAGTCACATTTCTTGCAAGGCTTATAGTGATGTGCATTACCGAGAGGGCCCAGAGATACCTCCCTGACAATCGGAGTGACAAATCCTAATCTCGATCTATGCCAACGCAACAAACACCATTGGAGACACCTGTAGAGCACCTTTATAATCACGAGTTACGTTATGACGCTTGGTAGCACACAAAGTGTTCCTCCGGTTTCGGTAGTTGCATAATCTCATTGTCATAGGAACATGTATAAGTCATGAAGAAAGCAATAGCAACATACTAAACGATCAAGTGCTAAGCTAACGGAATGGGTCAAGTCAATCACATCATTCTCCAATGATGTGATCCCATTAATCAAATGACAACTCATATATATGGTTAGAAAACACAACCATCTTTGGTTCAACGAGCTAGTCAAGTAGAGGCATACTAGTGACATTATGTTTGTCTATGTATTCACACATGTACTAAGTTTCTGGTTAATACAATTCTAGCATGAATAATAAATATTTATCATGATATAAGGAAATATAAATAACAACTTTATTATTGCCTCTAGGGCATATTTTCTTCAAATGACATGTTACAAAACAC
The DNA here is from genome assembly GCF_018294505.1 of Triticum aestivum. Lineage (NCBI taxonomy): Eukaryota > Viridiplantae > Streptophyta > Magnoliopsida > Poales > Poaceae > Triticum > Triticum aestivum. Next base: position 353,299,725 of record NC_057804.1, on the reverse strand, counting down.
TGGGTGTGACAGACCTACCCCCCTTACAAGAATCTCATCCCTGAGATTCCTAAACTAGGCTTTTAAAGAGATCTGGAAACTCTGATCTAAGGTAGTCTTCATGTTCCCAGGTTGCTTCTGCTTCAGTGTGGTTGCTCCACTGGACCTTTAGGTACTTGATGGTGCGGCTTTGGGTTTTTCATTCTGCTTCATCCAATATGCAGATGGGCCTCTCACGGTAGGTACGATCAAGCTGAAGGTCAATGGCTTGGTGATCGATGTCCTTGTAGAGACCAGGATTGTCCGGAACTTGGAGACACTTCCGGAGTTGCGACATGTGGAACACGTTGTGCACATCAGATAGTTCAGGAGGTAATTCCAACTGGTAAGCAACTTCTCCTTGTCTTGCAGTGATCTTGAAGGGGCCAATAAACCTTGGGGCGAGCTTTCCCTTAATGTGGAAACGCTTAGTCCCTTTGAGAGGAGTGATTCGCAGGTACACATGGTCTCCAACGTGGAAGCTCACTTGTCGGCGATGAGTGTCGGCATAGCTCTTCTGCCTTGACTTGGCGGCCTTCAGGCGCTCTCTGACTAGCTGAACTTGCTCTTCGGCTTTGTGGAGAACATCAGGTCCAAAGACTACACCTTCTCCGGTCTCTGACCAATTGAGGGGTGTGCGACACTTGCATCCATACACCACTTCAAATGGCGCCATCTGGAGACTTGATTGATATCTATTGTTATAGGAGAATTCGGTGAACGGAAGGCAATCTTCCCACTTAGCTCCATATGCTAGGACACAGGCTCGGAGCATGTCTTTGAGAATCTGATTCACTCATTCTGTCTGGCCTCTGGTCTGTGGGTGGAAAGCAGTGCTGAAAGACAACTTGGTTCCCATGGCCTCTTGGAACTTCTTCAAGAACCTCGAGGTAAACTGGGTTCCTCGATCTGACACAATCTCCTTAGGAACACCATGAAGACTTACGATTCTATTGATGTAAAGAGTTGCTAGCTGGTTGCCATCATAGGTGGTCTTGACAGGAATGAAATGGGCTACTTTGATCAAATGGTCGACTATAACCCAGATGGAGTCATGACCCTTATTTGACCTGTGTAATCCAGTGATGAAATCCATTCCGACTTTATCCCATTTCCACTCGGGAACCTTGGTGGTTGGAGCAATCCAACAGGTCACTGATGTTCAGCCTTGACTCTTTGGCATACATCACACTTGGCAACATAGGTGGTTGTCGGCATTTTGGATATGGGGGTATCCAGACCTGCCTGCCTGCGGCCACCACATGGCTCCATCGACGGCCTGGTATGACCGAGCTTCAACATCAATAGCTCAAGACCCTCACGAGGGGCCAAGCCTCGCGAGGCGGACTACGCCAAGACCCCCGAGGGAATCAGCCTCTCCAGGCTGGCTGCCGAGGGGCGGAGAGTTCTATGCAAGGTGCACCTTGCGAGGCATAGCTAACGTGAGCCATGACAACCAAGGCCAGGTGGGCGCCAGCGGGTGCAGAGCGCCACTTTCCTCATTGGTACAAGGAAGGCAAGCTGCAGGCATGGAGTCCCGAGGAATCAACCAAAGGTTTCCATTCTGGTGCAACAAGACCAAGACCACCAGGATGGCAGGACGGAGGACATCACCGAGTCCACCACATCGTCACGACTAGGGGATTCTTGCAGGCGAAGACTGCTTCTGTCAGGATAAGCTGTACTACATGTCCCCTTTCAAATTCGGCCGTTGTGGGATCCCTTCCCCGCCAACATTTGGGAAGAGGACCAAGGCCACTATAAATATGACTTTGTCGATGTTCTGGGAACGGGGGTGCCCAGACTTGCCTGCCTGCGGCCTGCAGCGTGGCTCATCAGCGGCCCAGTATGGCTCGTCTTCATCAACCCAAGTTCAAGACCCTCGCGAGGGGCCAAGCCTCGCGGGGCGGGCAACACAAGGCCTCCTCAGGGGTGGCCTCACCAGGCAGGCTCGCGAGGAGGCAGAGAGATCAAGGCGAGGAGTACCTCGCGAGGTGCTCATGACGCAATCCATGATGATCAAGACCAGGCGGGGGCCAGGTGGGTGCCAGCCTGCGCAGTGTCCTCGTTTCCTCACTGGTGAAAAGGGGGCAAGCGCAGGCGCGGAGTACCAAGGCATCAAGCAAAGGTTTCCATATCGGTGCAACGAGACCGAGACCAGCAGGACGGCAGGACGAAGGTCACCATGGAGCCCAAGATGGCGTCATCGCCAGTGCCTTTGGCAGTCGAGGACCACCTTTAGTCAGGATAGCTTCTACTAGTTGTCCCCTTTCAAAATGGCCGTTGTTGGCTCCCTTCCCGCTCAATATTTGGGAAGAGGACCAGGGCCTCTATAAATAGAGATAACCACCACAATAGGAAGAGATCGGATCCTGGCTAGGCAGAACATCCATGCACCACCACAAGAACACCTCTCGCGAGACTGTTCTTCCTCTGTACTGTTCATCATCAGCCCAAGAGGCAATCCACCACACCACAAACTGGATTAGGGTATTACACCACAACGGTAACCGGAACCAGTATAAACCTTGTGTCTCTCGTGTTGTTTATCGTGCTAGCTTAGATTTGCGGCGAGGTTGTGGGCGTGCTTCGGTAGGGAGAAGATCTTCGTGCGCACCCCAGAGTTCGAACCTTAAGGGTTTTGCCGGAACCCGATATCCGACATTTGCGGTGCCAGGTAGGGGTGCGCCGAAACCTTCTTTCCGCCGATGTGCGTCCTACTGCTTCGTCCTATCCATGTCCAGTGACCCGACGACCAACGCCGACCGCTGGGCGGCATGGCTAGCCCATGCCGCGCCGCCTGCCCAAGGAGACCTCAACCCCGCGCCTCAGGCAGCCCGCGCTCCACAGAACTCTGCGGGACGCGGGCGACACAGTGAACCACTGCCTGCCCTCACTCTACGGCAGGTGCTATCGGCCGCGAGGGCCTCAAACCATGTTGCAGCCACGACACCGCACACGCTATGGGAACAGGCGAACATGAGGGCCACGCTCACGGTGGCTCGGGAGCTGCTGCGGTGCAGGTTGTAGGAGAACGGCCGTGACGTGCTGCTGGAGCGTGTTGCCGAGCGCCTGGATGATGCAGCTTCGGGGCGCCTCCCTTCTGCATCCAACTTCCACCCCAAGCCATGGTCGGATCATATGGAGGGCCCATCCGCGCCCTTGCGCCCTCAGGCGTGCCCCAAGGCTTCATCAACACCAGCTCAACCATCGGCGCTGGGCGACAAGTTGTACCAGCACCACCCCCGGTAAGCGAGGGCATGCGCATCGCCTCCTACGGCCCGGGTGGGCCACCGCCCTATCACCCCCAAGACGGCGCGTTGGGCCAAGCCGCATGGAGCATGGGGCACTACGGCGAGGTCTTCGAGGCAGCGACCTCGGAGGCTTACGTGCCCCACATGGTGGATCGGATACACACTGGAAGACGACCATGGCTCGTTTCTCGGGCCAGGCTGGGAGGAAGAGACACCGGAAGCCGAGCCTTTTCAAGAGCCTCAAGGAAGCGTCACCAACCGTGCTGGCGGCAGCAGCTATCGGGTACCGCTAATTCCTCAAGAGCAAGCTTATGCTAACCATGGGTCGCAGAAGTCCAGGTCACTGCAGCGGAAGGCTGACCCAGCTCGGCAGCCTCCCTTCCGCCAGGAGGAGCACACTGGGGGCTGCACGAGAGGGGCCGGGAGCCAGGCCCTGATACGTCTCCAACATATCTATATTTTTTGATTGTTCCATGCTATTAGATTACCCCTTTTGGATGTTTATGGGCTTTATTTTACACATTTATATCATTTTTGGGACTAACCTACTAACCGGAGGCCCAGCCCGTATTGTTGTTTTTTTGCCTATTTCAGTATTTCGAAGAAAAGGAATATCAAACAGAGTCCAAACGGAATGAAACCTTCGGGAGCGTGATTTTTCGAACAAACGTGATCCAGAGGACTTGGAGTGCAAGTCAAGAAGCAGCCGAGGTGGCCACGAGACAGGAAATTGTGTTTCGTTGGCTCCCTAGATGTTTTTGGGGTATGTAGGCTTATATAGGAGGAAGAAGTACGTCGGTTGCCGCCCGAGGGGCCCACGAGACAGGAGGGCGTGCCCACCCCCTCTGGGCACGCCCCCCTATCTCGTGGGCTCCTCGGGCGGCCACCGACGTACTTCTTCCTCCTATATAAGCCTACATACCCCAAAAACATCCAGGGAGCCAACGAAACACAATTTCCACCACCGTAACCTTTAGTATCCGCGAGATCCTATCTTGGAGCCTTCGCCGGCGCTTCGCCAGAGGGGGAATCGACCATGGAGGGCTTCTACATCAATACCATAGCCCCTCCGATGAGTTGTGAGTAGTTTACCACATACCTTCGGGTCCATAGTTATTAGCTAGATGGCTTCTTCTCTCTTTCTGGATCTCAATACAATGTTGTCCCCCTCTCTTGTGGAGATCTATTCGATGTAAACTCTTTTTGGGGTGTGTTTGTCGAGATCCGATGAATTGTGGGTTTATAATCAAGTTTATCTATGAGAAATATTTGAATCTCCTCTGAATTCTTTTATGTATGATTGAGTTATCTTTGCAAGTCTCTTTGAATTATCAGTTTGGTTTGGCCTACTAGATTGATCTTTCTTGCAACTTAGCTTTGGGTTCAATCTTGTGGTGTTCTTACCCAGTGACAGAAAGGGTTGCAAGGCACATATTGTATTGTTGCCATCGAGGATAAAAAGATGGGGTTTCTATCATATTGCATGAGTTTATCCCTCTACATCATGTCATCTTGCTTAAGGCATTACTCTGTTCTTATGAACTTAATACCCTAGATGCAGGCAGGAGTCAGTCGATGTGTGGAGTAATAGTAGTAGATGGAGGCTGGATTCGGTCTACTTGTTGCGGACGTGATGCCTATATACATGATCATGCCTAGATAATCTCATAATTATTCGCTTTTCTATCAATTGCTCGACAGTAATTTGTGCACCCACCATAATAATTATGCTATCTTGAGAGAAGCCACTAGTGAAACCTATGGCCCCCGGGTCTATCTTTTATCATATAAGCTTTCAATCTACTTTAATTTGCATCTTTACTTTTTGCATCTATATTAAAAAATACCAAAAATATATTTATATTATCATACTATCTCTATCAGATCTCACTTTCGCAAATGGCCGTGAAGGGATTGACAACCCCTTTATTGCATTGGTTGCAAGTTCTTTGTTTGTTTGTGTAGGTGTGTGGGACTTTTGAGGAGCCTCCTACAGGATTGATACCTTGGTTCTCAAAAACTGAGGGAAATACTCACGCTACTATTGCTGCATCACCCTTTCCTCTTCAAGGAAAACCAACGCAAGCTCAAGACTGTGACGCCCTCGATTCAATCCTACACTAATCATGCACACAAATGTGTATGATCAAGATCAAGGACTCACGGGAAGATATCACAACACAACTCTAGACACAAATTAAAATAATACAAGCTTTATATTACAAGCCATGGGCCTCGAGGGCTCGAATACATCAGCTCGAATACAAACGAGTCAGTGAAAGCAACAATATCTGAGTACAGACATGAGTTAAACAAGTATTCCTTAAGAAGGCTAACACAAAAGCAACATCGATCAAAAAGGCAAGCCTCCTGCCTGGGAGCCTCCTAACTACTCCTGGTCGTCGACGGTCTTCACGTAGTAGTAGGCACCCTCATGGTAGTAGTAGTCGTTGTCGAAGGTGGCGTCTGGCTCCTGGACTCCACCATCTTGTTGCAACAACCAGAAAGAAAAAGAAAGGGGGAAAAGGGTGAGCAAAGCAACCGTGAGTACTCATCCAAAGTACTCGCAAGCAAGGGTCTACACTACATATGCAACATTATCAAACGAAGGCTGTATATGTGGACTGGGCTGCAGAAATGCCAGAATACAGAGAAGGCCTAGTCCTATCGAAGACTAGCATCTTCTGGAAACCACCATCTTGCAGGAACAGGAGGGAGTAGAGTAGCATAAAGTAAAGTAGTAGTAGTGTTATCAACCTTGGCCAGAGATCCTTTCTCGACTCCCTGCGAGAAAGCAATCCCAGAGCCATACTATCCATTTCTCATCACAATCCAAGTCTCATCACAAGTATCCAGTTCTAGTTGTATCGATCGGGATACAGCTCCAAGTGTCCTTACCGTAGGAAAGGCTATCGATAGATGTTTTCTTCCCTACAGGGGTGCACCAACTTACCCACCACACTCGATTAACTCCGGTCGGAAACACTTTCCTGGGTCATTCCCGGCCTCGGCGAAACAATATGCTGCAACCCGACCTAGGCTAAATAGAGAGGTCAGCATGCTAGACTAAACCTATGCCCCCAGGGGTCATAGGCCATCGCCCCGGGAACTCCTGCATGTTGCGTACGCGGCCGGTGAGCAGACCTATCTACCTCGTTTAAAAAGGTAGGTGCTTACCAGTCCAACCCGGCGTGCGCCGCTCAGTCGCTGACATCTATTAAGCTTCGGCTGATGCATACAACACAGAACGCCCATACTATGCCCACGTGATGGTTAGTGCTATGAGGCCAGAGGCCCCTCGGTTCAAATATCCAAATCATAGTGGATTAGGAACGCGCGGTAAAAAGCAGAGACTCACGAAAGATGTGACCCCGTTGCCCCGTCTCGAGGACTTGCGGCAAGGGCTAAGAATGCCCGGCCACGCCTCGTAATTATCTCTCGGGCACCTTCCAGGTCAACCCAACTCCACATCACTCGCAATTATGCTCGCGCGGGTACCCCTCAGGGTCGACCCGTCTTTAGTAACATGGTTCAGTGTAAAGTCATAGTAATCATAGTAACTGTGTGTCTAAATATCAAAGGGAAAACCCGGAGGAATCACCCCCGTGAATTCCACTCGATGTAATCATCAAGGTGAGCATAATAGGAATCACCCCCGAGGTTCACACTTGAGGGGTTGCATGACAGAGTCGTATTGGAAGTGGTTAAGGCGGAATCACCCTCGCTGACCACGGCCTAATAGCTACACTACAGGGTTAACATCAGAAGTGTTGTAGAGATCTCACCCTCGACACTCAATAGTAACCCAGCAGTGTCGAGCAACTAATTAAGGGGAAAGTGATGTGCTGTGCTGGGGCCTGGTCTTCGATCCCGTTGATCGGGTCTTCGATGATGAAGCATGGTCAACAAGGACAAGGTGGGGGTCAATGATGGATCACTAACCAACCTATACTAAGCAGTTTAGAATAAGCAGGTAGGTAACAATAAGCAGGTTACAGAAGTAGGCTATGCATCAGAATAGGAGCAAACATTAACAGTAGCAAAAACTAATGCAAGCATGAGAGAATGGAATGCGCGATATCAGGATGATCAAAGGGGGGCTTGTCTGGTTGCTCTGGCGAGGAGGGGTCGTCAACACCGTAGTCGAACTGCGGTTCGCCGGCAGTCTCAGGGTCTACCGGAAAGAAGTAATGGAGGGGGAACACAATAAATAACAAAGCAATCAAAGCATCACAAAGCATAACATGGCAATACGCGGTGCTAGGGGTGACCTAACGCGGTAGTAAGCGATACTAGTGAAAGGGGGAAACATCCGAGAAAGTATCCCCGGTCTTTAACGTTTTCGGACAGATGAACCGAAGGGGAAAGTTGCGTGTTCGCTATGCTAGGGACCTGTGGCGGACGAATGGACTGCGTATTCAGATTCGTCTCATCATTCTGAGCAACTTTCATGTACAAAGTATTATCATCCGAGCTACGGTTTATTTTATATTAAATTTTAAAGTTTTATTTCATTTTTAGGAATAACAAAATTAATTTAATTAGGAAAACTAATTATGACGTCAGCGTGATGTCAACATGATGTCAGCAGTCAACCACCTGTTGACTGGGTCAACAGAGTTGTGGGCCCCGTTTGTCATTGGCTAGACTAACTAATCATGATTAATTAGTTAACTAAGTGCTTAGGTTAATTAATCAGAATTAATTAATTTAACTAATTGATTAATTAATTAATTAATTAATTAATATTTTTATAATTATTATTAATTTTATTTCCTTTTTTATAAAAACATTTTGGGGCGGGGCCCCTGTGTCATAGGTAAGGGGGATCCTAGCAGGCATGGGCGCGCGGGCTAATAGACATGGGGGGGGGGCAGGGCAGAGCCCCGTGAGCGCGCGAGCGCCGATGCGGTGACCCAGGGGCGCCGCGGCGGATGAGGCCGGGCAGGCGACGGTAGCGGCTCAGGCGAGCCGGTGCAAGAGGCAAGGCCCGCAGCAGGGGGGCCACGGGAAGCCGGAGTGGACGCAGCAGCGACGGTGGGTCGAACGCGCACAGTGCAAGGAGGCGTTGTCCAGAGAGGACATGAATAGCGGCAGGGGGGCGGTAGGCGCGGGGTGGGTTGCGGCCAGGGGAGAGCGGGGGTTGGCGTGGCGGCAGGGCTAGCAGGACGCAATGGGAGTGCTCGCGGCGTGCGCGGTCAGGGTGTGGCCTGGGCGGAGTGAGTACAACAGGGGCGCAGCGGAGCAGAGAAGGGGGAGAGGAAGTCATGGCTCACCGAGCCCTGTAGTTGAGCGAGGTGGGCTCGAGGAGGAGTCGAGGTTGGTCGCCACCGACGTAGCTGCGGTGAGGTAGCGTCGGGCGGTGGTCTGTTTCGAGTGGCGACGGGGTCGGGGTGCGGTGTCGGGGCGGCCTTGGTCGATCCGGTGACGGGGCCCGGCGCGTCAAGGAGGCGGGCCGCGGCAGCAGCGGGATGGAGCAAGCGGCGAGGTGGCGTCTGGGAGGGGCGCCGGTGTCAGGGGCGCTAGGCGGCGCGGGATCAGGCTCCACCCTGATCCAGATCCAGGCGAGTGAGGGGGAGAGAGTGATGGTTCGTGGGGGAAGTGGGGTCGCTCGTTCTAGGTCACGGGGTCCGGGGGATAAGGAGAGGGATAGGTGGGCCGGCGGCTTGGTTGGCCCAGGGAGGGTGGGTATGGTGGCCAGCCGGGCCGGCCTGCTGGGATGGGCCGAAGCCCAAGGGGAGGCCAGGGGGCTCTCCCACCCCTTCTTCTTTCCTTTTCTTTTTCTATTTGTTTTCCTTTTCCAGCAACATTTTGCCTTTTCTTTTAGCCACTAATGACCTTGCAAAATTATGCCACTGGCTAAAACAATTCCAAAGAATTATTGTGCACAACCACAAAAAGTTTGGGGCCTTCAAGAGTTGTCCAAGCATTTTTAGAAAATGAAAAGGACATCTAAAATACTGCTGGACCAGATAATAAATTCCCACGGGCAATTTGGGAGTTCCAAAAATGTTGGCTTCAACATGACAAATATCTAGGGATTATTTGCCATAGGATGAACTATTTTATTTGCATGAAAGAAGAAGCAAATATTTGACATGCAATTTGAATTTGAATTTGAAGCACATTTTGGACAAGTGGCATTTTGGCATGATGATCATGATGACATCACCTTCATTAGGGGGAGATTACTATAGTGTGATGCTGGGGATGTTACAAATCTCCTCCACTACAAGAAATCTCGTCCCGAGATTTTAGTGGGGAAGTAAAGAGTAACTTCGGGTGAACTGACCCTTATAGGGTGAATTATCTGGTGAACAATGCATGGAATGTGGCAGAAGTATCTCTCGAATTGAAATTTAAGAAAATGTCGAGAGAAAAATATGAAGGTACAATAAGAAGTTTCAAGTGAATGGACAAACGATCGATACCTGAACAGAGTGTGAGAAGGGTTCAGAGCATCGGGAATAGATCATCTCTCGGAGGGTGGCTCACGATAACACAAAAGGCCAAGAGCATACGATACTTCAGCACCAAGGTCGTACAGGAGAGTCAGGCTTCGATCCTGTGGAACTGTGGGTTATGAGCCCACCATGTGGGTTAAAAATAAGAAGGGCGCTGATAGCAAGGCATGTCAAAGCATAGACTGTCAGTTATGTTGGCAACAACGTTGGTACCAAGGGCGAGGGATGAAGAGAACCATTTTCCTGCTCGTTAAACAAGGCGGACCAATAGGCAAAATTCTCGTCCATCGGTGGTTACCGGAATATCACCCACAATAGTAACAGAGTCTTACTGACCGAGTTGAACACCGAGGCGTTTACATAAGCCGGGAATTATCACTGCTCAGGTAAGTCAAATTACCAGAAATGTTAAACAAAACAAAGGAAAGGAAAAGTGATTATCGGATTTAAATAGAACAACGGAAAGGAAAATGGGTATACCCGAGTATTAGGTCTATCTCCTTCCCAAAGAAAGCAGAGCGGGAATAATCATGACGGGACTACAAGTAGTTAATCATCCAGTGAGGGGGGCGAGGAAACTCATGATGTTACCCATACCATGGTGTTTGGATAATTGATCAAGAAACATTTAGCCTTATGCTTCCAATGTACTTGTTGATGTTTGATTACCACAGACATGCTTCGGGATATCATGGACATGGTCACAAGGTAAAAGTCAAACTTTCGAATTCACAAAGGATCCCGCAGGAACTGCTAGAATAGTTCATACAATTTCATCTTTGAAAGATGAGGATGTGGCCGATGGACTCAGCAGCAATCCATCGACAAGTCAAAAGGATGTAATGCCAAAATGATATGAACAAAATTGTGTTGGGGGAAGGCAAGAATGTTGTCGATGATAATCCAAATCATCAAGGGGCATGGATGGTATTTCTCATCATGAATTTGATTGATATCCTCAAAGAGCTCAGAATGTTGACGATGATCATGACACATTTGTCGAGGGATTTCATGAAGATGTAATCAATCGGCGACGTCATCAATTTAAAGGAATGATAAAGCGAAAGGTTACTGGAACCACGGGTACGACACAAACTCAAAATCAAGCTTGTTGTTCAAGGAGAAACGATATGACAAGGAAGATCGACGTAAGCTTAGCTCGTCATCGAAACTTGTGCTCCGGGAAGCACGACCATGTACCACAGTTAAAATTTAGCACGATAATGATATAGCCGATCAGGCTAGGAATGGCTTGAAGGATTATTAATCTTGTAAGCAATGAGAATTACTTAGAGTTATTGAATCAGAGTGTGGAATCGATTCACTTATCGGTGTTCTCGAGTGACTAATAACTCGGAACCCGGGGCAATCTGAAATCGCTGAGGAGCAATACCAGACGAAGACTCGTAGGAAGAAACACAATTGTTTGATATTCTTGAGATACCATAGGGTAATACTCGAAGATAGAGTAGAATAGATGCTTGACAGGTGAAATGATCTGCAGAAGACAAGTACTTTAACTTGTTCGAGAAATGGGATCAAAGAAGAACAATATTGCTAGAACCATGATTGCAAAAGAACAAATCCTAGAGATCGGATGATATTATATCAAGGAAGTTGTTATTACAAGAAGCTTACATGATAGGATCTACATCATTTCCATGGGCATGAACATAAAGTTCAAGGTCGACTCCCACTTCTCTGATGCACAACATTCCAAAGCATGTTTAGCTAGGCATTGAGATTTCAATGATGCTCACATGAAAAACAAGAATTGAAGCACAAAGAGGGCATCATAAAACATGTGACAAACACACTTAAGTCTAACATACTTCCTATGTATAGGCATTTGTAAGAAAACAAATTACCAAGGCAAGCAAAAACTAGCATATGCAAGGAAGAACAAAGAGATGATAGCAATCTCAACATGAAGAGAGGTAATTTAGTAACATGAAAATTTCTATGACCATATTTTTCTCTCTCATAATAATTACATGTAGGATCATAGGAAAATTCAAAAAAATAGCTATCACATAACATATTGTCAACACGATCCACATGCATGCAAAGTTGACACTCTTCCAAGATAGTGGGATTAACATTAACTAAAGTCATGACCTCTCCAAACCCACTTTTATAAAAAATATCATAAGATTGAACATACTCCAAATATGTGGGATCTAAAGTTGACACTCTTCCAAACCCACTTTCAATATTATTGCAAACAATATTATCAATCTCATATTCATCATGGGGCTTAATAAATTTTCAAGATCATAAGAAGAATCATCTCAATCATGATCATTGCAACAAATAATTATTAGCACAATTGACATCAAGAGAGTTTATAGTAAAATCATTGCAATCATGCTTTTTATTCAAGGAGCCATCGTGAATCTCTTCATAAATTTCTTCATCACAATTTTCAGATTCACGAATTTCAAGCAAAACTTCATAAAGATAATCTAGTCCACAAAACTCACTAGCAATTGGTTCATCATAGTTGGATCTCTTAAAAGGATTAGCAAGCGGATGAGGATCCATAGATCTTAGCTTCTCTATTTAGTAATAAATAAACAACTACTCCCACCAAACGAGAAAATGAGCCAAGTAGGACATCAAAACAAACAAAAAGACGAACGGAAGAAGGGCGAATAAAATGGCAAGGGTGAAGTGGGGGGGGGGAGGAAAGCGAGAGGCAAATGGCAAATAATGTAAATGCGAGGGAGATGAGTTTGTGATGGGTACTTGGTATGTCTTGACTTGAGCAAAGACCTCCCCGGCAACGGCGCCAGAAATCCTTCTTGCTACGTCTTTGTAACATCCCCAGCATCACACTACAGTAATCTTCCCATAATGAAGGTCATGTCATCATGATCATCATGCCAAAATGCCACTTGTCCAAAATCTGCTTCAAATTAAAATTCAAATTGCATGTCAAATATTTGCTTCTTCTTTCATGCAAATAAAATAGTTCATCCTATGGCAAATAATCCCTAGATATTTTTCATGTTGAAGCCAACATTTTTGGAATTCCCAAATTGCCCTTTGGAATTTATTATCTGGTCCAGCAGTATTTAAGATGTCCTTTTCATTTTCTAAAAATGCTTGGACAACTCCTGAAGGCCACAAACTTTTTATGGATGTGCACAATAATTCTTTGGAATTGTTTTAGCCAGTGGCATAATTTTGCAAGGTCATTAGTGGCTAAAAGAAAAGGCAAAATGCTGCTGGAAAAGAAAAACAAATAGAAAAAGAAAAGGAAAGAAGAAGGGGTGGGAGAGCCCCCTGCCTCCCCTTGGGCTTCGGCCCATCCCAGCAGGCCGGCCCGAATGGACACCGTACCCACCCCCCTGGGCCAACCAAGCTGCCGGCCCACCTCTCCCTCTCCTTATCCCCTGGACCCCATGACCTAAAACGAGCGACCCCACTTCCCCCCACGAACCCCCACTCTCTCCCCCTCACTCACATGGATCTGGATCGGGGTGGAGCCCGATCCCGCGCCGCCTAGTGCCCCTGACGCCGGCGCCCCTCCCGGACGCCGCCCCACCGCTTGCTCCGTCCCGCCGCCGACGCGGCCCGCCGCCTCGACGTGACGGGCCCCGTCACCGGATCGACCAAGGCCGCCCCGACGCCACGCCCCGACCCCGTCGCCACTCGACACCGACCGCCGCCCGACGCTACCTCGCCGCAGCTACGTCGACGGTGACCGACCTCGACTCCTCCCCGATCCCACCTCGCTCAACTACAGGGCTCAGTGAGCCTTGACTTCCTCTCTCCCTCTCTCCCCTGGCCGCAACCCACCCCGCGCCTACCGCCCCCCTGCCGCTATTCATGTCCTCTCTAGACAACGCCTCCCCGCACTATGCGCATTCGACCCACCATCGCTGCCTGATAATCCCCAAGTGCAGGGAATCATCGTAACAATTCCCAAAGGTGGAAGTGATAAGCATGGAGTGTCGAACCCACAAGGAGCTAAAGGTAAGATCAATATTCTCTCAAGCCCTATCTGCCACTGATACGACTCTACGTGCACCGAACGTTTGCTTCCAAATAGAAACAAGAAATAAAACTGTGTTGTGCGTATAAAGAGGATAACTTTGTATGATATCGGAGAGCTAAAATATAAAAGTAGGTGCTGTTATCATAAAGTTAGAATATATTACTAAATAATATAAATAGGGAGTGTGGAATAATGGTGGATCGGTGTGCGGAATTGTCCTAAGCAATTGTTAACAAGATCGATAGTCGTCATTGCAATTTCATATGAGGGAGAGGCATAAACTAACATACTTTTCCTACTTGGATCATATGCACTTATGATTGGAACTCTAGCAAGCATCCGCAAATACTAAAGATTCATTAAGGTAAAACCCAACCATAGCATTAAAGCATCAAGTCCTCTTTTATCCCATACGCAACAACCCCCTTACTCGGGTTTGTGTTTCAGTCACTCACGCAACCCACTATAAGTGAATCATGCACGTATTGAAACACCCTACAGCGGGAATCCCTCACGCTTGCGCGAAACGGAGGGCACCATAGGACAACACCAAAATAAAACATACAACTCGTACCAATCTAGATCATCAATCAACTCAAGGACAAAAGATATCTACTCAAAACATCATAAGATGGCAACACATCATTGGATCATAATATGTGGCATAAAGCACCATGTTCAAGTAGGGATTATAGCGGGGTGTGGGATAGTGGACCGCGTAAAAGAGATGAGGATGGTGATGATGATGGTGATGTTGATGAAGACGATCACCGCGGCGATGATTCCACTCCCGATGGCACTCCGGTGCCACCAAGAGAGAGGAGGAGAGGTTCTCCCCCTTGTCCTTCCTCCTCCATGGCTTTCTCCCTCTGGTCCTTGGCCTTCATGGCGATGATGGACCCTCCGAGATCCTCCTCCATGGCCTCCGGTGATGATGGCCCTCTCCGGCAGGGTGCCAGAGAGGGCCTAGATTGATTTCTCATGGCTACAGAGGCTTGCGGCGGTGGAACTTCCGATCTAGGTTAATTCCCGAAGGTTTCTCTATTTATAGGAATTTTGGCGTTGGTTTCACGTCTGGGAGGTCTCCGGGCTGTCCACGAGATTGGGGGTCGCGCCCTAGGGGGGTGGCCCCCACTCTCGTGGGCAGCCCGGGACTCTTCCGTCCCAACTCCGATGCTCAGTGGTCTTCTTTTGGTTCATAAAAAATCCTCAAAAATTGGCACATCAATTGGACTCCGTTTGGTATCCCTTTTCTGTAAAACACAAAAACAAGGAGAAAACAGAAAATGGCACTGGGCTCTAGGTTATTAGGTTAGTCCCGAAAATCATATAAAATGACATATAAATGCATATAAAACATCATAGATGGATAATATAATGGCATGAATACTTCCTAATTTATAGATACGTTGGAGATGTATCAGCATCCCCAAGCTTAATTCCTGCTCGTCCTCGAGTAGGTAAATGATAAAAGAAAAAATTTATGAAGTGTGAATGCTAGTAGGTGCACAAGTTTGATCAATGATAATTTCAATCACCTTTTCTAGCATCAAAATGTGTCATTATAGTAGCTTATCTCATAAAACTTTTCATGATCAAGTAACAATCTAGTCACAATGTCAAGCATGGTTCAGAAACTTCATTGAGAACTAACAAACTATAATCTCAGTAATTGAAGCAATTGCAATTTATCATAACATCAGAAAGAGTCAAGAATAGACCTTTTCAGCGAGTCCACATACTCAACTATCATATAGTCTTCTACAGTTGCTAACACTCACGCAATACTTGTGGTTATGGAGTTTCAGCCGGACACTGAGAAAGGTAGGGGCTTATTGTGTTGCCTCCCAATGTATTCACCTTTAGGTGATGTCAACAATAATAGCCTATGCCAACTTACATCCAATTGGACATATATATCATGATCTTTCAAACACGAGGAGCTTGCCAAAGGATAAAATGAAAAAGGGGAAGGTGAGAATCACCTTGACTCAAGCATAAAGTAAAAACATAAAGTAGAATATAGGCCCTTCGCAGAGGGAAGTAGAGGTTGTCATGCGTGTTTAGGGTTGATGCACAAAATCTTAATGCAAAAGAACGTCACTTTATATTGCCCCTTGTATGTGGACCTTTATTATGCAGTCCGTCGCTTTTATTACTTCCACAACAAGTTCGTACAAAGCTTATTTTCTCTGCACTAATAAGTCATACATATTTAGAGAGCAATTTTTATTGCTTGCACCAATGACAACTTACTTGAAGGATCTTACTCAATCCATAGGTAGGTATGGTGGACTCTCATGGCAAAACTGGGTTTAAGGGTATTTGGAAGCACAAGTAGTATCTCTACTTGGTGTAAGGAATTTGGCTAGCATGAGGGGGAAAGGCAAGCTCAACATGTTTGGAAGGTTAATGACAATATACTTTAACTGAGATGTCGGAAAACATAAACCATTATGTTGTCTTCCTTGTCCAACGTCAACTCTTTTAGCATGTCATACTTAATGAGTGCTCCGAATCATAAAAGACGTCCAAGATAATATATTTGTATGTGAACCTCTCTTTCCTTATTACTTCCTATTAATTGCAACGATGACCAAAACTACGTTTGCCAACTCTCAACAACTTTTATGCATCATTCTTTCTATGTGTGAAGTTATCACTAACCATGTTATAAGCATATGAAACATATAAAAATTCAGATGCATGACATTCAATTCATTCCCTCATCTACTCATAGGATATACATGAAGCAGATGAGTAAATGACAAACTACTCCAAAGATATGAGTGAAGGATACTAAGTAGGCAAATAATTAACTAGCCATGGGAGGGTTCCTTTTCTATTCAAAATTTTAGATCCAAAGATTTTATTCAAACAGCAAGTAAAACAAAATAAAATGACATTGCAAGGATAGCACAACTCATGTGAAGAAGCAAAAACTTAGGTTCAACCGATACTAACCGATAGTTGTTGAAGCAGAAAGGTGGGATGCCTAACAGGGCATCCCCAAGCTTAGATGTTTGAGACTTCTTGGAATATTATCTTGGGGTGCCTTGGGTATACCCAAGCTTGAACTTTTGTGTCTCCTTAATTCTTCTCATATCATGGTTTCTCTTTTTATCAAAAGCTTCATCCACACCAAACTCAACAAGAACTCGTGAGATAGGTTAGTATAAACCAATGCAAAACCTTATCATTTTCTACTGTAACAAATCACTAGAATTATTATTCAACATTGCATACTAAATGCCTCTGCATATTTAATACTCCTATCCTCAAATAGAATCATTAAACAAGCAAACATATGCAAACAATGCAAACATAACAGCAATCTGTCAAAACAGTACAGCCTGTAAAGAATGCAAGAGTATCAATACTTCCCTAACTCCAAAAATTATAGAATAAAATTCCCAATGTAGTATATTTATCGGAGCTCGTTATGCAAAAAGTTTCAACATTATATCATGCTCTGACTTTTCTAGGGAATTTTTGCAACAGCGGTAAACTTTCTGTTTTCAAACAGCAACATGTATAATAGCAAAATAAACATGGTAAAGGCTATCCTTGACATTTTTATTGAAAATAAAGATGCAAAACACTATTCTAAATAACAGAAAGCTAATACTAACAAAAGAAAATGACGCTCCAAGTAAAACACATATCATGTGACGAATAAAAATATAGCTCCCAGTAAGATGTACCGATAGTTTTGAAGACGAAAGAGGGGATACCTTCCGGGGCATCCCCAAGCTTAGGTGCTTGAGTCTTCCTTTAATATTACCTTGGGGTGCCTTGGGAATCCCCAAGCTTAGGGTCTTTCCACTCCTTATTCTCCTCATATCAATATCTCACCCAAATCTTGAAAACTTCAATCACACAAAACTTAATGGAACTTCGTGAGATAGGTTAGTATGATAAAGAGTAAACCATGCACTTTGGTACTGTAAAAGCCAAGGTTCATAATTGTTTTCACATAATTCCTACTGTACCATGTCATTTCTGCCATTTATATTGAGAAATATAAGCCATAGAAACTAGAAAACAAGCAAACTATGCGATGAAAACAGAATCTGTCAGAAACAGAACAGTCTGTAATGATCTGAAGAATAACCATACTTCTGCTACTCCACAAATTATAAAATAAATTGGTGGACGTGAGGAATTTTTCTATTAATCTTATGCAATAATAATGAACTCAAAAGCACTTTTGTGTAAAAAATGACAGCTAATCTCGTAAGCGCAAAGTTTCTGTTTTTTACAGCAAGATCACATTAACTCTCACCCAAGTCTTCTCAAAGGTCTTACTTGGAACTTTATTGAAATAAAAGCTATAAAACATGATTACTACAGTAGCTTAATCATATGGACACATAAAAACATTAAGGGTAAATATTGGGTTGTCTCCCAACAAGCGCTTTTCTTTAATGCCTTTTAGCTAGGCATGATGATTTCAATGATGCTCGTATAAAAGAAAAGATTTGAAACACAAAGAGAGCATCATGAAGAATATGACTAGCACATTTAAATCTAACTCAATTCCTATGCCTAGGGATTTTGTGAGCACACAACAAAAGTCAACTAGCATAGGAAGGCAAAACAAGTATAACTTCAAAACTTTAAGCACATAGAGAGGAAACTTGATATTATCGCAACTCCTACAAGCACATATTCCTCCCTCATAATAATTTTCAGTAGCATCATAGATAGCAACTTTGTTCTCATACTCAATTGGAACCTCTTCCGAAATAGTGGAGTACTAACTAAAGTTGACACTCTTCCAAATCCACTTTCATAAATATCGTACTGAGATTCAACACCCTCCAAGATAGTGGGATCACTAATTCCTAAAGTTGACACTCTTCCAAAGACACTTTAAATTATAGTATTATTCATACTCCAAAAGATATAAGTGAAATTTCTGGAGCATTCTACAATTAATATAGACTAGCCAATATCCAAGCTCAAAATATATAAGTGAAGCGGACGAAGCATTCTATAAAACCATACTCAAACGATTTAAGTGAAGCACAAAGAGCAATTCTATAAGACCATACTTAAAAGATATAAGTGAGCACATGAAGTATTCTATAAATCAATGAAGAGATATCTCATAATAGCATGATTCTTAAAGAAAAACAAAAACACAAAGGGCACAAACAATGTGAACAAAACAAAAACCGAGGTATACCGATATTTGTTGAAGACGAAAGAGGGGATGCCAACCGGGGCATCCCCAAGCTTAGATGCTTGAGTATCCTTTGAAATATTTACTTGGGGTGCCTTGGGCATCCCCAAGCTTTAACTCTTGTCTTCCTTATTCTTCTCACATCGGTAACTCCTCGTTCTTCAAATACTTCATTCACAAAAACTTAAATAAAAACTTTGTGAGATCCGTTAGTGTAATAAAGCAAACTGCCACTTTAAGGTACTGTAATTAACTCATTCTTTGTTTATATTGGTGTTAAACCTACTGCATTCCAACTTCTCTATGGTTCATACCCTACATACTAGCCATAGGTGCATCAATATAAGCAAACTACACACGAAAAACAGAATCTGTTAAGAACAGGACAGTCTGTAGTAATCTGGAAGTTTAGTAGACTTGTGTAACTCCAAAAATTATGAAATAAATTTGACAATTTTAACAATTTGTACAGAAGTAATGTGAAAAAAGTTTCAGACCCATTTGACTTTCCAGTAAAAACTTTAAATTCATGCACTACAGCCAAAGTTTCTGTTTTTGTTCTGCACAAAGTAAGCAAGCAATCTTATCATACTAAAACCAAAGCTTGGCACATTATTTTTATAATACAATGGATATATACAAGGGGATAATTATTTACAGAGAAACTTCCATGAAAAATTCTACATTGTTTCCGTGAGCATGAACACAAGTGCTCAAGGTCGACCCTCACTTCTTCAATGCACAACTTTCCAATCACTTCTCTTTTTGAAAAACCTTTTTAGGCATGAGAGGCAAGTAAGTATTTTTGGTATTTTCATTCTTTAAATTTTTTTTTGTATGTTTCACCCACAACTAAACAGAAACAAAAAAGGAAAAACAAAATCTACTTAGTGAAGAAAGCAAACTAGAACACACGAGAATATCAACCCCACACTATTGCTCCCCGGCAACGGCGCCAGAAAAGAGCTTGATAATCCCCAAGTGCAGGGAGTCATCGTAGCAATTCCCAAAGGTGGAAGTGATAAGTATGGAGTGTCGAACCCACAAGGAGCTAAAGGTAAGATCGATATTTTCTCAAGCCCTATCTGCCACTGATACGACTCTACATGCACAGATAATTTGCTTCCAACTAGAAACAAGAAATAAAACTGTGTTGTGGGTATAAAGAGGATAACTTTGTATGATATCGGAGAGCTAAAATATAAAAGTAGGTGCTGTTATCATAAAGTTAGAATATATTACTAAATAATATAAATAGCAAGTGTAGAATAATGGTGGATCGGTGTGCGGAATTGTCCTAAGCAATTGTTAACAAGATCGATAGTCGTCATTGCAATTTCATATGAGGGAGAGGCGTAAACTAACATAATTTTCCTACTTGGATCATATGCACTTATGATTGGAACTCTAGCAAGCATCCGCAAATACTAAAGATTCATTAAGGTAAAACCCAACCATAGCATTAAAGCATCAAGTCCTCTTTTATCCCATACGCAACAACCCCCTTACTCGGGTTTGTGTTTCAGTCACTCACGCAACCCACTATAAGTGAATCATGCACGTATTGAAACACCCTATAGCAGGAATCCCTCACGCTTGCGTGACACGGAGGGCACCATAGGACAGCACCAAAATAAAACATACAACTCGTACCAATCTATATCATCAATCAACTCAAGGACAAAAGATATCTACTCAAAACATCATAAGATGGCAACACATCATTGGATCATAATATGTGGCATAAAGCACCATATTCAAGTAGGGATTACAGCGGGGTGTGGGAGAGTGGACCGCGTAAAAGAGATGAGGATGGTGATGATGATGGTGATGTTGATGAAGACGATCACCGTGGCGATGATTCCCCTCCCGCTGGCACTCCGGTGCCACCAAGAGAGAGGAGGAGAGGATCTCCCCCTTGTGCTTCCTCCTCCATGGCTTTCCCCCTCTGGTCCTCGGCCTTCATGGCGATGATGGCCCCTCCGAGATCCTCCTCCATGGCCTCTGGTGATGATGGCCCTCTCCAGCAGGGTTCCAGAGAGGGCCTAG
The DNA here is from genome assembly GCF_018294505.1 of Triticum aestivum. Classification (NCBI taxonomy): domain Eukaryota; kingdom Viridiplantae; phylum Streptophyta; class Magnoliopsida; order Poales; family Poaceae; genus Triticum; species Triticum aestivum. The sequence goes on along the minus strand of NC_057804.1, from coordinate 353,278,749 downwards.
ATTGATATCTCGTGGCTACAGAGGCTTGCGGCCGCGGAACTTCCGATCTAGGTTAATTCCCGAAGGATTCTCTATTTATAGGAATTTTTGGCGTTGATTTCACGTCAGGGAGGTCTCCGGGCTGTCCACGAGATAGGGGGCGCCCTAGGCTGTCCATGTATCACTGCCGCGTCCACTCCGGCCTCCCATGGCCCCCCATGCTGCGGGGCTCGCCTCTTGCGCTGGCTCGCCCGAGCCGCTATCGTCGCCTTCCCGACCTCATCCGCCGCGGCGCCCCTGGGTCACCGCACCGGCACTCGCGCGCTCACGAGGCTCTGCCCTGGCCCCCCATGCCTGTTAGCTCGTGCGCCCATGCCCGCTAGGATCCCCCTTGCCTATGACACAGGGGCCTCGCCCCAGAACGTTTTTATAAAAATAACGAATTAAAATTAATAATAATTATAAGAATATTAATTAATTAATTAAATTAATTAATTAATTCTGATTAATTAACCTAATCACTTAGTTAACTAATTAATCATGATTAGTTAGTCTAGCCAATGACAAACGGGACCCACATGTCTGTTGACCGAGTCAACAGACGGTTGACTGCTGACATCATGTTGACATCACGCTGACGTCATAATTACTTTTCCTCATTAAATTAATTCTGTTATTCCTAAAAATGAAATAAAACTTTAAAATTTAATATAAAATAAACCGTAGCTCGGATGATAATACTTTGTATATGAAAGTTGCTCAGAATGACGAGACGAATTTGAATACGCAGTCCGTTCGTCCGCCACACGTCCCTAGAATAGCAAACATGCTACTTTCCCCTTCGGTTCATCTGTCCGAAAATGTTAAACACCAGGGATACTTTCCCGGATGTTTCCCCCTTTCACCAGTATCGCTTACTACCGCGTTAGGTCACCCCTAGCACCGTGTATTGCCATGTTATGCTTTGTGATGCTTTGGTTGCTCTGTTATTTATTGTGTTCCCCCTCCATTACTTCTTTCTGGTAGACCCCGAGACTGCCGGCGAACCCCAGTTCAACTACGGTGTTGACGACCCCTCCATGCCAGAGCAACCAGGCAAGCCCCCCGTTTGATCATCCTGATATCACCCATTCCATTCTCTCATGCTTGCATTAGTTTTTGCTACTGTTAATGTTTTCTCCTATTCTGATGCATAGCCTACTTTTGTAACCTGCTTATTGTTACCTACCTGCTTATTCTAAACTACTTAGTATAGGTTGGCTAGTGATCCATCATGGACCCCCACCTTGTCTGTGTTGCCCCTGCTTCATCATCGAAGACCCGATCAACGGGATCGAAGACCAGGCCCCGGCACCGCACATCACTTTCCCCTTAGTTGCTCGACACTGCTGGGTTACTATTGAGTGCCGAGGGTGAGACCTCTACAACACTTCTGATGTTAACCCTGTAGTGTAGCTATTTGGTCGTGGTCATCGAGGGTGATTCTGCCTTAACCACTTCCGATACGACTCTATCGTGCAACCCCTCAAGTGTGAACCTCGGGGGTGATTCCTCTTACGTTCACCTTGATGATTACATCGAGTGGAATTCACGGGGGTGATTTCTCGGGTTTTCCCCTTGATGTTTAGACACAGAGTTACTATGATTACTATGACATTACACTGAACCATGTTACTAAAGACGGGTCGACCCTGAGGGGTACCTGCGCAAGCATAATTGCGAGTGATGTGGAGTCGGGTTTACCTGGAAGGTGCCTGAGAGATAATTAGGAGGCGTGGCCGGGCATTCTTAGCCCTTGCCGCAAGTCCTCGAGATGGGGCAACGGGGTCACATCTTTCGTGAGTCTCTGCTTGTTACCGTGCGTTCCTAATCCCCTACGATTTGGATATTTGATCCAAGGGGCCTCTGGCCTGATAGCACTAACCATCACGTTGGCGTAGTATGGGCGTTCTGTGTCGTATGCATCAGCCGAAGCTTAATAGACGTCAGCGACTGAGCGGCGCGCGCCGGGTTGGACTGGTAAGCACCTGCCTTTTTAAAGGAGGTAGCTAGGTATGCTCACCGGCCGCGTAAGCAATGTGCAGGAGTTCCCGGGGCAATGGCCCATGACCCATGGGGGCATAGGTTTATTCCGGCGTGCTGACCTCTCTATTTAGCCTAGGTCGGGTTGCGGCGTATTGTTTGGCCGAGGCCGGACATGACCCAAGAAAGTGTGTCTGGCCGGAGTTAATCAAGCATGGTGGGTAAGTTGGTGCACCCCTACAGGGAAGAGAACATCTATCGATAGCCTGTCCTACGGTAACGGACACTTGGAGTTGTATCCCGATCGATACAACTAGAACTGGATACTTGTGATGAGAATTGGATTGTGATGAGAAATGGATAGTATGGCTCTGGGATTGCTTTCTCGCAGGGAGTCGAGAAAGGATCTCTAGCCGAGGTTGATAACACTACTACTGCTTTACTTTATGCTACTCTACTCCCTCCTGCTGCTGCAAGATGGTGGTTTCTAGAAGATGCTAGTCTTCGAGAGGACTAGGCCTTCTCTGTATTCTGGAATTTCTGCATCCCAGTCCACATATACAGCCTTCCTTTGTAATGTTGCATATGTAGTGTAGATCCTTACTTGCGAGTACTTTGGATGAGTACTCACGGTTTGTTTGCTCCACCTTTTCCCCCTTTCTTTTTCTTTCTGGTTGTTGCAACCAGATGGTGGAGTCCAGGAGCCAGATGCCACCTTCGACGATGACTACTACTACCACGAGGGTGCCTACTGCTACGTGAAGACCGCCGACGACCAGGAGTAGTTAGGAGGCTCCCAGGCAGGAGGCCTTGCCTTTTCGATCGATGTTGCTTTTGTGCTAGCCTTCTTAAGGCATACTTGTTTAACTCATGTCTGTACTCAGATATTGTTGCTTCCGCTGACTCATTTGTATTCAAGCTGATGTATTCAAGCATTCGAGGCCCCTGGCTTGTAATATAAAGCTTGTATTATTTTAATTTGTGTCTAGAGTTGTGTTGTGATATCTTCTTGTGAGTCCTTGATCTTGATTGTACACATTTGCGTGCATGATTAGTGTACGACTGAATCGAGGGCGTCAAAAGTTGGTATCAGAGCCGACTGCCTGTAGGTAGCCCCCTTTCCAACTCCTTGGCCGAAGTTGAGTCTAGTCACTGAAAACCTTTTACTAACATTGGTTGTGTGCCTTATGGGCCCACGTCGCCATTGGGTGGTATTAGGATCTTTTACTCCTCACCTATACTCTAGGACTCTGTTCTCCCTTCTATTCGGGTTAAATGAATTTACTAACTACGTTAGGTTCTCGTAACGACTTTCCTCGGAGAGCCCCTTCATTCCGGATGGTTGCCTGCTTCATGAGAAGACTTCGAAGATAATCTCCGATCTACTCCCGAAAACTTGTGTCCATTTCTTTTGCAATCCCTTAACACCATTCAATCCTTATGGATAACTGCGTAGCTCGCCGTTCATACTTCCATCCCTAGTTGTTCTTGTTAGTACAAGATACCCGAAAGTATTCTCCGACTTTCGAGAATCTTTTTTCGACTGCCTTGCATCTCTTTTCCACCTGAATAACCCTACGAATAATTTATCACACTTTTCGGGGATTCGTTCATCACCAGTCGTTCATATGTCTCACAAAATTCTTTGAATGCTATTCGATCTTCGGATAATCCTCAGTAGCCTATTGCTCTTGTTTTTCCTTATCGTCTTGCATTATGGTTAATTCCATATGTCTAACAATATTCTTTAAACTCCTGTGAGATTGTCATTCTTATACTATTGATTCGACATGTGCGTGAATGCACACATTCAGTAGTTATTCCCTGGTAATTATTTATCCTTATGGCTCAGACTCCACTCTGGGCATGAGCTGGTTCTCAGAAAATCAAACAATGAATGATTGTCGGTCTATGTATTTTCAACATGCTTATCTTTCGATTTAAAGCATCTGCTTCTGATCCCCCGAATTGGAAATCACGATTTCTTTGCATTTAAGCTTTGGAATTATCAGATATTTCAAAAATCTGATGCATCTGCATTATTTCTTCTTCTGATTGAATATCGATACTCACATCAGCTCTGTTGTGGATCGTCGGATCCATTATTGGATTATCATCCGACAGTGTCCATCATATTCAAAGAACCTCGTGAAGTTCTTTCCCAGACACATAATGCCTTTGGTAATTGTATCATCTCCTTTTGTCAACCATGCTCTGCTTTTGAGCTGGTGTTTGTTTACTTCTGAAGTTTGTGTAATAGGTTCGTAATATGCCCCTATGGGTTGAACCTATGCCTCCCATAATCTGTTTGAACCTGAGAGTTTTAACGAGTCTTAGTTTTTTGGTGTTTATCCAGATAAAATTTCAAGACTACAACTTTATCGAAAGCGAGAAGTGAAAAGAAAAGCGCTTGTTGGGAGACGACCCAATATTTTTCCTTGCTGTTATTCAATAAATTTTGCATCTACCTTCTGTTTAGATGTGTTTTTATGTTTTAGTTAGTGTTTGTGCCAAGTAGAACCTATAGGATAACCTATGATGATAGTTGATTTGATTCTGCTGAAAAACAGAAACTTTGCACGCACGAAATTAGTTTTGTTAAATCACAGAAACCTCTTTTGCGTTGATTCGTTTTGATGCTGATCAATAGACTAATTGTCCAGGACTTCCTATTTTGGTAGGATTTTTAGAGTTCCAGAAGTTTGTGTTAGTTACAGATTGCTACAGACTATTCTGTTTTTGACAGATTCTGTTTTTCGTGTGTTGTTTGCTTATTTTGATGCATCTATGGGTAGTAAAATAGTTTATAAACCATAGAGAAGTTGGAATACAGTAGGTTTAACACCAAAATAAATAAATAATGAGTTCATTACAGTAACTTATGTGGTGGTTTTGTTTTCTTTCGCTAACAGAGCTTATAAGATTTCCTGTTGAGTTTTGTGTTGTGAAGTTTTCATGTTTTGGGTAAAGCTTTGATGGACTATGGAATAAGGAGTGGAAAGAGCCTAAGCTTGGGGATGCCCATGGCACCCCAAGATATTCAATAATAGCCAAAAGCCTAAGCTTGGGGATGCCCCGGGAAGGCATCCCCTCTTTCGTCTTCGTTCATTGGTAACTTCACTTGGAGCTATATTTTTATTCGCCACATGATATGTGTTTGGCTTGGAGCGTCGTGTATTATATTAGTCTTTGCTTTGTAGTTTACCACAGTCATCCTTGTTGTAGACACCTTTTGGGATAAGCCCGCTTGATAATAATTTGCTAGAATACTCTATGTGCTTCACTTATATCTTTTGAGCTTGATAGTTTTTGCTCTAGTGCTTCACTTAAATCTTTTAGAGCACGGCGGTGGCTTAATTTTGAAGAAATTGCTAGTCTCTCATGCTTCACTTATATTATTTTGAGAGTCTTTTAGAACAACATGGTATTTGCTTTGGTTACAAATTTGGTCCTAGAATGATGAGCATCCATGTTGGGTATAATAAAAACTATCATAGGAAGTGAATTGGATGCTATGATCAATTTGATGCTTGATAATTATTTTGAGATATAAAGGTAGTAATGTTAGGGTCATGCTAGTGTGTAATTATGAAATTGAGAAATACTTTTGTTGAAGTTAGCAAGTCCTGTAGCATGCACGTATGGTAAAAGTTGTGTGACAAATTTGTTGCATGAGGTGCTCTTTTGATTGTCTTCCTTATGAGTGGCAGTCGGGGATGAGCGATGGTCTTTTCCTACCAATCTATCCCTCTTAGGGCATGCGTAGTAGTACTTTGCTTCGAGGGCTAAGTAGACTTTTGCAATAAGTATATGAGTTCTTTATGACTAATGTGAGTCCATGGATATACGCACACTCATCCTCCCACTTTGCTAGCCTCTATTGTGCCGCGCAACTTTCGCCGGTATCATGAACCCATTATTTACCTTCCTCAAAACAGCCACCATACCTACCTATTATGGCATTTCCATAGCCATTCCGAGATATTGCCATGCAACTTTCCCCCGTTCCATTTATTATGACACGTTCCATCATTGTCATATTGCTCTTTGCATGATCATGTAGTTGACATCGTATTTGTGGCAAGGCCACCTTCATAATTTTCATATATGTTGCTCTTGATTCATTGCATGTCCTGGTACACCGCCGGAGGCATGCATATAGAGTCATATCTTGCTCTAACTTTGTGTTGTAATTCTTGAGTTGTAAATCAATAAAAGTGTGATGATTTTCATTACTAGAGCATTGTCTCAGTGAGGAAAAGAAGATGAAGACTATGATTCCCCCACAAGTCGGGATGAGACTTCAAACTTTAAAAAGAAAAAAAAGAGTAAAGAAAGAAAAACAGAAAGGCCAAAAAGAAAAAAAGGCCAAAGAAAAAAAGATAAAAAAAGAGAAAAGAAAAATAATAAAATGAGAGAAAAAGAGAGAATGGACAATGCTACTATCTCTTTTTCCACACTTGTGCTTCAAAGTAGCACCATGATCTTCATGATAGCGAGTCTCCTATGTTGCCACTTTCATATACTAAGTGGGAATTTTTCATTATAGAACTTGGCTTGTATATTCCACTGATGGGCTTCCTCAAAATGCCCTAGGTCTTCATGAGCAAGCGAGTTGGATGCACACCCACTTAGTTTCTTTTGTTGAGCTTTCATATATTTATAGCTCTAGTGCATCCGTTGTATGGCAATCCCTACTCACTCACATTGATATCTATTGATGGTCATCTCCATAGCCCGTTGATATGCCTAGTCGATGTGAGACTATCTTCTCCCTCTTTTTGTCCTCACAACCACCATCTTATACCACCTTAGTGCTATGTCCATGGCTTACACTCATGTATTGCGTAAGAGTTGAAAAAAAGTTGAAGCGTGTTAAAAAGTATGAAACAATTTCTCGGCTCATCATCGGGGTTGTGCATGATGGGAGTATTTTGTGTAATGAAAATGAAGCATGGCCTAAATATATGATTTTGTAGGGATAAGCTTTCTTTGGCTATGCTATTTTGATAGGACATGATTATTTGTTAGTATGCTTTGAAGCATTATTATTTTTATGTTTTATATGCTTTTATCTTGAATCATTTGCATCTGAACATTCATGCCACAATAAAGAAAATTTCATTGAGAATTATGCTAGGTAGCATTCCACATCAAATTTTTTGTTTTTATCATTTACCTACTCGAGGACGAGCAGGAATTAAGCTTGGGGATGCTTGATACGTCTCCAATGTATCTATAATTTTTTATTGTTCCATGCTATCATATTACCCCTTTTGGATGTTTATGGGCTTTATTTTACACATTTATATCATTTTTGGGACTAACCTACTAACTGGAGGCCCAGCCCGTATTGCTGTTTTTTTGCCTATTTCAGTATTTCGAAGAAAAGGAATATCAAACGGAGTCCAAACGGAATGAAACCTTTGGGAGCGTGATTTTTGGAACGAACGTGATCCAGAGGACTTGGAGTGCAAGTCAAGAAGCAGCCGAGGCGGCCACGAGACAGGAGGGCGCGCCCACCCCCTCTAGGCGCGGCCCCCTATCTCGTGGGCCCCTCGGGCGGCCACCGACGTACTTCTTCCTCCTATATAAGCCTACGTACCCCGAAAACATCCAGGGAGCCAACGAAACACAATTTCCACCACCGTAACCTTCTATATCCGCGAGTTCCCATCTTGGAGCCTTCGCCGGCGCTCCGTCGGAGGGGAATCGACCATGGAGGGCTTCTACATCAACACCATAGCCCCTCCGATGAGTTGTGAGTAGTTTACCACAGACCTTCGGGTCCATAGTTATTAGCTAGATGGCTTCTTCTCTCTTTTTGGATCTCAATACAATGTTCTCCCCTCTCTTGTGGAGATCTATTCGATGTAAACTATTTTTGCGATGTGTTTGTCGAGATCCGATGAATTGTGGGTTTATGATCAAGTTTATCTATGAGAAATATTTGAATCTTCTCTGAATTATTTTATGTATGATTGAGTTATCTTTGCGAGTCTCTTTGAATTATCGGTTTGGTTTGGCCTACTAGATTGATCTTTCTTGCAATGGGAGAAGTGCTTAGCTTTGGGTTCAATCTTGCGGTGTTCTTACCCAGTGACACAAAGGGTTGCAAGGAACGTATTCTATTGTTGCCATCGAGGATAAAAAGATGGGGTTTATATCATATTGCATGAGTTTATCCCTCTACATCATGTCATCTTGCTTAAGGAGTTATTCTATTCTTATGAACTTAATACTCTAGATGCAGGCAGGAGTCGGTCGATGTGTGGAGTAATAGTAATAGATGCAGGCAGGAGTTGGTCTAATTGTTCTGGACGTGATGCCTATATACATGATCATGCCTAGATAATCTCATAATTATTCGCTTTTCTATCAATTGCTCAACAGTAATTTGTGCACCCACCGTAATACTTATGCTATCTTGAGAGACGCCACTAGTGAAACCTATGGCCCCCGGGTCTATCTTTTATCATATAAGCTTTCAGTCTACTTTTATTTGCATCTTTACTTTGTGCATCTATATTACAAAATACCAAAAATATATTTATCTTATCATACTATCTCTATTAGATCTCACTTTCGCAAGTGGCCGTGAAGGGATTGACAACCCATTTATTGCGTTGGTTGCGAGTTCTTTGTTTGTTTGTGTAGGTGCGTGGGACTTTTGAGGAGCCTCCTACTGGATTGATACCTTGGTTCTCAAAAACCAAGGGAAATACTTACGCTATTATTGCTGCATCACCCTTTCCTCTTCAAGGTAAACCAACGCAAGATAAAGATGTAGCAGGACCCTCCCCGCGGCGCATGGAGCAAGGTGTTTCCCGTTGGTAGGCCCTCTGCCGGGGAGGTGTTGTGAAGCCTGCCCCCGGCAGAGGACCCGCGGTTGTCGGGGGAACCGCTGGCGTCCCCTTTATCCCATTGGCGCCTTCCTTGGTTGCCGGTCACCGTCAATGGTGGTCGAGGGTGGCGCAAGGCGGAGCGCTTGTCTGGCGATATGAAGCAAGGCCGGTACCTGTGAAGAAGCCCCAGTGCCTGTGAAGCTCGCCGCCCGTGACACTCTCACATAATAATGAGTTGGGGCTGTACACGCCCCGGAGTCTCCGGAGAGTCGCCCTCGGTCCTTGTAAGTGCATCTAGTGCCACCCGTAGTTTGGTTTTGGAGTATTGACGACAAACATGGTTGAGGGGCTAATGTGTTTGTGAGAATTGCAGGATAACACAGGTAGTAGTCCCTCCTTGATTCGGTTTACCTACCGGAGATGAGCCCTAAAAATGTATGAAGACATTGAAGATAATGGTGGTACGTGAAGATATTCACATTGAAGACTATGACAGAAGAAGACATTGAGTGAAGACTATGGAGCGCGAAGACTTAGTAGTTTCGTTGTTTCTTTTCTTCTTTGTTGAGTCATAGGAACCACCACACTGTTAAGTGCGGTCCAAGTGAACAAAGTCAGAGTGACTGAAGTGATGCTCAACCAAAATCCTATGTCTTCGAGCGAAGACAATGAGAGCAAATCTTATCCAGAGTCGGATAAGTCAGCATTACTTGTATCCCAAGTCAAGCTGTCGCGTGTGTTTGAAATCTGACCGTTGTAACACGTGTCAGTTCCTTAGTGACCCAGGGTCATTTCGGACAAACCAAGTTGGGTTGCCTAGTGGCTATAAATAGCCCACCCCCTACACCATAAATTGGTGGCTACTCGGAGTTAGTGCACGACTTTTGTCGTTGAGAGCAACCCACCTCTGAAGAGTTTGAGAGAGAAATCCTTGTGAGGACAAAGCCCAAAACACCCAGAGCCCGAAGAGTGTTTGGCATCACTGAAGTCTTTCTTTCCGCATGATCTGAAGACTTGTTACACTTGAGGACTGTGAATCCTCCAGTCGGTTAGGCGTCGCATTCTGAGCATCCAAGAGTAATTGTGGATCGCCGGTGAACGAAGTCTGTGAAGGTTTGGAAGTCTACCTTGAAGACTTACCAGAGTGTTGGGCGAGGACTGTGTATCCTTAGCTCAAGGGGAATAAGGTGAAGACACGGTCTTCTGAGTTCAATCTCAGCCTCCCTAACCAGACGTATAGTTGTCACAGCAACTGGAACTGGTCGAACAAATCCTTGTCTTCACAACACACTGGTTCTATCTTTTACTCTCCTTACTTACAGTTTGTCTTTGTGAAGCATTGCCTGATTGCTCTGCCTGTTTGACTTCACTGTGTGACTACTTGTTCTGATGGGCTTCATACTATCTTCCATCCTGATCCTACTACCTAGCTGCTATTAGTCATCATGCTTTAGCTTCATACTTGTTTGACTATGGCTTGTCTAGTGTAGTTCATCTTCCGCTGCATGTTTAAAGGTCTGGTTTTCGTGTTTGTCTTCGAAACTTTTATGTTTTGAAGACTTTCATAAAAATCGCCTATTCACCCCCCTCTAGTCGATAACTAGCACCTTCAATTGGTATCAGAGCGAGGTACTCCCTTGTTCTGTGTGATTCGGTTTAACCACCTGGAGTTTTAGCTATGTCGACTGCAGGGATAATCAAAGTCTCCGCTGCGTGCCCTGTCTTCGATGGCACTGAATATCCCTACTGGAAGAATAAGATGCGTATGCATCTTAAAGCCATTGATGTTGATCTGTGGTATGTCGTCAAGAACGGCGTTCCCAAGACTGGTGAAGGTGTCACCCCTACTGATGTCAAGAAGTTCATTCAACTCGATTCTACTGCGAAGAACATCATCTGTGGTCATCTTACCAAAGGGCTGTATGGCCGTGTGAGTGCTTTGGAAATGTCGAAGCTAGTCTGGGACTGGCTCTCCAAGGTCAATGAAGGTGTTTCAACTCATAGAGATCAAAGAATCAGTGTCCTACGCAACCTCTTCAACCACTTCAAGAGAAATGACAATGAAAATGTCTAGCTCACGTTTGATCGTCTCACTGACATCACAAACGAGCTTCAGTCTCTCGGTGCCACTGAGATCACCAAGCATGAAACTGCCAAGACGCTTCTGAGATCTCTTGATAGCTCATTTGACACTCTAGCTCTTATGATTCAAGAACGCCCTGAGTTCAAGACACTCGATCCATCTGACATACTTGATAGGCTCAACACACATGAGTTCCAGCTATCTGAGAAAAGAGATATCTATGGTCCCAACTATGGCCGAACTCGCGCTTTGAAGGCAAAGGTTTTTTCCTCATCTGAAGAAGAATTTGACTGCAGTTCCAGTGAAGCTGAAGACCTTGGAAATGATCTTGCTATGCTTGTGAAGAAGTTCCATAAGTTCACTAAGAAGAAAGGCTTCAGAAAGTCTTCACGATCCAGTTCAAGAAATGATGAAGCTTCTTCCAATGACCACAAGAAGAGAACCTGTCACAAGTGCAAGAAACCTGGTCACTACATCTCTGAGTGTCCACAGTGGGACAATGAGAAGAAAAAGAAGAAGAGCAAGGAATATGATTCTGATGAGAAGAAGAAGAAGAAATACTCAAAATCTTCTTCCAAGTCCTCTTCCAAGTTTTCATCACACAAGAAAAGTTCGTCTGGCAAGGCTCGTGCTTTTGTTGGCAAGGAAATGGATTCATAGGAGGAGTCTGCTTCTGAGGAGGCAAAGGTGGTGGAGTCTGAGGACGAGTCTGACTCTGGCGTTGCAAGTCTGGCTTTAGCTTCAGCCTACGTTGCCAAGTCCATCTTCAACACTGAAGACAATGTATCCATCACCAACGTTGATGCCAGTGACAAGGAAGACTCCGCTCCCACTTACTGCTTCATGGCACGCGGTGCCAAGGTAAACTCACGTGATGCTTACTTTCAAACATCAAGTGAAGATGACTCTGATTGTGAATCCAAACCTAGCTACAAAAAACTTGCTAAAATTGCAACTGAACAACAGAAAGCTATGGAACATATTCAAAAACGGTTAGACAAAAGCGATGACCTGTTGGACGCGGAAATGACTAAGACTCAGTCCTTAATTGAAGATATAAAAAATCTTCATGTTAAGTACCAGGAACTTGAAGGTCATCATGAAACCCTCTCAACATCTCATGAAAAGCTTTCCTACGATTATCTTCATAGGAAGCAGGAACTTGAGAAATTGAGATCGGATCATGAAGATCTTCAAAAGGAGAACGAGTCACTTCGTGCTCAACAGATCAGTCCCGCTCCGGAAGGATTTGAACCACCATGTTTAAAATGCATTGAGCGTGATAACATTGTTTCTGTTGCTGGATGTTCTACTGCTCCTTTTGCAATATCTTCAACTGCTGATGTGGTAACTAACCCCTCTGTTGAGGATACCACTACTATTGCTGATGAGAATGCCAGGTTGAAGACACTGACTGAGACAGGAATGTACAAAAGTCTCAAGGGCCATCAGACACTATGTGATGTCCTCAAAAAGCAGATTCTGAACCGAAACCCTAGAAAAGAGGGTATTGGGTTCGAGAGGAAAATGAATGTTGATGGTCGTACTGGAAGCCTGAGCAGTACCCCAAAACCACATGGGTTGTTGCAAAGGAACCTTCAGTAGATTCATCCACCTTATCTGGTTTCACTTGCGCTAACCATATTATCATTGATGAATCCTTTGATGCAAACTATAAACTATTTAAGAACCAGAATGGTGAAGTGTTTGCCAGGTATATTGGTACTAACTGCAGGAATGGACCACCTATGGAGAAGATCTGGGTACCTAAACAGTGTATTGAGAATCTTCCTGTGAATGTCATCATGACACCACCAAGGAAGAAGACAAACCCCAGACCTATGGCTTCATATGGCCCAAAGGCTTCATACAGATACAGGACTCACCTGAGTCACCCTAACGCCAATGTTTTGCAGGGAAACCATACTCAGACTTATGAATATGAGTGTGTGTTTTCAAACTGCTATGTTCATAGAACAAAGAACTTTTCTGCTTATTCATATGAGTATCGTTCATCTCCTGCAAGGCTATTTGCTAGGGCTCCAAAGCCGAAATTCTCAGATGCTGCACTTAGACTCATTGCTTCTAAGCCACCCTTGAAGATGTGGGTGGTTAAGAAGAATTAACTTTCTTTTGCAGGGAAAGGTCTCCAGCCGGAAATCAAAGGCGTCCGATGCTATTGCTGGGGACCTAAAACACATTATGGGACGCAAGATAAAATGCCCAAATGGTCTTACTGTGTATTTGATACCTGAATTGCTTGCCAGTCATACTATCAGTCCTAACCTTGATCTAAGCCTTGATAATCCTCTTGTGCATCAAATGTTTATGCTTCACAATACTCTTTGTGAAGCGTATCCTCCTAACTGCACTGTAGGGTACGACACCTCGTGCTTCAGAATGGATTATGGACAGCGGATGCACTAACCACATGACTGGTGATCGAAGTCTTCTCATGGACTCAACCTTACGTCCATGTGATAAAAGTCACATCACATTCGCTGACACTGGTAAAAGCAAGGTATTGGGCCTAGGTAGAGTTGCAATCTCAAGGGATCAGCACATGGACAAAGTGATGCTTGTTGAATCCCTTGGTTTCAACTTAATGTCTGTCTCAATGCTTTGTGACTTAAACATGATTGTGCTATTTGGAAAATATCGTTGCCTTGTACTAATGGAATCTGAGAAGTCTCTAGTCTTCGAAGGGTGCAGGAAATATGATCTGTACATGGTAGACTTCTCAGCAGGACCACAGATGGCCGTATGTCTTCTAGCCAAGTCTTTAGAGTGCTGGCTCTGGCATCGGAGGCTAGGGCATGCTGGCATGAGGAACCTACACACTCTCGCCAAGAAGAAGCACGTCATAGGCATCGAAGACGTCAAGTTCAAGAAAGATCATCTATGTGGTGCTTGTGAAGCTGGGAAGATGACAAGGGCCAAGCATCCCTCGAAGACAATCATGACTACATCTCGACCTTTTAAGTTGCTCCACATGGACTTGTTTGGTCCCACTCACTACTCTACTCTCACTTCAACTGCTTGTCTCTATGGTTTCGTTATTTTTGATGATTATTCAAGATACACTTGGTGCACATAATTCTCTTCAAGACAGAAGTGCAGGATGTCTTCAGACGTTTCACCATCGCGCCATGAACAACTATGGTGTCAAGATCAAGCACATTAGGAGTGACAATGGCACAGAATTCAAGAACACATGCCTCGACCTCTATCTTAACACCTTAGGCATCACTCATGACTTTTATGCTCCTTACACACCTCAGCAGAATGGCATCATGGAGCGCAAGAACAGAACCCTTATTGAGATGGCTTGGACGATGCTTGACGAATATAAGACTCCAAGAAAATTCTGGCCTGAAGCCATTGATACTGCATGCCATGTCATCAACCGTGTTTATCTTCACAAGCTTCTGAAGAAAACATCCTATGAGCTTCTAACTGGTAAGAAGCCAAACGTAAGCTACTTCAGAGTATTTGGTGCTAGGTGCTAGATCAAGGATCCACATCACAATTAAAATTTTGCACCGAAAGCACATGAGGGTTTTATGCTTGGTTATGGAAAGGACTCGCACTCCTACAGAGTCTTCAACCTCTTTCACTATAAAGTGGTTGAAACTGTGGATGTGCAGTCCGATGAAACTAACGGCTCGCAAAGAGAGCACCTGTCAAATGTGCTAGATGAAGTACCTGCCAGTGAATCAATCAAGCTAATGGGAACAGGAGATATCATACCATCAGATGCCCAGCCTGAAGAGGAACTCATTATTTCTGCACCTGATCAACCTGAAGACATTGCTCAGCCTGAAGACAATCCTCCAAATGATGACAATGATCAGCAGGAGCAAAATCTTCGTCCAGTTCATCCTCGTGTTGCAAATGAAGTACAAATTGAGAAGATAATCGATAGCATCAATGCACCTGGTCCACTCACTCGTTCCAGAGCAACACAGCTAGCAAATTTCTGTGGGCACTTTGCATTTGTCTCAATCTCTGAACCCAAGAAAGTTGCTGAAGCCTTCATGGAACCTGAATGGATTCAATCTATGCAAGACGAGCTTCAACAGTTTGAGCTGAACAATGTATGGGAACTTGTCAAGCGTCCTGATCCTCGCAAGCACAACATAATAGGCACAAAATGGATATATCGCAACAAACAAGATGAGCATGGTCAAGTAGTCAGAAACAAAGCACGGCTCGTTGCTCAAGGATACACACAAGTTGAAGGAATTGACTTCGATGAAACATTTGCTCCAGTGGCTAGGCTCGAAGCCATTCGCATACTGCTAGCTTACGCAAATCATCATAACATCCTTCTGCATCAAATGGATGTGAAGAGTGCCTTTCTCAATGGAAAGATTGAAGAAGAAGTGTATGTTGCACAACCGCCTGGCTTTGAAGACCCAAAACATCCTGATATGGTATACAAGCTCAACAAGGCACTGTATGGCCTCAAACAAGCCCCTCGTGCTTGGTATGACACACTCAAAGACTTCCTGAAGAGCAAAGGCTTCAAACCTGGTTCTCTAGATCCCACTCTCTTCATGAAGACATATGACGGTGAATTGTTTGTGTGCCAAATCTATGTGGATGACATTATCTTCGGTTGCACCAATAAGAAATACAGTGATGAATTTGGTTACATGATGCAAGAACAGTATCAAATGTCCATGATGGGAGAGCTGAAGTTCTTTCTCGGTCTTCAAATCCGTTAGCAGCGCAACGGCATCTTCATATCACAAGAAAAATATCTCAAAGATTGCCTGAAGAAGTTTGGAATGCAAGACTGCAAAGGATACACGACGCCAATGCCATCCAAAAGTCATCTAAGCCCCGAAGACAATGGTAAAGATTTCGATCAAAAGGTATACCTCTCCATGATTGGCTCTTTACTTTACTTATGTGCATCAAGGCCAGATATCATGCTTAGTGTTTGCATGTGTGCCCGATACCAAGCGGCACCAATGGAGTCGCATCACTTAGCTGTGAAGCGAATTCTTCGATATTTGGCTTACACCCCAACACTAGGATTATCATATCCAAAGGGCTCAGAATTTGATCTGGTTGGATTTTTGGATGCTGATTATGCTGGTGACAAGGTGGATCGCAAGTCTACATCAGGCACATGTCACTTTCTGGGTCGGTCTCTTGTCTGTTGGTCTTCAAAGAAGCAGAACTGTGTATCACTCTCAACTGCTGAATCTGAATACATTGCTGCTGGATGTTGCTGCACTCAGCTTCTATGGATGAAGCAAACTCTTAAGGACTATGGCATCCATCTGAAGCATGTGCCACTCTACTGCAATAATGAAAGCGCTATCAAGATGGCCAATAACCCATTTCAGCACTCGAAGTCAAAGCACATTGAAATTCGTCATCACTTTCTCAGAGATCATGTTATGAAAGAAGATATTGATATCATTCACATCAAGACAAAAGAGCTGTTGGCTGATATCTTCACTAAGCCCTTGGATGAGAAAAGGTTTCGCAAGTTGCGGTGTGAGCTAAATATCTTGGAATCCTCGAATGTCCTGTGATTAGGCACACATCCTTACACTTATGCAGTTTGATGACTTAGATGTGCAACACACGAAGTAATGTATATCTTCAATCAATGAAGACATGCACTCTAAGTGTGAATACATTAATGTGGAAATTTACTTCAGAGCGCCACGATAGTTGTGCGCCGTGTATGGGTCTAATACTTCCTATACGATGGGTAACGCCACCACCAAACTCTTATGAAGTGTTTCCTCATGGCGCCATATTTGCAAAGTCTTCGAATTGATTTAACTTCAACATTAATTTGATTTCGTGATTACTAAGTTGGCTTTACTCTGCTATATATATATAGTCCTCTACAACATTCACTTATAGCTATGTCTTCTTGTTTGAATCTTTTGAACTAAGTGAATGTGATCGGACCCTAACTTCTCTATGCTTTCTACCTCAAACTCTATCTATCCAAATCATATGCATTCTGTTGAAACTGTCAAATGTCTTCTCTACGTCCTTGTCAGTAGAAGATTCAGAGACAAACATTTATATCTAGCTTTAATGACATATCCTTTTGCCTGAAACCAGGAGAATTCGGAACGGCCACCCCGACAATCCAGGCGTGCGTGGGAACGTGGAACAACTATCAATGAGTTGCATGTTCGTCATGTGTCCATCAGATGTGAACCGCCAGGGGCACCTGCGTAATTGCGTTGTGTTGTCTCTGTCCTCATAAATACCTGTCTCGTCTCGGTCAAAATCCTTCCTCCTCCTTCGCCATCTCTCGCAAACCCTAGCGCCTACGCTAGCTCTCGACGACGCCGACGACGAAGCGCTTAGCTGCCGCAACCTCCTTGACGCCGTCCACACGCCGGTCGCGGACCTCGTCTTCTCCATCGTTGCCGTAGGTGTCTTCCATCGCCAAGTTAGGGCACGGGAGATCGAACTGCTCGGCATCCATCTTCGCTCCATCTAGTAGTTCTTCGTGTGGTAATAAAAGTTTACTTTTTACCGTCTTTTTGATCTGATAGATTCATCCCTTCCTACCAAAAGTGGTTTCTAGATCTTTGAATATGAATCTATCTCTTTCTGCATCTCATATTCTGCCTAGTATATTCACTTATGCTTCTTCACAAGTTAGATTCCTCACTTGTACTTATTCTTGGATTTGTACAACTCTAGAACCAACTCTCATCATATAAGTGAATGTCTTCGCGTTATGAGGTCAATGTCTTCAAACTGATTTATCTTCAAAATCTTCTGAGAATGCATATGACCTCTTCGCCTTCCCTCGCATCTTTAATGCTGTCACAGGTACATGTCCGTGGGAGAATCCCTTGGTTCTCATAGTCTGCATTCGTTTGCAGAATTCTTGTAGATTCACATCAACTCACCTGAAGCGAGTTCCTGTCAGTCCAGCTGTTTGAAGCCATTGCAAGTACTGAAGCCTTTCAGTTTACACTTCATGGCAACTGAAAAGTCAGCAAGAAAGGGAGGCAGACATCGTCGTGGTGACACCTCCAAGGACTTACCTCCAGATTTGCATGAGATGTACAAAACTGATCCAGAAGAAACCTATACTGAACGCAAGAATCGAATCCAATGGATTCGAAGATATTGGGCAGAAGAATGGTTCAGATATCGCTTCATCACCAAAGAATATGCAGAGAAGAATGCCACCAAGGCACCCTGGGGTGATATTCTATACAAAAATCTTCCACCCAGGTCTCAGGCTGAAGCTATTGAGCAAGGCTTCTATCCTTGCATGGTGCCCGGACCACAGCCTGAGAATGCTGACCCGTCTTCACTACTCTGGTGTCGTGAAGACAGTCTATTCAAGCGCAACTACCAGTTTGCCAAAGACTCAACTGCAAAAAAGAAGAAGGATCTGGGGCTTGACTTCAACCCTGGTCCCTCCTCACCTCGGGACAATGGCACCCGTGAAGCCAATAAAAACAGGATTGGCCCCTTCTACAACCTTGCTGGCCTCATCACTCACATTACTGTTCGAGGTGCCAAAGTGGATCATTCTGATGATGATGATGCTGACACCGACGAAGCTCCAGCTCCTGCTCCAAAGCCTAAGAAGTAGAAGAAGACTAAAGCTTCAAAATCATCTGCTGCCTCAAAAGCTTCAAGAGCGAAGCCATTGGCAACTGCCCCTTCTGCTCCAAGCAATAACTCTGAAGATCTCTCTTGCATCTCCATGAGGTGTGAGAAGCCACAAAAGACACCAGCTCAGCAACTGAGTCATGCACTGACACCTGCAGCCATTCTGAGGAATGAAACTGAACCCATTGACCTGTCTTTAGATGAAGAATTTGGTGAAGATGCTCTGGAGCAGCTGATCAAGTGCAAGCATGAGGCGGAGATCTTCAACGATCTGCCCCTCTTTGATGTAAACATTCTGAAGAACTTCATTGATGAGTGGTTTGATAATGAATATCTCAGCTTTGATGACCTTCAGCTTCCCATTGGCGTCAGCGTTTCTTTCGAAGGCGCCATTGCTCCCGAGCTTGCTCTGGCTCCGCGCATAGTTGAATTGAAGCGAAAGATAGACTTCGAGAAGGAACCGTTCAAGAAGCATGTAGCCAGGCTGAATTTGGATGATGTGCAAAAATTCAAGGTGATGCTTAATGAACTCAAGGAGTCGTTTCAGAAGAAACGCGAGAAAGCCAAAGGCTCAAGAGAGCGCATGAAAGCACTCGCTGACAAATGCGTTCAAGCCTACAGTGAAGCTGAAAAGCGCAAGGCACTTGGCCGCCCTGGCATTGACCCCTCAATGGCTGCCAAGAAAAAGAAGTCATCTGAAGCCAACACTGAAGCACCACGGCAGGAAGAACCACACATTGTCTTCCCTGCCAGCATGCGCGGCTCGAAGCCCAAGGCTCCTTTAGTGGCTTCTGAACAGAAGAAAACCAAGGTAGCTGAAGCCGAAGCCAGGAAGCGGAAAACCAAGCGCACCACTGATGAAGCACCACCCAGGAAGAAGAGAAAAATCAAGAAGAGAGATCGGGCTGCTCCTACAGAGCCCCTCGTTGTTGAACCCCTTGCCTTTGTTCCCCCGCCGTCTGCAAACCAAGAGCGTGGATGATTGTTCATGAGCCTGCTTCCACAGAGGCTCCTGAAGCTCAAGAAGTTCCAGTTGTCGACCCCATCGCGACTGAAGACATTGTTCAAGATGATGTAGTTCTTCCTCAGATCGAGCGCCCAACGGTATCATCGCCTTTTCAAACAAACAGTGAGCTTATCAGTATTGGTCATCCTTTGACGCCAATCTCACAAGATGCATCGTGGGTAGATCGCCCCCAGCAAGCTACCCCACATCAAGACTCACCAAGTACACCCCAGCCGTCATCTGTGCCCGTCATCAGCCCCATGTCCAATGATGAAAACTACATGGAGACATCACCATAACCAATGGCGTCGCCCGTATTCCAACAGCTTCGTAAAGGCATGAGGCCATCCGTCTCCATGACCACCATCACAGAAGAGGGCTCCAACTTGTCAAGTTCGGTGGCACGTCAAGTGTTCTCTGAAGACAATCCTTCTGTGATGGTCCCTATGTCTGAAACCAATGCTGCTGAAGACCCTCCGGCTGCATCAGCCGGAGCAACACAAGAAGAAGAGCGTGTCGCTACTTCCCCTACAACACAAGAAGAAGTTGATGAAGAGAACCAGTCTATGCCAGGACCTCCAGCTACTTAAGTGGAGGGTGAGAATCCTGAGGCTGCCACAAATGACATTCCTGAAGCCAATGACATTGTCATGGACGAAGCCAGTCTCGGGGCGTCACAACACTCCACCACTACAAGAGGATCTCGTCCCGAGATCTAGGATGGCGCCGGAGAGCAACGGAAAAGGAAAGGAAGAGGTAAAACTAAGTTGCTTCTTCGACAAACAAGTGAAACCATGAACCTTGAGAGATTGAACAGACTAAAAGAGAGAATACAAGGGAGATGAACAAGATTGAAAACACTCCATTAGACAAGAGGAACAAGCAACATTAGAACTTGAAGGTTGCAAAGACATGAATCAAGAGTTTAATGGACAAGATAGAATTCAAAACCACTCCGGTTAAAACAAGATGAGAGAGGAAGAATTCGGGCAGCACTCTGGTTGAACATGGAAGGAATAGAACATGAACTTGAGAAGAAGGGATGATACTTGATGAAATCAACATCACACTGCCTCCGGAACTATTGAAAGAATGGCACAATGGGTAAGAAGGATTTCAGACAGCACTCCGATTGAAACGAGAGGCAAAACTTGATAAGATGAAAGAACTTGAATGAGAACACAACACTCCGGTTAAATGGATAAGCATGAAAAGAACACAATCCTCAATTCGAGAAGATGAGTAAAGAGAGCAACATCACAATGCCTCCGGAAGAAAAGTAAGAATGGAATGGAATGAACGGAGGAAAACTTGATCTTGAAAGAGCACGCTTACAGGAAATGCTAAATGGAGTTGCTGGATTAACAACAACGAAAGGATAAGCTTGTTGTGGGCTTATGGAAAACATCTCAAAATTATGAGGTGACAACCAGCCATTAACATAAACAATTGCTTGCTTGAGATCAACGAAGAGATGAAAACTGCTTTTGCCGAGAGGATAGGAGAAAACTTGGATCATTGATAAGCACCACAATACAACATTCCTTAGGGAAGGCTTTAGGTGAAATCTATACCAAGATAACTCCAATGAAGAGATTGATGGATTTAAAATACCTCGTTCTTGACAACATATGAATCATGAAACATGAAGGAAATTGTCAAGAGTGACATAACACCATCTCAAGAGATAAGGTAGGAAGAATTGCACTTCGAAATGCAAGAAGAAGAATACTTGAACTCCTCAGAAAAAAACATGTGTTGAGCACCATGTTTAATTTTGAGTATAGCTTGGCGGATGTTAACTTCAAGAGAAATCTTGAAGAACAATTAAAGAATGAAAAGAATCCTTGACGAACCACCATGTAGAGCCTCCATGAAGAACTCCGGTAACAAAAGGATGAAAAGAATAAGATTGAAGCCTTGAAATGATTTAGATGGGGCTTCACGACGAGATAATGCGGAAAACTTGGGACTCCGGTAAAAGAAGAAAATGAAGCATCTCAAACCGAGAAATGTGACATGATGAACAACTCTGGAAAGAAGAAACTAGATCACTTGGATGAAACAATAATAAGAATTATGTTATGCCTATCCTTCACCAATTTAAATTGATGACAAGCAACGGATTTGGCATACTACTTATTCTCGTAGAAAGGATTAAGAGAGATATAGCGCAAACTTGGGAAAAACTTGAACAAACCCCCAGTAGGATTCGGAAAGAACGAATGAATTTATATGATAACGAAGGAAGTGAAATCTTGAACGAACCACCGTAAGAATTGAAAATGAAAGTAACAAAGCAACAAATCACTGGGAAGAATTGGAAAAGGAATGAAGATACTTGAGGGGATTTAGATACAAGAGAACGAAGAGATCATGAACTAATGAGAGGATATTTGGATGATGCACCAGAAGAATTGGATAACGAGAGCTAAAAGCTGAGAATGAATAATTCTGAGACGATTGGCTCCGGAGAATGAAACTGAAAAGACTCCTGAATTGCTCCGGATGGGTGAAAAGAATTCTCACAATCGAAAGCAATTATGAGAGGATGGCATCAAGCTATAACCATGAATCTTCAAGAGAATGGAGCAAGATTTAAGAGAAATCCTTCTTCGATCTTCAAATGCTGAGAATGATGACGAGAACCACCAAAATTGTTGAGGCACTTCGGAACAAAGAAGAATAGAAATGATGAACCAACGATGAAAATATTTTGAAAGCGATCTTGGAGAAAGACTATGACTGATGAAAATTCATTCTTACATCAAACTTTGAAATGAATTTGGGAATAGCTCCGGGAAAATTAGGGTAGTCAGGAAAGATCCTGGGAAAAGACCTATGGGTTAGGGCCCACTCAAAAGGAAAACACCGTTGAACGATTGATTGAAAGGGGGGATTGCGCCGGTTGAATTAAATGACTTGAATGAGATAATAATCTCCAAATAGCTTGAACGGATCTTGAATGAAAAGACGAGCCTTGGATAAGAAATTCACATGGGAAGATATGTGAAACAAAAGGAGGATATATGATCAACATCGAAACTTGAAATTAAACCACCGGAGAAGTAAAGAGACGAAGAATAATAAACTTGTAGCTCCGCTAGTATCTTCTTGAGAATCACCGGATAAGAGCATTGACGGAAAAGAATGGAGAGACTTCACATCAATAAAAGGATACTTGATTAAGAAATCTGAGTCCTTGAGGAAAAAGGGTGGGATGGTGGGAAAACAAAGACAACTTGGGACGGATGAAACAAACACCGTCGAGAAAACTTAGAATTGATCTTGTGAATGTTGAAATGATCGGATCCACTTGAAAAGAAGCACACCAGCTGGAACGAATTAACATGACAACCTCAATGATCAAGAAGGGTTAACACTCCCATAGAAATATGACAACACCATTTAGGGAAGGTATGGATCAACACTTGACATCGAAGCAACTCGAATACCACAACTCAAAACAAAACAAAGGATTTGGCTTGCAGAATAAGCCGGAACAAACATATGATAGAGATTCCGTCCGAAGTTTTCGTGGTGGGGCCCACACGGGCTCGAACGTACAGCACCATCATGTACAAGGCAGTGCACATGACATATGAAGTGTCCCTGAACCAGCATAGCCAAGGGTTCTTTAAGACACAATGAGACCACTGTAAAAACGACCGTGCATAGCCGGACCACTAGACGTCAAACCCCAATCTCATATCATGCATCTGTCGAAAAGATATTCTAGGAGCTACTTGAATTCCCACCTATAAAACTCCCGAAACTTTCTGGTTACGCAATCTGGTGTTGGGGATACAGGGGAAGCAATATATATCTCACCCAAAACTAACAATCCCTACATCCAAGCTGTATCCATCCGTCAACACATAACCAAGAAACCTTCAGAAATCGTGTACCTCAACCTTCGAAAAGCATCCGTTATACGAGTTATGGCAGTACTCCCGAACTCCCGCCCCAGTACTAGGTGGTGTCGAGGTTATCTCACCAACAACTGCATAAAAGAGATTTTTAATGTCGGCAAAACTCAGGTATTCCAGAACTGCAACGATAAAATTGTGACGACAACACCTCAGAGCTCAACTCCCCGGGTCACTGCCACATAAAAGACAGGAGGCACCAAGAACAATTTTCTCGTCACAAAACCATCGGAACGATTCCAAGATACCCGTGTGATCCTAAATTTTTTTAGTGAAATTTGAGGAGAGGAAAGTCAAAACATCTACGTCAGGAGACCTCACCAGAGCAACGAAGGCCTGAGGAGTAAAAAGAATCCTACTCTTCGATATATATAATCCTAAGACTCAAAACTTTTTGTTCTAGACTCAACAACGTGAGCGATTCGATCAAGCAGGGGGCTCCTAAGTCGGGGATGGCTCTGATTACCAACTTGTAACACCCACGATGCGGCTATATCTCCCACGTGTCGAAGCACGACTTAGAGGCATAACCGCATGGTGGTTTTGTCGCAAGAAGGGTCATCTTCACACAATCCCATGTAATGAACAAGAATGGGATAAATAGTTGGCTTAAAATCACCACTTCACACAATGAACATATAATTCATACATCATTCAGAGTACACACATAGTCCGACTATGGACGAAGCCAAAAGAAAAGAAGATAACCCAACTGCTAGATCCCCGATCGTCCCAACTGGGCTCCACTACTGATCAACATGAAACGAAACATAGCAACGACCAAGATCTTCATTGAGCTCCCATCTGAGCTCGGTTGCATCATCTGCACTGGTATCATCGGCACCTGCAACTGTTGTGATAGTATCTGGTGAGTCACGAGGACACAGCAATCTCAAAACCCGCGAGGTCAAGACTATTTAAGCTTATGGGTAGGAAGGGGTAAAGTGGTGAGGTTGCAGCAACGACTAAGCATGATATGGTGGCTAACATACGCAAATAAGAGCGAGAAGAGAAGCAAACGGAACGGTCGTGAAGCTAGCAATGATCAACAAGTGATCATGAACTCCTACTTACGTCAAACATAACCCAAAACCGTGTTCACTTCCCGGACTCCGCCAAAAAGAGACCATCACGGCTACGCGGTTGATGCGTTTTAAATCGGATCTGGTGTCAAGTTATCTACAACTGGACATTAACAAATTCCCATCTGCCACATAACCGCGGGCACGGCTTTCAAAAGTTTAAACCCTGCAGGGGTGTCCCAACTTAGCCCATCATAAGCTCTCATGGTCAACGAAGGATATTCCTTCTCCCAGGAAGACCCGATCAGACTCGGAATCCTGGTTTATAAGACATTTCGACAATGGTAAAACAAGACCAGCAAGACCACCCGCTGTGCTGACAAATCCCGATAGGGCTGCACATATCTCGTTCTCAAGGCACACCGGATAAGCTAAGCGTACAGGTACCGACGTAATCCAAGTTGCCAAGGAATGGTCCCGCACGGTGCTCTAGTTTGGACCAACACTCAGAGGAGCACTGGCCCGGGGGGGCTAAAATAAAGATGACCCTTGAGTCTGCAGAACCCAAGGGAAAAAGGCTTAGGTGGCAATTGTTAAAACCAAGGTTGGGCCTTGCTAGAGGAGTTTTATTCAAAGCGAACTGTCAAGGGGGTCCCATAAATCACCCAACCGTGTAAGGAACACAAAATCAAGGAACATAACACCGGTATGACGGAAACTAGGGCGGCAAAAGTGGAACAAAAAACCAGGCATAAGGCCGAGTCTTCCACCCTTTACCAAGTATATAGATGCATTAATTTAAATAAAAGATATTGTGATATCCCAACATAATCCTGTCCATCATGGAGCAATCTTCAACTTCACCTGCAACTAACAATGCTATAAGAGGGGCTGAGCAAAGCAGTAACATAGCCAAGCAATGGTTTGCTAGGAAGGGTGAAAAAGTTAGAGGCTGACATGGCAATTTGGGAGGCATGGTAAACAAGTGATAGGTAGCGCAGCATAGCGATAGAACGAAGCAACTAGCAAGCAAAGATAGAAGTGATATCGGGGGTAATGGTCATCTTGCCTGAAATCCCGTTAGGAAAAAGAACGAGTCCATGAAGAAGACAAACGGACGTAGCCGAACGAATCCTCACAACTCTGGAACGAAACCGAAGCTAACGAGAGAAGCAAACCAGAAAGAAGCAAACAACATGGTAAACACACAAGCATAGTCATGGCATGACGCACAATCAAGTATGATGCATGTCCGGTTTAATGAGGCATGGCATGTCAAAGTGCAACAAACTATACTACAAGTTAAGTGGAGCTCAATATGCAACGAGTTGCATATTGACGAAACGCCACATCAATTATTTAGTTCTCTCTCGTTATAAGCTACTCAACAATATTAAATGTTGTTAAACATGGCAAGAGGTGAGGCATAAGTAAACTAACTATTTAGGCAAGTTCAAAAGAGGCCGAAAATAACAAACAACAATTTCGGAAAACCCTCATGTCATTTAGCAATTTAATGCAAACACAGTTTTAACCATTGAAATGTTGTTAACATGATGCAGATGACATAATCAAGGTTTATGCAATTTTTTATGAAAATGTTGACATGAGCATGATATGAGGCATTTATCGCCATGGCGGAAGGAAAAAGGTGCCATGGCGGTGAAACGGAAATGGTGCCACGACAACATTCCGGTCCCGGTAACTCATGGAGGTACCGGTGCAAAAGGAAGTGCGACGGATGTGCGGACATGCAAAAGATGGTGGGGTGATCCCGATTACCGGGTTCCCACGGGTCAATCGCATGGGAAACAAGGAACGTGCAAAGACAACTCGGACACGGTGCAAACATAGGGTGCATCTCATACAACACATGCATTCGGTCCACGGGTGATCATCTCAGGATTATACCTTCGAAGCGTGCGTTTCGGAGAGGGTCGAGTTCGACGAAGGAAGTAGTCGTTCACAGGTCGTCGTGGGAGTTAGTTGTTCACGTGGCGACGGTAGTGGAAGTAGTCGTTCACGGTGGAGAGGAACTTGACGTTTCTGCTACCCGGGTCTTCGGCGATGGTAGCTGTGCATGTTCCAACATCAAACTTGGAGGGACACCGACGTCGTGGTACTTGATGAATCCCGGAAATGGCGATAGATGTACTTGATGGGCCATCGGATAGTCCTACTCGAGGTCCTCGCGCACCTGATGACTTCGGGAGAGGAACTTGGCAATCCAAGTTGTTGTGGCCACGGTCTTGACATCAACAGTGCTAGGCAGCGGAGAGCACACACACAGGGCACGGCAGAGGTTGTGCACGGCAGCAACGGGTCGGCCAAAAGAGGCAGAGGCCATGGCGCCATGGATGAGCGGCAGCGGCGGATCCGGGTCACGCGAGGGCGGATCCGGCGGGACCTGATCCGGCCGGAGTCGAGACGAAGGCAAGCTCCAGCGGCGGGACTTGGTGGCGGGGCCGGCGCAAGGAGAAGGGGCAGCGTCGGGCGCGTAGGGCTCGGGGACAAGCACCAAGGATGAGGCAGGAAGGGAAGGAGAGGGCGCGTGGGGTCTGCTAGAACTGTAGGTCACCGGCGAGGAGGCTGGGGATGCGGATGACGGCGTCGAGGCGCGGCAGCTCGGGGCTGTTCCTAGTGTTGGAGGTCGGGACTTGGCCAGTAGCAGGGCGTCACGGAGGAGCAGGAGAAGGGGAGGCCCAGAGGCAAGAAGGCGCGGCGGCGGTCATGGCCTCGACGAGGGGGTCGGGCGCGAGGCTCTGCTCCTCTCTCTTTCTCTGAGGGAGGTAGCGCGAGGAAGGAGACAAGAGGGAGACTCAGCGCGAGGAAGGAGACGAGAGGGAGATGGGGATCGAGAGGAGGGAGTGGTGGCGCAAGGGAGGGGAGCAGGGTGCGGGCTAGGGGAAGATCGGGCTAGGGTTTAGGTTAAGTGGGGTGGCTGGGCCTTGGAGGTTAGATGGGCTGGCCTGGTCATTGGGCCAAAATTAGGCTTCTCTCTCTCACTAATTTTCTAGCAGAAAAGAAATAGAGGGAGGAAAAGAAAGAGAGGGTAATGGAAAGGTTTTGCGCATGGGGATTATTCTCCCGGACTCACAAAAATATGCTTGTTCCGAGAAAATATAAAAGGCCATGATTGAGAGATTTAAATCCAAACTCATTTGATTTAAATTCAAATGATTTGAATAGGAAGTGAGGGTTGGGAAGGTCCAAAAATGTTTGGATTTTTTAGTGGAGCTGCGGAATATGATGAAAGAATATATGGCAAGGTTGGAGACCAAGAATTAAGATAACAAAGGCATTGGGATATTTTGCAAGTGTGTTTATGGGTGATTCAGAATTAGTGGAATATTTAATATAGCTCCCTAATATTGGGACGATATGTTATAAAGAGAAGTCACCATGTGAATTCCCTCGATTTAAATAGATCAAAAGATCTATGCAATTTATTTAGTTGAGTTGAGATGCAAAAGATTAATGACATGAAGGCATGATGACATGATGCAATGCAAAAATAAAAGAGCAAGCACAAAAGAAACACACGGCGAAACTCGGAATAGCTGGAAGTCTTCTGGAGCGTCGGTCTTGGGGCGTCACAGGGAGAGACGCGCTGCCTGACGAATTCCTTCACCACCATCGGCGCCGTCACCTCCAGCTCTTGTAACCTCTCCAACCTCTTCTAGAAGAAAGCAAGGCGCCGGTCGAGAGCTTTGCGTGGCCCCAACCAGAGCTAGGCGAGGTCGGTACCCCAAGAGTCAGGAGCAGGGGGCTAACAACATCCATGAACAGCCACTGCTTCCGGAACCCCTTCACAGCAGGCGAAAGCTCAAAGTCGATCCCCGAGCTGGCAGTTGCAGCCACGACTTTGAAGGTCGCACATCCTGATCATTGGCGAGCATCGACCAACCGGAGCAATAAGAAATGGCGAAACAGGGCCATAAAAGGGGTAATGCCGACCATGGCCTCGCAATGTGTCAGGACCCCGACTCAATGCCATATCGATCTAGCATGTAACACCTCATATCACTTTGCGGCCTCACGCACGGTATCCCCACAGGTGTCGCCTTACCTTTCCCCGGGACCGTTTGCGTCTTTTGGCACACGTATATGATAGTGTCTCTAGCATCCATATGATAAGGAGCCCGGGCTGACATGGCTAGTCGTAAACCCAAAGTGGCACAAACTTACAGGGACAGGCATCCATGACCCAACATCGAACGTGTCGGTCATCAGCGAGTGAATCCAGGCTGTAGCACTGGGCTAGAAGGACTCCGGTGAACCGGGCTGTAGCGGGCTAACAGGACTCCGGTATTCATTGCGTGACATTTCCCCGAAGGGACAGACACAGGAACGAAGAAGGACACATGCCGGCCAGCCTAAGTGTTCCGGAGTAGTAGCAAGCTACCATGGCTCAGTGGAAACACTAGGAGACATTTCCCGGTAAGAGAGGCTACTAAGGATAAACAACTAGATAGTCAGATCCCACACATACCAAGCATTTCAATAACATACACACAATATGCTCGATATGTGCAAATACAACATGGCATCACAACATGACTCTATGACTCAAGTATTTATTCAATAGGCTCCGAGGAGTGAGATATTACAAACATGGGTCTCATGACCCAACATTTAGAGCATACAAGTCAAAGCACAAGCGGAAGCTTAACTTGTCTGAGTATAGACAACTATAAACGAAAAAGGCTGAAACGCCTGACTATCTACCAGATCCTGCCGAGGGCACAAGATCATAGCTGAGGTAACAAGCTAAACGTCGAAGTCCACGCGGTACTACTAGCGAGACTGAAGTCTCTCTACAAAAACATAAATTAAGCAACATGAGTACAAATGTACCCAGCAAGACTTACATCAGATCTAACTACATATGCATCATTATCAACAAGGGGATGGTGGGGTTTAACTGCAGCAAGCTAGCTTTGACTCGGTGGCTATCCTGAACTACGACTGCAAGTAACTCTTTTGAGGTGGCGCACACGAGTCCACATATTCACCATGTCAATACAACACTATGGATCCGCTCCCGTCTCCCTACGAGAACGCCATCCATAGCACTCACGCTTATCTTGAGTATTTTAGAGTATCCACTTTCACTTGTCTATGAACTCTACAGGCAACCCAGAAGTCCTTTTCCGTGGACACGGGTATTCGAATAGATCATATTAACCCTGCAGGGGTGTACTTCTTCACACACACTCTCACCACTTACCGCCGTTTACAGGACGTGTACTCGGCAACCTTCAAGCGGAAGCCCAGCGAGGGTGTCGGCCACGACCTGACTAATCACACAAGTCTCTCGTCCAGGTTTATCGCCTATTCGGGTTCCATCCGCAAGGAGATCCGACCGGGGTGTCGCTCACGGCCCCGAACGATGTGTGCAGGGTTCCCAAGCCCACCATCCGGGTGCTACTTGGTACACCGGGCCACTGTGCCTAGTCTGTCCCAAGCCCACCTGTACCGGGTGCCACTTGGTAGACTACTAACACTACCTACAAACACCAGAAACTAGCTGCAACTCCTGGACAGAGATCGAGTTGATTAATAAGTCGAGAGGGGCACTTAAGCATTCCAATGCGTGGTAGTAACTGGTCATGGATCACAAACACAGAACTCAGTTCCTGAGGACGGCTGCAATGAGACAACCCACCATGTACTCCTACATGGCCTCTCACCGTTACCTTTACCAAATCGTGTTCACACACTTAGCTCTCAACAATAGGACATGTTTACACAACTCCGATTCATCCCCGATGAATCAGACCTGACTCAAACAACTCCTACTCATGCTAGTGGGTTTCATTTATTTACTGTGGCAATGACAGGTCATGCAGAGGATAAAGGGGTTCAGCTACCGCAGCAAGTAACAAATATGTCGTTGTTGTCCTAATGCAGTAAAAGAGAGTAGGAGCGAGAGAGTGGGATTTTATCGGAATGAACAAGGGGGTTTTGCTTGCCTGGCACTTCTGAAGATAATATAGTTCTTCATCAGTGTCATCGAACTCATCGTCGAACCACGTCTATCGAGAGGGGACAAACACCGGCAAACAAGGAAGAGCCTAATCAATGCAATGTACAATATGATGCATGATCATGACATGGCAATATGCTGTTGATTGAGCTAATGCAACTAACAACAAGTTAAATGGAGTTGGTTTGAATCCAAGATTCAAATTCAAACTCCATATGTGGATATTTGAATGCCATTTAATTGAATTGTCCTAAACAGTAGCTATAAGTTGTTCTAACATGCATGAAAATGGTACAGATGGATAGATTGGATTTTTCTGATCATTTTTCATATATAAATTATTTAATTTGGAGTTACAGTTGAATTTCTATGAATTTTAGAAGTTTATACAATTTTCTGGAATTTCTTGAATTAAATTAAATCCAGAAAATAACTAATTGCGTCAGCACTACGTCACTATGACGTCAGCGGTCAACAGGCGTCGACCAGGTCAAACCTGACCAGTGGGGCCCACTGGTCAGTGACCCAGGGCCAGTTAGCGTCGCTGACAGGTGGCCCTGGTCAACTGGCACGTCAGCCAGTCAACCCTGACGCGTGGGCCCGCTAGTTTTGTTAATTAATCTAGCTTAAACTAAACATCGGCTTAATTGGGTAGCAGGGCCCACTGTCATTGTCTAGAGGGTGGGGTTGTTTAGTGGGGTTAGCCGCTAATGACGTGCCATGTCAGCTTCGCCGGAGTATGGCCGGCGGCGACCTCTAAACGCGGCGGAGGAACACTGGAGGGGCTCGGGTTTCGCCTATAGTGCACCATTCGATGCGCCCTTTGGCTCTACGGATAGCTGGGACTCGTGCGCATCCAACACGACTAGCGGCAGCAGCCAGGGTGGATCGAGCTCACCGGAACGAGCTCGCAACGGCGGCCGGAGTTCGGGCATCGACCAAGTCGACACCATAGAGCACGTTAGGAGCAGCGGTTGGGTGTTTTGAGATCCTGGAGACGCGCTGAGCGCGTTGCTATGCTCGTATGTGAGCGGAAGAGCTTAGGAGCACGGGCCTGACGGCCATGGCGGACGGCGGTGCGGGAGCTCGCGAAGTACTGCGCTTCGACACACGGACGACGAGGGAAGAAGGGGGGGAAGGGACCAGGGCTCACGGCGAGGTGAAGGGTGCAGATGGAGGGCTGGGGACGACCCGGTTGGCGCGAATCGGCACCGACGATCTCGGTGGCCCGAGGTAGAAGACGACAATGTCGAGGGCGTTGTGGTGCTTCCCAGCTCACGTAGCTCGGTGGATTTGACGGGGATGGCGTGGCGGATCTCTCGAGCATGTTGGATGGGCGAGGGAGGGCCGGTGGCCATGGCAACAGTGAGCGGCGGCGACGGCTGCGCTCGGGTGAGCTCGGGGGGAGAGAGCCAGGGGAGGGGAGAGAGAGCAGCGAGTGAGGGAGAGGGGACAGGGTCTTCGGGCGTCTCCGTGGCGCTGGTAGAAGGCCCGGGGCTCCCAGGTGGAAGCAGGAGGTGGCCAAGGGCTCTCGGGCGTGCGCCACGCCTCGCCTCTGCCGCCTGGCGAGAGGAAGCAGATGGCTGGCACGGGCCAGCACAGTGCTGGGCCGGCCAGCGGGCTACCAGGTGGGCTGCGCCAGGTAAGTCCTTCTCTCTCTCTCTCTTTTATTTGTTTAATTTTCTATTTCTTCTGTAGCTGTTTGGGCTTTATTAAAAATACCAGGGCACTTCTAAAAATCCTGAAAATAATTGTGGGCACCTTCTGAAATATATGCAACAGCCCACATTTAGTTTCAGAATTATTTGAGCATTTAAATTATTTATAGCATTCGAATGCCCAAATTCAAATACTTTATGAGTTAATTCAAAAATCCATAAATGGCCAAGAAATATGCTCATCATTTTTGGCAGAGGTTTTCACCTTTATCAAAAATCATGAACATTTCCAAAGGCATTTTGGGTTCATTGAAAATATTTTTATTGAACCTAGTTGAATTCAATTGGTGCTAGGGTTTCAACAATCCCCATTTCAGGTTTAAAAGAAATTTAAACATGATGCAACACATGACTAACTAGCCCAGAGCAAACCAGAACTAGGGATGTGACAACTCACCCCCACTAAACAAGAATCTCGACCCGAGATTCAAGCGTAGGGTAAGACGAAGGGGAAACACATACTAGTATAATCTTCACGATCCAGAGTGCAGTTCATAAGAGTGTTGATTTGATCCGCATCTTTGTCTCGACGTCTTGCTTTGAGAACTCCAGCTAACATGACAAGGAGAGAAGAAGGAGACTCTAGAAGGATCGATCTTCTCGAAGATCGAACAACTCGGGATTAACTCACAGAATGAGACATAACAATATCTCTCGAACTGAGACATGAAGCACACATCTAGAGGGATGGAGTGGAACAGATGACGAGGGTTCACTAGGTAGACAACAATTCCACACCTAAGAAGGTGGTGAACGGTTGCCAATGTAGTGAGGAGTTGAGTTGCCATGATGCCACAACGAGACACCTTAGGGAAGGTGACTCATAGATATATCCCCTTAGGTGGCAAAAAGAATTACCTTTGATTCAAAAATCATTGAAACTCTTTATACCAGCCTAAGGAAATTCACCAACAATCGATTTGGGAGGTGCAAAGGAATGGCATACCCAGACTAGAATGGATGATCTGGATTACCTTGTTGAAAACAACACAAGGGATGATTTTAGTAACTGGGAAGAAGCTCAACAGTAGAGAGTGAGTCCACTGTTTGAGAAGTTATAGCATAATCGAGGAAACTGAGAGCAATCCAGTTAGTGCCGATGATAACACCTAGCGCTTGTGCGTGCTCTCAAGAACTTGAGCACTTCCATATTCATCAAGGTATTACCAATATCTGTGTCAAGGATCCTGGCAACA
This sequence comes from Triticum aestivum, assembly GCF_018294505.1. Classification (NCBI taxonomy): domain Eukaryota; kingdom Viridiplantae; phylum Streptophyta; class Magnoliopsida; order Poales; family Poaceae; genus Triticum; species Triticum aestivum. Next base: position 353,245,337 of record NC_057804.1, on the reverse strand, counting down.
CAATGTACTACCATGATGAATGCCGGTAGAAGATGCAGATGCAAAGGAAGATAACACCTTCTCAGATTTCACCTCGGCGGGGCCAAGGAGACAAAATCTGGATGATCGACCGAGAGACATTTAGCACTCCTCTTCTAATGTTCTCCTTGATGTGCTAGCGTAATCCATAGATAATTATGGTTTGATATCTAGAACATCAAGTAAAAGGTCGGACTTCGGGAACACAAAAGTCCATAAGGAACAACTAGGGAGTAGATCCTACAAAATCCTTATGGGGAGGTGGCCAACTTCCTCAATCAAGATACTACAACAAGAGGTCTTCCGGCTGGGTGTGCTGGCCACGACATCCACTTTACTGGGTTACAGAGAGACCATTATTATAGTTCTTGGGAAACGTTCCAACCATCATATCTGCCTGAGATTCAGATCTGGTTGGTGTCAGGATATTCCAGACTCATTGAGTCTAGTAAGAAAAATGAAAGTTTGCAACACAAATCGATGAGATGACGTTGCGAGATTCTCGGGAAATGAACTACGATAGCAAGCTCCAAAGCATGAGCTGGTTTTGCTACGCACGTGTGAACACGTTGTTCCAGACAAACATGATCACATGGTAGTCTTACAATAAAACACTACCGAGTTCTGGTAGGGAACCATCATTGAGGATATCGAAGTTCTTTCATAAGTCCGGATTAGCTCTTATGAAGTAACTCCTTCTCCTTGAACAAGTCAATCAGTGGCTTGGGGTGCTACGGAATACATATGGAGTGGAGGTAATTAATCTACCAAACCATAGTATACTTTGCACATGCATGACTGACTTGGGACGATTCCAGAGGAAACAAAACAAACTTTCTCGAATTCACGGCAGCAACTTACATCAAATGCACGTGAATCAAAGGAAGTCACTTCTTTCATCCAAACATATACTTCATGAACAGGGCATGAAGAAAATGCTTACACAAGTTTCCAACACTAGCTGGATGTTCAACACAAATCATGGAGGAGACAAAATGTTGCTGATGGGCTCAACAACAACTCATCGGAACTTCCATATCACTGGACTTCCACCGTTATGTGAACAATGTGATAGTATTGGTCAGACCAAAGGATGTAATGGTGTATGCTCGAGGAATCAACCATGAGTAAGACAACATTATGAATATCGTTGGTTCTGATTTGATTTGAGGATAGCCCACACTCAAATCAAAGTTTGAGAAGACAACAGATCCAACAACTGATCACGAGGACCAATCGATGAGAATATCATCTTTCTTCAACACACACACACACACACACACAAGGATATCCCTTTGGAATGAACTGAGGCGGACAAGCTTTTATCTTCCAACTCTCCAAGTTGTTGTTTAGCTTATCCAACTAGCTCAGGGTATCCAACACGGATTCTTGGAGAAAGGGTGGTTTCGAAAACCAACTTGGTCACGAGCTCAACATAGCGGTCAAGTGACAACCTGGTGATACTTCCGAGAAGATATTCGGAAAATCACGAACCACCGGTATGTTACCAAGCTCAAGAAAAATCTTGTTTCTAAGGCAAGAAGAAATGATCAAATAAGCAAGGGATTGGCACAATCCTAACCCATTGATCGAAGTGTGCACCAGAAATATGGACTAGGTAGCACGATCAATCTTAGGATGACGATTCCATAACCAACACGCTAAGAATGAGAGTATTGTCCATTAACTACCAAGCAACCGAGTTGCTAGGAGTATAGATTTCACACATCACGATTCACTTGCCGGCGTTCCAGTTATGATAACACGGGAACCAAGGAATGAATATCGATGGCGAGAAGTATCACTGTATCAAGAGTTCATCGGATGGTGTGCAATTCCCATGATAACCTTAATATAAAGATGGTAATACTCCAAGGTGGAGCAGAACAAAAGAGGGATTAGTATTTGATCTGCGGAGCACAACTGCTTTGACCCAATCCTGGATATGGATGAGGTACTGGAGTTTGTTTCTCCTACTCATTCTGGAATAGAATGGCTTGACGGACCACAAGAGTAATAGGCATCGACGAACAAATGCACGCATACTCTTGACTATCAATTGATAGACGAGGGTCAGAATACAACTAAAGAGAGGGACAACTCTAAGGAACATATATCTTTCTGAGTTGTGGATGCATAGATTAGTATGTCGAGCAGAACTCAACATTTCTTCCGGATAACCCATGCAGAAAGGTAGAACTGGCAGATTCACAATTACGAATGGAGAACTCCTCAAGAGTACTCTGATTGTGATCCTTTGATTCAGCGAGGAACTTCTGCCGTAAACGGTTCATAGTATTTGGAAGAAGGAAATACCACAGACCTCAAGGACTATCGCAAAGTTACTAATATCCTAAAGGAACTAGCAAATACTAACAACATGAAGTATGGTGGATCTCGGGTTCAAAACCCAGAAGTGGAATGCCTACTAACAAAGTGGCATCACGGGATGCTTTCGGAAATGATGGCCAAAGTCATCACACTGGGAACACAAAACATGGCTAGATTACTAGATGATACTCTAGACACCTAGGGTCATAATAATAACTCCAACATATACGTTGAGGCAATAGAGTACCTCAACTCACCGTTTAGTGTGATTAACCTGGCCAGAAAGGTCATCGAAAATAGAGGGAAAAAGATTTTGCAATTGCATCAGATTATTTAGAAACCTGGGATGACTCAGACAGCATAACACGGCTGTAAATGCTCAAAAAGATTTGGGACATTCTACACAAATGGTGGCATAACCACTCAGAAGCATAATATCAAGGTTTCAAGATCAATAGTTATCATACAGAGGTAGAAACTGAACTGAGGCTTAAATCCAACAATCCTACATGTGTACAGATTAGTAACACGTGATCCTGATAGAAAGAAGAGAGAGCCTAGTTCCTTAACCCCGTAGGAAAGACAAGATGACTCGGATCAGAAGGGCATAAGGTATAAGGAGTAAAAAGAGCCTTACGTTCCATCCCACAATCAATTCCCTTATATAACTAAAGAATTTCTAGACTCAACTTCAACCAGTTTGGCTTGGTAATCCTATAGGCAGCCAGGCTCTGATACCAAAGCTGTCAGGACCCCGACTCAATGCCATATCGATCTAGCATGTAACACCTCATATCACTTTGCGGCCTCATGCACGGTATCCCCGCGGGTGTCGCCTTACCTTTCCCCAGGACCATTTGCGTCTTTTGGCACACGTATATGATAGTGTCGCTAGCCTCCATATGATAAGGAGCCCGGGCTGACATGGCTAGTCGTAAACCCAAAGTGGCACAAACTTACAAGGACAGGCATCCATGACCCAACATCGAACGTGTCGGTCATCAGCGAGTGAATCCAGGCTGTAGCACTGGGCTAGCAGGACTCCGGTGAACCGAGCTGTAGCGGGCTAACAGGACTTCAGTATTCATCGCGTGACATTTCCCCGAAGGGACAGACACAGGAACGAAGAAGGACACATGTCGGCCAGCCTAAGTGTTCCGGAGCAGTAGCAAGCTACCATGGCTCAGTGGAAACACTAGGAGACATTTCCCGGTAAGAGAGGCTACTAAGGATAAACAACTAGAAACTCAGATACCACACATACCAATCATTTCAATAACATACACACAATATGCTCGATATGTGCAAATACAACATGGCATCACAACATGACTCTACGACTCAAGTATTTATTCAATAGGCTCCGAGGAGCGAGATATTACAAACATGGGTCTCATGACCCAACATTTAGAGCATACAAGTCAAAGCACAAGCGGAAGCTTAACTTGTCTGAGTACAGACAACTATAAATGAAAAAGGCTGAAAAGCCTGACTATCTACCAGATCCTGCCGAGGGCACAAGATCGTAGCTGAGGTAACAAGCTAAACGTCGAAGTCCACGCGGTACTACTAGCGAGACTGAAGTCTCTCTACAAAAACATACATTAAGCAACGTGAGTACAAATGTACCTAGCAAGACTTACATCAGATCTAACTACATATGCATCATTATCAACAAGGGGATGGTGGGGTTTAACTGTAGCAAGCCAGCTTTGACTCGGTGGCTATCCTGAACTACGACTGCAAGTAACTCTTTTGAGGTGGCGCACACGAGTCCACATATTCACCATGTCAATACACCACTATGGATCCGCTCCCGTATCCCTACGAGAACGCCATCCATAGCACTCACGCTTATCTTGCGTATTTTAGAGTATCCACTTTCACTTGTCTATGAACTGTACAGGCAACCCAGAAGTCCTTTTCCGCGGACATGGCTATACGAATAGATCATATTAACCCTGCAGGGGTGTACTTCTTCACACACGCTCTCACCACTTACCGCCGTTTATACGACATGTACTCGGCAACCTTCAAGCGGAAGCCCAGCGAGGGTGTCGGCCACGACCTGACTAATCACACAAGTCTCTCGTCCAGGTTTATCGCCTATTCGGGTTCCATCCACAAGGAGATCCGACCGGGGTGTCGCTCACGGCACCGAATGATGTGTGCAGGGTTCCCAAGCCCACCATCTGGGTGCTACTTGGTACACCGGGCCACTGTGCCTAGTCTGTCCCAAGCCCACTTGTACCGGGTGCCACTTGGTAGACTACTAACACTACCTACAAACACTAGAAACTAGCTGCAACTCCTGGACAGAGATCGAGTTGATTAATAAGTCAAGAGGGGCACTTAAGCATTCCAATGCGTGGTAGTAACTGGTCATGGATCACAAACACAGAACTCAGTTCCTGAGGACGGCTGCAATGAGACAACCCACCATGTACTCCTACATGGCCTCTCACCGCTACCTTTACCAAATCGTGTTCACACACTTAGCTCTCAACAGTAGGACATGTTTACACACCTCCGATTCGTCCCCGATGAATCAGACCTGACTCAACTCTAAGCAGTAGCAGGCATGACAAACTAGCATGAATGAGTAGGCACATCAGGGCTCAAACAACTCCTGCTCATGCTAGTGGGTTTCATTTATTTACTGTGGCAATGACAGGTCATGTAGAGGATAAACGGGTTCAGCTACCGTAGCAAGTAACAAATATGTCGTTGTTGTCCTAATGCAGTAAAAGAGAGCAGGAGCGAGAGAGTGGGATTTTATCGGAATGAACAAGGGGGTTTTGCTTGCCTGGCACTTCTGAAGATAATATAGTTCTTCATCGGTGTCATCGAACTCATCGTCGAACCACGTCTATCGAGAGGGGACAAACACCGGCAAACAAGGAAGAGCATAATCAATGCAATGCACAATATGATGCATGATCATGACATGGCAATATGTTGTTGATTGAGCTAATGCAACTAACAACAAGTTAAATAGAGTTGGTTTGAATCCAAGATTCAAATTCAAACTCCATATGTGGATATTTGAATGCCATTTAATTGAATTGTCCTAATCAGTAGCTATAAGTTGTTCTAACATGCATGAAAAAGGTACAGATGGATAGATTGGATTTTTCTGATCATTTTTCATATATAAATTATTTAATTTGGAGTTACGGCTGAATTTCTATGAATTTTAGAAGTTTATGCAACTTTCTGGAATTTCTTGAATTAAATTAAATCCAGAAAATAACTAATTGCGTCAGCACTACGTCACTATGACGTCAGCGGTCAATAGGCGTCGACCAGGTCAAACCTGACATGTGGGGCCCACTGGTCAGTGACCCAAGGCCAGTTAGCGTCGCTGACAGGTGGCCCTGGTCAACTGCCACGTCAGCCAGTCAACCCTGACGCGTGGGCCCGCTAGTTTTGTTAATTAATCTAGCTTAAAACTAAACAGCGGCTTAATTGGGTAGCAGGGCCCACTGTCATTGTCTAGAGGGTGGGGTTGTTTAGTGGGGTTAGCCGCTAATGACGTGCCACATCAGCTTCGCCGAAGTATGGCCGGCGGCGACCTCTAAACGCGGCGAAGGAACACTGGAGGGGCTCGGGTTTCGCCTACAGTGCACCGTTCGATGCGCCCTTTGGCTCTACGGATAGCTGGGACTCGCGCGCATCCAACACGACTAGCGGCAGCAGCCAGGGTGGACCGAGCTCGCCGGAACGAGCTCACAGCGGCGGCCGGAGTTCGAGCATCGACCGAGTCGACACCACAGAGCATGTTAGGAGCAGCGGTTGGTTGTTTTGAGCTCCTGGAGACGCGCTGAGCACGTTGCTATGCTCGTATGTGAGCGGAAGAGCTCAGGAGCACGGGCCTGCCGGCCATGGCGGACGGCGGTGCGGGAGCTCGTGGAGTACTGCGCTTCGACACGCGGACGACGAGGGAAGAAGGGGGGAAAGGGACCAGGGCTCACGGCGAGGTGAAGGGTGCAGACGGAGGGCTGGGGACAACCCGGTTGGCGCGAATCGGCGCCGGCGATCTCGGTGGCCCGAGGTAGAAGACGACAACATCGAGGGCGTTGTGGTGCTTCCCAGCTCACGAAGCTCGGTGGAGTTGACGGGGATGGCGTGGCGGATCTCTCGAGCACGTTGGATGGGCGAGGGAGGGCCGGTGGCCGTGGCAACAGCGAGCGGCGGCGATGGCTGCGCTCGGGTGAGCTCGGGGGGAGAGAGCCAGGGGAGGGGAGAGAGAGCAGCGAGTGAGGGAGAGGGGACAGGGTCTTCGGGCGTCTCCGTGGCGCTGGTAGAAGGCCCGGGGCTCCCAGGTGGAAGCAGGAGGTGGCCGAGGGCTCTCGGGCATGCGCCACGCCTCGCCTCCGCCTGCCTGGCGAGAGGAAGCAGGTGGCTGGCATGGGCCAGCACAGTGCTGGGCCGGCCAGCGGGCTGCCAGGTGGGCTGCGCCAGGTAAGTCCTTCTCTCTCTCTTTTATTTGTTTTAGTTTTCTATTTCTTCTGTAGTTGTTTGGGCTTTATTAAAAATACGAGGGCACTTCTAAAAATCCTTAAAATAATTGTGGGCACCTTCTGAAATGTATGCAACAGCCCACGTTTAGTTTCAGAATTATTTGAGCATTTAAATTATTTTAGCATTCGAATGCCCAAATTCAAATATTTTATGAGTTAATTCAAAAATCCATAAATGGCCAAGAAATATGCTCATCATTTTTGGCAGAGGTTTTCACCTTTATCAAAAATCATGAACATTTCCAAAGGCATTTTGGGTTCATTGAAAATATTTTTGTTGAACCTAGTTGAATTCAATTGGTGCTAGGGTTTCAACAATCCCCATTTCAGGTTTAAAAGAAATTTAAACATGATGCAACACATGACTAACTAGCCCAGAGCAAACCAGAACTAAGGATGTGACACAATGGAAGGAGAAGATAGCGAGAAGGATAACAGAGCAGGGGTCCAGATGCAACAGTTGGATCTGGTAATTTGAGATTACAGCGTTGAAGAAAGGAGAGAAGGGGGGGACCAGACCCGCAAGGAGAGCGTTGTCAGGACCCCGACTCAATGCCACATCGATCTAGCATGTAACACCTCATATCACTTTGCGGCCTCATGCACGGTATCCTCACGGGTGTCGCCTTACCTCTGCCTGGGACCGTTTGCGCCTTTTGGCACACGTATATGATAGTGTCGCTAGCATCCATATGATAAGGAGCCCGGGCTGACATGGCTAGTCGTAAACCCAAAGTGGCACAAACTTACAGGGACAGGCATCCATGACCCAACATCAAACGTGTCGGTCATCAGCGAGTGAATCCAGGCTATAGCACTGGGCTAGTAGGACTCCGGTGAATCGGGCTGTAGCGGGCTAACAGGACTCCGGTATTCATCGCGTGACATTTCCCCGAAGGGACAGACACAGGAACGAAGAAGGACACATGCCGGCCAGCCTAAGTGTTCTGGAGCAGTAGCAAGCTACCATGGCTCAGTGGAAGCACTAGGAGACATTTCCCGGTAAGAGAGGCTACTAAGGATAAACAACTAGATAGTCAGATCCCACACATACCAAGCATTTCAATAACATACACACAATATGCTCGATATGTGCAAATACAACATGGCATCACAACATGACTCTACAACTCAAGTATTTTATTCAATAGGCTCTGAGGAGCGAGATATTACAAACATGGGTATCACGACCCAACATTCAAAACATACAAGTCAAAGCACATGCGGAAGCTTAACATGTCTGAGTACAGACAACTACAAATGAAAAAGGCTGAGAAGCCTGACAAACTACCCGATCCTGCCGAGGGCACAAGATCGTAGCTGAGGTAACAAGCTAAACGTCGAAGTCCACACGGAACTACTAATGAGACTGAAGTCTCTCTGCAAAAACATAAAATAGGCAAACGTGAGTACAAATGTACCCAACAAGACTTACATCAGAACTAACTACATATGCATCATTATCAACAAAGGGGGTGGTGGAGTTTAACTGCAGCAAGCCAGCTTTGACTCGGTGGCTACCCTGAACTACGACTGCAAGTGACTCTTTCGAGGTGGCGCACACGAGTCCACTTATTCACCATATCAATACACCACAATGGATCCGCTCCCGTCTCCCTACGAGAACGCCATCCATAGCACTCACACTTATCTTGCGCATTTTAGAGTATCCACTTTCACTTGTCTATGAACTGTACAGGCAACCCAGAAGTCCTTTATCGCGGACATGGCTATTCGAATAGATCATATTAACCCTGCAGGGGTGTACTTCTTCACACACGCTCTCACCACTTACCTCCATTTACATGACATGTACTCGGCAACCTTCAAGCGGAAGCCCAGCGAGGGTGTCGGCCACGACCTGACTAACCACACAAGTCTCTCGTCCAAGTTTATCGCCTATTCGGGTTCCATCCGCAAGGAGATCCGGCCGGGGTATCGCTCACGGCCCCAAACGATGTGTGCAGGGTTCCCAAGTCCACCATCCGGGTGACACTTGGTACACCGGGCCGCTGTGCCTAGTCTGTCCCAAGCCCACCTGTACCGGGTGCCACTTGGTAGACTACTAACACTACCTACAAACACCAGAAACTAGTTGCAACTCCTGGACAGAGATCAGGTTGATTAATAAGTCGAGAGGGGCACTTAAGCATTCCAATGTGTGGTAGTAGCTGTTCATGGATCACAAACACAGAACTCAGTTCCTGAGGACGGCTTCAATGAGACAACCCACCATGTACTCCTACATGGCCTCTCACCGCTACCTTTATCAAATCGTGTTCACACACTTAGCTCACACACAGTAGGACATGTTTACACACCTCCAATTCATCCCCGATGAATCAGACCTGACACAACTCTAAGCAATAGCAGGCATGACAAACAAGCATGAATGAGTAGGCACATCAGGGGCTGAAACAACTCCTACTCATGCTAGTGGGTTTCATCTATTTACTGTGGCAATGACAGGTCATGCAGAGGATAAAGGGGTTCAACTACCGCAACAAGTAACAGTTGTATCATTGTTGTCCTAATGCAGTAAAATAGAGCAGGAGCGAGAGATTGGGATTGTATCGGAATGAACAAGGGGGTTTTGCTTGCCTGGCACATCTGAAGATAATATAGTTCTTCATTGGTGTCATCGATCACATCGTCGGTACCACGTCTACTGAGAGGGAACAATTACCAGCAACACAGAAGGAAACACCATCAATGCAATGCACAATATGATGCATGATCATGACATGGCAATATGCTGTGGTTTGAGCTAATGCAACTAGCAGCAGGTTAAATGAAGTTGGTTTGAACCCTAGGTTCAAATTCAAACTCCATATGTGAAGGTTTAAATGCCATTATAAGATTTGGCCTAAATAGCAGCCCTAAGTTGTTCTATCATGCATGAAAATGGTATAGATGGATAGATTGGATTTTTCTGATCATTTTTCATATATAAATTATTTCATTTGGAGTTACGGTTGAATTTCTATGAATTTTTGAAGTTAGCACTATTTTCTGGAATTTCCTGAGAAAGAATAAATCTAGAAAAACCTATTACTGCGTCAGCATTGCGTCATGCTGACCTCAGCAGGTCAACAGACCCGGTCCAGGTCAAACCTGACGCGTGGGTCCTGCATGTCAGTGACTAACTAAACTAACCTAGTTTAATTAGCACTAACCTAGGTTAAGCTAATTTAGTTTAAACCTAAACTAGATTAGTTAGCCGGGCGGGGCCCGCATGTCATGGACCCAGGGGAGGTCAACCCCCTGGTCAACTGAGGCTAACTAGCCGGCGGCTTGATGCCGGCGATGATAGGTGCGGCGGAGGGCCTTGGGTTCGCTCTCCCGACGCCCAAATGAGCGGCGGAGAGGACCCACGAGAAGCCGAAGCTCGCCCGCATCTAGCGCAGCAAGCAGCAACGGCTAGGGAGGCCGGAGTTCGTCGGAAATGAGCTCGGGGCGGCGGCCGGCGATCGGGCGCAAGTGGCGCGACGGCTACGGTGCAGAGAGAAAAGAACAGAGAGGGGGAGGACAGGCAGCAGCTCACGGCGATCTTCTTGGAGTGGACGGCGAGCTCAGGGAGGGCCCGAGGCACTCGGGGCGTCGAGGGGGATCTCCGGCAACGGCGGTCGGGGACGAGCTCGGTGAGGGCAGAGGGGCGCGCCCAGCGTCGAGTGGCGGAGCGAGGAGGTCGAGGACGTCGAGGCGGAGCTCATGGACTCATCAGAGCGGCGAGGAAATGGCTCAGGGCGCGGTAGCGGCCGCGGCAACGACGGTGGTGCTCGGGCGTGAGAGGGAGGGAGAGCAGAGAAGGGGAGAAGCATGGGAGAGAGTGAGAGCGGTCCAGGGGGGTGTGTGGCATCCTCAGGGCGACGGGGAGACAGGCAGAGAGGCAGGAGGTGGCCTGGGCGTGTGCCCGCGCGCTCCGGCCACGCGCATGCATCCTACTCTCCGAGGTGGAAGACGACAGGGATGGCTGCGATGGTGGGTTGGGCTGCTACAGTAGAAGGCCAGGTAAGTGGGCTGCCAGGTAAGTTCCAGGTAAGTCTCTCTCTCTCTCTTTTATTTCCTGTTTTCTACTTTTCTGTAACTTTGTGGCTTTTCTAAAAATACTTAGGCATTTTCAAAAGTCACCAAACTACACATGCCCATTGTTTAGAACGTATCCAACATGGAACATTTCAGTTTAGGAGTATTTGGACATTTAAAATATTATATAGCTTTTAAATGCCCAAATTCAATTAGAGTATGATTTAATTCACTGACCCAATGTTGTCCTAGTAAAATGTGAACCAATTTTGCCAGAGGTTCTAACCCAGGACAAAAATGATGGACATTTTAGAAGGGCATTTCAGCTTCATTGAAAAAGATTTTAGTAAACCCTAGTTGTCTTCAGGGGGGTGCTGGGGGTTCTGTCATCCCCATTTCAACTTTCTGTGAAAAGTAAACATGATGCAACACCAGATGCTAGCACTAGGCATGGTCAGAGCTAGGGATGTGACAGAATACTAAACTAGATTAGTTAGTCGGGCGGGGCCCGCATGTCATGGACCCAGGGGAGGTCAACCCCCTGGTCAACTGAGGCTAACTCGCCGGCGGCTCAACGCCAGCGACGATAGGTGCGGCGGAGGGCCTTGGGTTCGCTCTCCCGGCGCCTAAATGAGCGGCGGAGAGCACCCACGGGAAGCAGAAGCTCGTCCGCATCTAGCGCGGCAAGCAGCAGCGACTAGGGAGGCCGGAGCTCGTCGGAAACGAGCTCGGGGCGGCGGTCGGCGATCGGGCACAAGTGGCACGGCGGCTACGGTGCACAGAGAAGAGAACAGAGAGGGGGAGGACGGGCAACAGCTCACGGCGATCTTCTTGGAGTGGACGGCGTGCTCAGGGAGGGCCCGAGGCACTCGGGGCGTCGAGGGGGATCTCTGGCGATGGCGGTCGGGGACGAGCTCGGTGAGGGAAGAGGGGCGCGCCCGGCATCGAGTTGCGGAGCGAGGAGGTCGAGGACGTCGAGGCGGAGCTCCTGGACTCATCAGAGGGGCGAGGAAATGGCTCAGGGTGCGGTAGCGGCGGCGGCAGAGACGGTGGTGCTCTGGCGTGAGAGGGAGGGAGACCAGAGAAGGGGAGAAGCACGGGAGAGAGTGAGAGTGGTCGAGGGGGGTGCGTGGCATCCTCAGGGCGACGGGGAGACAGGCAGAGAGGCAGGAGGTGACCTGGGCGTGTGCCCGCGCGCTCCGGCCACGCGCCTGCATCCTACTGTCCGAGGAGGAAGACAACAGGGATGGCTGCGGTGGTGGGCTGGGCTGCTACAGTAGAAGGCCAGGTAAGTTCCAGGTAAGTCTCTCTCTCTCTCTTTTATTTCATGTTTTCTATTTTTCTGTAACTTTGTGGCTTTTCTAAAAATACTTAGGCATTTTCAAAAATCACCAAACTGCACATGCCCATTGTTTAGAACATATCCAACATGGAACATTTCAGTTTAGGAGTATTTGGACATTCAAAATATTATATAGCATTTAAATGCCCAAATGCAATTAGAGTACGATTTAATTCAGTGACCCAATGTTGTCCTAGCAAAATGTGAACCAATTTTGCCAGTTGTTCTAACCCAGGACAAAAATGATGGACATTTTAGAAGGGCATTTCAGGTTCATTGAAAAAGATTTTAGTAAACCCTAGTTGTCTTTAGGGGGGTGCTGGGGGTTCTGTCATCCCCATTTCAACTTTCTGTGAAAAGTAAACATGATGCAACACCAGATGCTAGCACTAGGCATGGTCAAGCTAGGGATGTGACAAGCGTGGAGGTAGATGGGGATCTCGGTGGCACTCATCTCGCTCATGCGCCAGGACGCAGGACGGACGGCCGTCGCCTTCCACTCATTGGAATCGGCTACAAGGGCATGGCAAACCTTGTCCATCCCCTCCTGGTTGATCACCACCGACTGCTGGCTCCAAGGCCGATGGAGGCCCGGCTAGGCGCATGGCTTCCCCTTCTTCCTCCTCAGCTGAGGGTCCATGACTGAAGCCGAAAAAGGGGCGAGGCGCTGGTGCCGGATCTACACACAGAGCGACAAGATTGGGAAGAAAGAAACGAAAGCCAAGCGCGACAATCTACAAAGAGCGGGCTATTCTGGCAACGGGCAACCACTAGGCCTAGAGAATATCAAAGCGGCATGGGGAAGTGGAGACGCCAATGTCCCATCAGTCGCCATGTGTCACCAAGGCTGCAGGCGGTTAGGGCCGACTGGAAGCCAAGTCCGAGCGCGCCATGGGCCCGGGGGCTACTGTCAGCATTCTAGATATGGGGGTATCCGGACCTTCCTGCCTGCGGACAACCACGTGGCTCCATCGACGGCCTGGTACGGCCCATCCTTGACATCAACAACTCAAGACCCTCACAAGGGGCCAAGCCTCGTGAGGCGGACAACGCCAAGACCCCCGAGGGAATCGGCCTATTCAGGCTGGCTCTGAGGGGCAGAGAGTTCTATGCAAGATGCACCTCGCGAGGCTCAGCTCACGTGAGCCATGACGACCAAGGCCAGGCGGGCGCCAGGCTGGCACCAGCGGGCGCAGAGCGCTAGTTTCCTCTTTGGTTCAAGGGAGGCAAGCCGCAGGTGCGGAGTCCTGAGAAATCAGCCAAAGGTTTCCATTCTGGTGCAACAAGACAAAGGCCGCCAGGACAGCTGGACGGAGGACATCACCGAGCCCACTGCAGCGTCACGACCAGGGGCTTTTCACAGGCGAAGACTGCTTTTGTTAGGATAAGTTATACTACTTGTCCCCTTTCAAATTCGGCCGTTGTGGGATCCCTTCCCGCCAACATTTGGAAAGAGGACCAAGGCCACTATAAATAGAACTTAGCCACCACCATATAGGGGGATCGGATCCATTCTCACCCGACCACCTCACCAGCTCTCTTGAGCTCAAGAACACCTCACCTCCTGAGGCCATTTCATCCACTATACCAGTTGTCCTCAGCCCTCCGAGGCAATCCACCGAAACGCTGGAGTAGGGTATTACACCGCAAGGTGGCCCGAACCAAGATAAGCTGATGTGTCTCTTTGTCTCTTTGAGCTCAACGTGCTAGGCTTAGGAGGATCGCGAGTAGGCAAGCTGGTTAGGTTGAGATTTCCGCACGCACCCCAAAGTTTGAACCTTTCAATGGTTTGCGAAACCCGTAATCCGACAATGGCAATCTCCCTTTTCATTCCGTGCCACGAGAATCTTTCCTTCGGGTCTTGATACATCTTGGTTCATCCAGGATGGATGGAATGCGTGGTTTCATGAGCTTCTTGCAAGATCAGATTCTTGAGCTAAATTTTGTTGGGTACACAAATGCGATTCCCAAACCACACAACTCCTTGCTTGTCCACTGAGAACTTGGGGCTTTGCCTGCCTTGATCTTCCTCTTGATGCCTTCAATACTCTTGTGTCCCTTCTGAGCTTCCTTAACATCGTCCATCAGGGTAGGCTTGACTTTGAGGTTGGCCAAGAATCCTGGTGCAACTAGTTCCAATCCGAAGCTTTCAAGTTCTTCATAGAAGGCGGGTAGCCTTTCCTTAAGCATACCATTCAAGGGACAAGCCTTTCGGCTTAAGGCATCTGCTACTACATTAGCCTTTCCAGGGTGTTATTGGACATTGAGGTCATAGTCCTTGATAAACTCTAGCCACCTCCTTTGCCTCATGTTCAATACCTTTTGAGTGAAGATATACTTCAAACTCTTGTGGTCGGTGTATATCTCACACCGCTTCCCTAGAAGGTAATGTCGCCAGGTCTTGAAGGCGTGAACTATAGCTACCAACTCGAGATCATGAGTAGCATAGTTCTCTTCATGAGGACGTAGCTGTCTGGATAGATATGCTAGAACTCTATCTTCTTGCATCAGGACACCTCCAAGTCCGGTTCTTGATGCATCACAATATATCACAAATTCCTTGTGAATAGCAGGTTTGGCCAGAACTGGGGAGGTGGTCAATCTCTTCTTCAGCTCCTGGAAGTTCTCTTCGCACTTTGGTGTCCACTCAAACTTCTTGTCCTTCTTCAAGAGCTGGGTCATAGGTCAAGCAATTCTTGAGAATCCTTCAACAAACTTGCGGTAATATCCTGCAAGTCCGAGGAAGCTTCTGACTTCCTTCACATTGCTTGGGGTTAGCCATTCTGTCATGGCTTGAATCTTGGTGGGAACCACTGACAACCCTTCGGCATTCAATACATGACCCAAGAATCCAACTTCATGCAACCAAAATTCGCACTTGCTGAACTTGGCATAAAGCTGGTGCTCTTGAAGCCTATCTAGGACCATTCTCAAGTGTTGCTCATGCTCTTCTTCAGACTTGGAAAATATGAGTATGTCATCAATGAAGACGAGAACAAACTTATCCAGGTACTCCATGACAACCTTGTTCATGAGGTACATCAAGTAGGCAGGGGCATTGGTTAACCCAAGCGACATGACCATGTACTCATACAAGCCATACTGGGTTACGAATGCCGTCTTCGGGATGTCTTGGGGTCTGATCTTCAGCTAACAGTACCCAGACCTAAGGTCGATCTTGGAAAACACGTTGGCACCATTTAGCTGATCAAACAAGTCTTCAATCTTGGGGAGTGGATACTTGTTCTTGATTGTGACTTCATTAAGGGAATGATAGTCAACACACAATCGGATGGTACCGTCCCTCTTCTCCATAAATAGAACAGGTGATCCCCAAGGTGATGCACTAGGGTGGATAAATCCTTTCCTCAACTGCTCGGCCAGCTGCTTCTCTATTTCTGCTAACTCCTCTGATCCCATTCTATAAGGCTTCTTATAGATGGTTCCTGCTCCGGGCATGAGCTCGATAATGAACTCAATGTCGCGGTCAGGAGGCATTCCCGGTAACTCATCAGGAAATACATCAGGGTATTCACATACAATTGGCACTTGCTCCAGTCCAACTTCTATTAGACAGTTGACTTGGGCGACTTGAGCAGAGGAGGTATTGGAGGCAAACTTAACTTCAACTCCTTGGTGATTGGTCACTATGACAGTCCGGTAGGCACAATCTAATAAGACTTGGTGCTTGCTGAGCCAATCCATTCCCAAGATCATGTCCAAGCCTTGTGATCTTAAGGTGATAAGGTCTGCTAGGAATCTAACTCGTTAATGTTGATCCTGACTCCTTTACATCCTATCTTGACTCTCATCTCGGCTCCGGGTGTTTGTACCACCATGGGATTACTTATGGGTGTAGGGGTCATGCAACTTTTTAATGCAAATCTTTGGGTGATAAATGAATGCGTGGCTCCAGAATCAAACAAGATAGTTGCAGGTGCTGAGTTGACAAGGAACGTACCCAGCACGATGTCCGGGTCTTCCTGGGCTTCTTCTGCAGTGACATGGTTCACACACCCCTTGCCATTGTTGGGCGGGTTGCAGGGAGCTTGGTTCCTTGGGGGCATTCTGCGGCCTTGTCCTAGGTTCCGTGCATTGGGGCGCGGAGCATCAGGCTTCTTGTTGGGTCACACCCTTGAGATGTGTCCTGACTGACCACATCCAAAGCAAGTGACTTGGTTTGGATTGTTGGTCTTGTTGCCACCAATATTATTGGGGTTGTTGTAAGCTAGCCTAGGGTTGCAGTACTGCTGAGGCTGATAGTTGGTGCGTGGTGCAGGAGCTCTTGGCTGCTGATAGGTTGGCCTAACTGGGGCTGGCTGCCACTGGCGAGGCTTCTTGTTGCTCGAGTACCCTTGCTGATCATCTGGCGCTTACGGGTATCATCCAAAGCACGTCGCTTGTCTTCAAGCATGAGTGCCTTGTTCACCAGATCAGGAAAGGTTGGGCATTCACACACCACAAGCAAGTACTGCAGTGTGATTAAGGCCTTCCATGAAGCGCTCTCTTTTGGCAGCATTAGTGCTGACATCCTTAGGAGCATACCTCGACAGAACGCTGAACTTCTGCATGTACTCCTTCGTAGTGCCACTTCGTTGCTTCAGGGTTCGGAACTCACGCTTCTTGATGGCCATGATCTCGGAAGGAATATGAACCTTGCGGAACTCTGCCTTGAAGTCATTCCAAGTGATGGCTTGCCCAGTATGCATGACCTTGAATCCATCCCACCAAGCTCTAGCAGTTACCCCACGACAGTGGGCAGCATAAGCCAGCCTCTCACGGTCTTCAGTGCAACCGACTAGTTCCAATAGATCCTCAATGGTGCGGACCTAATCGTATTCATCCAAGGGTTCAGCAGTCTCAAGGAAGGTGGGTGGTGCATGCTTCTTGAACTGAGCCAACATGGAATGTCCATTGCCATTCCCTGCCGGCTGGCGGTTCTTGGAGACAGCTTGAGCAATCATCTGGAGGGCTGCAATGTTGGCTTTTCATTCCTCCCAGAAGGCTTGGAGAAGCCGAGCCATGTCCATGTTCGGAGGTGGAGGCAGTGGTGGAGTTTGTCCTTGGGTTTGGTCCTGGTTGGTTCCTCCTGGTGTGGATCCTCCGGCTCCTTGCTGCTGGGTAGAGTTACCAGTACGAGTTACACCAGGCATTATGTTGGAGCGGTTAAGGTCTCATAATTGGGAAAGATGAAGGGAAAGCATGGTAGGTTGGGTGCCTAGTAAGGGGATTTGTATGACACAAGTTGTTTTTATGCAAGGGCCAAAAGGGCCAAACACATTTATTAAGAAATTCAAATAGGTGATGTAGTCGTTTACATGTTCCCGAAGGAAGAGCATGACTTCCATCAAACACATCCAAAAGCAAACACAACACTACTTGGTTTCATTTGAACCATTACATGGACTCGACTTTGCATAGGGGATACACGACCTATCCTACCTCAGGGGTTACGGACTAGCACACCCTAGTCTAGAGTTGTGCCTATGTTGTGGAATGCTCGGTCGCATACTCTGGCTCTTCTGGCTCTTCCTCCTTGTCGTCATCAGTCTGAATTTCTTCATCCCTTGAAGGAGTGGGGGAGTGGAGGAGCACAACACGGCGTTGCTTTGCTGGTGGTGTGATGAAGAGCTTGCTGTAGTCCCTCGCCATCAAACGGCGTTGCTGGGGTGGATCTCCATCCTTGGCAGGTGCACCAACTTGGGGTCTTCCGCCTCGATATGTGACTGCGGGTTGTCCAGGGGGAACACCTTCCTTCTTTATCCTATCCATCTTCCCTTGCGCTTGGCGAAGAAGTGCCTTGGTCTCATGGAGTTCCTTTCGGAGCTCCATTGACTCAGAGGCCAAGTGTTGTGCCAAGCTGTCGGCACAAAGGCTAAAGTAGGTTTTGAATTGGAGTGGAAGTCCTTCCTCGAGTGGTGGAGCTGGTGTGCTGCTCTCGTCTTCACCCTCCTTCCGATAAGGCAAGAAGCGGGTTGCCAACTCGTCTGCCATCTCTGGAAGAAGGTTTCGGAGACGGGTTGTGGCACCCCGGCTCAGAGAAAACCGGAACGCCCCATATTCCAGCCCAGAGATCGAGGAGAAGTCTTCTGGAATATGGCACTGCTTAGCATAGAACAAACCAGCTCTTTATTATTACACGAATATGAATACAAGGTCTCCGATATTGCAATGAATAACATCGGTACGACGACACTATGACATCCTCAGTTGCTCTATGCAAGAAGCAGAACAACTCGATGCGGCAGAATAACTCTAGCAGCGGAACAACGACGACGGTGGTGAACTCCACTCCGCAGGGACTCTGGCTGGAACGATTATCCTAGCTCGCAAACAACGACTCCACCGCAAACAAGCAATCAAATCCGGAATGACCTGCAAGCTGACATGACACGCCAGGCTAGTAGATTGAATATACTTGCAAGCTCACAATAACCAGAAGCATTCAAGACAGACAACAGCATGGCAATTACATGTTAAACATGAATTATCATGATATCATCAGAACAATATAACATGGCATGACCAACATAAATACGATACAGCTATCACAACATGAACATATTAATCCGACAATACTAGCATGCAACATGATGACACTATATGCACCATTTATTCTTCTCGGGTTACCTCGCAACCAACACATGCATCACTTACCAACGTCGGACATCACACGATCATCTCAGGATCAAATCAAGCTTGGTATAAACAATACCGTAGCGATCAGTAAATGAACACAAGGAGCTTGATCTTTACCCATGATTCTCGTACAACATCACTAATATCCAACAACTGGGTATCCTCGATACCATTGTGATCCTTACGGCGATCACAACCCGACCAACATTTGTCCCCAAACCGTGATCCTTACGGCGATCACAATCCGACCAATACATGGCCCGTGATCCTTACGGCGATCACAACCCGACCACAAAATGGCATGTGATCCTCACTGCGATCACAACCCGACCACCAAATGGCCCGTGATCCTTACGGCAATCACAACCCACTTATCTCATTGTTATTAAGCACATTATTCTTATTACTGTTGACTCATGGTGTGACCTTCTCTCGACCTGGGCGCTTATCCGTGGGCACGGCTATCGATAGATTTAATATACACTCTACAAAGGTTAGTACACTGTACCTACACTATGGAACCCATGGCCTTGCACTCCCATTCGGGTGGACCAATGGCGTTCCGACAAAACCGTCCTACTGCCATGACACTCTCCCGGCCACTCCTACTCACTCTTCAATGAGCTAAGTCATGGGTGGCCCCGTGCCTACCTCTAGACACAAGGACCACCGTCGTGGCCCAAAACATAAAGGATCCTACATGAGGATCCGCCGGCTATAACAACTACGGGCACACAAGGTTATGCCTGCTTACCGGGCCACGGTACAGCACGCCCATAACCTTCCTTCGTTGGAGGCACCGGCGAGAGGCACGACAATAGACCCATTTAGGACCGTCCCATACCGGTAAGCCTGGTTGCACTGGTCAGCATCGATTCAGCGGCACCATGACTCATCCAACAGTTGTTCAAGTTCAATTTAATCTGGTTAACTTGAATGCAAATATGTTGAGCCATGATAAAATTCATGAACATGATATCAACAACATCATGAGAGTACACATAACTTTCCACCATATCAACAATAAACCATATCCACTGAGCATCTCCAACATCAACAACATACTTACTTGCATGACCATCTCCAACATCAACATGTACTACTAACAAGCAGAAACATATGAAAGGTAATACTAGCAGGTATAACATGATCATAGGGTACAAAACAACATAGCACAAAAGTGAACATGCAAATCTGAACATCACCAGAACAACGATAACCATCTTTTCAACAAGCAAGCATTTAATAAAGATTGAAGTTGAAAACCATGGCTATTGCATGACTATCATGCAAGTGGGTATTGTGTCTTGCCTGGGGATGAAGAAGGCACCGGGGAGAAGTGCGAGAAACTTGCGGAACGAATCGCCGGAAAATGTTCTCTCTCGGAGGGGGATGAATTAGGGCAGGGGAAAAATGGTCATTTTCAGTATGCCAAAACATAATGAAAGTGACACCAACGGAAAGGGCTCGACGAAACCAAGAAGTGAGCGTTGGTTTCATCTGATTTGGAGCTACGAATAAAAAGTTATAAGCGTTTTTCTGCCAGGGACCCATCTGTAATGAAAATATTTTCAACCAGGGGCCTGAATAGAAAAAGTGAAAGCGCATTTGACGAAATGCGTCTCCACTTACGCTGACGTGGCATGGACCGGTCAAAAGGGCAGAGGCGGTGCTGGCTTGTGTGGCTGACTGGTGGGGTCACGGGGCCCACGCGCTGGGTCAATGCCCACATGGCTCCTGTCTTCTTCCTCCTCTTAATGCCCCTGACAGGAATAGAGGAGGCACCGGAGAGGCGCTCCGCCGGTGATGGGGCGAGCTGCTCCAGCCATATCCCGCCCGGCTGAGTGCACCGTCGGGATGGCAAGGACGAGCCGCGCCCTTCCCGGCGAAGGTCGGCGCTGGGGAAGGCTAGGGTGGCCGCGGCAAGGGGTACCCAAGAGGAGCGGCCGGCGGCGGTCAAGCTTGGGGCGAGGGGCTCCGGTCCTCCTGCGACAAGGCGAGAGGGTGGGGAAGAGCACAGGGTCTCGGGGAGTTCTCTGGTGGCTGCAGAAAGGAGGGGGAGGGCTCGGCTGGGGCTAATTTAGCCAAGGCCGAGGCGGCGGCCATGGAGACAAAGGGAGGGCAAGAGGGCTTCTCCGGCTCGGTCAAATGGCTAGGTGGGTTCCTGGGAGTGGTGTGAGGATGGTGGTGAGCTCGGAGAGGCTTGAGGAGGGCTATATATAGCCGGGCGAGAGGGGGGCCAAGCTGGCACGGCCGGCGATGCGTGTCCGGCGCTGCGGACGCGTGTGGTCACGCATGGTCTCGGCGGCAGGCGACGGTGATGCACAGGGAGGAGCTCACGGGGAGGAGGAGGCCAAAGGAGGGGCAGAGGAAATGGCCGAGCACCCTAAAAGCTCAGTTGACCATAGATCTCTCGTGGGCGCTCGTCTGCGAGTGTCGCTGAGGAAGAGGACGGAGGGGGAGATGGGTCCAGGAGAAGGGCGACAACACGGGGAACATGCTGGACATGATCACGGGCTCTAAGGCGCCGAGAGGAGGAGGGGGTCCAGCACAAACAGTGCTCTGGACGCGGCCACTGCACACAGAGCGCGCCAACAGGCATGTCAGTTGCGTGGTCACCATGTGACATGGCACATTAAATGATCTACAACACCTAAAACGTTTTCTAGTTGATAGTCCTTCCAAAGTAGGTTTGATCTGAGGTGGTAACTTGGTGAAAACGTCTCTGGTTAAATAGTTAGTGAGCTCTGAAGTTTACTGCAGTAAACTTTAGCAGCTCAATGTGGTCAACAGGGATATGCTATGGGCCAAACAAGATGTCTAGGGTGTTTAGGATAGGAAGGACTATGGTCCTGGAGGGTTTGAGGATAAAAGGATCAAGATTTACTGCAGTTGCTTCACAACTGCATACTTGGTCCAGAAATGAAGATTAGCAAGATGCACTCACATGGAGTGGTGGAATGGGATGAAACTTGGCAAATACTCATGATATGGACATATAAAGATGTTGTAAAAATCTCATGCCAAATGGACAAACCAAAATAGCACTTGCTTCACAAACATCATTTCTGTCCAGAAACATGGAATAATTATGGTGGTCAAATGGATCATTGAAATGGTGCCAAAATGGGTGGAGAGATGTTTTATTGGTATAAGAATGATCTGGTAATTTATCTGGATTTTTGAAGCAATATAAAATATACTTTCTTCACAACCTGAAAATATAGCCAGAAACAAAGATTTGCTCCTGTGGTCACATATATGATTTTATGGGGCTGATAATGGGTGGAAGGGGTTAATATGAGCACATTAAGGAGTGTGCAAAAGTTCAACTCATTTCGGTACTCCTAGCTAGTACTTCCTTCACAAAGCCTTTTGTCTGATAGAAACTTTGAAAATTCACTGAGGAAGATTGGCTAGGCAAATAAATTTGAACTTGTGCATGGGGCAATTATTTAGACATATAAACATGCCCAAAAAGGTTGGAAGTCAATAGGATAAATATAAATGACACTTCTTTCACAAAGTGCCATTTAGGGCAGAATAGGAAAAGGAATATTGGGGAATTATTTTTCAACATGGCAATGAAACGTTTTGCCATATTTGGTGAAGATATGACCCAAAAAAATTATGAGAATTATTTGGGAATTTTTGGAGTGAGGGAAATATAGGTTGCTTCACAACCTAGGGCAATTTGAGTTATTCCTTTAATAGAAAAGGAATATCCCCAATAAAAAGAATATTGGGATTTTCGCTAGGATGAAAATGACAGGGTCTAGGGAAGGATTTGGGAATGACAAGCCACTCTGTAAACAAAGAAGAGGGCATCTTCTTTAGTTTCCAGACCACTAAGCCACGGAAAAAGAAAACTCGGGCAAAAACCTCGGAAGAATAAAAGAAAAAGAAAGGGCCAAAAATCAGGCTGTCACAAACCTTACCCCCTTAAAGAAATCTCGTCCTCGAGATTTGGTTGCTCAGGGAACAAGTATGAATATTCTGACTTAAGGAAACCGTTTCCAACTCGGGTATCCTTTTTCCTTTATTGTTGTTCCCACAAAAAAATTTATCTGACTGGCCCTGGGTGGTTTGATTCAATGTATCCACATTCTGACAGATCTTACCTGGCTTGCTCATGCTTATATAGGCTCCAATTTATTTTTAGATCTGCTGACTAGCTGAGTGTGATTTAATTATCATGGCTGAAATATATGTCTGTCTTACAAATCCAAAAGTGATTTCCGCTGGGTGTGCCACCTGGAACTGACAACCTTTCATGCAATGATAATCAAATTTTTCTGATGAAAACTCAAGCTTTGACTGATTGCATTGGGTTTCTCCACTAAATTCAGGTCCTTTAGGTTCCAAACAGTGAGTTAAAACATAACCGTTTCCTGACAGATTCTGACTCATCGCAGAAGTTTCTGAATCATGTTAACCGGTTCCATTGTCGTGAGTATCGGATCCGTACCAAATATTTGATTGTCTCCTGTCATGGCCAGCATAAAGGGTTTGGCCTATATGATAATATCTGCAGACTTGACTGACAGTGGTTCTGACGGAAAAATTTTGTTCACGACAGGCTATCCCTGAGGATTCATATAAGTGAGGACTCAGGCTTCCAGACTGTTATTCCTCATGCCGATTACTCATGCTTTAGGCATATCCATGTGGATCAATACTGACTTAGACTGTCCGGGGGATCTGCACCATGGGGTCATGCAACAATTTTCATACCTGCATCACGGGTCTTGCTCCTTCATTATTGTTTTCTTGGTCTGGATCTTTGGCTGAAAGAGCTGGGCTATATTGCTTCTTCGTATGACCATCGGTACTATTGGTGCAATCTTTCGGCAATCGTAGCTTATCCTCATTTTTCTGATAAGGTAACCCATTAAATGGCAGGTTCAACACCTCTCAAGTTCTGATTGTTGGGGAATGACCTTCGAAACCCTTGAAATCAATAAATAAATCAGTAGCCACCAGAACGGTCTTTACAACTCAGATCTGGGACATTACTGGAATAACTCAACCACGGCTCAAGACAGCCGAAAAACAGCTCAGAGCATGAGACCGGGTCTATAAGAAGAAGGTGGCAGCTCCCTAAAATAGCCAAAAAGCAGCTATAGGGCTACTGTCACAAAAAGAAACTCAATAGCTGTACGAGACGGCCGAAGAGTAACTCAGACTCGTGGGAGTCGTTGAAGAGAGAAACAAAAAGAGGCATCCACCCCGGATAGCTAGAAATAGCTCAGATCACAGGTGTGGTGCCGTCATTGGAGAAAACGGGACAAGGGCTCATCAGGATCATTTTCCAGTTCACAAGTACTTGTACTGAGCTCACTAAGGTCGTCAATCTTCATAATCCTTTGTCACACTACAGTACTGGCTTTCTTCTCTTAATCATCCTCACGTGGTTATCAGATCCTCATCCGAGTGACTTGTAAGATCTTGATGGTATGCTCATTGCATATATAAGAGGACCTGATTCCGAGACAGACGTGTATTCTGACTGATTCTTGATTCTGACCAAAATATTGCGGATCTGATTCTTGGGATTCACTGCCATATGCTGTCAATTCACAGCGTACTACCTTGTACCAATGTCGTACTGAGGAATATTGGATGGCTTGTGCTCGAAACTTTCATCGGACAGCTTGCTGAAGAAGACTGAATATCGTGCTTCAGAAGCTTACCCCCTTAAAGACTTTGCTGGGGAAAGACTCAGTACCTTATGCCAGAAGCTTTTGTGGTTGCTTACTGAAGAAGGCAGAGTACTTGCGTGAGAAATCATCCATATATAGTACTGAGGAAGATAGATGAATCTTGCCTTGGAAGCTTCTCTGCTATCTTGCGAGGGAAAATTGGGTTGCTTCCACCAGAAGCTTCTTATTGTGATATGCGGACCGATTTCCACATATATAACCATCTTAATATTTCTGATGTTGATTTCTTGAATGAAACAGGGTTTTGCAGGACTATTTTCCTTTCTGAGTATATGCCATATTTTTCTTTGCTTCCAGGTACATCGAGTTCCAAAATCATCCTCAACAAAAAATTAAATTTGTATCTGAGCCATACCTTTGATAATATTCTGTCAACCTTGCAAACAATTTATCTTCTTGCTGATTTAATCATTTTGTTGTGATGAGTGCACGCTAATGCAAACTTGATACTGACAGTCCATCTAGGATTTCTTTTGCATCCAGACAAGATATTCCAATTTTCATTGCAGTCAGCTGATAATTCCATTCTGTTTAGCTGAGTTTCCAAATATATGCATTTCTTGCTGACTCTTCGGGTCCTGTGTCGGCTGACGAGCAACTTTAATAGGGGGAAAATTTGTAATACCGAAGGCCCAAAGAAAGGAACAACAGAAATGACTAAAACATAAACACACAAGCATTCTACTAATATAATTAATCAAGCAACCATCACATATTACTGCTACTCACACAATAATATGCATGCACACCTAATCACACAAATCTCGCGGAAACTCTGGTATTGCGGTCTAATATGCCGTGACGATGTGCATGAGGACGAATAAATGTGTGGAAGAATTGGTGTAAACAGCGCTACACCAAGTGCTAGCTTAGCCAGGTAGCAACCTGAACTAGCTCGGAGGTGAGGACGTACTCGGTAATCATGTAGTGGGACACGAAGGTCACAACCACATCATTATCAAGCGGACGAAAAAAGATCCGTACTCGTCCAAGAAATAGGATAGCGGGAAAAAACTGAGGCTGCTGACATTGCCCTTTCTTGATAACTAAGATCATTAAGGATTGCCAACACAACAAAATAAAAGAATGATCCAGGATAGAAACATGTCCATCACCGAAACGATAGACGGGACTGAAAGAAAGGCTTCGGTGCGATACCTGAGCACCATTTTTGCAAACAGTGTCGGGATCAGTTGGCATCACTCTGCTGGGACAGAATTGACACCAAACACCGAAAGAAAAAGGAACTGGAGAAATGCAAAGGTCGAGTTGTAGTGGATCCGAACTGATGCCAGCTACACTCACCAGATAAATCATTAGTCACAAATAATAATATATATGCATGCTATGCGACAAACAAATGCAGCAATCAATTGCAACAAACCAACTGCGGTCTATACTACCGCTTTCTAACGTTTGTCCGGACTAGGGCGTCCTATAGCTAGACCTGCTCTGATACCAAGTGCTATGGCACCCCTGCTTAGAGAAACCCGGAACGCCCCGTATTCCAGCCCAGAGATCAAGGAGAAGTCTTCTGGAATCTGGCACTGCTTAGCATAGAACAAACTAGCTCTTTATTATTACATGAATATAAATACAAGGTCTCTGATATTGCAATGAATAACATCGGTACGACAACACTATGCCATCCTCAGTTGCTCTATGCAAGAAGCAGAACAACTCTATGCGGCAGAATAACTCTAGCAGCGGAACAACGATGACGGTGGTGAACTCCACTCCGCAGGGACTCTGGCTGGAACGATTATCCTAGCTCGCAAACAAGGACTCCACGGCAAACAAGCAATCAAACCCGGAATGACCTGCAAGCTGGCATGACACGCCAGGTCAGTACAATTAATTTACTTGCAAGCTCACAATAACTAGAAGCATTCAAGACAGACAACAGCATGGCAATTACAGGTTAAACAGGAATTATCATGATATCATCAGAACAATATAACATGGCATGACCAACATAAACATGATACAGCTATCACAACATGAACATATTAATCCGACAATACTAGCACACAACATGATGACACTATATGCACCATTTATTCTGCTCGGGTTACCTCGGAACCAACACATGCATCACTTACCAACCTCAGACATCACACGATCATCTCAAGATCAAATCAAGCTTGGTATAAACAATACCGTAGCGATCAGTAAATGAACACAAGGAGCTTGATCTTTACCCACGATTCTCCTACAACATCACGAATATCCAACAACTCGGTATCCTTGATACCATTGTGATCCTTACGGCGACCACAACCCGACCAACATTTGGCCCCAAACCGTGATCCTTACGGCGATCACAACCCGACCAATACATGGCCCGTGATCCTTACGGCGATCACAACCTGACCACTAAATGGCCCGTGATCCTTACGGCGATCACAACGCGACCACTAAATGGCCCGTGATCCTTACGGCGATCACAACCCACTTATCTCATTGTTAGTAAGCACATTATTCTTATTACTGTTGACTCATGGTGTGACCTTCTCTCGAGCTGGGCCCTTATCCGCGGGCGCGGCTATCGATAGATTTAATATACACTCTGCAGAGGTTAGTACACTGTACCCACACTACGGAACCCATGGCCTCACACTCCCATTCGGGTGGACCAACGACGTTCTGACAAAACCGCCCGACTGCCATGACACTCTCGCAGACACTCCAACTCACTCCTCACTGAGCTAAGTCATGGGTGGCCCCGTGCCTACCTCTAGACACAACGACCACCGTCGTGGCCCAAAACATAAACGATCCTACACGGGGATACGCCGACTATAACAACTACGGGCACACAAGGTTATGCCTGCTTACCGGGCCATGGTACAGCACGCCCATAACCTTCCCACGTTGGATGCACCGGCGAGAGGCACGACAATAGACCCAGTTAGGACCGTCCCATAGCGGTAAGCGTGGTTGCACTGGTCGGCATCGATTCAACGGCACCATGACTCAGCCAACAATTGTTCAAGTTCTATTTAATCCGGTTAACTTGAATGCAAATATGCTGAGCCAGGATAAAATGCATGAACATGATATCAACATCATCATGAGAGTATCACATAACTTTCCACCATATCAACAATAAACCATATCCACTCAGCATCGTATACTAACTAGCATGGACATCTCCAACATCAACATATACTACTAACAAGCATAAACATATGAAAGGTAATACTAGCAGGTATAACATGATCATAGAGTACAAAACAACATAGCACAAAAGTGAACATGCAAATCTGAACATCACCGGAACAACGATAACCATCTTTTCAACAAGCAAGCATTTAATAAAGATTAAAGTTGAAAACCATGGCTACTGCATGACTATCATGCAAGTGGGTATTGTGGCTTGCCTGGAGATGAAGAAGGCACCAGGGAGAAGTGCGAGACACTCGCGGAACGAATCGCCAGAAAACGTTCTCTCTCAAAGGTGGCTGAATTAGGGCAGGGGCAAAATGGTCATTTTCCGTATGCCAAAACATAATGAAAGTGACACTAACGGAAAGGGGTCGACGAAACAAAGAAGTGAGCATTGTTTTCTCCTGATTTGGATCTACGGATAAAAAGTTATAAGGGTTTTACTGCCAGGGACCCATTTGTAATGAAAATATTTTCAACCAGGGGCCTGAACAGAAAAAGTGAAAGCGCATTTGACGAAATACGTCTCCACTTACGCTAACGTGGTGTGGACCGGTCAAAAGGGCAGAGGCGGGGCTGGCTCGTGTGGCTGATTGGTGGGGTCGCGGGGCCCACGCGCTGGGTCAACACCCACGTGGCTCCTGTCTTCTTCCTCCTCTGCCTGCCCCCGACAGGAACAGAGGAGGCACCGGAGAGGCGTGCTGCCGGTGATGGGGCAGGATGCTCCAGCCGTCTCCCGCTCGGCTGAGGGCACCGGCGGGATGGCCAGGATGAGCCGCGCCCGTTCCCGACGAAGGTCGGCGCTGGGGAAGGCTAGGGTGGCCACGGCGAGGGGTACCCGAGAGGATCGGCGGGCGGCGGTCAAGCTTGGGGCAAGGGGCTCCGGTCCTCCAGCGACAAGGCGAGAGGGTGGGGAGGAGCGCAGGGTCTCAGGGAGTTCTCTGGTGGCTACAGAAAGGAGGGGAGGGCTCGGCTCGGGCTAATTTAGCCGAGGCTGAGGCGGCGGCCATGGCAACAAAGGCAGGCAAGAGGGCATCTCCGGCTCGGGCAAATGGCTAGGCGGGTTCCTGGGAGTGGTGTGAGGCTGGTGGTGAGCTCGGAGAGGCTCGAGGAGGGCTATATATAGTCGGGCGAGAGGGAGGCTGAGCTGGCACCGTCGGCGACGCGTGTCCGGCGCCGCGGACGCGTGTGCTCATGCATGGGCTCGAGGGAAGGCGATGGCGACGCATAGGGAGGAGCTCACGGGGAGGAGGAGGCCTTAGGAGGGCAGAGGAAGAGGCCGAGCGCCATAAAAGCTCGGTCGGCTACAGATCTCTCGTGGGCGCTCGTCGGCGAGCATCGGTGAGGAAGAGGACGGAGGGGGAGAGGGGTCCAGGAGAAGGGCGACAACGCGGGGAACACGCTAGACATGATCACGGGCTCTAAGGCGACGAGAGGAGGAGGGGGTCCGACACAAACAATGCTCTGGACGCGGCCACTGCACACAAAGCGTGCCAACAGGCATGCCAGCTGCATGGTCACCATGTGACATCCCACATTAAATGATCTACAACACCTAAAACATTGTCTAGCTGATAGTGCTGCCAAAGTAGGTTTGATCTGAGGTGGTAACTTGGTGAAAACGTCTCTGGTTAAATTGTTAGTGAGCTCTAAAGTTTACTGCAATAAACTTTCGTAGCTCAATGTGGTCAACAGGGATATGCTATGGGCCAAACAAGATGTCTGGGGTGTTTAGGATAGGAAGGACTATGATCCTGGAGGGTTTGAGGGTAAAAGGATAAAGATTTACTGCAGTTGCTTCACAACTGCATACTTGGTCCAGAAATGAAGATTAGCAAGATGCACTCACATGGAGTGGTGGAATGGGATGAAACTTGGCAAATTCTCATGATATGGACATATAAAGATGCTGTAAAAAGCTCATGCCAAATGGACAAACCAAAATAGCACTTGCTTCACAAACATCATTTCTGTCCAGAAACTTGGAATAATTATGGTGGTCAAATGGATCATTTAAATGGTGCCAAAATGGGTGGAGAGATGTTTTATTGGTAT
This sequence comes from Triticum aestivum, assembly GCF_018294505.1. Classification (NCBI taxonomy): domain Eukaryota; kingdom Viridiplantae; phylum Streptophyta; class Magnoliopsida; order Poales; family Poaceae; genus Triticum; species Triticum aestivum. The sequence goes on along the minus strand of NC_057804.1, from coordinate 353,215,512 downwards.
AAGAATGATCTGGTAATTTATCAGGATTTTTGAAGCAATATAAAATACACTTTCTTCACAACCGGAAAATATAGCCAGAAACAAAGATTTTCTCCTGTGGTCCCATAGATGACTGGATGGGGCTGCAAATGGGTGGAAGGGGTTAATATGAGCACATTAAGGAGTGTGCAAAAGTTCAACTCATTCGGGTACTCCTAGCTAGTACTTCCTTCACAAAGCCTTTTGTCTAAAAAAAACTTTGAAAATTCACTGAGGAAGATTGGCTAGGCAAATAAATTTTAACTTGTGCATGGGGAAATTATTTGGACATATAAACATGCCCAAAAAGGTTGGGAGTCAATTGGATAAATATGAATGACACTTCCTTCACAAAGTGCCATTCAGGGCAGAATAGGAAAAGGAATATTGGGGAATTATTTTTGAACATGGCAATGAAAAGTTTTGCCATATTTGGTCAAGATATGACCAAAACAATTTATGAGAATTATTTGGGATTTTTTGGAGTGAGGGAAATATAGGTTGCTTCACAACCTAGGGCAATTTGAGTTATTCCTTTAATAGAAAAGGAATATCCCCAATAAAAAGAATATTGGGATTTGGGATAGGATGAAAATGACAGGGTCTAGGGAAGTATTTGGGAATGACAAGCCACTCTGGAAACAAAGAAGAGGGCATCTTCTTTAGTTTCCAGACCACTAAGCCACGAAAAAAGGAAACTCAGGCAAAAACCTCGGAAAAACAAAAGAAAAAGAAAGGGCCAAAAATCTGGCTGTCACATGGGTTAGTGCCTTGAGTGTTGCAGTCTTGATGGCGAGGACTAGTGTTGCCATTTGTGGCCCCTCAAAGAACCAACTTGTTGGGGGATCATTAGCCTTCACGATTACTTCCACATGGTATTCCGGCTTGGTGTCATTAGTTCAATGCTCATGGTAGGTGAAAATGGGGGCTCGGTGAAACTAGCACTTCCGGAGGCTATCCTCAATAATCACAGGGAATCCGGTGGTTAGGAAGTCTTCGGGTCCAGCAGCCATCTACAAAGGATGAATAGGAGAGGTCAATAAGGGAAACATATCTTGGGTTGGGTAAGCTTTAGTAAAGAAGAGAAGTTTAGATGGTGTATGAAAATGATCTCAAGCTAACTAACGCCCATGCTAACTAAGGCTTCCTACAGTCAGGATGGCTCTGATACCAGGTCTATGGGGACCCTGACTCATAAGTCGAGATCACGAAATGCACGTGCATAGTGATCCCAGAGATCAATGCTCACTGAATACACAGAAGCTGAATAACAAGAGTCTTGCATCCATACACACCGTCTTACACAAATTATGACCATTATGGTCAAGTCTTACATTGATAAAGCCTTAAGGGCTGAACATCAAATGAAACATAAGCAGCGGGAATCTTCGTCGATAAGTAGAACCCATGCCATCTGCCTTAACCCCACAAACATTCTGACTGGGAAGTGTCCTAGTTCATGTGTTCGTCACCAAATAACTCTTCCTTAAACTCCTGCTCTTCCATGCATGTCCAATTAAATAACCAGTGGCAAGCCAAAGAGTACTTTGAATGTACTCGCAAGCAACCCATGTTTTAGATCAAGGTAACAATGCATGATGTAACAACAAGTAGGCAACCTAGCACCATGCTAGTTGGAAACTTAACAACATGTCTTTTCAACTTGTGAAACATGCATCAATGGACTCTCGTTACCATGTGAACATGTTACAGATATCAACATAAATAGAATTTAGAACAACTCCAGCCTTATCATCATGTCAAGTCTTTACTTGACCCATGCAACTTACATATACCAGTTTGTAAATTTCTGGACATAGTTTAAGTAGCACCACCCAACTATCCTTGACCGCGGACACGGCTATTCCAATAGTTTGACACTCTACAGAGGTTGTGCACTTTACCCGCAAGAACCGGGAAGCTTTCGTGACACCCACGATCCCGCGGTACCTCAAGTACTTGGGGGAAGCACCCGATCACTATCTTTCCCTAGGTGACACTAACATAGGGTCCACTCGTTGGTACATGGCCTTTGTGTATAAGCATCAAGATTTTGGCACCCTGCCTTTGTCATTATCACACATACACACAGGGACCAACGGTGTGTCCGGTGCCCTGTTAAAACAGTCATGGCCGCCTATCCAAGCATGACCCTATCCCGAGAGTAACCTCATGTCACCCCCCTCACTAGTAATGTGGCACCATGCTAGTATCGAACTAGGTAATTAACAATGCCCCGTCCTAGAAGGGGTAGAGTGGTTGCACATGTTTGGTTGGGACGGTAATCACACCTTAAATCTAATCCATTATTTTACCCACACAAATGCTTGCTCCAATACACCACTTCTTCCTGAAGTGGTGACCTAGTTCAATATCACCCACGGGCATTAGGGGCACCCGGTGGGGTTTTCGAAAGAATGCAACCCGGAAGGTATCATGGCATACATGCAACATCCTGTAGCATTGCCAAATGTTTTTCATCACACCTCTAGCACATGGTAGAGATATGAACATGTAAATGCCAAGGGCATGCATCAATGCAATGATCATATCAAGCTCATAATCCATAACATCAACATGCATACGTAAAAATTTTATCGATGAACAAGAGATGTGTATCATGGTCAAAGGGCTACTGGCCTTGGTTGGATTGGTCTTTAAAGTCTTCAAGTCCTTCTCCTTCTTCTTCTCCAACTACTTCGTCAAATACGGGATCTATTCGTCGCAAAAGAAACAACTGGAGAAAAATAAGACATCACTAAAACAGAAAAACCAAAGTTCTCAAAAAAATGCCAACTTATTTTTGTTAAATACTAGGGAGAAAACTAAGAAGGGGAAAATTCCTAGGTTTGGATTCGGAGTTAAGGAATAGTGGAAACGGATTTTGAAACGGATTTAAATGCTCAAATTTGAATTTGAATTTGAATAGTACCGAAAAGTGTGATGGATGTGTATGAAGGTTACATCAATAAATAGGTGGGATTATTATAAGATTTTAGGAGTTAGAATTATTGCATTTGGGTAAATATTTCATCCTGTGGAATTTTTCGAAAATAGATAGAAAAAGAAAAAGAAAAGTGGCACTGTGCCACTGGGCCAGAAAGGCCACAGTGCAACAGGCCCAGAGGAAATACAGCCCGCGCGAGGCTGCCTTGTCAAAGGCGTAAAGGCGAAATACACCTTCAACCGACATAGTGAACCAGTACGCGTGCGTGTGCGTTGACGGGTGGGTCCCACCTATCAGGACGTGAGGCTGACGGATGGGGCATACGGCTGTTGTTGTCTTCCTCTATCCAGAAATGGCGGCGAGCTCACCAGTGATGATGTGGGGCATGGCTGGAGGTGGAAGTGGTACCATTGAGCTCGGGAGGGTTTCGCCGTACTGGTGGTGCTGGAGTTGGCCGCCGGAGTGTAGGGACTCGCCAGCGATGAGGAAGCCAGCGGAAAAGCTTCGGGAGGAGCTCGCTCTGGCTGATTCTGGCTGCAAAAGAGAGGGGAAGAAGAGGGGAAATGGTTAGGGAGGTGCAGCGGTTTCAGATCGAGTGCTAGGAGAGGCGGAGAGGGCATGTACCTCTGGATCGACGACGACCCGAGGCGGCGGAGCTCGAGCTCGATCTCGAGCTCGGGTGGCTCTGGGGATGAACGGGAGGCGCAGGGGGAAGATTCAGAGTGGGAGAGAGGGAGTGGTGTAGAGAAAGGGGCTTGGGGTGGCCATCAATATCCCGGGCATGGCTCACCGTGGACTCATGCTCCGGTGAGGCTGTTACCGTCGCTATGGGTCACGGGGGCTCTCTTGCGCGTGTCTGCGGTGTTCGTGGTGGTGGTCTATGACCAGGGGAAGGAAGAAATAGAGCGGGGGAGTGCCAGAGAGCCGCGCGTGTGAGCGTGCTCATTGGAGCTCTCGGGCGGCCGTGGCGCGCATGTGAGGGAGGCAGTAGGAGGGAGAAGGAAGAGGGGGACCAGGGCGTAGCATGCTGCGGACACCGAGGCGCATCATCGGGCGCGCTGGGGAGGCCCGAGGTGGCTGGAGGTGGTTGGCAGGGGGTGGCTACAGTGCGGGAGCACAATGTAGCGTGATCCAGAGCGTGTGTATGGCTGGCATGGCCATATTTTTGGCAAGGTGGGCACGGCAAAGCATGTCTGGTAGCTCTAGGGATGAGTAAAGAATGTGGGGGAGGCCTTGGATGCCTTGGATGACCACTGGAGTGAGGCTGGAGGTGGGAAAGGGAAAGAAGCTACTGTCTAGGGGTGTAAATGAGGGTGTCTCACCCTTTAATCATTGAGTAAAAGCCAGGGGAGAGCTACTGGAGGTAGAAGAGGTCTAGGAGGGGCTGTGGTAAAAAGTGGAACTCATGGAGATTAGTGGAAGAGGTCAAAGTGGTGTTTTTAGAAAAATGGCAGAAGGTGTTTGTTGTTGTTTTGGGCAACAAGATGAACTCCTCTTGTCATGAGGCTTGACAGGGTCAAATGGCATGAGAAAATAAGAGGTTTCGCCAAGATTGACTCCATTTGGGCAAAGTTGCCAATGCAACTTTTGTAAACCCTAGAAATCAACAGAAATGAGTTTGCCAAGATCTAGTCATGCAAAACTATTATCCTTGATGAGCCACTTGGTGTAGTGTCATCATATAGGGTTTAGCGCATGTCCACGAGGTTTGAGAGCAAAAGGAGAAAGGTGACAATGTAAAGTTGTTAAAACTTGATTCTAGACAAAGATGGTTTTGGGGCACTTTTGTGAACCAAAATTATTTGGGTTGGGATTAAACTTTGCAAGATAATCACATTAGGCATGTGTGACATGCTAGAATTTTGTTGGAATTTTTAGAGAATATTTCCTTTGTAAATATTTCAAAAGCTTGAAATATCCAGAAAGGGGTTTTTGAGGGGTTTGACCAATATTTTGAACATGACCATGTGTTTAAACTATTATATATCGACAATATATGTCCACTGAGTTTCCCTAAATTTTCACAAATATTTTTAAAGCATTATAAATAATTTTAACCTATTAAAGACCATTTCTGGCCTAAAGAAAAAGCCCTTAAATGAAATAGCAAAATAACTTTTAAAATTATACTTTTGTGGTTTTTGGGAGTCCTATACCTAATAGGAGTCAAACATACCCTTTGAAAGATTTTTCATACCCCAAATCAAGTACTTGTAGTGCAAACCTCAAATCAGGGTTTTTTGGAAAACTAAATTTAGAAAATGCTTTTTGGCCAAATTATTTTTGTAAGAAAATTCTAGATTGTACTATACACATGGCATGATCATTGGGGAAAAAGTTTGGAGCAAGGAAATGAAGTATAGAAGGTGGAGCTATATGGCTTTCATGAGCACTTGAAATCATAGACAAAAATCCAATTCAAAACCGAATAAAGTGCAAAAAAAATTGCTGGTCCACATTTTCATGCTTTATTAATGCAAATGACATGTTACAAAACACCGGGTGTGACACTTTACTATTGATATTTTGAAAGACATGGTTGCTTATTGATATGCTTGAGTATTGAAATCTTCATGTCCAAACTAGACTATTGCTTTGAATCATATAAGTGTCCAAATTCCCATGCTACAAAGAAAAGATTTTGTGATGAACATGTTAGGCATCATTCACCATCAAAAATTCTATTTTTATCATTTACCTACTCGAGGACGAGCAAGAATTAAGCTTGGGGATGCCGATACGTCTCCAACGTATCTATAATTTGTGATTGTTCCATGCTATTATATTATCATTCTTGGATGTTTTACTATCATTTTATAGCAACTTTATATCATTTGTTGGGACTAACCTATTGACATAGTGCCCAGTGCTAGTTGCTGTTTTTTGCTTGTTTTTTACTTCGAAATAAATCAATACAAAATGGAGTCCAAACAAAGCAAAACTTTTTGGAGAATTTTCTGGGCTAGATGACACAGGATGGGCCAAAGAAGTACTAGAGGGGTACCTCCAGAGGGCCGCAACCCACATGGGCCCTCCTGGGGGCCCAGGCGCGCCCTGGTGGGTTGTGCCCACCTCGGTGGCCTCCCGCGCCGCCTCTTTGCTCTATAAATACCCGAATATTCCAGAAACCCTAGGGGAGTCGACGAAAAACAATTCCAGCTGTCGCAAGTTCCAGAAACCACATATCCAATCTAGATACCATCACGGAGGGGTTCATCATCTTCATTGTTGCCTCTCCGATGATGCCTGAGTAGTTCACTGTAGACCTACTGGTCCGTAATTAGTATCTAGATGGCTTCCTCTCTCTCTTTTGATTCTCAATACAATGGTCTCTTGGAGATCTATTTGATGTAACTCTTTTTGAAGTGTGTTTGTTTGGATCCGATGAACTTTCGGTTTATGATCAGATCTATGTTTTTATCCATGAAACTTATTTGAGTCTTTTGATCTCTTATATGCATGATGACTTATAGCCTCGTATTTTTCTTCGAATCTTTGGTTTAGTTAGGCCGACTAGATATATTTTCCTTGCCGTGTGAAGAGGTGCTTTGTGATGGGTTCGATCTTACGTTGCTCAATCCTGGTGACAGAAGGGGAAATGACATGTATGTATCATTGCTATTAAGGATAACAAGATGGGGTCTAGTCCTACATGAATAGATCTTGTCTACATCATGTCATCATTCTTATTGCGTTACTCCGTTTCTCCATGAACTTAATACACTAGATGCATGCTGGATAGCGGTCACTATGTGGAGTAATAGTAGTAGATGCACGCAGGAGTCGGTCTACTAATCTTGGACGTGATGCCTATATAATGATCATTGCCTGGATATCTTCATAATTATTTGAAGTTCTATAAACTTCCCAATAATAATTTGTTTACCCACCGTATGCTATTTTTCTCGAGAGAAGCCACTAATGAAATCTACGGCCCCCGGGTCTATTTTCTCGTCATATTCTTTCAGATCTATATTGTTATTTGCCCTTTTATTTATTTTCCACTTTTATTTTTAGATCTATATTATCAAAAACCCAAAAATACCTCGCTGAATTTTATTTGCTTTAATTTGCATCTATCAATCTACTACAATTTTATCTCGTCAACTTGACAATTTCTGGCACAGTTATCGGAAAGGGGTTGACAACCCCTTTAACACGTCGGGTTGCAAGTATTTGTTCTTTGTGTGTAGGTACCATTTACGTAGTGTTGCTTGGTTCTCCTACTAGTTCGATAACCTTGGTCTCATCACTGAGGAAAATACCTACAGTTGCTGTGCTGCATCATCTCTTCCTCTTTGGGGAAATATTGACGTAGTTCAAGCTGTCGGCGTTCTGGGAACGGGGTTCCCCAGACTTGCCTGCCTGCGGCCTGCGGCGTGGCTCGAGTGGTGGCCCAGTACAGCCCATCTTCATCAGTGCAAGAATCAAGACCCTCGTGAGGGGCCAAGCCTTATTGGATGGACGACACGAGGCTTCCTCAGGAGCGGCCTCGCCAGGCAGACTCGCGAGGAGGCGGAGAGATCAAGGTAGGGTACCTCGCGAGGTTCTCGTGACACAAGCCATGATGATCAAGACCAGGCGGGCGCCGGCCTACGCAGTGTCCTTGTTTCCTCTTTGGTGCAAAGGGGGCAAGCACATGCATGGAGTACCGAGGCATCAAGCAAAGGTTGCCATTTCAGTGCAACGAGACCAAGACCAGCAGAGCGGCAGGACGGAGGTCACTGTGGAGCACAAGACGGCATCATCACCAGTGTCTTTGGCAGCCGAAGACCAACTTTAGTCAGGATAACCTGTACTAGATGTTCCCCTTCAAAATGGTCGTTGTTGGCGGCCTTCCCACTCAATATTTGGGAAGAGGGCCAGGGCCTCTATAAATAGGACTAGCCACCATAGTAAGAGGGGCATCTCATCGAGTCCTCATTAGACCCATAGGTGATCAAGCTCACCCAAGTAGTTCATCGCACCAGCTCAAGAACACCTCTCGCGAGGTTGTTCCTCCCTTTGTACTATTCATGATCAGCCCCTGAGGCAATCCACCACACCACACACTGGAGTAGGGTATTACACCACAACGATGGCACGGACCAGTATAAATCTTGTGTCCCTCGTGTTGTTCATCGTTTAGCTTAGATTCTCGCGAGGCGATCGAACGTGGATCGGTAGGGGGAAGATCTTCGTGCGCACCCTAGAGTTCAAACCTTAAGGGTCTGCCGGAACCCTATATCCGACATTTGGCGCGCCAGGTAGGGGTGCGCCGTAATCTTCCTTCTTCCGTCCTGCGTTCCGCCGCTTCACCGCCTCCTTGTCCGGTGACCCGACAACCAACTTCGACCGCTGGGCAGCATGGCCTGCCCATGGCGTGCTGCCTGCCCAAGGCGACCTCAACCCCGCACCTCAGGCAGCCCGCGTCCCGTAGAGCGCTGCGGGGCATGGGCGACACGGTCAGGCGTTGCTTGCCCTCACTCCGCAGCAAGTACGATCGGCAGAGAGGGCCTCAAGCTATGATGCGGCCACGGCAACCGCACACCCGACGGGAGCAGGCAAACATGAAGGTCGCGCTCCAAGTGGCGCGAGAGCTGCTGCGGTGCAGACTGCAAGAAAGCGGCCATGATGTGCTGCTGGAACGCGTCGCCGAGCTCCTGGATGCCGCTGCTTCAGGGGCGCCCCCATTCTGCGTCCAGCTTCCACCCCAGGCCCCGGGCAGATCACGAGGCGGGCCAATCCGTGCCCACGCACCCCAGGCACACCTCAAGGCTTCATCAACAACCAGCCCGGCCATCAGCGCCGGGAGACAAGCTGCGCCGGCACCACCCCTGGTAAGCGAGGGCATGCGCATCACTGCCTACGGCCCTAGCGGGCCGCCGCCGTACCGTCCCCAAGATGGAGCTTCAAGTCAAACTTCATGGCGCGCAGAGCACTATAGAGAGGCCTACGTACCCCACATGGTGGATCAAGAGTACGCACTGGAGGAAGGCCACGACTCGTTCGTCGGGCCAGGCTGGGAGGAGGAGGCGCCAGAAGCCGAGCTCTTTCAGGAGCCTCATGGAAGCCTTGACAACCGTGCCGGCTACAGCAACTATCGGGTACCGCTAATTCCTCAGGAGCAAGCTTTATGCTAACCATGGGTCGCAGGAGGTTCAGGTCGCTGTAGCGGATGGTTGCCCCTGTGCGTCAACCTCCCTCCCCTCAGGAGGAGGGCACTGGGGGCACCAGGAGAGGGGCCGGGAGCCAGGCTCCTCCCCATGACATGCGGAGCAAGGCGCTCTTCGGAGGTAGGCCCTCTACCGGGGAGGTTCCCTAGGGCCTGCCCCCGGCAGAGGACTCGTGGTCGTCGGGGGAACCGCTGGCGTCCCCTTTTCCCCATTAGCGCCGTCCTGGTTTCCGGTCGCCATCGATGGTGGTCAAGGGTGGCGCAAGGCGGGGCCCTCGTCTGGTGATATGAAGCAAGGCCAGTACCTATGAAGAAGGCCCAGTGCCTGTGAAACTCGCTGCCCGTGACACTATCACGTAATAATGAGTTGGGGCTGTATACGCCCCAGAGTCTCCTGAGAGCCTCCCTCGGGCCTCGGGGGCTCCCGCCCACGCACGGTGGCAGCACATAGCTCCGCGCCGGTGAGAAGACGTTGAAGACTAGACTAGGTGCCGGACGCGGCCTTTTGCTTTTTGCTTCCTTTCGTGCGAACAAGCTTTCTTGTTCGGATCTAAGTTGAATTCGAATTTGTGTTTGCGTATGCGGGGAGGGGTGTCGTGTCTTATTCGTGTGCTTTCTTATGCTCCGATTTTTTTCGAATTGGAATTCACACTAGCTGCCTCCCTCTCGCGAGCCCCTCACGAGCAGGGCAAGGCCCAGCATGTGCGCCTGCCGTCCCGCGGCCGGCGTTCGCTCTAGCCAGGCTCTCTCCGCATGGTTAAACGGGACCCTCATGAGGTCCTCGGATGGACGTTGTGAGCCTACTCGAGACCCGCCAAGACAAGGTGAAACCACGACAACCTGCTCATCGCAAAAATCATGGCATCATGCAGGCACCCATCCGACGCCGATCTTGGCAACTCATAAGCAATAATCTTTTTACATGAGGGGCTTCCCCTCCCAAAATGCTCTCACAACTTTAGGGCCATGCCCAAGTCTCTTCCTGCGTAGGACAAACAGCAGGGAGAAGCGCAGGATCAATCGGACATGTCGCTCACCGCATCCCCTAGGGCGTCCCCGGAGGCGTTGCTGGCACCGCCGCCGTCCCCGCCAGCCTCTTCATCGCCATTGTTGGCAACGTCTTCACCACCGTTCACCATGTCTCCTTCATCAGCAGCAACGATCACCCCGTCATCATCAGAGGTGAAGGCCCGGACGAGTGCATCTACATTGTCCTCCACCCACCGTGCTAGGTCGCCTCAGATGGCCTCAGGCACCGGGGCAATGGCGGCATCAAAGTCGAAGAGGGGGTCAATGTTCTCGAGATAGCTGAAGACGCGGGAGAATGCCCACGCAAGCAGGCCGCGGCTCTGTTCCTCCACCAGCTGGGGAGACCTCTCAGAGCGGTTCTCTAGATGCGTCACCACGGCAGTGAAGAACCGGAGATTGCCGGCATAGTTGGTCACATGCGGCTCCTCAGCGACTGCCTCGCAGATGCTGCCCAAGGCCACGTTGGCCCTTTCCGTGAGTGTCCGGAGCATGGGGCCATGCATGTGTTCTAGCGTCTGCCGCTGGCGGATCTCGTCCGCATTCTTCTGCGCAACGGCCTCGGCATCATCAAGCCGCCGTTGAAGAAGAAGAAGTTCGGCGCGAGAGAAGGCCAGCTCAGCCTGCACCAAGCTTAGCGCGATAGCGGTGGCCTCAGTACGCTGTGTGGCTTCAGTCAGCCTGGTCCTGAGAGCATCAGTCCTGCCTGCGGCTTCAGCCTTGATCAGCTCCAGCCGCTCTCCATACACGCACTCAAGAACAGCGCGAGCCTCCGCCATGCGACGGTCGATCTCCTCCTAGATCCGGGCCTCCCGTGCGCCGACATTGTCCTCCGCCTGGGTGACCTGGCGCTCCCTCGTCTCCAGTCGCTCAAGATCAAAGTTGCGCTCGGCAGCTTCCAATGTCAGCGCTTCCTCGCGCTTCCGGATCTCTTCCTCTTCAGCGGGCCCCCCTTTCAGCGACGCAAGGGCGGCCAGCGCAACTCCGCCTGCTGCTCCAGGGAGTTGCACCAGTCTTGGAGCTCCCTCGCACGCCCTTCCGTGGCTTCATGTCGCCGATCCGCCTCCTGGGCCTCCTCGATGGCTTGGGAGCAGGCCTCCCAAGAGGCCACCAGAGATGCCTCGGCCTTGGCGTTGGCGAGATCGCGCTGATGGCGCGTGAGACTGACAGCCGCCTTCAGCTTGCGCCGCTCCTCGATCAGCCGCAGGCCTTCAGCTTCAAGACGCGTGTCCTCGCCTGCAAGCTCTGCACAAAGATGGCTCGCTGTTAGGACCCCGATCCTAATTCACACCGATCTAGCATGTAACACATCATATCACTTTGCGGCCTCACGCACGGTATTCCCACGGATGCCACCTTACCTAGCCCGGGACTGTTTGCGCCTTTTGGCTCACGTATATGATAGTGCCGCTAGCATCCATATGACAAAGAACCCGGGCTGACATGGCTAGTCGTGAATCCAAAGTGGCACAAACTTACAAGGACAGGCATCCATTACCCAGCATCGAACGTGTCGGTCATCAAGGAGTGAATCCGGGCTATAGCGCTGGGCTAGCAGGACTCCAGTCAACCGGGCTGTAGCGGGCTAACAGGACTCCGGTATCCATCGCTTGACATTTCCCCGAAGGGACAGACACAAGAACGAAGAAGGACACATGCCGGCCAGCCTAAGTGTTCCGGAGCAGTAGCAAGCTACCATGGCTCAGTGGAAGCACTAGGAGACATTTCCTGGTAAGAGAGGCTACTAAGGATAAACAACTAGATAGTCAGATCCCACACATACCAAGCATTTCAATCATACACACAATATGCTCGATATGTGCAAATACAACAAGGCATCACAACATGACTCTACGACACAAGTACTTTATTTAAAGGCTCAGAGAGCCATACATATCATACACACAAGTACGGGTCACACGACCCAGCATTCAAGTCATACAATCATACAAGCCAACAGCGGAAGAGACATGTCTGAGTACAGACATCTAGTAAAATAAAAGAGGCTTGGGGAAGCCTGGCTATACTACATGGTCCTTCATAAGCTCAGGTCACCACCTGGGCCCCAGTCTACTCATCGATGTCAACGTCTACGAAGAACCCGTCAGAAGGGGTTGCAGCGTCTTCTGTAAAATGTAAATTAAAGCAACATGAGTACAAAGGTACTCAGCAAGACTTACATCAGACTCTACATACATGCACATTATCAAGAAGGGTTGGTGGGGTTATTGCAGCAAGCCAGCTTTGACTCTTGGCTAAGATATCCTACGAGACACCAACTTGAAATGGTTTTGCGCACTCGAGTCCACTACTCACCACTTCAATACACCACCGAGGATCCACCTCCGTCATCCTACGGAAGACCCATCCTCGGCACTCACGCTTATCTTGAGGCTTTTAGTAGTATCCATTTACTTGTCTATGAACTGTATAGGCAACCAAGTAGTCCTTTTCCGCGGACGCGGCTATTCGAATAGATGATGTTAACCCTGCAGGGGTGTACTTCTTCATACACGCTCTCACCACTTACCGCCGTTTACACGACATGTACTCGGCAACCTTCAAGCGGAAGGCCAACGTGGGTGTCGGCCACGACCTACCTAAACACCTAAGTCTCCAGTCCAGGTTTATCGCCTATTCAGGTTCCATCCGCAGGGAGTCCGGCCGAGGTTTCCACATACGGCCCTAAACAATGTGTGCAGGGTTCCCGAGATACCTAACGGGCATCTGGTACACCGTGCCACGTACCTACCGCATCACCGCCCACCCCGCGGGTCAGCATTACGTCAGGATGACGTCAGTGGTCAACGGAACAGTCCAGGTCAAACCTGACTAGTGGGTCCCGTGTGCAGTGTAATTAGTTTTACTAAATATTAGTTAGTACTAATCCTGATTAGTTAACAGGGCTGGGCCCCACCTGTCATTGACCCAGGGGGGTCAAACTGGGCCCACCCGTGGTCAAACGAGGGGTCAGCGGGGTCAACTCGCCGGCGTTTAGCCGCCAGCGAGTCCGAACGCGGTGGCGAGAGTGCATTTGTGCGTTCCGGCGACCAAATGAGCGGCAGAGGGCATCTACGTGTAGCTGGGAGCAAGCCGCAGCTCTTCGTGGTGGTGGTTGAGCTCGGGGTGGCCGGAAACGTCGCCGACGATGACCTTGGTGGTTGCCGGAGTTCGGCCGAGGTCGAACACGACGCTAGGGGGCACGACGAGGCGCGTGGAGTGGTGCTATGGATTCCTGCGAGTGCGGTGAGTGTGTTGGACACGGTGGTGTGGCCGGTGGGTGGCCAGAGTCACGTCGGCGACGAGCTCGGTAGCGGCGCGTGCGGTGAAGCTTCATGTGCTCGCTGTGGTGCATTAGAGCGAGAAAGGAAAGGGGGAAAGGTAGCTGGGCTCACGGCGGTCTCGAGGAAGCAGACGGCGCGGTCAGGGATGAGCTGGTGCGGCGGTGACGGCGAAGGGGATCTCCAGCGATGGCGGAGTCGGGCGAGGTCGGTGCAGAGGCCTCGGGGAAAGCGATCGCTCGGGGCTCGGCTAGCTCGAAGAAGAGGAGGGCAGCGGAGCTCCTGGACACGGCGGCACGGCGCAGGGACGATGGAGAGCATGACTACGGTGACGGTGCGGCTGCGGTGGCGTCGACCATGGCGCGGGAGAGCGAGGGAGAGAGGCAGGGGGAGAATGGATGTGTCCACGGGGTTCGGGGCGCGACATGGAGATTGTCCAGGCTAGCAGGGCGGCGAGGGGAGGAAGCAGGGCGACGGGCAGCTGCGTGGCGCGTGCTAGTGCCACCGTCGAGCACCTGCCTGCCTGCCTGGCAAAGGCAAGCAGCTCGCTGGAGCGGCTGCTGGGCTGGGCCGGCTAGGTGGGCTGGCTAGTGGGCTGCCAGGTTAGTTCCCTCTCTCTCTCTCTTTTATTTCTCTTTTCTATTTATTCTGTAACTTTGTGGACTTTCTAAAACTACCTAGACAACTCCAAAAATCACCAAACTGCTCATGGCCACTAATTGGAATATATCCAGCATGGAACATTTTAGTTTGGGATTATTTGGGCATTTGAAATATTTTATATAATTTAAATGCCCAAACTCAAATACTTATGATTTAATTCAAAGACCTTGGGATGACCTAGAAAATTGTGCACCACTTTTGGCAGAGGTTCTGAATCAAGACAAAAATGATGGACATTTTAGAAGGGCATTTCAGGTTCATCGAAATTATTTTTAGTAAACCCTAGTTGGTTTCAGATGGGGCTGGGGGTTCTGTCATCCCCATTTCAAGTTTCTGTTGAAAAAAATAGACATGATGCAACACTCTAATGCATGAACTAGCTAGGGTGTGACAACTCACCCCCACTCAAAAGAATCTCGTCCCGAGATTTAGGTTCCTCCGGAAAGAAGGCGGGGTACTCGAGTCAAAGATGATCCTCCCTTTCCCAAGTTGATTCTTTCTCAGAATGGTGCGACCATTGAACCTTGAGAAACTTGATATTATGACGTCGAGTGGTACGCTCGGCTTGATCGAGGATACGAACGGGGTACTCTTGATACGTGAGATTATCTTGAAGATCAAGCATTTCGTGGTCCACTCCACGGATAGGATCCGAGAAGCAACACCTGAGTTGAGAAACATGGAAGACATCGTGGACTATGGAGAGATGCGGAGGTAGTTCCAATTGGTAGGAAACTTCTTGTTTAGCGAGAATACGAAAGGGTCCAATGTAGCGAGGAGCCAATTTGCCTTTGATACCGAAACGATGGGTTCCCTTCAGAGGAGTAACCCGAAGGTAAGCCTTCTCGTCAACCTCAAAAGTCATAGACTTATGTTTTCGGTCATATTGACTCTTTTGACGAGATTGGGCTATTTTCAACTTTTCACGAACGATGCGAACTTGCTCTTCTGCTTCCTGGATCATGTCCGGGCCAAAGAATTGTCTTTCCCCATTTCTGACCAGTTAAGGGGTGTTCGACACCTTCGTCCATAGAGAACTTCAAAAGGGGCTTTACCCAAGCTAGATTGATAGCTGTTGTTATAAGCAAATTCAGCAAATGGAAGGCACTTCTCCCAATCCATACCCTGACCAACATGGCAGTATGGTCGGGTACATCTAGGCATCGAGTCAGGCGAACCACTTGACTCAAAGGACGGAAAGCCATCTGGAACATGATATAATACAAAGGCATTAGAATTTCTAGCAGAAATTGGACAGCATAACGGCTGTAAATGTTCAAGAAGGATTTTGAGGCATTTTGCAAAGAATTGCATAGACACTCACAACATCATATCAAGGTTCTGGGTCCATCTTAGCAACATAATGGGGTAGTAGAACTGAACTAGGCTTGTATCCATCAAACCTATAAGGTACTACTGATTAGTAACACGTGAACCTGATAGAGAGAAGAGATCCTAATTCCTTAACCCCCGGTGGAAGAATAGACTGACTCAGATCAGAATGCCATGAGGTAAAGGAGTAAAAAGAGCCTTACGTTCCATCCCACAATCAATTCCCCTACATATAACTAAAGCATTTCTAGACTCAACATCGACCAGTTTGGCTTGGAGAACCTACAGGCAGTCCGGCTCTGATGCCAACGCTATCAGGACCCCGATCCTAAGTCACACCGATCTAGCATGTAACACATCATATCACTTTGCGGCCTCACGCATGGTATTCCCACGGGTGCCACCTTACCTGGCCCGGGACCATTTGCACCTTTTGGCTCACGTATATGATAGTGCCGCTAGCATCCATATGACAAAGAACCCAGGCTGACATGGCTAGTCGTGAACCCAAAGTGGCACATACTTACAAGGACAGGCATCCATGACCCAGCATCGAACGTGTCGGTCATCAATGAGTGAATCTGGGCTGTAGCGCTGGGCTAGCAGGACTCCGGTGAACCGGGCTATAGCGGGCTAACAGGACTCCGGTATCCATCGCGTGACATTTCCCCGAAGGGACAGACACAGGAACGAAGAAGGACACATGTTGGCCAGCCTAAGTGTTCCGGAGCAGTAGCAAGCTACCATGGCTCAGTGGAAGCACTAGGAGACATTTCCCGGCAAGAGAGGATACTAAGGATAAACAACTAGATAGTCAGATCCCACACATACCAAGCATTTCAATCATACACACAATATGCTCGATATGTGCAAATACAACAAGGCATCACAACATGACTCTACGACAAAAGTACTTTATTTAAAGGCTCAGAGAGCCATACATATCATACACACAAGTACGGGTCACACGACCCAGCATTCAAGTCATACAATCATACAAGCCAACAGCGGAAGAGACATGTCTGAGTACAGACATCTAGTAAAATAAAAGAGGCTTGGGGAAGCCTGGCTATACTACACGGTCCTTCATAAGCTCAGGGTCACCACCTGGGCCTCAGTCTACTCATCGATGTCAACGTCTACGAAGAACCCGTCAGAAGGGGTTGCAGCGTCTTCTGTAAAATGTAAATTAAAGCAACATGAGTACAAAGGTACTCAGCAAGACTTACATCAGACCCTACATACATGCACATTATCAAGAAGGGTTGGTGGGGTTATTGCAGCAAGCCAGCTTTGACTCTTGGCTAAGCTATCCTACGAGACACCAACTTGAAATGGTTTTGTGCACTCGAGTCCACTATCACCACTTCAATACACCGCCGAGGATCCACCTCCGTCATCCTACGGAAGAGCCATCCTCGGCACTCATGCTTATCTTGAGGCTTTTAGTAGTATCCATTTACTTGTCTATGAACTGTATAGGCAACCAAGTAGTCCTTTACCGCGGACGCGGCTATTCGAATAGATGATGTTAACCCTGCAGGGGTGTACTTCTTCATACATGCTCTCACCACTTACCGTCGTTTACACGACATGTACTCGGCAACCTTCAAGTGGAAGCCCAACGTGGGTGTCGGCCATGACCTACCTAAACACCTAAGTCTCTAGTCCAGGTTTATCGCCTATTCAGGTTCCATCCGTCGGGAGTCCGGCCGAGGTTTCCACATACGGCCCCAAACGATGTGTGCAGGGTTCCCGAGATACCTAACGGGCATCCGGTACACCGTGCCACGTACCTACCGCATCACAGCCCACCCCGCGGGTCAGCTACTTGCAACTCCTGGACAGAGGACTAGGGTGAATAAGAAGCCGAGAGGGACCATTGGTTTCGGGCCCAATGCATGGTAGTAGCTGAATCTTAAATCACACATACAGATCTCAGTGCTTAAGGTCGGCTTCAATGAAACAACCCACCATGTACTCCTACATGGCCTCTCATCGATACCTTTACCAAATTATGTTCAACACACCACTCTCATTACTGGCATGATCATTTCACTCTAGCCCATCACCCAGATGAACCAGACCTAACACGACTCTAAGCATAGCAGGCATAGCAAGGTAGGAACAACACATACATATGGCTCAATCAACTCCAACACATGTTAGTGGGTTTCATCTAGTTACTGTGGCAATGACAGGTCATGCAGAGGAAATGGGTTCAACTACCGTAGCACACAGCAGTTTGAATCGCGTTGTCTTAATGCAGTAAAAGAGAGCAGAAGCGAGAACATGGGATTGTATCGATATGATAAAATGGTTGGTTGCTTGCCTGATGGGTCGATGCACTGATATTGTTCTTCGTTAGGGTAATCGTGGTACTCCTCGGAGGCAGAACCTGCCGCAAAGAGCACCGATACACAAACATCACCAAACAATATGCAACAATATGATGCATGCATGAAACATGGCAAAATGAGTGTATTGGGCTAATGCAACTAAGACCAGATGGGTTTGAACCATTTTGAATCAAAGATTCAAGTTTCAAACTCATAAATGGCCCTTTTAAGTGATTTATCTTGTTCTGCACTAAACATAAGGTTAGCTTGCTTAAACATGCATGAAACTAGTATAGATGGATAGATTGGACTTTTCTGATCATTTTTCATATATAACACTTTGCATTTGGAGCTACAGATTAATTTCTATGATTTTTTGAAGTTTGTGGTATTTCCTGGAATTTCCTGTATAAAATAATTCCAGTAAATAAATTACTACGTCAGCATTATGTCAGGATGACGTCAGTGGTCAACGGAACAGTCCAGGTCAAACCTGACTAGTGGGTCCCATGTGTCAGTGTAATTAGTTTAACTAAATATTAGTTAGTACTAATCCTGATTAGTTAACAGGGCTGGGCCCCACCTGTCATTGACCCAGGGGGGTCAAACTGGGCCCAGCCATGGTCAAACGAGGGGTCAGCGGGGTCAACTTGCCGGTGTTTAGCCACCGGCGAGGCCGAACGCGGCGGCAAGAGTGCATTTGTGCGTTCCGGCGACCAAATGAGCGGCGGAGGGCATCTACGTGTAGCTGGGAGCAAGCCGCAGCTCTTGGTGGTGGTGGTTGAGCTCGGGGTGGCCGGAAACGGCGCCGGCTACGACCTTGGCGGTCGCTGGAGTTTGGCCGAGGTCGAACACGACGCTAGGGGGCACGGCGAGGCGCGTGGAGTGGTGCTACAGGTTCCTGCGAGTGCGGTGAGTGCGTTGGACACGGTGGTGTGGCCGGTGGGTGGCCGGAGTCACGTCGGCGACGAGCTCGGCGGCGGCGTGTGCGGTGAAGCTTCATGTGCTCGCTGTGGTGCACGAGAGCGAGAAAGGAAAGGGAGGAAAGGTAGCTGGGCTCACGGCGATCTCGAGGAAGCAGACGGCGCGGTCGGGGCCGAGCTGGTGCAGCGGTGATGGAGAATGGGATCTCCAGCGATGGCGGAGTCGGGCGAGGTCGGTGTAGAGGCCTCGGGGCAAGCAAGCGCTCGGGGCTCAGCTAGCTCGAAGAAGAGGAGGGCGGCGGAGCTCCTGGACACGGCGGCGCGGCGCAGGGACGACGGAGAGCGCGACTACGGCGACGGTGCGGCTGCGGTGGTGTCGGCCATGGCGCGGGAGAGCGAGGGAGAGAGGCAGGGGAGAATGGATGTGTACACGGGGTTCGGGGCGCGACATGGAGATCGTCCAGGCTAGCAGGGCGGCGAGGGGAGGAAGCAGGGCGACGGGCAGCTGCGTGGCGTGCGCTGGTGCCACCGTCGAGCACCTGCCTGCCTGCCTGGCAAAGGCAAGCAGCTCGCTGGAGCGGCTGCTGGGCTGGGCCGGCTAGGTGGGCTGGCTAGTGGGCTGCCAGGTTAGTTCCCTCTCTCTCTCTTTTATTTCTCTTTTCTATTTATTCTGTAACTTTGTGGACTTTCTAAAAATACCTAGACAACTCCAAAAATCACCAAACTGCTCATGGCCACTAACTGGAATATATCCAGCATGGAACATTTTAGTTTGGGATTATTTGGACATTTGAAATATTTTATATAATTTAAATGCCCAAACTCAAATACTTATGATTTAATTCAAAGACCTTAGGATGACCTAGAAAATTGTGCACCACTTTTGGCAGAGGTTCTGAACCAACACAAAAATGATGGACATTTTAGAAGGGCATTTCAGGTTCATTGAAATTATTTTTAGTAAACCCTAGATGGTTTCAGAGGGGGCTGGGGGTTCTGTCATCCCCATTTCAAGTTTCTGTTGAAAAAAATAGACATGATGCAACACTCTAATGCATGAACTAGCTAGGGTGTGACACTCACTGTGTCTGTCGCCTTCTGGAGGAACTCTCGTCGTGCAGCGTTGCGCTCCCGCGCACGCTGGAGCACGTCGTCAACGTCATCCTCTGCCATCGACGCTGGCGGAGGACCCTGGAGTGGTTCGCCCCTTCTCGACAGGGGGATGGGGGCCGGTGCCCCCACAATCGCTGGGCGGGCCCCGCAAGGGACCCAGCCAGGCGCTGATCCATCTCCCAATGAGGAACCGAAGATCAACTTCAACCACTCGCCGCCTATGATCAGCGGAGGAGCCCGGGGCAAGCTGGTTGAGTCCAGGGGGAGCTCACGAAGGGGGAGCGACGCGCCCACAGGTTCAAGGTGCACCACAGGCCGGCCTACCTCTCCGGTCGAGCTTGCGCCGAGGGTGGTACATGGACTCGGGGCGATCAAGGTCGGTGGTGGAGGAGAAGCCTGAAGAAGTGACTCCTCAGCTAGCTCTGTGGGCTCATCAGGAGGGATCCTGAAAGGCCACGGTCAGCAAAGGGAGTAGCAAGCAAGGAACTACAAGAAGGAGGGGTTTACTCATCCATGGCGAAGTACTTCCTGTGCTTCAATGGGCGGAATAGGCGATCGTCACCACCGGAAGCCTCCTTCCTCTTGCAAAGGGCCTCGAAATCTATGCGGAATCGGCCCAAGCTCGCGACGTGAGGGCCGGCGCATGGCATAGGAGTCGAGGCGTCAAGACGGCCTACATCAAGGGCACCAGCCTGAGAGGATCGATCAGGTGCCACCTCTTGGTGTCATGCCGAGGCCTCGGGGGCTTCGGTCTCGGGAGCCGCCAATCGCGCCCCCTCATCAGCCACCACCTCGAGGGGGGCTCCGTAAGCTCCGGAGGATGA
This sequence comes from Triticum aestivum, assembly GCF_018294505.1. NCBI lineage: Eukaryota > Viridiplantae > Streptophyta > Magnoliopsida > Poales > Poaceae > Triticum > Triticum aestivum. The sequence continues at coordinate 353,194,892 of NC_057804.1, read as the reverse complement.
CGCCTCGGGAGCCCCGTGCGACATCAGCACCTCGACATCAGGCCCCCTAGCTCCTGCCAATGCTTGCCTCCCAGCATTGATTTCTGAGGCAAGGTCGGCGCGGGCGGCTGGGGGAAGGACCGCAGCAACCGGGTTCTCGCGTGGCCCCGCGAGGCCAGCCGGGCCCAGCCCCCATTCATCGAAGCGGGGCATCTGCCTCACGAACTCAACCCTGTTTGTGCAAAGATACAACAGGGCGCCACCATGACGGACGCTGCCAGGAGAGGGGTCGCCAATCAAGACCTGCAACACCTTCTTCAGCGTCTCGGGCGTGAGATCCCCTTCCTGGAGCCTCATATGGTCCTGGCGACCAGAGCAAGCCCACAATGGGCGGGAATGGCACTGGAGTGGAGCGATGCGACGCCGGAGGAACTCCTTCACCACTTGGGGCGTCGTCACCGAGAGCTTCCTCAGCCTCTCGAAGTTATGCCAGGTGAAAGCAAGCTGGGGGCTCGTAGGCTCCTCGTGACCCCAACCAGGATTGGGAATAGCAGGCAGTATCAGGTGCGAGAGCAAGGGGCTGGGCACCCCAACGTCCAGATACAACCACCGCTCCTGGAACCCGCTCGCAGAAGGTGGGAGGCCAAAATCGACCCCCGAGGCGGCCGTCTCCGGCACAGCCTGGAAGCTCACGCATCCCAAACACCGGGAAGGGTTAGACAAATGCAGAGAGAAGAAGTGGCGCAGAAGGGCAACGAAAGGAGGAATCCCCACCATGGCCTCACAGATGAAGGCAAAGATAGCAAGCAGAGTAATGGATTGGGGGCCAAGATGCATCATGTGGATCTGGTAATGGGAAAGCACTGCATTGAAGAATGCGGAAAAGGGGGGAACCAGGCCTGCCCACAAGGCGTCGGCAAAGAATCGGACCTCCATGACGATCCTGTCAAAGGAGGCATGGGACGCGGGCCAGACCGTCGTCTTCCCGCACTCATTGAAGCTGGAGGCAATCACGGAGCAGACCTTCTCCAGGGCTTCCAGATTGAGTATGAGTGACTTGTCGACGGCGGGAGCAGCCGTCGGAGGCGCGCTGGGCGAAGGCGCAGGTTTCTTCCCCTTATCCTTTTTCGTCGGCGGCATGGCAATGGAAAGGGGGAAGAACTCAAGATGGATTGGAGGCGGAAGCAGAGGCTCGAGGAGGAAAAGGGAACAAGAAGCGCGCATGCAGCAAAGGGAGGATAACTGTGTACAAGCCTCGTGGCCGCCTAACCAGGCACATAATGAGGGAGCGGGGGGAAGCGGAGGCTCCCACGTCCAATCAACCACCACGCGGCGCCCAAGGCCGCAGGCTAATGGGGCCCGTGGCGCTCCGCACTTGCCCCTTCGCTTCTCTGCTAAGCCAAGTCCAAGCGCGCCTTGGGCCCGGGGGCTACTGTCGGCGTTCTGAGAACGGGGCTCCCCAGACTTGCCTACCTGCGGCCTGCGGCATGGCTCGAGTGGTGGCCCAGTACGGCACATCTTCATCAGCACAAGACTCAAGACCCTCGTGAGGGGCCAAGCCTCACGGGGCGGACGATACGAGGCTTCCTCAGGAGCGGCCTCGCCAGGCAGACTCGCGAGGAGGCGGAGAGATCAAGGCAGAGTACCTTGCGAGGTGCTCGTGACGCAAGCCATGACGATCGAGACCAGGCGGGCGCCAGGTGGGCGCCGGCCTACGGAGTGTCCTTGTTTCCTCTTTGGTGCAAAGGGGGAAAGCATAGGCGTGGAGTACCAAGGCATCAGGCAAAGGTTGCAATTTCAGTGCAACGAGACCAAGACCAGCAGAGCGGTAGGATGGAGGTCACCGTGGAGCCCAAGACAACGTCATCACTAGTGCCTTTGGCAGCCGAAGACCAACTTTAGTCAGGATAACCTGTACTAGATGTTCCCCTTCAAAATGGCTATTGTTGGCGCCCTTCCCGCTCAATATTTGGGAAGAGGACCAGGGCCTCTATAAATAGGACTAGCCACCACAGTAAGAGGGGCATCTCACCGAGTCCTCATTAGACCCATAGGCGACCGAGCTCACCCAAGTAGTTCATAGCACCAGCTCAAGAACACCTCTCGCGAGGCTGTTCTTCCTTTTGTACTGTTCATCATCAGCCCCTGAGGCAATCCACCACACCACACACTGGAGTAGGGTATTACACCACAACGGTGACCCGAACAAGTATAAATCTTGTGTCTCTCGTGTTGTTCATCGTTTAGCTTAGATTCTCATGAGGCGATCGGACGTGGATCGGTATGGGGAAGATCTTCGTGCGCACCCTAGAGTTCGAACCTTAAGGGTCTGCCGGAACCCTACATCCGACACAAGCCGCATGATTCCGATGGGGAAAATTCCCTCTGAGAGGGGGAAATCAAAGCCATCGTCATCACCAATGATCCGCTCATCATGGGAGGACCAATCTTCGTCAACATCTTCATCAGCACCATCTCATCTCAATCCCTAGTTCATCTCTTGTATTCATTTTTTCTCAAAACAACATATTGGTACATGTGGGTTGCTAGTAGTGTTGATTACAACTTGTAGTTGATGCTAGTTGGTTTATTTGGTGGAATATTATATGTTTAGATCCTTAATGATATTCAATATTCCTCTTATCTTGAATATCAAGATGATTTGTAAGTAGTTACGTTTGTTCTTGAGGATGTGGGAGAAGTCTTGTCACAAGTAATCATGTGAATTTGGTATTCGTTCGATATTTTGGTGATATGCTTGTTGTTGCTTCCTTTAGTGGTGTCATGTGAACACCAACTACATGACACTTCACCATCTTTGGGCCGAAGGGAAGGAATTTTGGAGTAGTAATTAGATGACAGGTTGCTAGAGTGACATAAGCTTAAAACCTAGTTTATGCACTATTTCGTAAGGGGCTGATTTGGATCGATATGTTTCATGCTATGGTTAGATTTATCTTAATTATTCTTTCATAGTTGCAGATGCTTGTGAGAGGGGGTAATCATAAGTGGGAGGCTTGTTGAAGTAAGAACAACACTCAAGCACCGGTCCACCCACATATCAAGTTATGAAAGTAGCGAACATGAATCAAACAAACATGATGAAAGTGAGTAGCTAAAATTCCCGTGTGGCCTCAAGAACACTTTGCTTGCTATAAGAGAAATTTCCGGCATGTCCTTTGCTATAAATTGAATTGGGCTACCTTGTTGGACCTTTTTTACAATTTCTACTTGTTGCTCATTACAAATTACCTTGCTATCAAACTACTTGTTACTGATAATTTAAGTGCTTGCAGAAAATACCTTGCTGAAAACCACTTGTCATTTCCTTATGATCCTCATTGGGTTTGACACTCTTACTTATCGAAAGGACTATGATTTATCCCCTATACTTGTGGGTCATCGAGACTCTTTTCTGGCACCGTTGTCGGGGAGTGAAGCACCTTTGGTAAGGAAACATTTATATTACTTGCTAAAATTTACCGTCACTTGTCACTATGGAAAACAATCCTTTGAGGGGTCTCTTCGGGGTATCTTCACCTCGCCGGAAGCGCAAAGAGTTTCTCCTCAACCTACTGCACCTACTAAAAATATTTATTATGAGATTCCTTCACGTATGTTAGAGAAACTGCTAGCTAATCCTTATGCAGGAGATGGAATGGTACATCCTGATATGCAGTTAATCGATGTGGATGAAATTTGTGGATTTTTTAAGATTGCAGGTTTATCCGAAGATGGAGTTAAGAAGAAGTTATTCCCTTTATCTTTGGAGGGAAAGGCATTGACATGGTATAGGCTATGCGATGATCTTGGAACGTGGGATTGGAACTGATCGAAATTGGAATTTCATCAGAAGTTCTATCATATATGCATCTAGTTCATCATGATCGAAATTCTATATATAATTTTTGGCCTCGTGAAGGAGAAAGTATCGCTCAAGCTTGGGGGAGGCTTAAATATATGATTTACACATGTCCCACTCATGATCTCTCAAGATAAATTATTATTCAGAATTTTTATTCTCAACTTTCTCATAATGATCGATCCATGCTTGATTCTTCTTCTACTGATTCTTTTATGTAGCAAACTATTGCATTCAAGTGAAATCTCTTGGAAATAATTAAATGCAGCTCTGACGGTTTGGAGTTCGACAAAGGTAAAGAGTCAGGTATAAATCTTGAGTTTGATTGTGTTAAATATTTCATGGGAACCAGTGATTTTCATAAGTTTAGTGCTAAATATGGACTTGACTCTGAGATAGTAGCGACATTTTGTGAATCTCTTGCTCATGTTGATATCCCTAAGGGGAAGTGGTTTAAATATCACCCCTTATTAAAGAAAATATAGAGGAACCAGTTATAGTTAAAGATGAAACTACCATTTACAATCTTGATCCAGTTGTGCCTACCGCTTATATTGAGAAACCTCCTTTTACCGTTAGGATTAAGGAACATGCTAAAGCTACAACATGGTTAATAAAAGTAATACTAGAACACCTAGACCCTCTGAAAAATTAATGTTGAACCTAATATTGCAATGGTTAAAGATCTCTTGTGTGATAATATTGATGTGCATGTTATTTATTTTTGTAATGGTGCTGCTAGAATTGCCAAACCCATTAGAAATGAATGCAATAAGCTAAATAAGAATAAACCCATAGTGGGCATGCATGTTGTTTTAGTTAAGATTGGAGATCATTGCTGTCATGGTTTATGTGATATGGGTGCTAGTGTCAGTGCTATTCCATTTACTCTATATGAAGAAATTATGAATGATACTGCACCTGCTGCAATTGAAGATATTGATGTCACTATTAAGCGAGCTGCCATCTTCGGGGCTCGACGGCCTCTAGCTGCAGGCTGACGGCTACTGCAGCAGGGCCTCGTGGGTGGGGACTGAGGTCACAGCCATGGGCAGCGTGGTCCTAACCCGTGGCTGGCAGATGTTCACCTGCACACGAGGCCTGAGCGGGAGGTGCACCCTCCACTTCAAGTACGATGGCCTGGCGACGCTCTTCGTCAGGGTGTTCAGGGAGGACGGCCGCCGCGTGGGGTGCTGCCCAGAAGATGGCAGCGACGATGAGCTCGGCCTTGACGTCGGCCACGCCGGCGACGATATTGAACTTGGCCTTGTCGACGTCCACCCCTCCTCCCGCAGTGGCGGCTCTTCCACGGATGAGAGCTCGAACAGCAGTGGCTACGAATAGCCTCCATGCCGACGAGCTCTGATCGAGGGTGGCGGTGGGTCGTCTCGCCGCCACGCCCTAGTGAAGCTGGAGGGAAGCCCGGCCTGAACTCGGGCCTTCCAAACTTGGACTCAAGACCCGCCACGACCTTGGGTCACTTTGCAGGTGAACTGGTGGAGCGTCGGGGGCACCTCGAGGTGCTGCTTGAGGATGTGGCATTGGCGCTGGATCCACACGCCCTTGGGCCACATCTGTTTAACCTTTCCTTTCTTCTGCAATTCGAAAGAAGTATGGTGCCCCGCTGGGGTGTGTAATGAACTACGACTGTTATGCCCTTTTATGCAATGCTTATCATCTTAATGTTGTGCCATGATGTTTGTACTCTGGGTGGGGTAACTTAGCTTGACGTGTTTGCGGTGACTTCTAACCTCGCGAGGGCGAGGCCCTTGGTGTCTGGCGAAGCCGCCATTCCTGGTGACTCAGGAAGAGCTTAAGACCTCGGGAGTTGTTGTAGATCCGCTGTAGAGCTGTTTTAGAGAAAAAGAAAGCATGTCTAGCACCTTGTTCCTCTTTACACGAGTCTCCTGTCATAGGTTAGTTGTGGCTTAATGCACCACGTCGCGCTGCCCGAGGGGCACGGACATGAGGGGGTGCTAGTGCGCGTGAGCTTGATTGAGGGCTCCTCGCGAGGATATAGCCGAAGCACCGGGGCAACGGGGTTCGGTGAGGTATGATCGTGTGAGGGCGGTCCCACGCGCACACACCTGCCTAGCCCCCACACGTGAGGCACGCGAGGAGGATCGACGGGCAAGTGCCACACCTTCCTAGCCCAGGATAAGAACGAACAAAACGAGAGGAGAAAAAACAACTTGGCGAAACAAAGCACGAAAGCACCAACTCCATTAAAGACTACTTAAAGATTGCAAGCAACTTCGGAAAGCAAATGAACAGTCGCATCCGACACCTAGTCTAGTCTTCTCACCAGCGCAGAGCTAAGTGCTGCCACTAGGACGTGGGAGGGAGCCCCCGTGAGGCCCCAGGGCAGCTCTCAGGAGACTCCGGGGCGTGTACAGCCCCTATCATTATTACGTGAGAGTGTCACGAGCAGAGACCTTCACAGGCCGGAGCCTTGCTTCATGGGTACAACTTCCAAAGGTGCTGGATGTTCTAGGCGTTCTGGATGGAGACCCCGTCCTGTGTCTCCAAGCCCGTGGCGCCAGGCCTGGAGGCACGGGCAATCCTACACGGGCCCTCTCACATGGGAGAGAGCTTGTGCAGCCCCTCCCTAGAGAGCACCCGTCTACGGACGAGGTCGCCCACCTCCAACGTCCTGGATCGGATGCTATGGCAGTGGTACCGCCGCAGCGCCTACTGGTACCTTGCCGCTCGGAGCGAGGCTTGACGGCGGCATTCCTCCCCCAGCACGAGATCCATCCCCCGTGTGGCGTCTTGACGTGCCTCATCAAACGCCAAGACCCGCGTGGAGGGATGCTTGACCTCATGTGGGAGAACCGCTTCAGCTCCGTAGACGAGGAAGAATGGTGTCTCTCTCGTTGGCTTGGTCGCGGTGGTGCGGATGGACCATAGCACGGACTGGAGCTCGGCAAGCCAGCCCCTACTGCAGGCCTCGAGCTTCTTCTTGAAGGTCCTTGCCTTCAGGCCCCTAAAGACCTCGGCGTTGGCGCGCTCAGCCTGGCCATTGCTCCTTGGGTGCGCTACTAAGGCGTAGCATATCTGCGTTCCAAGGTTAGCACAGTATGTTTTCAAAAGGTTGCTAGTGAACTGTGAGCCGTTGTTGGTGATCATGCGGTTAGGGACCCCAAACCGGCTCACGAGGCCCTTGATGAACTTGATGGCTGATCCAGCTGGGATGGTGCGGATGGCTTCTACCTCCGCCCATTTGGTGAACTCGTCGATGGCGATGTAAAGGTTGCGGTAGCCCCCTGACGCACGGGGAAACGACCCCAAGATGTCCAACCCCCAGACCATGAACGACCATGTGAGCAGGATAGTCTGGAGGCCTTGCGCAGGCTGGTGGATTTGCTGGGCGTGAAACTGGCATGCTTCGCAGGAGCGCACCAGCTCAGTGGCATCGTTGAGTGTAGTGGGCCAATAGAAGACACTATGGAATGCCTTGCCCACGAGGGTGCGTGATGAAGAGTGGTGTCTGCAGTCCCCACCATGTATGTCTGCCACCAGCTCAAGCCCCTCCTCCTTGGAGATGCATCGTAAAGAAATGCCACTGGGCCTCTTGCGGCACAACTCACTGTCACGGACGCAGTATGCAGTGGCCTGACGAGCCACGCGCTTGGCATGCTCCTCCTTCTCCAGCAGGGCCACCTGGAGTAGGTACGTCTTGAACTCCTCGGTCCAGCACACCTCCGGATTGTCGAGCGCGAGTAGCAGGCGGGCTCCTAAGGGAGGGCCGCATGCTGGGGCACTGGTGGCTGGTGCTTGGGGTAGGTCCTCCTGAGGTGGTGTTAGTGCTGTGGCGGGGGAGTCGCCGATGGCTTGAAGAGCCATTCCTCGAACACCCCTGGCTCCTGAGGTAGCCTCCGGGATGCCCTCTTGGCGATGTCATCTGCCTCCTTGTTCGTTCCTCGTGGCATGTGCTGCAGTTCCAAGCCCAGGAACTATTTCTCCATCATGCGTACTTCTTCCAGGTATGCCTCCATGTGCTCGTCCTTGGGTGTGTACTCTTTGTTGCAGATGTTGATGAGGAGATGTGAATCGCCCTTGATGGTGAGGCACTTCACCCCCAGCGCTGTCATGGCCCTGAGGCTGACGAGCAGGCCTTCATACTCTGCGATATTGTTGGAGAACTTTTCGCCCTGCTTAAAATAGAGTTGTACAGCGTAGTAGAGTTTGTCCTTGGCGGGCGAGATGAGGACGGCCCCAGCCCCGATGCCTTGTCGTGCGAATTCGCCGTTGAAGTACATGATCCATCCGTCTGGCGCCTCGTCTCCAGGCAGGAGGGAGCGGTCCTCGCATATCCCGCGGTCAGGGGCGTCAGTCCATTCCACCATGAAATCTGCGAGGGCCGCACCCTTGATGACTCTGGTGGTGCTGAACTCGAGCTGGAATGCCTGGTGAGGGAGTCATGGATTAAGGGCTCCTCGGACAGCAGGACTATATACTTTGGCCAGACTGTTGGACTATGAAGATGCAAGATTAAAGACTTCGTCCCGTGTCCGGATGGGACTCTCCTTAGCGTGGAAGGCAAGCTTGGCAATTCGGATATGTAGATTTCCTTCTCTATAACCGACTCTATGTAACCCTAGACCCCTCCAGCGTCTATATAAACCAGAGGGTTTAGTCCGTAGGACAACAACAATCATAATCATAGGCTAGCTTCTAGGGTTTAGCCTCTACGATCTCGTGGTAGATCAACTCTTGTAATAATCATATCATCAAGATCAATCAAGCAGGAAGTAGGGTATTACCTCCATCGAGAGGGCTCGATCCTGGGTAAAACATCCTGTCCCCTGCCTCCTGTTACCATTAGCCTTAGACGCACAGTTCGGGACCCCCTACCCGAGGTCCGCCGGTTTTGACACCGACATTGGTGCTTTCATTGAGAGTTCCACTGTGTCGTCGCGATAAGGCTCGATGGATCCTTCAACCATCTTCAACGACGCAGTCCAGGGGGAGGTTTTCCTTCCTGGATTGATCTTTGTCTTCAGCGGCTTCGTACTACGGCCCAACTCGCTTGGCCGCCTGGAGCAGATCGAGAGCTACACCCCTGGCCATCAGGTCAGATTTGGAAGCTTGAACTATACTCCCGATATCCGCAGAGACTTGATCTTCGACGGATTCGAGCCCATGTCAGGTACGCCGAACAGTCGCGACAAGCATGACTTAGGTCTGCCATCACATAGTGTTCAGGAGATCACAGCTGCGGCGGCCCTGGGAATCAATCCGGAGCAGATCACGTCCTCCGAGGACGGATGGATGGACCCTACGGAGGCCGCACACTTATCGGCGATGGAGCCGAACACTGATCCCTCCTCTGGTGAGGATGGTTTCATCGGACCCTCGGACTCGTCTCCGGCTACAGGATCCGAACCGCGTACGTCTGTTCATATCGAATCCGATTGGGCACTGGTCATAGAGTTCACCTCCGCGGATGTTTTTCAGCACTCGCCCTTGGGTGATGTGCTAAATTCATTAAGGTCCCTCTCCTTGTTAGGAGACTCCTGGCCGAACTATGTTCTTCTCAAATGGGAAGTGGACGATGAAGAAATTCGTTACCCACCCACCACCCACTTCATAGCCATTGTCAATGACTTAACCGACACGCTCGATTTCGACTCCGAAGATGTCGACGGTATCTACGACGATATAGGAGAAGAACAGGAACCACCGCCCACTGGGCGCTGGACTGCCACCTCATCATATGATATATATATGGTGGACACAGCAAAAGAAGGCTATGGTGATGATGCTACAAAGGATAATCCCCTCGTTAAACCACCAAAGCGATGCCGTAGGCACCGCTCTAAATCCCGCCACAGTAAAAACAGCGACAACATCGCAAGAAAGAATAATACCCTGGTCAACTCCAAAGGAAACAACGACCCCACGGACCTAGCGATGGAGCAGGATGATCCAGGGGACGGCGAACATAGTCCGGAGCAGACATCGGATGACGCCGATCCCGACGGTAAAATTCACCAACCTGTCTTCGGAGAGGATAACAGTCCGGACAATGATGCACTCAGCATCCCAAAAAAACACTTGGAACAAGAGAACCTCCATAGAAGGCTTATTTCCACCGCTAGGAGCCTAAAAAACCAGAAGCAAAGGCTTAAAGCCAGGCAGGATACGCTCAACCACAGGTGGAACACATTGCTCGACACTGAAGAGAAATACGGTGTCGATTGCCACACAAAGAGCTATCCAAAGCACAAGCTCCTGCCCGAATTCGACGACGAGGCCGTAGAGCCCACTCAGTCGGACCGACCACCCCGTACCGCGACAGGACGACTAATGATGCCGCACATAGTGAGCTCACGATTTACGTGAGCTCCTGCAAAAAAAGTCCGGTATGGCCAGGTCCATCTATGGATCTAGGAAACGCACTTCGGCACAGGACCAGAGCTACCAAAACGATCACATCGATCGAATACCAGCTAGGAATCAGCACCGAATACAACAACCGTCGACAGCATGCCACAACAAGTCCAAATACAGGGGCACAACACACCCCCTGTGCTTCACCAATGAGGTGCTGGACCATGAATTTCTGGAAGGACTTATACCCGTGAACATAGAGGCATACGACGGAACGACAGACCCTGGGGTCTGGATCGAGGACTTTATCCTTCACATCCACATGGCTCGTGGAGATGATCTCCACGCCATTAAATACCTACCCCTCAAGTTGAAAGGACCAGCTCGGCGCTAGTTGAAAAGCCTTCCTGAAAACTCAATTGGAAGTTGGGATGAACTTGAGGATGCTTTTAGGGCCAATTTTCAAGGGACCTATGTCCGACCTCCGGATGAAGACGACTTAAGTCACATAATTCAACAACCCGGAGAGTCAGCCCGAAAACTTTGGAACAGATTTCTTACTAAGAAGAATCAAATCATCGACTGCCCGGATGCTGAAGCCTTAGCGGCCTTCAAGCACAGTATCCGGGACGAATGGCTTGCCAGACACCTCGACCAGGAAAAGTCAAGGACAATGGCAGCCTTAGCAAGCCTTATGACCCGCTTTTGCGCGAGCAAGGACAGTTGGCTGGCCCATAGCGGCACCAGCGACCAAGGTACATATGGCAACGAGAAGCCGCGACGCAGTAAAAATAAGCGTCGAAACACTGAAGACAGCCCAGATAACATGATGGTTAACGCCAGATTCAGGGGCTCTCGACCTAGTCAATGGAAGAAGCCGTTTAAAGGCAGCAGAGATGGACCATCCAGCCTAAACAGGATTCTAGACAAATTATGTCAGATTCTCGGCACCTCCGAAAAACCTGCAAATCACACTCATAGAGAGTGTTGTGTTTTCAAGCAGGCCGGCAAACTGAATGCCGAACACAAGGGGAGGGAGATTGTCACACCCTAGCTAGTCATGCATTAGAGTGTTGCATCATGTTTACTTTTCATCAGAAACTTGAAATGGGGATGACAGAACCCCCAGTCCCCTCTGAAACCAACTAGGGTTACTAAAATAATCTTTCAATGAACCTGAAATGCCCTTCTAAAATGTCCATCATTTTAGCCTTGGTTCAGAACCTCTGACAAAAGTGGTGCACATTTTTCTAGGCCATCTTAGGGTTTTTGAATTAAATCATAGATATTTGAATTTGGGCATTTAAAATAATATAAAATATTTAAATGCTCAAATATCTCCAAACTAAAATGTTTCATGTTGGAAATATTCCAACTATGGACCAGGAGTAGTTTGGTGATTTTTGGAGTTGACTAGGTATTTTATTTAATTCAACAAAGTTGCAGAAATATTAAATAAAACAGAAAACAGAAAAGAGAGGGAAGACTTACCTGTGCGGCCCAGCCAGCTGGCCGGCCCAGCTAGCCAGCCCAGCACTGTAGCTCCCCGTCGTCTTCCTCCCCACGCCCCGAAGCTGCTGCGTGCTCGCGCGCGCACGGCCGCGCGGCCACCTCCTGCTTGCCGACGCCCTCCTGGCCGCGTGGACGACGTCCGCAGCCCGTCCCGATCCCCCCTGCTCTCTCTCACTCTCCCCCGGCTTCTCCCTCGCTCTCTCCCTCTCACGGCCGAAGACCACCGTCGCCGCCGTTCGCCGTAGCCACTGTCTCCGGCCACCCCTCGCTCCCCCGAGTAGCTCAGAAGCTCCGCCACAACTCCCTCTTCCTCCCCACCGCTCCACGAGTCCCCGGAAGCCCTGCATCGCCGCCACGTCGCCGTTCCCCTCTTCGGGCTCCGATCACCGTCGCCGACGAATTCGCCGTCTCCAGCGCGTCCCCGAGCCCGCTTCGACGCCCACTGCAACCGCGGTGAGCCCCCGAGCCGTTTCCCCCTCTCCTTCCCCTCGTTCCCTCACCGTAGCTGCATCCCCACCACGGCCGAACCTCCGCCGTCGCCGAGCTCGCCGTCGACGCAGCTCCGGTGACCATTTGGTCACCCCGGCGAGTCCAACACGTTCGCAAGAACCCGTAGAGCATCCCTAGCGCCTCACTTTGCTCGACTTCGAGCTCCAGCACCAATCCCGCGCACGACCGAAACCCGGCGGCCGCAGCCGAGCTCACCGCCGTCGACTCCGGCCACCCCGACCCCAACGGACTCCGCCAAGAGCCGCGGGCCGTCCTCAGCTTCACTCCGGTGGTCGCCGCGTTCCATTTGGTGGCCGAAACGACCAAAACCACTATCGCCGCCGCACTGTTGGTCGCCGCCGGCCAGAACTCCGGCGAGCTGACGTGGCCTAGTTGATTAACCACTAATCCACCACCTACTGACGCTGACAAGTGGGCCCCAGGGCTTAGTCAAAGCTAACCAGCCCGGGGTCAACGCGGGATTAGCCCTGTGACACTGACGTGTGGACCCCACACGTCAGGTTTGACCCGAGCCAGCCCTGTTGACCTGCTGATGTCACTGTGATGTCAGGCTGACGCAGTAAATGATATTTCTGGATTTAAATTAAATCAGGAAATTCCAGAATATTATTTAAACTTCAAAAATTCATAACTTTTATTCTGTAACTCCAAATTGGACAAATAATATATGAAAAATGATCAGAAAAATCCAATCTATCCATCTGTACTATTTTCATGCATGATCAAACAAGTTAAATTGATGTTTTAATCAGAACAAGAAAAGGCACTTTAAAAGGCCATATTTGAATTTGGAATTTGAATCTTTGATTCAAATTTGCTCAAACCCATCTGGTTTAGTTGCATTAGCCCAACACACTCATATTGCCATGTTTCATGCATGCATCATATTGTTGCACATTGTTTGGTGATGCCTGTGTATCGTTATCCTTTGCGACAGGATCTGTCCCCGAGGAGTACCGTGATTACCCTAACGAAGAATCGTATCCGTGCAACGAACCATCAGGCAAGCAACCAACCATTTGATCATATCGATACAATCCCATGTTCTCGCTCCTGCTCTCTTTTACTGCATTAAGACAACGCGATTCAAACTGCTGTGTGCTACGGTAGTTGAACCCATTTCCTCTGCATGACCTGTCATTGCCACAGTAACTAGATGAAACCCACTAGCATGTGTAGGAGTTGATTGAGCCATATGTATGTGTTGTTCCTACCTTGCTATGCCTGCTATGCTTAGAGTTGTGTCAGGTCTGGTTCATCTGGGTGATGGGCTAGAGTGAAATGATTATGTCGGTAATGAGAGTGGTGTGGTGAACACGATTTGGTAAAGGTATCGATGAGAGGCCATGTAGGAGTACATGGTGGGTTGTTTCATTGAAGCCGACCTTAAGCACTGAGATCTGTATGTGTGATTTAAGATACAGCTACTACCATGCATTGGGCCCTGAAATATGACCCCGCTCGACTTCTTATTCACCCTAGCTCTCTGTCCAGGAGTTGCAAGTAGTTTCTGGTGTTTGTAGCCTACTGGAGGCCGTGGACAGCGCTGACCGTAGGGGTGGGCTGTGATGCGGTAGGTACGTGGCACGGTGTACCGAATACCCGTTAGGTATCTCGGGAACCCTGTTCACATCGTTCGGGGCCGTATGGGAAACCTCGGCCGGACTCCCTGCGGATGGAACCTGAATAGGCGATAAACCTGGACTAGAGGCTTAAGTGTTTAGGTAGGTCGTGGTCTACACCCACGTCGGCTTTCGCTTGAAGTCTGCCGAGCACATGTCGTGTGCAGACGCTAAGTGGTGGAAACATGTATGAAGAAGTACACCCCTGCAGGGTTAACATGATCTATTCGAATAGCCGCGTCCGCGGTAAAGGACTACTTGGTTGCCTATACAGTTCATAGACAAGTAAATGGAAACTATTAAAAGCCTCAAGATAAGTGTGAGTGCCGAGGATGGCTCTTCCGTAGGAAGACGGGGGCGGATCCTCGGTAGTGTATTGAAGTGGTGAGTAGTGGACTCGTGTGCGCAAAACTATTTCAAATTGGAGTATCGTAGGATAGTCTAGCCAAGAGTCAAAGCTGGCTTGCTGCAATAACTCCACCAACCCTTCTTGATACTATGCATGTATGTAGGATCTGATGTAAGTCTTGCTGAGTACCTTTGTACTCATGTTGCTATAATCTACATTTTTACAGAAGACGCTGCAACCCCTTCTGATGGGTTCTATGTAGACGTTGACATCAACGAGTAGGCTAAAGACCCAGGTGGTGACCCTGAGCTTGTGAAGGACCTCGTAGTATAGCTAGGCTTTCCAGGCCTCTTTTATTTTACTAGTTGTCTGTACTCAGACAAATTACTTCCGCTGTTGGCTTGTATGATTGTATGACTTGTATGTTGGGTCGTGAGACCCGTACCTTTGTGTGTATGTTATGTATGGCTCACTGAGCCCTAAATAAAGTACTTGTGTCGTAGAGTCATGTTGTGATGCTTCGTTGTATTTGCACATATCGAGCATATTGTGTGTATGATTGAAATGCTTGGTATGTGTGGGATCTGACCATCTAGTCGTTTATCTTTAGTAGCCTCTCTTACCGGGAAATGTCTCCTAGTGTTACCGCTGAGCCATGGTAGCTTGCTACTGCTCTGGAACACTTAGGCTGGCCGGCATGTGTCCTTCTTTGTTCCTGTGTCTGTCCCTTCGGGGAAATGTCACGCTGTGAGTACCGGAGTCCTGTTAGCCCGCTACAGCCCGGTTTACCGGAGTCCTGCTAGCCCAGTGCTACAGCCCGGACCCACTTGCTGATGACCGACACGTTCGAAGCTGGGTCATGGATGCCTGTCCCTGTAAGTCTGTGCCACTTTGGGTTTACGACTAGTCATGTCAGCCCGGGCTCTTTATCATATGGATGCTAGCGACACTATCATATACGTGAGCCAAAAGGCGCAAACGGTCCCGGGAAAAGGTAAGACGACACCCGTGGGGATACCGTGCGTGAGGCCGCAAAGTGATATGAGGTGTTACCAGCTAGATCGATGTGACATCGAGTCGGGGTCCTGACAGCGTTGGCATCAGAGCCGGACTGCCTGTAGGTTCTCCAAGCCAAACTGGTCGATGTTGAGTCTAGAAATTCTTTAGTTATATGTAGGGGAATTGCTTGTGGGTTGGAACGTAAGGCTCTTTTTACTCCTTATACCTTATGACATTCTGATCTGAGTCAGTCCATTCTTCCACCGGGGGTTAAGGAATTAGGATCTGTTCTCTCTATCAGGATCACGTGTTACTAATCAGTAGTACCTTATAAGTTTGATGGTTATCAGCCTAGTTCAGTTCTACTACCACATTATGTTGTTAGAATGGATTCAGAACTTGATATGATGATGTTGAGTGTGTACGAAATCCTTTGTCAAATGTCTCAATATCCTTTTTGAGCATTTACAGCTGTTATGCTGCCGAAATTTTGCTAGAAATTCTAATGCCTTTGCATTATAATTGTGCTTTCAGATGGCCACTCGCGACCTCAATCAAGTGGTTCGCCTGACCCGATGCCTAGATGTACCCGGCCATACTGCCAAGTTGGTTAGGGTAATGACTGAGGCTGGATACCGCTGGTATCCTGAGTACACGGTCGAAGAGCAATTCCGAGACTTTAATCAAAGCCAGTATCTCTGCACTGTCAGGATATTTCCATCTTATCCTGGATCCACTGAGCCTCTTCACTGCTCCTATGGACTCGGGGTTACTATCGAGATGGCTGTGCAGGATGCCGCCTACTCTATGATGACCATTATGCGAGTCAGATCTGGGTTATTTCGGGACTCTGATTTCCGGTATATGCCAGGATCACTTCCGGGAGCACAAGGATATCTCCAGGCTATCTATGCTGACTCCACTCAGGAGGATTCACGGACTCGCACCACTGCTGAGATGCTCGAGGATAAGGACCGTGAAAATCGGGCCTTAAGGTTAGAGCTCTTCAATACCCGTGCTGACCACTGGGCCACTTTGACTCGGTTCGCACCGGCGGTGCAAGCTGGATATTCAGATATGCGCGATCTCTATCCTGTGAGATCTGCTCTGCCAGACGTGATGGTGTGGCGTGATGTAGGAGGCATCACCCCACCTCGCGGTCCCCGTAGGCCACCGTTTGTTGGTCCAAGACCTCATCCTAGCCCCTATGGTCCACAAGCTCCGCGAGATCGTCTGTTTCCGGATGAACATGTTGAGCTTCCAGGCTATGGAGGTGACTTCTACGAGGACTACTACGGATCGGTCTGAGTTAGTAGTAGTATCACTAGTTCCCACTAGCTGTGTCTTCTGTTGTCCTCCGTGTCTCGTGCGATATGACCTAGTTTGTACTCTTTCCGGAGATGTAGAAAAATAATGTATAGGAGCTTGAGATGCCTCCGATGAGATGTAATCCTCTTTTCACCGTTTTAGTACTTTGCTTGGTCTTGTACTAAACCTGTATGGTGTGTATGACGATGGAATAAAGAAGCAGTTTCTGTATCTACCATGTCATACGGATGATCATCTTGCATTTCGAGTTATTCCTTACATTCTATATCCTATGTCGGAATTTTATCATTCTGACTAAATCATTGTCTTGTTTACCTAGGATGGTCAACACGCGCGCTAACCCTGCTTCCCAAGAGCAGGCCGAAGGCAGTGAAGCCAGAAATGAACATCTGCCTCAACCTCCTTCACTAGCCGAGGTTATGATGGAAGCTGAGAGAAACAAGCGGGAGACAAACCGTTTGTTGGAGCGTATTGAACAGAATACAGCACACCATCAGAGGGCTAACGTGGTGTCACTCAGTGATTTTATCAAATTGCATCCACCCACGTTCCACCACTCCGTCGAGCCTCTCGACGCTGATGACTGGCTTCGCAGTATCTCTCACAAACTGCGTTCCGCGCTGGTAGCGGAGGCTGACAAGGTCACCTTTGCTGCATATCATCTTGAAGGCCCCGCCAGTCTATGGTGGGAGAATTATGGAGCTATGCGCCCAGCAGGCCATGTCACAACTTGGGCTGAATTCAGCGACGCTTTCCGTGAGCATCACATTCCGGAGGGTCTCATGGACCGTAAGCGTGAAGAATTTTGCAATTTCACCCAAGGCCGACTTTCTGTGGATGTCTATAGCAGGGAGTTTGGTAATCTCGCCCGATATGCAACCGAGGAAGTTTCTACTGACGCCAAGAAGCAAGCAAGGTTCCGTAAGGGCCTTAGTCCTGAGCTTCGCCGCGACCTCCGTCTGCATGAGTGCACATCCTTTTCGAAACTTGTCAACAAAGCCATCAGTGCTGAAACTGGTCAGACTGACTATGACGCAACACGCAAGCATGGACGTGACACGGGTTCCTCATCCGGTGCTGGTCCTCAGAAGCGCCGCGTGTGGGTACCCAACACCGCCTTGCCACCCAGGTTCACACCGAGGCCATCTTTCCAGGCGCCTCGCCCTGTTCAACAGTCTGCTCCAGCTAAGCCCTATGGGGGTCCAACCAATAATGCTCCTCCACGTACCAGTTCTGTGACTTGTTTCAAGTGTGGGGAATCTGGTCACTATATGCGTGAGTGCCCCCAGACCAACCCCAATCAATCTGCTAAAGCTGTTGGCCGTGGCAAGCCGACAGGAAAAGTGTTTCATGCCAAACCGGTCACCGCTTCACGTGGCCATGTCAACTGTGTCTCTGCCGAAGAAGCTCAAGAAGATCCCAACGTCGTTCTCGGTACGCTTCTTGTTAATTGCCACCCGGCATCTGTTCTTTTCGATACAGGAGCCTCTCATTCTTTTATATCTGAAAATTATGCTCGTTTGCATAACGTTGCATTCTGTGACTTGCCATCCTCTATGGTAATTCAAACTCCGGGATCCAAATGGCAAACTTCTAGAGTAAGCCATGGAAATGAAATCCAAGTCGACAGACTTGTTTTTCTTGCATCTTTGATAGCCCTTAAATCTTCAGATATTAATATCATTTTGGGTATGGACTGGATGTCAGCTCATCATGCCCAAATCGATTGCTTTTCTAGGACTGTTCAACTCACCCATCCTTCGGGGAAGATAGTCAATGTTTTGACTCGAATAGCCAAGCGACAATTATATTCTCTTAACGCCAACCCTTTGCCAGACCTTGAGGACGTTCCGGTAGTCCGTGACTTTCCGGATGTCTTTCCAGAGGAATTGCCAGGTGTTCCACCTGACCGGGATGTTGAGTTCGTAATTGACCTCATTCCAGGAACCGTTCCGATTGCTAGAAGACCTTATAAGATGGCACCATTAGAACTAGCCGAGCTTAAGAAACAACTCGATGAATCCTTGAAAAAGGGTTTCATCCGCCCTAGTTCATCTCCGTGGGCCTGCCCCGTCCTATTCGTCAAGAAGAAGGATGGTACGGACCGCATGGTTGTAGATTACCGACCTGTCAATTTGGTCACAATCAAGAACAAATATCCACTTCCCAGGATCAACGATCTGTATGATCAGCTCGCTGGATCCTCAGTCTTCTCCAAGATGGATTTGAGGTTGGGATACCATCAAATCAAAATCAGGAACGGGGACATTCCTAAAACGGCCTTTGTTACTCGTTATGGCCAATACGAGTACACCGTCATGTCCTTCGGTTTAACCAACGCTCCAGCCACCTTTTCTCGGTTAATGAACTCAATCTTCATGGAGTATTTGGATAAATTCGTCGTAGTTTATCTCGATGATATACTCATCTACTCCAAGAACGAGGAAGAACATGCCGAACATCTAAGGCTAGTGTTGCAGAAACTTCGAGAGCATCGCCTTTATGCCAAATTTTCAAAATGTGAATTCTGGTTGCCAGAAGTGACCTATCTGGGTCATGTAATATCTGGTAAAGGTATTGCTGTTAACCCTGAGCGAGTTCAAGCCGTCCTTGACTGGACTCCACCTGAATCTGTCAAGCAAGTTCGGAGTTTTCTAGGCTTAGCGAGCTATTGCCGTCGCTTTGTCGAGAACTTCTCCAAAGTTGCTAAACCTCTAACCGAACTCCTCAAGAAAGATAAGAAGTTCGAATGGACTCCACAATGTGAGCACAGTTTTCAGGAACTGAAAAGACGCCTGACTTCTGCTCCCGTGCTGGTACCGCCAGACTTCTCCAAAGACTTTGTTATCTACTGCGACGCCTCGCGACAAGGACTAGGTTGCATTCTCATGCAAGATCGACACGTAATTGCCTACGCTTCACGGCAATTGCACCCACATGAGGAGAATTATCCTACCCATGATCTAGAACTTGCAGCCGTAGTCTATGCACTTAAGACCTGGCGACATTACCTCCTCGGTAATCGTTGCGAAATATTCACTGATCACCAAAGCCTGAAGTACATCTTCACCCAACCGGATCTGAATCTCAGGCAAAGACGTTGGGTTGAATTGATCACAGACTTCGACTTAGGAATAACCTATACCCCAGGGAAAGCCAACGTCATGGCTGATGCGCTAAGTCGTAAATCTTATTGTAACAACCTGATGTTACAACAAAGTCAACCGCTTCTCCATGAGGAATTTCGGAAGCTTAACCTTCACATTGTACCTCAAGGTTTTCTTTCCACCTTGGTGGCAAAACCTACACTTACGGATCAAATCATCGCTGCCCAAAAGCGAGATAAGGGAATCTCTAAAATCAAAGAGAACATTGCTAGCGGAGGTGCTAGTTGTTTCTCCACTAATGATCATGGTGTTGTGTATTTTGAGAACCGTCTAGTGGTTCCCAAGAACCAGCATCTACGGCAGTTGATCCTTAAGGAGGCCCATGAATCTCCTCTCACCATTCATCCCGGTAGTACTAAAATGTATCAGGACCTACGCCAGAGGTTCTGGTGGACTAGGATGAAGAGAGAAATTGCTCAGTATATTGCCAATTGCGACGTCTGTCGTCGTGTAAAAGCAGAGCATCAACGGCCTGCTGGCACCCTTCAACCCTTAGCTATTCCTGAATGGAAATGGGATAAAATTGGTATGGATTTCATTACCGGCTTTCCCAGGACCAAAAGAGGGAATAATGCTATCTTCGTCGTGGTCGATCGTCTTTCCAAAGTAGCTCATTTCTTACCTGTTCGTGAGAGTATAACCGCTAGCCAGCTGGCAGACTTATACATCTCCCGAATAGTGTCCCTTCATGGTGTTCCTTTGGAAATCAATTCGGATCGAGGAAGTCTTTTCACCTCTCGATTTTGGGAAAGTTTCCAAAATGCTATGGGAACTCGTCTCTCCTTTAGCACCGCTTTCCACCCTCAGTCAAGTGGTCAAGTGGAACGCGTCAATCAGATTCTAGAAGACATGCTTCGAGCCTCTGTAATCTCATTCGGAATGGACTGGGAGAAGTGCCTTCCATTTGCCGAATTCGCTTACAACAACAGCTATCAATCTAGCTTGGGTAAAGCCCCTTTTGAAGTTCTCTATGGACGACGATGTCGAACACCCCTTAACTGGTCAGAGACCGGGGAAAGACAATTCTTTGGCCCGGATATGATTCAGGAAGCAGAAGAACAAGTTCGTATCGTTCGTGAAAAGTTGAAAACAGCCCAATCCCGTCAAAAGAGTCAATATGACCGAAAACATAAGGCTATGACTTTCGCGGTTGACGAGAAGGCTTATCTTCGGGTCACCCCTCTGAAGGGAACCCAACGTTTCGGTATCAAAGGCAAATTGGCTCCTCGTTACATTGGACCTTTTCGCATTCTTGCCAAACGAGGAGAAGTTGCCTACCAGTTGGAACTACCTCCGCACCTCTCCAGGGTTCACGATGTCTTCCACGTCTCTCAACTCAGGCGTTGCTTCTCGGATCCTATCCGTGAAGTGGACCACGAAACGCTTGATCTCCAAGATAATCTTACATATCGAGAGTACCCCATTCGTATCCTCGATCAAGCCGAACGTACCACGCGACGTCATAATATCAAGTTTCTCAAGGTTCAATGGTCGCACCATTCTGAAGATGAAGCAACTTGGGAAAGGGAGGATCGTCTTCGACTTGAATATCCCGCCTTCTTCTCGGAGGAACCCAAATCTCGGGACGAGATTCTTTTGAGTGGGGGTGAGTTGTCACACCCTAGCTAGTCATGCATTAGAGTGTTGCATCATGTTTACTTTTCATCAGAAACTTGAAATGGGGATGACAGAACCCCCAGTCCCCTCTGAAACCAACTAGGGTTACTAAAATAATTTTTCAATGAACCTGAAATGCCCTTCTAAAATGTCCATCATTTTAGCCTTGGTTCAGAACCTCTGACAAAAGTGGTGCACATTTTTCTAGGCCATCTTAGGGTTTTTGAATTAAATCATAGATATTTGAATTTGGGCATTTAAAATAATATAAAATATTTAAATGCTCAAATATCTCCAAACTAAAATGTTTCATGTTGGAAATATTCCAACTATGGACCAGGAGTAGTTTGGTGATTTTTGGAGTTGACTAGGTATTTTATTTAATTCAACAAAGTTGCAGAAATATTAAATAAAACAGAAAACAGAAAAGAGAGGGAAGACTTACCTGTGCGGCCCAGCCAGCTGGCCGGCCCAGCTAGCCAGCCCAGCACTGTAGCTCCCCGTCGTCTTCCTCCCCACGCCCCGAAGCTGCTGCGTGCTCGCGCGCGCACGGCCGCGCGGCCACCTCCTGCTTGCCGACGCCCTCCTGGCCGCGTGGACGACGTCCGCAGCCCGTCCCGATCCCCCCTGCTCTCTCTCACTCTCCCCCGGCTTCTCCCTCGCTCTCTCCCTCTCACGGCCGAAGACCACCGTCGCCGCCGTTCGCCGTAGCCACTGTCTCCGGCCACCCCTCGCTCCCCCGAGTAGCTCAGAAGCTCCGCCACAACTCCCTCTTCCTCCCCACCGCTCCACGAGTCCCCGGAAGCCCTGCATCGCCGCCACGTCGCCGTTCCCCTCTTCGGGCTCCGATCACCGTCGCCGACGAATTCGCCGTCTCCAGCGCGTCCCCGAGCCCGCTTCGACGCCCACTGCAACCGCGGTGAGCCCCCGAGCCGTTTCCCCCTCTCCTTCCCCTCGTTCCCTCACCGTAGCTGCATCCCCACCACGGCCGAACCTCCGCCGTCGCCGAGCTCGCCGTCGACGCAGCTCCGGTGACCATTTGGTCACCCCGGCGAGTCCAACACGTTCGCAAGAACCCGTAGAGCATCCCTAGCGCCTCACTTTGCTCGACTTCGAGCTCCAGCACCAATCCCGCGCACGACCGAAACCCGGCGGCCGCAGCCGAGCTCACCGCCGTCGACTCCGGCCACCCCGACCCCAACGGACTCCGCCAAGAGCCGCGGGTCGTCCTCAGCTTCACTCCGGTGGTCGCCGCGTTCCATTTGGTGGCCGAAACGACCAAAACCACTATCGCCGCCGCACTGTTGGTCGCCGCCGGCCAGAACTCCGGCGAGCTGACGTGGCCTAGTTGATTAACCACTAATCCACCACCTACTGACGCTGACAAGTGGGCCCCAGGGCTTAGTCAAAGCTAACCAGCCCGGGGTCAACGCGGGATTAGCCCTGTGACACTGACGTGTGGACCCCACACGTCAGGTTTGACCCGAGCCAGCCCTGTTGACCTGCTGATGTCACTGTGATGTCAGGCTGACGCAGTAATTGAATTTCTGGATTTAAATTAAATCAGGAAATTCCAGAATATTATTTAAACTTCAAAAACTCATAACTTTTATTCTGTAACTCCAAATTGGACAAATAATATATGAAAAATGATCAGAAAAATCCAATCTATCCATCTGTACTATTTTCATGCATGATCAAACAAGTTAACTTGATGTTTTAATCAGAACAAGAAAAGGCACTTTAAAAGGCCATATTTGAATTTGGAATTTGAATCTTTGATTCAAATTTGCTCAAACACATCTGGTTTTAGTTGCATTAGCCCAACACACTCATATTGCCATGTTTCATGCATGCATCATATTGTTGCACATTGTTTGGTGATGCCTGTGTATCGTTACCCTTTGCGACAGGATCTGTCCCCGAGGAGTACCGTGATTACCCTAACGAAGAATCGTATCCGTGCAACGAACCATCAGGCAAGCAACCAACCATTTGATCATATCGATACAATCCCATGTTCTCGCTCCTGCTCTCTTTTACTGCATTAAGACAACGCGATTCAAACTGCTGTGTGCTACGGTAGTTGAACCCATTTCCTCTGCATGACCTGTCATTGCCACAGTAACTAGATGAAACCCACTAGCATGTGTAGGAGTTGATTGAGCCATATGTATGTGTTGTTCCTACCTTGCTATGCCTGCTATGCTTAGAGTTGTGTCAGGTCTGGTTCATCTGGGTGATGGGCTAGAGTGAAATGATTATGTCGGTAATAAGAGTGGTGTGGTGAACACGATTTGGTAAAGGTATCGATGAGAGGCCATGTAGGAGTACATGGTGGGTTGTTTCATTGAAGCCGACCTTAAGCACTGAGATCTGTATGTGTGATTTAAGATACAGCTACTACCATGCATTGGGCCCTGAAATATGACCCCGCTCGACTTCTTATTCACCCTAGCTCTCTGTCCAGGAGTTGCAAGTAGTTTCTGGTGTTTGTAGCCTACTGGAGGCCGTGGACAGCGCTGACCGTAGGGGTGGGCTGTGATGCGGTAGGTACGTGGCACGGTGTACCGAATACCCGTTAGGTATCTCGGGAACCCTGTTCACATCGTTCGGGGCCGTATGGGAAACCTCGGCCGGACTCCCTGCGGATGGAACCTGAATAGGCGATAAACCTGGACTAGAGGCTTAAGTGTTTAGGTAGGTCGTGGTCTACACCCACGTCGGCTTTCGCTTGAAGTCTGCCGAGCACATGTCGTGTGCAGACGCTAAGTGGTGGAAACATGTATGAAGAAGTACACCCCTGCAGGGTTAACATGATCTATTCGAATAGCCGCGTCCGCGGTAAAGGACTACTTGGTTGCCTATACAGTTCATAGACAAGTAAATGGAAACTACTAAAAGCCTCAAGATAAGTGTGAGTGCCGAGGATGGCTCTTCCGTAGGAAGACGGAGGTGGATCCTCGGTAGTGTATTGAAGTGGTGAGTAGTGGACTCGTGTGCGCAAAACTATTTCAAACTGGAGTATCGTAGGATAGTCTAGCCAAGAGTCAAAGCTGGCTTGCTGCAATAACTCCACCAACCCTTCTTGATACTATGCATGTATGTAGGATCTGATGTAAGTCTTGCTGAGTACCTTTGTACTCATGTTGCTATAATCTACATTTTTACAGAAGACGCTGCAACCCCTTCTGATGGGTTCTATGTAGACGTTGACATCAACGAGTAGGCTAAAGACCCAGGTGGTGACCCTGAGCTTGTGAAGGACCACGTAGTATAGCTAGGCTTTCCAGGCCTCTTTTATTTTACTAGTTGTCTGTACTCAGACAAGTTACTTCCGCTGTTGGCTTGTATGATTGTATGACTTGTATGTTGGGTCGTGAGACCCGTACCTTTGTGTGTATGTTATGTATGGCTCACTGAGCCCTAAATAAAGTACTTGTGTCGTAGAGTCATGTTGTGATGCTTCGTTGTATTTGCACATATCGAGCATATTGTGTGTATGATTGAAATGCTTGGTATGTGTGGGATCTGACCATCTAGTTGTTTATCTTTAGTAGCCTCTCTTACCGGGAAATGTCTCCTAGTGTTACCGCTGAGCCATGGTAGCTTGCTACTGCTCTGGAACACTTAGGCTGGCCGGCATGTGTCCTTCTTTGTTCCTGTGTCTGTCCCTTCGGGGAAATGTCACGCTGTGAGTACCGGAGTCCTGTTAGCCCGCTACAGCCCGGTTTACCGGAGTCCTGCTAGCCCAGTGCTACAGCCCGGACCCACTTGCTGATGACCGACACGTTCGAAGCTGGGTCATGGATGCCTGTCCCTGTAAGTCTGTGCCACTTTGGGTTTACGACTAGTCATGTCAGCCCGGGCTCTTTATCATATGGATGCTAGCGACACTATCATATACGTGAGCCAAAAGGCGCAAACGGTCCCGGGAAAAGGTAAGACGACACCCGTGGGGATACCGTGCGTGAGGCCGCAAAGTGATATGAGGTGTTACCAGCTAGATCGATGTGACATCGAGTCGGGGTCCTGACAGAGATGCCAAGTGAAGACGAGGATGAGCCTCGCTAGCCGAATATTGGGGGACAGAAAAAATTCCCAACATAAGTTAAAATAGTAAATATGATTTACGCAACTCACATTCCAAAGAGAATGAGCAAATGCGCACTCCAAGACATATATGTTGTGGAGCCCGTCGCCCCTAAATTCAACCCCTGGTCGTCCTACTCGATCACCTTTGATCGCAGGGACCATCCGACTAGCATCCGGCACGGAGGTTCGGCTGCCTTGGTGCTTGACCCAATAATTGATGGATACCATCTAACTCGAGTCCTCATGGACGGCGCCAGTAGTCTAAACCTGATATATCAGGACACTGTCCGCAAAATGGGGATAGACCCATCAAGAATCAGCCAAAGCAATACTACCTTTAAAGGAGTGATACCAGGCGTCGAGGCCCGCTGTACGGGCTCTCTAGTACTAGAGGTTGTATTTGGTTCTCCCGACAACTTCAGAAGCGAAGAACTAATCTTTGACATCGCTCCATTCCGAAGCGGCTATCACGCACTACTCCGAAGAACGACCTTTGCTCATTTTAATGCAGTACCGCACTATGCCTACCTTAAACTTAAGATGTCCGGTCCACGCAGCGTCATCACAGTTAGCGGAAATACAGAATGTTCCTTACGTGCGGAAGAACATGTGGTGGCTCTAGCAGACGAACACTGAGCGGCCCCTCCTACAAGAATAAATGGTCGTTAAAGACCAAGGACACGATTAGACGAGTCCAGTGCTCCACCAGATATAACAGCCCAGATAAACCTGAGCCAGGGATACCCCCATAAGTGGCGCTAGGGGCTGCTCGCAAAAAAAAGGGAAGCCCATAGTTTGGCTCGACCCCATTAATGCATTTTCATTTAGATTAACCAACTCTTCGCACAAAGTCTTTCACCTGGGTTTTCCCCTTTTTACAGATGATCATCGTGCTACACCCTTCCAGGATATGGCACAACGGAGATAAAGGCGCAGACGTGCAGCAGGGCCCTGCTCAAAGGTTTCTCTTTAGATTAAGACCCTGCGTAAACCTTTTTTGATATCTCTTGTTGCTTCTTCCCCTCCGGACACTTAACACAACTAGGAGGGATACTGGCGTTCTTGACACTTCGTCATTCCAGACTAATGCATGTACCTAGAAACACAGGGCTTATTATCGAGGGTGTTATTCAGCCCAGCATATGTTGTAAAGTCCGAATACCTTAGGGAGTGTTCGGCATCACGAGTTTGGCCTTATATGCATCAGCTCTGAATCATGTCTTTGGTCAAATGTTGGGTTTGCCCGGCTCCTGTTGTTTTGCTACCTTACGTTCCGCTCTATCGGCTAAGGCGACACCGGGAGAACTACTATGATTGTACCCTGGTTCATCTGGATGAGCACCTCAGTAGAGAAAGCCGAAAACTGACTGTCATGATACAACGCAAGACTGGTCAACCACTCGACGACTCAGCGGAATCCTCGCGATTCCTCCGCATTAACAAAGGACCGGTTTCCCGGTCACGTACATACGCACACCTTATTCGGACGAACGTGGAAGTACTAGGGGCTATATAGTAGCCTCACCGTCAAACTCCTATGGCTAAGTGAAAGTGTTAAAGCTATATAGTCCGATTGCCTGGTTCACCATGCTATCACCTCCTTAACAGACCAAGACGTTGGATCAAGTGTGACTACACGTTTTCTCGAACACCCCCGCACTATATGCGTGAGGGCTGAAGCCGACGACTGCAAACTTTTAGGTTATATACATACATAAACAGCCGCATAGGAGGCACTATAATACTTTCGGGCACAAGTATAAACACAACCTTTATAATCAAAATAGCATTGTTTTTACAATGGAGATACATGTTACTCGAACATGGCACTCTTCGAGCACTGAGCCTCTATTAAACGGGCGCCTTCAAGGACTTCTTCAAAATAGTGCTCGGCTGGGTCCTAACCTTCCGCCGGACCTCGGTTTGCAATAGCGTTGGTTTCCATCCCTGCCCAGCATGTTTTAAGACGGGCAAGAGCCATCCATGCACCCTCTATGCACGCCGACCTTTTCAAAGCATCGATATGCGACACAGCGCCAAGGAATTGTTGCACTAATCCAAAATAACTGTCTGGCCTTGGTCCCCGTGGCCAAAGATGATCCACAACAGACCTCATAGCAAGCCCAGACAACATATGGAGCTCGGCCCATGCGGCCATCCTTTCATTCAATGGCAGCGGACGCGTCGAGGCACTAAACTGCGACCAGAATAACCTTTCCACCTAATGGTCTTTCCGATCCTTGTAAAATTCGGTCGCGTCAGCAGCACTCTTTGCCAAGTCCGCATACGCGTCCACAACACTCCACAACTGATCCAGAGGGGCATACTTCGGATCTCCGAACTTCATCCGCAACAAATAGGGCTTCCCAGCCGTGATATCTCCAGCCTCACGAAGCTCCTCCCTTATCCCTCTCATCTCAGAGAGGGTTTCCTTGGCTGCCTCCAGGGCCTTCTTCAGGTCAGCCGGTTTCGCTTGGTTTTCCTTTTCAAGGAGCTCATGGCGTTCGGCGGCATCTTTTAACCCGGCAGCCATCTGGGCTATCTTTTATTCTCTCTAGCGATGAGCAGCTCATTCGGCTCTTAACTCTTCGACCGCCTTCAGAGCGGCCGCATCACTTATTCGGGCTTGCTCCTTGGCTCGGGCAAGCTCCGCCCGAAGGGCCTCTACGGCAGCAGCTCCATCTGCAGTCATAGCATATTATAGATACCAGCATCATGCTCCTCTTAAAACATTTGCTGACAAAGTCAAACATACATACCTTGGGCCTCGTCAACCTGCTTGTTAACAAGCGCGATGTAGACATTATCCACATCAAGCTGCCGCTTCAGTTCAGCAAAATCAGCAGTCCGGTCAGCCGCCGGACCCTCAGCCACCTACACATAAAGCAGAGCGATTATTACCAGAGATTATGATCCTCTGTTCGCCACCTTTGGACGACAACCAGAGTCTTAGGGGCTACTATCTATACAGAGCACACCTAGGATGTGCGGTACCGTAAAAAATACATATATTATTTTTTGCGTACCTCAAAGCCTCTTAGTAGACTCGTAAAATCTTCATTCAAACCGCTTTTGGCGGATGAAATCCTCTCAACCACCATACCCATTAAGGCACAATGTGTCTCCGAGATGGTCGCTCGCTCCAGAAGACCCATCAGTGTGTCCCGCTATGTGCCGCACAGCCCTGAACTCTTCCTGAAGATCTCCTTGGGAGCCGGATATTCTGGACTTTGGGCAGCCGAAGTGTCAACTTCTGGCCTTGGCGGATCAGGAGAAATCCTCTGGGATGACACCTCGGGGTCGTCCACCCCATGTGGCGGGGAGGCAGGAGGAGGCGTTTCACTCTCCATCATCTCTGGAGGAAGCTCCCCCAAAGACGAACTCTGTGGAGAAGGGCTACGAGATGGACTGCAGCAAATATGTCTCGGTTATCATTCCCAGAAACAAAATAGGATATACTTATCAGAGTACCTTTTTTCACTTACAACTCGATTGAGGGTTGGCCCCCTTGCGGGCGCTGTGTGGTAAGGACGCCCTCTAGGGCAGGGCCCCCGGGCGAGGGTTTCTTCCCTTGTTTGGAAACTTCCGTTTCTAAATCTTCGGAGGCGGCCATTTTCTTGTCGTGTGGAGAGGGGATTTCAGATTCACCTCCCTGATTATCCTCCTTCGTAGAGGCACTTATTCCCCGATTTGGATGTGCAAAGTATGAAGCCCATCGGTGGCTTCTCTATTCCTCCTGTCGTGTTCTCCTGATGGTACCTAATACGGTGCATGCTCAAGCATCCGGACCAACAGAGGATCCGGCGAGCTTTCGGGAAGATGAGCCGAACACCTTATCCTCTCCGCCTTCCTTATCCAGTCCTGGCAGAGAACAATTTTTCAGAATGATGTTATAACAAACATAAAGGAAGGTGTGTTCGGTAGCGAAATTACTTTCCTGGGTATCTGGACAGTTACAGTTGAGACCCACGTCCTCGGTGGTGTCCGGACACTTTATTCGTGATCCGAAGAAGGACCCATACATCTCTTTGAGCGTCATGCTGAAGAATTGTTGAATGGTTCGCGGTCCTTCCGGGTTGAACTCCCACATACGGAGAGGTCGACGTTGGTAGGGCAGGACCCGAGGAACCAGCATCACTTGCATTATCTTAACAAGGCTGACGTCCTTCTTAAGAAGGTCTCGGATGCGGCTTTGCAGCGTCAGCATGTCGTTAACTGGCCCCCAGTCCAGCCCCTTGTTGACCCATGACGCCAGTTGCGGTGGAGGGCCCGAGCGGAACGCTGGAGCGGCCGCCCGCTTTGTAGCTCGGGGAGCTATGATGTAGAACCACTCCCGTTGCCATAAGTTAGAAGTTTCGGTGAAGGAACCCTTCGGACATGGGGCGTCGGCGCCTTTGCTTATTATAACGCCTCTGCACTCCACGTGACGCCCGTCCATCACCTTTGGCCTCACATTGAAGGTCTTGAGCCATAGGCCGAAGTGGGGGGTAATGCGGAGGAAGGCTTCACACATGATGATAAACGACGAGATGTGAAGGATGGAATCCGGAGCTAGATCATGGAAATCTAGCCCATAATAGAACATGAGCTGTCAGGACCCCGACTCAATGCCACATCGATCTAGCATGTAACACCTCATATCACTTTGCGGCCTCACGAACGGTATTCCCACGGGTGTCGCCTTACCTTTGCCTGGGACCGTTTGCGCCTTTTGGCACACGTATATGATAGTGTCGCTAGCATCCATATGATAAGGAGCCTGGGCTGACATGGCTAGTCGTAAACCCAAAGTGGCACAGACTTACAGGGACAGGCATCCATGACCCAGCATCGAACGTGTCGGTCATCAGGGAGTGAATCCGGGTTGTAGCACTGGGCTAGCGGGACTCAGGTAAACCGGGCTGTAGTGGGCTAACAGGACTCCAGTATTCATCGCGTGACATTTCCCCGAAGGGACAGACACAGGAACGAAGGAGGACACATGCCGGCCATCCTAAGTGTTCCGGAGCAGTAGCAAGCTACCATGGCTCAGTGGAAGCACTAGGAGACATTTCCCGGTAAGAGAGGCTACTAAAGATAAACAACTAGATAGTCAGATCCCACACTTACCAAGCATTTCAATCATACACACAATATGCTCGATATGTGCAAATACAACAAGGCATGACAACATGACTCTACAACACAAGTACTTTATTTAAAGGCTCAGAGAGCCATACATATCATACACACAAGTACGGGTCACATGACCCACATTCAAGTCATACAGGCATACAAGCCAACAGCGGAGGTAACTTGTCTGAGTACAGAAAACTAGTAAAATAAAAGAGGCTTGGGTAAGCCTGACTATACTAAACGGTCCTTCATTTGCTCAGGATCACCACCTCGGCTTCAGCCTACTCATCGATATCAACGTCTATGAAGAACCCGTCAGAAGGGGTTGTAGCATCTTCTGTAAACGTAAATTAAAGCAACATGAGTACAAGGGTACTCAGCAAGACATACATTAGATCCTACATACATGCACATTATCAAGAAGGGTTGGTGGGGTTATTGCAGCAAGCTATCTTTGACTCTTGGCTAAACTATCCTACGAGACTCCAACTTGAAATGGTTTTGCACAATCGAGTCCACTCATCACCACTTCAATACACTACCGAGGATCCACCTCTGTCTTCCTACGGAAGAGCCATCCTCGGCACTCACGCTTATCTTGAGGCTTTTAGTAGTTTCCATTTACTTGTCTATGAACTCTATAGGCAACCAAGTAGTCCTTTACCGCGGACGCGGCTATTCGAATAGATGATGTTAACCCTGCAGGGGTGTACTTATTCATAAACGCTCTCACCACTTACCACCATTTACACGACATGTACTCGGCAACCTTCAAGCGGAAGCCCAACGTGGGTGTCGGCCACGACCTACCTAAACACCTAAGTCTCTAGTCCAGGTTTATCGCCTATCCGGGTTCCATCCGCAGGGAGTCCGGCTGAGGTTTCCACATACGACCCCGAACGATGTGTACAGGGTTCCGAGACACCTAACGGGTGCCCGGTGTACCCGACCATGTACCTACCGCATCACAACCCACCCCGCGGTCAGCGCTGTCCACGGCCTCCAGTAAGCTACAAACACCAGAAACTACTTGCAACTCCTGGACAGAGGACTAGGATGAATAACAAGCCGAGAGGGTCCATTGGTTTCGGGCCCAATGCATGGTAGTAGCTGATTCTTAAATCACACATACAGATCTCAGTGCTTAAGGACGGCTTCAATGAAACAACCCACCATGTACTCCTACATGGCCTCTCATCGACACCTTTACCAAATCGTGTTCAACACATTACTCTCATACCCACATGATCATTTCACTCTAGCCCATCACCCAGATGAACCAGACCTGACACGACTCTAAGCATAGCAGGCATAGCAAGGTAGGAACAACACATTCATATGGCTCAATCAACTCCTACACATGCTAGTGGGTTTCATCTAGTTACTGTGGCAATGACAGGTCATGCAGAGGAAATGGGTTCAACTACTGTAGCACACAGTAGTTTGAATCGCATTGTCTTAATGCAGTAAAAGAGAGCGGAGGTGAGAACATGGGATTCTATCAATATGATCAAATGGTTGGTTGATTGCCCGATGGGTCGGTGCACTGGTATTGTTCTTCGTTGGGGTAATCACGATACTCCTTGGGGGCAGAACCTACTGCAGAGAGCACCGATACACAATCATCACCAAACAATATGCAAAAATATGATGCATGCATGAGACATGGAAAAATGAGTGTATTGGTGTAATGCAACTAAGACCAGATGGGTTTGAACCATTTTGAACCAAAGATTCAAGTTTCAAACTCATAAGTGGCCCTTTTAAGTGCTTTATCTTGTTCTGCACTAAACAGTAGGTTAACTTATTTAAATATGCATGCAACCAGTACAGATGGATAGATTGGATTTTTCTGATCATTTTTCATATATAACACTTTGCATTTGGAGCTACAGATTAATTTCTATGATTTTTTGAAGTTTGTGGTATTTTCTGGAATTCCTGTGTAAAAATAATTCCAGTAAATAATTTACTGCGTCAGCATTACGTCAGGATGACGTCAGTGGTCAACGGGACAGTCCAGGTCAAACCTGACAGTGGGTCCCGCGTGTCAGTGTGATTAGTTTAACTGATTATTAGTTAATACTAATCCTAATTAGTTAATAGGGCTGGGGCCCACCAGTCATTGACCCGGGGGGGTCAAACTGGGCCCACCCATGGTCAAATGGGGGGTCAGCGGGGTCAACTCGCCGGTGTTTACCCGCCGGCGAGGCCAAACATGGTGGTGCAGGTGCGGGTTTCGCCTACAGGGCACCATTCGAGGCGCCGTTGGGCTCTATGGACAGCTGGGAGCGAGCCACAGAGGGTGGTGCAGGTAGTTGGGCTCGGGGTCGCCGGAAACGGCCCCGGCGATGTGTTTGGTGGCGACCGGAGCTCGGGTGAGCTCGAACCCATCGCTAGGAAGCACGGTGAGGCACGAGAGTTAGTGCGTTGGCCTCCTAGGGTGTGGTGAGACTAGTGGATAGGGTAACGCGGCCGTTGGGTGGCCGGAGCCTCGTCGGCGACGAGCTCCGCGGTGGCGCGTGCGGGTGAGCTCGGTGTGCTTGCTGCGGTGCACGAGAGCGAGAAAGGTAAGGGGAAGAAGGTGGCTGGGCTCACGGCAGTCTCGTAGGAGCAGACGGCACGGTCGGGGATGAACTGGTGCGGCAGCGACGGCGAAGGGGATCTCCGGTGGTGGCGGAGTCGGGTGAGGTCGATGCAAAGGCCTCGGGGCAAGCGAGCGCTCGGGGCTCGGCTAGCTCGAAGGAGAGGAGGGCGGCAGAGCTCCTGGACACGGTGGCGCAGCGTAGGGACGACGGAGAGCGCGAGCTTCACGGTGGTGCGGGCGCGGCAGTGTCGGCCACGGTGGTGGAGAGCGAGGGAGAGAGGCAGGGGAGAATGGCTGTGTCCATAGGTGTCGGGGCGCGACGTGGAGGTCGTCTAGGCCAGCAGGGTGGCGAGGGGAGGAAGCAGGGCGGTGAGCAGCTGCGTGGCGCGTGCTGGAGCTACCGTCGAGCACCTGCCTGCCTACCTGGCCAAGTCAAGCAGCTCGCTGGAGCGGCTGCTGGGCTGGGCCGGCTGGTGGGCTGCCAGGTTAGTTTCCCTCTCTCTCTCTTTTTTTTATTTCTGTTTCTATTTTTTCTGTAACTTTGTGGATTTTCTAGAAATACCTAGGAAACTTCAAAAATCCCCAAACTACTCATGCCCACTGTTTAGATTATAAATAACATGGAACATTTTAGTTTAGGATTATTTGGACATTTAAAATATTTTATAGATTTTAAATGTCCAAATTCAAATACTTATGATTTAATTCAAAGACCTTAGGATGACCTAGAAAGTTGTGCACCACTTT
Source organism: Triticum aestivum (assembly GCF_018294505.1). Taxonomy (NCBI): domain Eukaryota; kingdom Viridiplantae; phylum Streptophyta; class Magnoliopsida; order Poales; family Poaceae; genus Triticum; species Triticum aestivum. Next base: position 353,161,066 of record NC_057804.1, on the reverse strand, counting down.
TGGCAAAGGTTCTGAACCAAGACAAAAATGATGGACATTTTAGAAGGGCATTTCAGGTTCATTTAAAATATTTTTAGTAAACCCTAGTTGGGTTCAGAGGGGGTTGGGGGTTCTGTCATCCCCATTTCAAGTTTTTGTTGAATGGAATAGACATGATGCAACACTCTAATGCATGAACTAGCTAGGGTGTGACATGAGCCCTCTTACGAAGGGATCAAGACTAAAACCTAGCCCCTTGAGGAAGTGGGAAATAAATACGACACTCTCGTTGGGTTCGGGAGTGGGATGACCTGCCCTTGAGCGGGCAGCTTGTGCGGGATTTTGGCGGTGAGATATCTGGCCACCCTAAGCTTCTTGATGTCCTCCTCTATGACGGAGGAGGCCATCCACCGGCCTTGAAGGTTGGATCCAGACATGGTCGAAGGTCCGAGGTGCTTAAGCTTGAGCCTTGGGTGTTGGAACTCGAGGTGTGGAAGGGGAAGGATCGAGCGTGGGTAGAAAAGGACAGGCTTTTGCCCCCTTATAAAGAGGACGAATATCAAGCGTCCCCCGCGTGACCGTTTGGGACTTGCCTAAAAACGAGGATTCATATTAAAACAAGCGCGGTTGGGTTACCCACACCTGTATTGATGAGAATCCCATGATAAGGGGAACACGATCTCTGCTTCAACAAGACGTGCCAATAAAACCGCCTCGCGATGCGTGTGGTGGCAAGTTGTGAAAAATGGTTCGAATAATAACCAGGCCATGGCGTGATATCACGTTGTAAAAAGTTATCAGCAGATCGGATTTGTGGACTATTATGCTCTCTATGGTGGTGTGTGGAATTTTTTTTGCAGAGACGGACACGATTCTTGTGTTCAAAATCTTCTATGGAGTATTCAGAGAAGGAACCCTCCTTGCAATGCCAAAGACAATCTGCGTGCCAGACTCATCGTCATTGAAGCCTGGTTCACGGGCTACTGAGGGAGTCCTGGATTAAGGGGTCCTTGGACAGTCGGACTATATATTTTGGCCGGACTATTGGACTATGAAGATACAAGATTGAAGACTTCGTCCCGTGTCCGGATGGGACTCTCCTTGGCATGGAAGGCAAGCTTGGCAATTCGGATATGTAGATTTCCTTCTCTGTAACCAACTCTATGTAACCCTAGCCCCCTCCAGTGTCTATATAAATCGGAGGGTTTAGTCCGTAGGACAACAACAATCATAATCATAGGCTATCTTCTAGGGTTTAGCCTCTTCGATCTCGTGGTAGATCAACTCTTGTAATACTCATACCATAAAGATCAATCAAGCAGGAAGTAGGTGTTACCTCCACCGAGAGGGCCCGAACCTAGGTAAAACATCGTGTCCCCTGCCTCCTGTTACCATTAGCCTTAGACGCACGGTTCGGGACCCCCTACCCGAGATCCGGCGGTATTGACACCGATACCTGGAGCTCGATGTTCCACTCTGCAACCCGCCCGGCAGCATTATGGCTCTGGAGCACCCTCTCTAGTGGGAAGGATGAAATGAGGAGTGCAAGTAAGAGCTTTTGACGCATAGGATAGCGCGCCCGTGCCTCCCATAGTACTATGCTGACGAAGTAGACCGGGTGCTCGATGAGGGAGGAGGTGTTGGCGAGGTCTTATGTTTATTGAGGATGCGGGCCTTCAGGGGTCTCATCTCATGCCACGCCAAGTGCGTCCTCGCGAGCATTAGCCTCAGGAGCCCCCGGCTGAGGGGTCGGTTTTAGCCTCGAGAGGAATGTTGGTCATAGAGTCAGCCGAGGCCTCAGGAGCACCGTCCTGAGGCTGTCGCACTTTTCTTGATGGTCGAGCGCCCTGCTGAGGGTCCTTGATTGCGCGCTCCTCTCTTAGAGCCACCAGAGCGGCGCTGACGGAGTGAGGGGGGCGGCCAAATAGAGCACCAGGGGCTCGAGAGGGCGTGGCGCAACCATCACCGGCGAGCTGGTCAGGTATCTCTTGAGGTCTTGAAAGTCCACATCAGCTTCGGGGGTCCACTCGAACAGCCCCTTCCTTTTCATCGGCTTGACGAACGGAAGGGCGCGTTCTCCTAGCTTGGAGATGAAGCGCCCTAGTTAGGTCACGCAGCCCGCCAGCTTCTGCATCTCCTTGAGCGTCTGCGGAGGGCTCATGTCCTCTATTGCCTTGACCTTCTCCGGATTGGCCTTGATTCCTTTGTGCGACACTAGGAAACCCATCAGCTTGCCAGAGGGAACCCCGAACATGCACTTCTTGGGATTGAGCCGCAGGTCCACCTTGCGCAAGCTGGCAAACGTCTCCTCTAGATCCTCAATCAGGGTCTTCGCCTCCCGAGACTTTACCACTATGTCATCAACGTAGGCCTCACCATTTATCCCGAGGTGCCTGCCCAGGGCGATGTGCATCAACCGTTGGAAGGTAGCCCCGACATTGCGCAGCCCGAAAGTCATGCAGGTGTAGCAGTACACCCCACAGGGGGTCAAGAACGCCGTCTTCTCCACATCTTGCACGACCATCTTGATCTGGTGGTAGCCCGAGAGAGCATTCATAAAGCACAGCAGGTCGCACTCAGCGGTGGAGTCGATCATCTGGTCAATGCATGGAAGTGGGAAGGGATCCTGAGGGCAAGCCTTGTAGAGGTTGGTGAAGTCGACACACATGCGCTCCTTCCCTCCTTTCTTGGGGACAACGACTGGGTTTGCCAGTCATTTTGGGTACCGTACCTCCCAGATGACTCCAGCGTCCTGCAGCTTGCGGGTTTCTTGGACAATGAACGCATGCTTCTCGGTGGACTGTCGACAGGCCTTCTACTTCACCGGGCACATGTTTGTGCATACCTTCAGGTGATGCTCGATTATTCCCCTTGGAACCCCGACAAGGTCCTAGGGCTCCCATGCGAACACATCCTTGTTGGTGCACAAGAAGCTGACCAACGCTTTCTCTTGGTCCTGGGGGAGGCCAGCTCCTATGGTGAAGGTGGCGCCTGACGCCCCATCCTCATCAACTGGCACCTGCTTCGTCTCGGCTCGGTCTTGGGAAAACAACTGCTTCTTCTTGGCTGGTGCTGCCCCTGGAGCCTCAGAGCCCCCTTTCTCGCTCGGCAGCACGGACGCCGCGGACCTGAATGTGAGCTTGAGGGCCTGCAGCGCGTCCTTGGTGTCCCATGCCATCGTAAGGACACCACTACTACCTGGCATCTTCATGAGGTTGTAGGATGGATGTGTCGCCGCCATGAACTTGGCCAGGGCTGGGTACCCAAGGATGGCATTGTATGGCAGGTCGATCCAGGCGATGTCGAAGTCGATGAGCTCGGTGTGGTAGTTGTCACGGGTCCCGAAGGGGAAGGGAAGGCGGATCTACCCCAGGGGGCTGGTGGAGCCATCGCCGACCCCGGAGAAGGGCTTGGTGGGGCAAGGACGGCCGGGGGCCACATGCAGTAGGCCGAATGTCTCCGCGTAGAGCACGTTGAGGCCGGCTCCACCATCGATGAGGGTCTTGGTGACTGTCACATTACATATGGTGGGGGTGCAGAGCATCGGGAGCGCTCCTGCCCCTATCGTGGTGGCTGGATGATCCTCTGGGCCGAAGGTGAGGTCGGCCTTGGGCGCTCAGCCCGGGGGAGCTCCCGAGCCCACCTGGGTAGCACTTACTTGTCGGTAGAACTGCTTGATATGGCGGTCGGAGGGTGGTGCCTGTGAGCCACCAAGGAGAGCTGCGATAACAGGGGGGCACCGTGAAGTGTGCGATGAAGAGGCCGTGCAGCTCCTCCCAGGAGGCCACAGAGGATTCCGGTAGGTTGAGCAACCATGCACGTGGTGTGCCTACGAGGGCCATGGGGAGCCAGTTAGCGTTCACCTTGTCGTCTCCTCCGGCCTCCCAAACTACTTCCTCATACGCATGGAGGGAGCCGGCCGGGTCCACCGCGCCGTCGTAGCGTGGCGGCATCTCTGGTCTGAACTTGGGTGGCCACTCCACCCGTCGCAAGGCGGGGGTGAAAGCACGGAGGCCCTCGGATCCCTTGAAGGCGCGCAACGGCCAAGTTGATGAAGGAACGCCTGCCATCGAAGCCAGTGGTGGGATGTGGCAGACGGAGCGGCTGATCTCTGAGGCACCCCTACTTGGCGCGCCAAATGTCAGAATTTGGGTTCCACAAACCCTTGATAGGTTTGAATTCTAGGGTGTGTGCGGAGATCTGAACCTACCTAGCCTGCCTACTCGCGATTCCTCAAAGCCCAGTGTGTCGAGCTCAAAGGGACAGAGAGACACAATAGTTTATCCTGGTTCAGGTCACCTTGTGGTATAATACCCTACTCCATCTTTTTTTGGTGGATTGCCTCGAGGGGCTGAGGATGAACTAGTACAGTGGATGAACAGGCCTCAGGAGGTGAGGTGTTCTTGAGCTTGAGAGAGCTGGTTAGGTGGTCAGATGAGAATGGATCCGATCCCCATCTATGGTGGTGGCTAAGTCCTATTTATAGTGGCCTTGGTCCTCTTCCCAAATATTGGCGGGAAGGGATCCCACAATGGCCAGATTTGAAGGGGGACAGGAAGTACACCCTATCCTGACTAAAGTGGTCTTCGCCTGCAAAAGCCTCTGGTCGTGACGCTGTGGTGGGCTCGGCGATGACCTCTGTCCTGCCGTCCTGGCGTTCTTGGTCTTTTTGCACCAGAATGGAAACCTTTGGCTCATTCCTCGGGACTCTGCACCTGCTGCTTGCCTTCTTTGCACCAAAGAGGAAACTGTTACTCTGCGCCCGCTGGCGCCCACCTGGCGCCCGCCTGGCCTTGATCGTCATGACTCACGTCAGCTGAGCCTCGTGAGGTGCACCTTGTGTAGGACCTTGAGAAGAGGTGTCTAGAGGGGGGTGATTAGACACTAAGTACCAAAGTTGCAGTTTTTAACCCTTTTAAGTTTAAGTGGAGTTTAGGCACAAATTTAACATTCACAACACATAGCAAGCAAGCATGCAAAGAATATATGAGCAGCAAAAAATAAAGCATGCAACTTGCAAGAATGTAAAGGGAAGGGTTTTGGAGGATTCAAACGCAGTTGGAGACATGGATGTTTTTGGCGTGGTTCCGATAGGTGGTGCTATCGTACATCCATGTTGATGGAGACTTCAACCCATGAAGGCTAACGGTTGCATGAGTCCACGGAGGGGTCCACCCAAGAAAGGTCCACGAAGAAGCAACCTTGTCTATCCCACCATGGTCGTCGCCCACGAAGGACTTGCCTCACTAGCGGTACATCTTCACGAAGTGGGCGATCTCCTTGCCCTTACAAACTCCTTGGTTCAACTCCACAATCTTGTCGGAGGCTCCCAAGTGACACCTAGCCAATCTAGGAGACACCACTCTCCAAGAAGTAACAAATGGTGCGTTGATGATGAACTCCCTGCTCTTGTGCTTCAAATGATAGTCTCCCCAACACTCAACTCCCTCTCATAGGATTTGGATCTGGTGGAAAGAAGATTTGAGTGGAAAGCAACTTGGGGAAGGCTAGAGATCAAGATTCATATGGTAGGAATGGAATATCTTGGCCTCAACACATGAGTAGGTTGTTCTCTCTCAGAAATAGGATGCTGGAAGTGTAGGCTTGTTCTGATGGCTCTCTCCACGAATGAAGAGGAGGTGGAGGGGTATATATAGCCTCCACACAAAATCTAACCGTTACACACAATTTACCAAACTCGGTGGGACCGATTCAACAGACTCAGTCAGACCGATTTAGAAAACCTAGTGACCGTTAGTGATTTTCGGTGGGACCGAAATGCAACTCGGTCGGATCGATTCGGTTAGGGTTAGGGCATAACGTAGTCTCGGTGGGACCGATTACACGAACTCGGTGGGACCAATTTTGGTAATTAGCTAACCAGAGAGTTGGTCAGGCAAACTCGGTGGGACCGATTACTCAAACTCGGTGGGACCGATTTTGGTAATAAGTTAACCAGAGAGTTTGCATTGTAATCTCGGTAGTATCGATTACACAAACTCGGTGAGACCGATTTTGGTAATGGACATACACAGAGAGATTACAATCCCATCTTGGTGAGACCGAGATCCCTATCGATAAGACCGATTTGCCTAGGGTTTGTGGCAGTGGCTAAGACATCCAAACTCGGTGGCGCCGGATAGAAGGAATCGGTGTGACCGATTTTGGCTTTGGGTTTAGGTCATCTGTGGTTGTGAGAAAGTAGCTGAGGGTTTTGGAGCATATCACTAAGCACATGAAGCAAGAGGCTCATTAAGCAACACCTCATCCCTCCTTGATAGTATTAGCTTTTCCTATAGACTCAATGTGATCTTGGATCACTAAAATGAAAAATGAAGAGTCTTGAGCTTGAAGCTTGAGCCAATCCTTTGTCCTTAGCATCTTGAAGGAGTTCCCACATCCTTTAGTCCATGCCACTCCAATGCTGAACTTGTCTGAAAAATACTAGATAAAATTGTTAGTCCAACAGGAGATATGTTGACATTAATTACCAAAACCACTTAGGGAGCCCATGTGCTTTCAATCTCCCCCTTTTTGGTAATTGATGACAACATACATCAAAGCTTTAGATAAGGATATAAAGAATAGCAAGTAAAGCTTTGGAAAGACATGTAACAAGCATAGGCCCCCCCCCTACATGTATGCAATCATGTGAATATGAAATATAGAAGCATGTGAGAGCATAACCATGATAGAGAAGGCAATGTGTTACATGTATCTTGGCCATATGCATCAGAGCAAAAAGTATTAAAGGAAATACCTTCATGCCCATGAGTCCTTCTTGCAAACAGTATGTACATCAGCAAGAATTCCTCATACACAAGATTGTGATGCATATACTTACCTTGTAGTCTTGAGTAGGATTAGGATGGAATGAACCTGTGTAAACAAGGTTAGATAACACATATACATCTACTAGCCAGAGCAAACAGAAGAAACCACAAGAATACCAAGACTGGGATGACATGTAGAGAGTGAGTACTAAGTACCACATTTGATTAGACATGTCCCCAAGAGTAAAGATATGCAATGAATTTAACTGATTTCTATCCCTTAGATGTCTTGCTCCCCCTGAATCTAACATGGGATACTGGGAGAAGATAGGGAACAGAAAATCAGAGCTGAAAGATATAAATGAACAGAGCTAATGCAAACTAATGCAAGTAAGCACATATGAACATGTCTTTCCCCTCAAGAAGACATGTGGCATCTCTCCTCTTGAACACCAAGCATCTGGGATCCTTGAGAAATACTTTCTACTAGCATTATCTCCCCCTGGAGATCTCTCTCTCTCTCTCTCCCTGAAGGATCTCTCTCCCCCTGAGAAGGTGATACTCTCTCTAAAATGATAAGCTTTGATGTGATCTCTCTCTCCCCCTTTGACATCAATTTCCAAGAAGGGCTTGATAAAGATGTGATCTCTCTCTCTCCCTCTGGAATTTGTCATGAATGGGTTTGATCCTTGAGTCACAACATAAAGCACTTGATAAAAATGTGATGCTTGTTAGAGGACAAGATTCATTGAGTGGAGCTGGATCAGAAGAATCACAGAATAAGTAGCAAACTGTTTTTCCTGTGGTGAAATCGGTGGCACCGAGTTGTATGCTTCGGTTGTACTGAAAGAATTCGGTTGGACCAAAAATAACAAATCGGTGTAACCGAGTTCATCACAGAGAAAAAACTTGTCACCTCAGCTCACTAGTCTAATAAGATCTCACAAAGATTTGCAAGGAATTAACTAAATGATATGCAATGAATTGGATTCATAAAATGCAAAGCACACAGAAAGAAAAGAAAGAAATCTAGATGAAGTTTTTTTTTTGAAAGGGGAAAAATATGCATGAGACAAATGTAAAAACACAGAGACGAACACAAGAGAACTTCATCTAGAGATGGTCGGCGACAAGGTCACCTATGTTAGAGTATATTTACTTAGGAGTCAAGTGAGATCACTTGATCATAGGTCATACTCATCGTTTAAGCTCAAAATGGGGTTACCATTTTTCGTTTAAGCATCTTGATGTATTCACATCTTGTCGAGTTGCTTTAGCTCATGTCTCGGAGTAAAGCTTCTCTAAGATGGTATAACATACCTTGGTTGGTGGTGTTGATCATGTAGTTGAACTTGTGTGGGTTGCTCAAGGTTGATGTAGCTCATCAAGAGTTGGGAGCACCACTTGGAATTTGAGTCCATCTACCTACATGGGTTAGTTCCTGCAAGGAAGAGCACTTGTGTATCCAAAAATGACAATCATGAAGCTTAACATAGAATTTGTCAAAGGATATGTTTGAATGTTTTCGTGCTTCCTTATCTTCAACCACCTTTGTATAGAGACTTGGTGATGTAGAGATTGCTCAAGATGTGAGTAGGTTACAATCTCATGGAATTTGATTCAACCAAGTACCTACATGGGTTAGTGTCGGGGGTTGGGTACGACATATGCCAAAGGATGGCTTATCATGGTGGGAGCGAGTAGAACATTGCCGGTGCCCGGAAGCGGGATGAGGCGAAGACATGCACGCCGGCGAGACTTACCCAGCTTCAGGGCTCTCCGAGGAGATAACACCCCTATTGCTGCTCTGCGGGGTCTCCGCATGGTCACTATGGCAAAGTGGCTACAATGGTGCTCCTGGAGCTGTATCTGGAGGTAGGAGAGGGCAAGGCTAGCTCTCTCCTTCCTATGCTCTAAGGTCTATCTCTGTCTGGGTCCGAACCCTTTGCATGGACTTCCCGGGGGGTTTATATAGGCCTACCCCCCGGGGGTACAATAGTAATCTGGCTGGGCGCGGGTCCCAGCCATCTGTCTCTCAGGCCGTCGTCCTTTATGCCGACTACTGGGGCCCGCCGACTGGCGGGTCCCACAGACAGGCCTGATACTGTAGCGGCACTCCTAATGACGCTGGCTTGGTCATGTGGTTATGGCAACAGCGCCGCCGTCCGGCGTGCGTTCACCATCGCCATTCCCCATCTTGTCTGGTTAATGGCGTGCGGGGCCCGTGGGAGGGGTCGGCCGACTCCAGGGGGCCGACTCCCGCGGGTCCGTCTTCAGGACGCTCGTGCCATCTTCTGTCTACCCACTGACAGGCGGCCCCGCCGTCCTTGGGTCGTACACGCAGGCGTCGTGGGCACAGTGTGCCGCCCACTGTGGCTGAGGTTAGGGCAGGCATGGCAACAGTGTCGCGCCTCGCCAGAGATCTTCAGCGATACGGCTCACTGTAGCCATGCCGGCCCCTTGTAAGCAGGGGGGACGGCCATGCCGTGGCCGTACCCCGCCTCGCCCTTCGAGACGAGGATGGAGTCGCGGGCCGACTCTCCATAGCCGGCCTCTCTGGAAGTCGCCGGCCATGAGTTGGCTTATCTTGGAGTCGCCGTCTGGGACTCGGCTTATCTTGGAGTCGTCCTTGGGACTCGGCATAACTTGGAGTCGTCCCTGGGACTCGGCATATCTTGGAGTCACGCCTGGGACTCGGCATAAGCGATGCTACTGATCCCAATGTCTTGAAATGTTCTGGGGCTCGGGTTAGCCTACCCGTGGCCCATTACTCCGACAGTAGTCCCCGAAGCTGGTGAGGCTCCGTGGATACTGTGTCGTGGGGCCTCCACAGTTTCATTCTTCTAGGACTTCGCTTGCCGTCTTCCTCCAGGCCGACTGTCCGAAAGTCGGATTCGCAGAGGGCCGTCTTGCTTCGTAGAGAGTTTGAAAGTCGTGGGGGGAGACCAGGCGGCGTGCCTGATACGCTTCCTCGCGGCCGCCCGCCGCGGTCCTGTCGCGCGGTGCCACGCGGCAAGGATAGTCTGCCTACCCACATGCGCGACGGGACGGGCCGTCAGGCGGGGCCCGCCACTACCGCGCCTCGGCATGCAAACGGATCCGTTGTGGCCGTGCGGACGGTTGGATTTCCCATGTCGTTACTGCACACAGTAACTTCGTGGGGTAAATCGTGGGGGGCGTGGGGTCCTGCGCGCAGTTAATCCCACACCCGCACCATCGGCTTCTCAGCCCTCAAGGCTATAAGTAGGCGGGGGGGAGTGGAGCGGCAAGCACGCGCGCCCATCTTCCCTACTCTCCCACCTCCTCTTGCCTCCTTTCCTTCCTCTTGCCGCCGTCAAGCAGAAACACCCTGCACCAACTGCGATGAGCTCTTCCTCCGCCGCCGCGGCCCCCGCCGTGCGCTCCGACGTGTGGGACGGCTCGGAGGTGGATGATGACCACATCGAGTTCCTCCGCAGGACGCGCCGCCTCCCCGGCGCAGACCTCGTGCGTGCCTGCGCCGCGTCGGAGGGGGGGGGGATATTGCCGGCGCCGGAGGAGGGTGAGCGGGTCATCTTCTGCTCGCACCTAATGCGCGGCCTGGGGCTGCCGGCGAGCGGCTTCTTCCGTTCCTTCCTGGAGTTCCACGGGCTCCAGCCGTACCACCTCACCCCAAACACGGTGGTGCTGTTGTCTGCCTTCGCCACCCTGTGCGAAGGCTTCCTCGGCGTCCTCCCCACCATCGAGTTGTGGGGAGAATTCTTCTCATCCAAGCTCGGCACGCACGTCGCTGGTGTGCCAGCTCAATGCGGCGCCTTCATCGCGATGCGGCGGTCGACGGCCGACAATCCGTTTCCCGCCATCGCGTTAATCAAGTCGGTGAAGATGTGGAAATGGTCATACTTCTACGTGAAGAGCGTTGCCCCCGACGGGGATTGGGTCAATCTGCCGCCTTATGAAGCCGGCGCACCGGCTGGGAGGCTCCCCAGCTAGTCTCATCGAGCTAAGACGCTGACTCCCGCCGGAGCCGCCGCCGTGGCGCGGCTCCGAGTTCTGACGCAGTCGGAGGGCCTCATTGGGGCCGACTTGCTGGCCGCCTTTGTGACGCGCCGAGTCCTCCCTCTTCAAGGTCGGCCTCATCTGATCAGTCAGATGAGCGACCACCGGGACCCTAGTCGGATGTGCACCAGGGAAATGCCCCGCGCAGAGGTGGCAAACATGGTGAACCACATCGCGAACTGCGAGCTCGGGGAGGACTAGCAGTTCGGCAAGGAGCCGTACTCGCGCGCCAACCCCCCTCCAGTGGTAAGTCGCATCTCTTTATTTCTTTATCTTCTTCATAGCCAACTCCGACTTCTGATTTTCATTGGTTTCTCTGAATTAGAACCCCCTCATGCAGCCCGCAGCCGGCGTCACGAGACCGCCTCGCGAGTTCGTCCCCGACCGAGCGGAGAGCGACGTTGACGACCCCGACTTGGGGGCGGCGGCGATGGAAGCCGACGCCGAAGGCGGGGGAGGAGGAGCGGGAGGCGGCCTCAGGCCCTCGGCCACCTTCACCGACTGGCCTGATGACGATGCCGAAGGGGAAGTCGTCCCGCGCCACCAGCCAAGGGTCGGCCCATCGGTCGCGGCTTCCTCCGCCAGCCTGGCCGGCCAAGGCGGCTTGAAGAGGCGCCAGACTGGACCGAGTTCATTCGGCGGCAAGCCGAAGAAGCTCAAGGGGGCGGCCGCCGCGACCATACGGGAGGAGGCGGCCGCGAGGGCCAACCGCTTCCGCAAGGAAGTGAAGAGGCCGCCGCTAGTCTCTGCGTAAGTGTTTCCTCCTTCGTTTTTATTTTTCTTTGGTGAATCTCGTCTGAGTTTCCTTTTTCATTCCCTTTTTGCTTCAGGGCTCCCCTTACCCCCGAGAGGGTCGCCGTCCCCTCCGTCATGGGGTCGGCGGAGACGTCAGCCAACACTCGGCGGGTTGACCCTGCCGCTGACCTCCGGAATGCGACGGAGCGAAACGCGCGGGAGAAGCGCTACGAGGAGGAGGCCAACCGCTTGGAGAAAGCGAAGGCCGAGAAGGCGGCGGCCTCTGCCCAGAAAAAACTGGAAGAGGCCGAAGCCGCCGCCGCAGCAAGGCAGCAAGCCGAGGAGGCCGCGTGCCGCTAGTCGGCGTTGTTCGTCACCCCACTGTCCTCGACGCCGCCGCCCCCGGAGTTCACGGGGCAGACTGGAGAAGCCGGCACCGAGAACCCCGTCGTGGAGAAGGAAAGCGGCGAGGCCTCCATGTCGGACACGCTCGTGCCGCCTCCGCCGCTGTCTGGGAGAGCGCACGGCAAACAGCCGGCGGGCCCGCTGGTGCCGCCGACTGTGGATGAGTCCGAGGCGAGGCTGCTTCTCTAAGTCACCTCGCCAGTGCGCTGCCGTCTTGAGAGGGTGACCTCGGCGCCGCGCCCCCGGGAGACCGGCGCCGCCAGCTCGGCAATCCCAGACGCCGAGGCGACAAGCGCCGCGCCCGTTGGGTGGTTGCGCGGAGGCGACACAGGGCCGCTGAACCAAGCGCTTCTGGACGTCCAGGCGAAGCTGCGAGCTGAAGGCGACGCCCTTCAAATTTGCACCAGGGCGCATCTGGCAGCGCGAACGGCCGTCCGAGTATGTTTCCCTCTTCTTTTTTATTCTTGTTTTTCTCTTTGGGGGCGCGTCAGCGCACCCACTGGGTGTAGTCCCCAAGTTTCGGGCCGGCTGCTGAGCAGGCGGTTCGGAACTCCCTCTGGCGAGTTCCAAATATTAACTTTGTCTGAAATGCTTATTGCAGGAGTATCACAACCTCCGCGCTACCGCCTTCAATCGCAATGTTGAGGAGTTAGGCAGGCGGACTGCCGACTTGTCGGAGAGCCGGGGTGAGTCCTTCTTCTTTTTCTCGGGGGTGCGCTGGCGCACCCGCAGGCTGTAGTCCCCGAGATTCGGGCTGACTGCTAAGCAGTCGGGCCGGATCTTCTCAGCGACTTTCTTTGTTGATGACTTATCGTCTTTCGTCTTTTTTCTTCTTCAGAGGCCAACGCCGCTCTTCAGCAGCAGCTGGGCGAGGCCAACACCACCTTGCGCGCCAAGGAGCAGGAGTGCAGCAAACTTGCCGCAGAGCGCGACCTGCTGGCCACGCAGCTGGCCGAGCAGAAGGAGCTGCTCAAGAAGGCGCAGGACGAGGCCGAGAAGAAGGAAACCGCTCTCCTGGCCGAGTTCGAGAGCGAGCGCTCCTCCTGGACTGACAGGGAGGCAATGCTGACCACCGGCTTTCATGAGATCGAGGACATCGTCGATGGTGAGTTTCTTTTCTTCCTTTCTTTCTCCGAGCTTCCGACTATAGGTCGAGTCGATTTCTGGTTTTTTCGACTCACTTGTTTTTTGTCTTGGTAGACTTCTTCCCTGGCCACTCGCAGGCAGTCACTCAGGCCATCGAGGCTGATCGCGAGATGCGGAGGGCAAGCGGCACGGAGATCGCCGCTAACGCCCCCCAAACTGTCGATGAGCAGCTTCTGAGCATCGAGGCCCGTCTTCGTCCGGCCCACTGGCTGATGCGCTGGCTTCAGCGTGCCGGCACCCAGGCGGTTGCCGCTATGTGGCCAGACATGCCGGCCCTGCGCACCGCCAGTCGGACCGCCGACTGGCTAGAGGTCGCAACTGGCCGTCTTGAAGCTTGGAAGGGTTCCTCGGCCCGGGCCGGAGCGTGTCGGGCCTTGGAATTCGTCAAGGCGTGGTTTCGGGGGCTGGACCTGGACCGGCTGGCCGCATTCCGGTCAGAGGCCCGGGTAGAGTTGGTGGCAGTGGATGGTGCCCTTGTCGAGCGTGCGGCGGCGATTGCCGACTACACGGACACCAGTGTCTTCGTCCCCGAGCGGGCTGCAGGCGGCGAGGAGGTGCCGCCAGAGTGGTTCAGGATGAACCCGGACTTTGGCGAGGACTCGGCGGAGGTGATTGACTCCAGCACCGAGGAGGAAGGCGAGGCGGAGGACGGAGGCGAGACGGAGGTGCCAGAAGACGGAGCGGGCGACCAGCCTTAGCTTGACCACGCCTCCAGCAACGAGCCGCGTCCGGAGGAGGCGACTGCCGCCGGAGGCAATCAAACCGAGACCGCCCAGCCGGCCGCCCCGGCGCCTGACACCGCCATCTCCTCCGATCCTCCAATCCCAGATGCTGCCTCCTAGGCTGCCGTTTTTGCCTTTGCTTTATTTGTCTTAGTAATCTTTTGGAAAACTTTGTTAAATTCGAACAGTTCCACCCGCGGGGTGTATCTTGAACTTCTACTTGAACATTCGGCCAAGGGCCTATGTAAATATTTATCCGAGTTCTATCTTTCCTTGCTTATTGCTCTTTAGGCTTTTCCCTTTGCCGCCTTCCTTTAGTCGCTTCCTTGTCAGTCGGACAACCACTCTGCAGACTGTCGCTGGATCAAATGCTTGGCTACTTTGGGAAGGCAGGTACTCAGCCGTCTTAGAGTCTTCTTTAAAAAGTTGGATAGAAGGCGGTGAGCCGACTACTAAAGAGTCGGGTGTCTTTAATAGAGGCTAGTATAAAGCGGCAAGCCGACTACTCATGAGTCGGCTTTTTGCCTCAGAGATGCTGGAGGCCGTCTTACGCTATGTTTGTGCTTTGGGTCCTTAGCCATTTTTCGTGTGGGCGCCCGTTCTTCCTCACTCTTGCCCACCACACAGTCGCTCTGCGAGCTGCGGCTTTGCCAGGAGACGGATTAGGCACCGCACACTACTTGTCTGACTGTGGGAAGCTCCTCATAGCACGAGGCGGCGAGTCCCCGGGCCGACTAGTCGGGCCCGGTGCCAAGCGGCATTTAACAAAGAGTAATATACTCGAAGGCGTAATTCTTATCATACAGATAACAAAAAGGGCAGTCCCCGAGCTCGTCTCGGGAGGCCCAAAGTCTTGGTACTTTAATACAAAAGGGTAGCGTGATACATACTGCATCAACTGTAAAATCTTCGGAGAAGATTTGCATTCCACGGGCGTTCTGTCTCTTTGCCGGAGTTGTCCCTCTTGCACGCTCGGGGCTTCTGAGCATCGATCAGGTAGTAGGAGTCGTTTCCCAGCACCTTGCTGATGATGAAGGGGCCTTCCCAAGGCGCCGACAGCTTGTGCTGGCCGGCTGTTCGCTGGATCAGTCGGAGCACAAGGTCGCCCTCTTGGAAAGATCTTGGCCTGACCTTCCTGTTGTAGTATCGATGCAGACTCTGCTGGTAGATGCTGGACCGGCTGAGTGCCAATAGCCGGCCCTCTTCCAGCAGATCGACGCCGTCTTGACGTGCTTCTTCTGCTTCTTCCTCGGTGTACATAGTGACTCGCGGGGAGTCGAACTCTATGTCCGTCGGGATGACGGCTTCGGCACCGTAGACGAGGAAGAAGGGTGTGAAGCCGGTTGACTTGTTTGGAGTCGTGCGCAGACTCCAGAGGACGGCCGGCAGTTCCTCAAGCCAGCAGCCGGCCGATCGCTCTAGCGGCACGACCAGTCGAGGCTTGATGCCGGATAAGATGAGGCCATTTGCCCGCTCCACCTGGCCGTTTGACTGCGGATGGGCAACGGACGCTAAGTCCAGTCGGATGCCCTGTGTCGCGCAGAAACGGGCCAAGGCGCCTTTGGCAAAATTTGTGCCATTGTCGGTGATGATGCTGTGCGGGATGCCGTACCGAGTCGTGATGTCGGCGATGAAAGTCACTGCAGTCGGACCATTCAACTTCTTGATGGGTTTCACTTCTATCCACTTGGTGAACTTGTCCACTTCGACAAGTAGATGAGTCAAGCCACCTCGTGCCATCTTGAATGGTCCCACCATGTCCAGGCTCCAGACTGCAAAGGGCCAGGCGATGGGGATAGTCTTGAGTGCGGAAGCTAGCTGAAGTGGCTTGGAACGGAACATCTGGTAGCCCTTGCATTTTTGGACTAACTCTTTGGCCTCTTCCAGGGCAGTTAGCAAGAAGAAACCGTGCTGGAAGGCTTTGGCGACGAGTGCCCTTGAGGCCGCATGGTGGCCGCACTCGCCTTCATGGACGTCTCTGAGAATTGCTTGGCCTTGTTCTGCCTCGACGCAGCGTTGGTAGACGCCAATGACGCTATGCCTAACCAGCTCTCTGTTGACTACGGTATAAGCTGCTGCTCGGTGTTGCACTTGCCGAGCCAAGATTTCATCAATTGGCAGCTCTCTGTTTACTAGGAACTTTAGGATGGGCTGGGCCCATGAGGGTGCTGCTATTTCTTCAAATGCCACTAGTGCGACTTGGACAAGGGTGGCTGGGCTGGGAGGCGGCGGGTTGGAGTCCGCAGCAGCTTGCTGACTTGACGAAGTCCCCAGGCTGACTGGAGCAGTCCCTGGGCCGAGTTCTGGAGTCCTTGGTCTTGTCACCGCAGTCCTCGGACCGGGTTCTGAAGTTCCCGGGCCGGCTTTGACTGTGGCTTTCTTGGAGTCGGATTCGACTTCTTCGGGTGGAGCCGTCACAAAGATTGAGTCTGATTCTGGTGACGGCTTGATGGACGGCTTGAGGAGGCGCCAAAGGGCGATGCCGGATGGTATTGCTTGGCGGGTGGAGCCGATTCGTGCCAAGGCGTCTGCTTGGTCGTTGCCATTCCTTGGCACGTGGAGGAACTCGCACCCCTCGAAGTATCCGCCGAGTTGCTGTACAAGGAAGCGGTAGCTCGCCATGTTTGCGTCGTTGGCGTCCCAATCGCCAGATGACTGCTGGACCACCAAGTCAGAGTCGCCATAACACAGGATCTGGCGAATGCCGAGTTCTTCGGCAAGACGGAGCCCGTGGATGAGCGCCTCGTACTCGGCCACGTTGTTGGAGGCGACGAAATGGATCTGGAGCGCATATCTGAGCTTGTCACCCTTGGGGGAAGTGAGGACAACGCCGGCTCCCAGGCCGGTGTGCATCTTGGAGCCATCGAAGTGCATCCGCCAATGGGTGGAGTCGGGCGCTGGTGGCAGATACTGGGTCTCGGCCCAATCGACGAGGAAGTCGGCCAGTGCTTGCGACTTGATGGCGGTGCGGGTTTCGTAGTAGATGGTGTAGGGAGCCAGGTCGATGGCCCATTTGGCCACTCGGCCAGAAGCATCTCGGCTTCCGATGATCTCGGCTAGTGGGGCTATGCAGACCATAGTGATTGGATGCTCCTGGAAGTAAGGCTTCAATTTCTTGGCGGCAAAATGCACGCCGTAGCACATCTTCTGGTAGTGGGGGTAGTTCTTCTTGGAGGCCGACAGTACCTCGCTCAGGTAATATAACGGTCTCTGGACAGGTAGCGCCTTGCCTTCCTCCTTGCGCTCGACTACAATGACTGTGCTGACTACCCGGCTGGTGGCGGCAATGTATAGGAGCATGGGCTCTTTGGGAGTCGGAGCCGCCAGCACAGGGGGAGTAGTCAACATCTTCTTCAGTTGGAGAAAGGCCTCGTCCGCCTTGGGAGTCCATTCAAAAAAGGTTGTCTTCTTCATGAGCTGATACAAGGGGAGAGCCTTCTCGCCCAGCCGACTGATGAATCGGCTGATGGACGCCAAACAGCCGGTGAACTTCTGCACATCTAACAGTTCTCTGGGTGCTTCCATCCTCTCGATGGCCTTGATCTTCACAGGGTTGCACTCTATGCCGCGTTCGGAGACCAGGAAACCAAGGAGCTGGCCGGCTGGTACTCCGAAGACGCACTTCTCGGGGTTGAGCTTGATCTGGAATCGGCGCAGGTTCTCAAAGGTTTCCTTGAGGTCTTCCAACAGAGTTCCACGTTTTCCGTCTTCACCACCACAACATCCACGTAGATGTGCGCATTTCTGCCGAGTTGCTTGAGGAGGCACTTCTGCATGCAACGCTGAAAGGTGGCGCCAGCATTCCTGAGGCCGAACGTCATGGTCAGGTAGCAGAAGGCACCAAACGGCATGATGAAGGCGGTCTTCAGTCGGTCAGTCGGGTTCGGCTTGATCTGGTGATATCCAGAATATGCATCCAAAAAACTCAACAGCTCGCATCCGGCTGTGGAGTGTATCACCTGATCAATTCTTGGCAGAGCAAATGGGTCCTTGGGGCAGGCTTTATTGAGACTTGTGTAGTCGATACACATCCGCCACTGCTTGTTCTTCTTCAGCACCAGTACTGGGTTTGCTAGCCACTCTGGGAAAAACACTTCCATGATGAAACCGGCTACCAGGAGCCAGGCTATTTCTTCTCCAACAACTCTTCTCTTTTCTTCTAACAGGCGGCGCAAGGGCGGCCTGACGGGCTTCACATCAGATCGGACATGTAATTTGTGCTCGGCGAATTCCGTCGGTACACCAGGCATGTCTTTAGGGGACCATGCGAAGATGTCTCGATTCTCACGGAGGAAATCGACGAGCTCGCCTTCCTATTTGCTGTCAAGGTTTGTGCCCATGACAGCGTACCTCTCCGGGTGCTCCGGGTCCAAAGGTATCTTCTTCGTTTCTCTGGCCGGCTTGAATGATCCTTCTGCTTCCGACTCCTTGGGGTCGGGCGACATTTCGGGCTGCTTGCCGGCCATCGCCACAACCCGATCAAGAAGCCGCTTCTCAGCCGCGATCACCAAGGACTCGGCCAGCCGACTGCTTTCGGCCGCGCAAGCGGACGACTTTCTGTAGTCGTCGGCCATGGTCAGAATTCCCTTGGAACTCGGCATCTTCATCTTGAGGTAGGCGTAGTGGGGGACTGCCATGAACTTGGCCAAAGCTGGTCGGCCAAGCAACGCATGGTACGGGCTTTCAAGGTCCACCACTTCAAACCAAATCGGCTCTCGGCGGACATGATCTTTGTCCCTAAAGAGGACGTCTATCAGGATCTTGCCGATTGGTGAGCAGGAAAGGCCAGGAACAATGTCGTGGAACACAGTCCGGCTGCTCTGAAACTGTCTTCGCTTGATTCCTAACCTTTCCATCGTATCCTTATACAGGATGTTGATACTGCTACCTCCGTCTATCAGCACTCGCGAGAAGAGAGCGGCCCGTCTATCTGTGGCGAGTGTGGCGCCTAAGACCAAGGCGTAGGAGCCTGGACTCGGCATCACCTCTGGGTGATCGGCTCTGCTCCAACTGATGGGCCTTTCGGACCAGTGCATGAATTCTGAAGTGCTTGATGCGACTGCATTCACTTCTTGCCGCTGTTGGCGCCTGCTACGTCGATCGTCCGCCACACTGGTGAACACCACAAAGGCTCCGTGCTCATCTGGGAACTCGTCTTCTATCGCGCCGACTGGCCTGACAGCCGGCTGTTGGGGCGGCTACGGTGCAGGCGGCCCAGCAGGCGGGGGAGGGAGTAGGCCGTCTCCCTTGGCGATTCTGGTCAGCCAGTGGCATTTCCGGGTGGTGTGGTTTGACGGCTTCGCGCCGTTGTGGAACTTGCAGGGGCCATCCAGGGTCTGCTCGTAGGAGAAGGCCGGCAACCAGTTGGACTTGCCGCCCTTCTGCCGCTTCACCGGAGGCGGTCCCTCCGGCTGTTGGTCTTCGACTGTCGCCACTTGCCGGCTGTGGGGCCTTGCGCTTGTGGTCGTTCTGCTGTTGCTGTCGGCTGGTGTCCCCAGCCGGAGTTCTTGGAGCCTGAGGGGCGACTTTGCCAGTCGCGCTGACTTGAATCTCCGCCTTCGTGGAGGAGTCGGCCGTGGCGTACTTGTCTGTTGTGATCAACAGTTCATCGAGGGTCTCCGGCTCGTCACAGAGAAGCTTGTGCTTGAGGAGGGTGCCTTCTCTGCACCCGGTAGTAAAGTACTCGATAGCCTGCACCTCGTGCACGCCCTCGCAGGAGTTCCGGAGCTCGCCCCAGCGCGCGAGGTAGTCGCGAGTAGATTCGTTGGGGCCTTGCACGCACAAGGATAGTTGGCGAGGCTTGGGAGGTCACTTGTACGTGCTTGTGAAGTTGCGGACGAAGCCTCGGTGAAGTCGACCCAGCTATTGATGCTACGAGGCTTTAGACTGTTCAACCATGTTCGGGCCGAGCCCTAGAGCATGAGCGGGACATATCTTACGGCAACACGCTTGTTGACATTCGCTATATTGACGACTGTGGAGTAATCGATCAGCCAGTCCTCCGGCTTCACGGTGCCGGTGTATTTGGGCGTGTCTCGGGGGAGCGTGAACCCTTTGGGGAAGGGCTCATCTCGGATGCGGGGTCCAAAACAGGGAGGACCCAACCTGTCTTCTTCTTCTAGCGCCAAGGATCGGTGGACTCGGTCGATCCGGTGGCGGGCATCATTCTCTCCGACTCCCTCTCCGCGGCCAAGACGGTCGCCGAGAGTCGGATGTTCCACGGGCGGCGGGGAGACTCGCCTTTCTCTGCGAGGAGGGGGAGGCAGATAGTCGTCCCGCCGTTCCATCGCTTTGGGGCGGCCGTCTTGGTCGCGCTCGATGGTGATGCGAGTCCGACTGTGGCTGACAGCCGGCTCCTTGTCCTTCTTTCCGCGGGCCCCGCCAGTCGGTGTCCGAGACGTTGCGCCTTGGTCTCGGCGGGGTGGCGGTTCGTCGTTTGGTCGCTGCGGCGCCTCCGTGCGGCAGCCGGCTTCGTTCTGCACGGCAGCCGCGTCGAGGAGATGTTGAAATCGCTCCGTCATCACGCGGCGCTCTTCGCCCTCGAAGTTGTCGAGCTCTTCTGCTGCCGCCTGGGCGGCGCTGATGTTCTCCGCGGGCGTGGCATACACGGGGCGATCGGCTCCGAACAGATTGGCGATTGCCACGCCGCGTTGTCGGACCGCGCCTAGGCGGCTAGGCTCAGTCGGAGCCGGCGAGCCGCCCACGGCGCGATCCATCTTGCGCTGGTAGGCTTCTGACAAGCGCCTCATGCTTGCTAACTTCTTCGCACCCTCGATAAGCTGAAGACGGCGTGCCTCCAGCGTCTCGGCGTCAGCGTCTCCCAGAATCGGCGCAGTGAGGTCTCGCAGAGCCGCGTCGAGCGGGTCGTGCGCTCCCTCATCGGAACGCTCGCCGTGATCAAGGACGAGAACCTCCGTGACGGTGCTTCCGCCGCTCCCCGCGCAAGGGAGCGGCTCGTCGTATACCACCACGTTGGTGGGAAACGCGTCGAGCGACGCGGTGTCAGAGTCGACCAGCATTGGGTCGGTGGATCCTATGGACTCCAGGTCCATGGCAGGCTCGCCGGCGACGTGGAGTTGGTCGAGAAGACCCGCGAGGAGGCTCTCAGGGCCGCTCGTGCCTGCGTCGGACACAAGCTCGTCGGAGAGGCGAACCTCGCCGATAATCTCGGCGAGGCAGCTGGCCGCTCAGGCGATCTCAGTGCCGTGCAGCGCATTGGCGCAGGCTCCATCTGGCGTGCCGGGCTGGCTGCGCTCGCCAGGGAGGAAAAGGGTTCCCGTCCAGAGCAGGTCTTCGGACGACGGTGCACCTCGCCCCACGGTGGGCGCCAAATGTCGGGGGTTGGGTACAACATATGCCAAAGGATGGCTTATCATGGTGGGAGCGAGTAGAACGTCGCTGGTGCCCGGAAGCGGAATGAGGCGAAGACATGCACGCCGGCGAAACTTATCCAGCTTGAGGGCTCTCCGAGGAGATAACACCCCTACTGCTGCTCTGCGGGGTCTCTGCATGGTCACTATGGCAAAGTGGCTACAATGGTGCTCCTGGAGCTGTATCTGGAGGTAGGAGAGGGCAAGGCCAGCTCTCTCCTTCCTATGCTCTAAGGTCTATCTCTGTCTAGGTCCGAACCCTTTGCATGGGCTTCCCGGGGGGTTTATATAGGCCTACCCCCCGGGGGTACAATGGTAATCTGGCTGGGCGCGGGTCCCAGCTATCTGTCTCTCAGGCCGTCGTCCTTTCTGTCGACTACTGGGGCCCGCCGACTGGCGGGTCCCGCGGGCAGGCCTGATACTATAGCGGCACTCCTGATGACGCTGGCTCGGTCATGTGGTTATGGCAACAACGCCGCCGTCCGGTGTGCCTTCACCGTCGCCATTCCCCATCTTGTCTATTTAATGGCGTGCGGGGCCCATGGGAGGGGTCGGCCGACTCCAGGGGGGCGACTCCCACGGGTCCGTCTTCAGGGCGCTCGTGCCGTCTTCTGTCAACCCACTAACAGGCGGCCCCGCCGTCCTTGGGTCGTATAGGCAGGCGTCGTGGGCACAGTGCGCCTCCCACTGTGGCTGAGGTCAGGGCAGGCATGGCAACAGTGTCGTGCCTCACCGGAGATCTTCAGCGATACGGCTCACTGTAGCCATGCCGGACCCTTGTAAGCAGGGGGGATGGCCATGCCGTGGCCGTACCCCGCCTCGCCCTTCGAGACGAGGATGGAGTCGCGGGCCGACTCTCCATAGCCAGCCTCTCTGGAAGTCGCCGGCCATGATTCGGCTTATCTTGGAGTCGCCGTCTGGGACTCGGCTTATCTTGGAGTCGTCTCTGGGACTCGGCATAACTTGGAGTCGTCCCTGGGACTCAGCATATCTTGGAGTCGCCCCTGGGACTCGGCATAACTTGGAGTCGTCCCTGGGACTCGGCATAAGCGATACTACTGATCCCAATGTCTTGAAAGGTTCTGGGGCTCGGGTTAGCCTACCCATGGCCCATTACTCCGATAGTTAGATAACATGCAAGATGCAAATATATCCAAGACATAAGATTTTCATCATAAGAGAAATATCAAGGATTAGTCATAAGCTCATGTCTTGCATGTATCCAATGAAGTTTCTACTCCAAGTTTGAAGCATCTATGATGTTCAATTCTCCTCTCAACCTGCAAAACACTTTCTCATCAAGAGGTTTAGTGAATATATCCGCTAATTGCTTTTCGGTGCGAACATGCTTAAGATCAATGTTACCCTTAGCAACATGATCTCGAATGAAATGATGACGAACTTCAATATGCTTGATCATAGTAGGTACAGTGGGGTTTTTACGCCCAAACTGTGAGTGTCGTATTCTCCTCAGGGAATAGGCGACAGCAACTATACTCGGGTAAAGCTAGGTAATAGAATTTAGATGATGATTGCAAGGAAATATAGACCTAAACTAACCAAAGTTGACAATAAAGAAAATAACACAATAGCAAGGAAGGTTCAAATTATCTTCAACAATCTTTTTGGTATTTTCGTAATGCTTGAGAAATTAAGATACTAACAAAAGCTATCATCAATGACAAGAGAAGTAAAAGGACATGAACATAACACACACATATATATCACAGGTTCATAGCTAGCACAAGGTACAAGATATATCACTGGGACTACAAAATGAACACCGGTTACAAACAGGATTATAAAGCACATGTACTGGACTCACATCACACTAGCCAAATCTTCTTGACATAAATCAGTGCAACAATAACTAGAAGACTAAACTGTCAAACATGATATATATCACAGGAACTTGAGCAACAGTCTACAGTAAACTGGACACTAATCAGTAGCAAGTGCAGTACATAATTAATATATTTCACACACACACACACACACAAATAAGAACATGGTATTACAGGGCACTGTTCTAATACTCTCCGATGAACAAAAACAGTACTACAGTACTAAACAATCACCAGTCTAAAACTGAACATGTCATAGCATTATTATACAGTTACAAATCTGAACCAATAGCAAGTTTCAAGCACTAGCCAAATATGAATATTACATATGATCTCAAGTCTACAGAAATTTAGAGAATGAAGGGGAGTAGCAGCAATTTATGGTTCAGATTAGGAGCAGAGCAGGAGGCCAAGGAAGAAGCA
Source organism: Triticum aestivum (assembly GCF_018294505.1). Lineage (NCBI taxonomy): Eukaryota > Viridiplantae > Streptophyta > Magnoliopsida > Poales > Poaceae > Triticum > Triticum aestivum. The sequence continues at coordinate 353,137,631 of NC_057804.1, read as the reverse complement.
GCAGCGTTTAGGAGATGGAGCAGCATCGTGAGGTTCAGAGAAGGAGCAACAGTAGGGGAAAGAAAAGAAGAGCAGTAGCAGTGACGTGAGAAGAAGAAGCAGTAGCAACTTGAGGTTCAGAGCAAAGAATCAGCAAAGGAGGCCCTAGAGAGTGGAGCTGTAGCAGATTCGTGGGGGAAGAGCAGCAGCAGGTTGGGGCGCGCGGGAGAAGCAGCAGCAGCGGTGCAAGGAGATAGAGTAAGCAGAGCAGCAGCAAGTTGGAGAAGATTAGGAGCAGCAGTACGAGGGGTTCAGAGGAGCAGCAACATGAGCGCAAGAAGAGCAGGAGCAACAGCAGCGGAGGTGAGGAAGAAGAAGCAGCAGGTTGAAGAAGGAGGCACCAGCATCGGGCGCGCGATGGATCAGACACCGCCGACCCTCTGTCTGGTGAGTTGCGTGAGGTGGATCTGGAGTGGTGCTGGTGGTGCATGGTGGAGGTGCTGGGTGGCACGGCGCTGATGGATGGAGGTGATGGTGGAGTGGTGGATGGAGATGGGTGATGAGGTGGGAGGCGCACCAACACGCCGGCCTGGCCGTGGTGGCGGCCGGAGGTGGAGAAGGAGGGGTGAGGGAGAGAGAGAGATGAGCCAGGCCCGATGGGGATCGGCTGCGCTAGGGATTTTTGATCCCCTCCTCTGTTGTGTCTTTTTTTTACTTTGGCCCTCCTCCTTTCTTCTCTCTTCCCAAGAAGATCCTCCTCTTCTTTTAGTTTGCTCCCCTACATTACTTCTTTCCTTCACGCTCAAGCCTTGACGTATTTCTTTCATGCCCTTCTCTCTTCTCGTTAGCCACATAGTAGAAGTCTTGACGATTATAGTGCCTTTGCGCACTCTTCTGCAAAATAAACAATTCACTAGTCAACATTCTCTTTTATGATTATCATTCGAATATTCAACAAGTCATAGCAAGAATGGATGGATATATCTCAATAAAAGGTGAATTTGTGTGCCCAAATAGTATATAAGAAATGTGCTTATCAAGTTCCCCCACACTTAAATCTTTGCTTGTCCTCAAGCAAAGGAAAAAAAATTGATGGTGACACAACTCACACTGCCTAGTAAAGATGCACTTTCCGATAGATAGTAATTCCGACAATACTGGAACTAAGCAAATGTACTCTACTAAAGCTAAATTGTGATAAGAAATATTTTATAACACACTGTAAATGTTCCAAGTCAATGGCCTTGAGTCAAAGTGAATACTAATAATCAAGAGCTGGCTCTGTCTTCAGCCCTGAGATAAGCTGGGACCCCAAAATCAATTAGAAAAACAAGTTACTTATTGAATTTAAAGCACAAGTGATGATATTATATCAGTCTCACCAAAGGAACATACCACCGATCCCGAGAACATGGTATACACCTGGCTCGACCAAATTATTAGTATATTTTTTTTGTTATCTCCCCAAAGGAACATACGACTGATCCCGAGAACATGGTATACACCTGGTTCGACAAATTATTAGCATATTTTTTTGTTATTATCTCCCCTAAGGAACATACCACCGATCCCGAGAACATGGTATACACCTGGTTCGACAAATTATAGCATTTTTTATATAAATTTTTTTACAGTCCAATCTACCAGATTTCACAAGCCACCGATCCAGGGAACATGACATGCTACTATAGGTCGATCGGACTTAAATTATTATAATTATTTTATATAGTTATTTGAAAATTACTTAGCTTAAGTAAAATAGGAATAATTGAAAGAGGAATCCATAGCTAATGGCACTGTTTTTCACATACTACAGATCCAGAGATCATAGCTACTACTTAAGTGCCACCAGTTACTTAGCTTAACTTCGGACAGTCAGACACAGCACATCAATTCATTAGTAGGTTTCACTTAGACTCAACGCATTCCCATTGAACATTTACATGGAGGTATAAAGTATTCATTATCACAAATTACCATAAGAAGAATACAGCTGCATAGTTTTAGTATTAAGAGAATCAACAATCTTCTTGGAGTGAATCCTACTTTGCAGTGAAGAGTAAGGTGTCACAATGCAAAAAGTGTTTCAATGCAATAAAATGCCAGTTCTCGTACTAAATTTTCTAAAGGTTGCTTCAAGTGGAACAGAATCACCTGGTATTTGTATACTCTTCTCTCCTACTTTCTTCTCTCCACTCTTCTCTGTTTGTGTTCCCTGTTTGTGCTCCCCTCATCGCCATGCTCTGACTCCACCAGGATCCCAAGGAATGTCACCTCGAACCTGGTCAGCATGTAGTAAACAGTGTAGTAGCAAAAGCCTGAAATAGGACTCACACAAACAACTACAAGTGATACGGTCGATGCCCTCCAAGTCATCAATGGAATATCCAATTATATAAGCATAACTATAAAGCACATGTTTAGGATGGCAGAAATCAGCATGGTCAATACTCACACGAGGATGACATTTATCATTAAGCTCAAGACTAGCATGAGGAAAGTAATTGTGATCATCACAAATGAGAGCAATTCCACTAACACGGTATATATCATCATATCCAAGCAAATGAGTTTTCAAATCAATCTTAAGTGATGGTATCATGTAATGCAAGGTGGTAGCAAAGAAATCACAAGGCATCATGTCATCAAGAGGATTGAGTAAACCTGACACATCACACTCTGGTATGACAATAGGCAAATGAATCTCATGTTCTTCATCTTCATCTACAGCAGCTTCTTGTACTTCTTCAGGAGTAATAGATGATGAGTCTTCAACTTGATCACTTGGGAATTGCAGCTCTTGACCATCTTGTTCCTTGTCTTCTAGTTCATCTTCTTCAATCTGAGGTATCTCTTGCTCAAGGCACTTGCTAACTTGCTCAACGAAATGTGAAGGTGTTGGAACCTCACATGTATCCATGGATATCTCAGCCACACTCAACTCAAGTTGTGAAGAAATAGTGCTGCCAGCATTGATGTTCTTCTCAATCTTCCTTACTTCTTCCACTAGCTCCTTTCCACTCTTAATCTTCTTCATTTCCTCTAGTATAACCTTCCTAATAGGATCATCCTCGGCACTCCAAGTGAACTCGAGACTCAAAAGTGTGAGCTTGTCTATGTCATCAAACTCATCTTTGCTCGAAAGGTGCTGGAGTTGTTGGTTGACGAAATGGAGGACCATTTAACTCCATTGGACACATCTCCTGGTATTGAGGTATATGAGTAGGAGGTGAATAAATCTGTTGTGGAGCATAGTTGTGGTTCTCCTCATTGTACTTGAATCCCTGCATATGATTACTAGAACCAAACTGTGAGATCTCAGTGTTGTTGCTCCTATATGACATATTCGGGATTTCAGGCCACCCATGTGAGTAATTGTTTTGGTATGAGCTATGCTCTTGAGTGAAGCTCATGCCAAAACAATCCGGAGTGTGAGAGTAGCCACGCTGACATTCAGCGGGCGAATGGCCCTGAAATCCACAAATATGGCAAGTAGGAGCAACATAAGGATGGCCTCTGGAATAAGGATCGTACGAACTAGGCCTATCCTCAAAAACTCCTTCTCGCTGCCGAGCTAAATCATCTAATCGATGGGAAATCTTACCTATCAGTTCTTGAACACTTTCCGTGCTGTTTGTAGTGTTGCTCGCGTAAGCCTGATGATCTGAATAGTAAGCCATAACCGAGAGGATAATCCAACTGCAAAAAGGAAAAGAAGACAAAAAGATACTAACTAAAACAGGTGTTAGTGGCTAGAGATATATCACAAATATATAGCACAAAGGGAAAAACAAGAAAAACCTAGTCTATGGCCTAACAAAATCTCTCGACGCTACTCCCCGGCAACGGCGCCAAAATGATCATAGTAGGTGCAGTGGGGTTTTTACGCCCAAACTGTGAGTGTTGTGTTCTCCTCAGGGACTAGGCGACGTCAACTATACTCGGCTAAAGCTAGGTAATAGAATTTAGATGATGATTGCAAGGAAATATAGACCTAAACTAACCAAAGTTGACAATAAAGAAAATAACACAGTAGCAAGGAAGGTTCAAATTATCTTCAACAATCTTTTTGGTATTTTCGTAATGCTTGAGAAATTAAGATACTAACAAAAGCTATCATCAATGACAAGAGAAGTAAAAGGACATGAACATAACACACACATATATATATCACAGGTTCATAGCTAGCACAAGGTACAAGATATATCACTGGGACTACAAAATGAACACCGGTTACAAACAGGATTATAAAGCACATGTACTGGACTCACATCACACTAGCCAAATCTTCTTGACATAAATCAGTGCAACAATAACTAGAGGACTAAACTGTCAAACATGATATATATCATAGGAACTTGAGCAACAGTCTACAGTAAAGTGGACACTAATCAGTAGCAAGTGCAGTACATAATTAATATATTTCACACACACACACACACACACACAAATATGAATATGGTATTATAGGGCACTGTTCTAATACTCTCCGATGAACAAAAACAGTACTACAGTACTAAACAATCACCAGTCTGAAACTGAACATGTCATAGCATTATTATACAGTTACAAATCTGAACCAATAGCAAGTTTCAAGCACTAGCCAAATATGAATATTACATATGATCTCAAGTCTACAGAAATTTAGAGAATGAAGGGGAGTAGCAGCAATTTATGGTTCAGATTAGGAGCAGAGCAGGAGGCCAAGGAAGAAGCAGCAGCGTTTAGGAGATGGAGCAGCGCGTGAGGTTCAGAGAAGGAGCAACAGTAGGGGAAAGAAAAGAAGAGCAGCAGCCGTGACGTGAGAAGAAGAAGCAGTAGCAACTTGAGGTTCAGAGCAAAGAATCAGCAAAGGAGGCGCTGGAGAGTGGAGTTGTAGCAGATTCGTGGGGGAAGAGCAGCAGCAGGTTGGGGCGCGCGGGAGAAGCAGCAGCAGCGGTGCAAGGAGATAGAGTAAGCAGAGCAGCAGCAAGTTGGAGAAGATTAGGAGCAGAAGTACGAGGGGTTCAGAGGAGCAGCAACATGAGCGCAAGAAGAGCAGGGACAGCAGCAGCGGAGGTGAGGAAGAAGAAGCAGCAGGTTGAAGAAGGAGGCACCAGCATCGGCGCGCGATGGATCAGACACCGCCGGCCCTCTGTCTGGTGAGTTGCGTGAGGTGGATGTGGAGTGGTGCTGGTGGTGCGTGGTGGAGGTGCTGGGTGGCACAGCGCTGATGGATGGAGGTGATGGTGGAGTGGTGGATGGAGATGGGTGATGAGGTGGGAGGCGCACCACCATGCCGGCCTGGCCGTGGCGGCGGCCGGAGGTGGAGAAGGATGGGTGAGGGAGAGAGAGAGATGAGCCAGGCCCGATGGGGATCGGCTGCGCTAGGGATTTTTGATCCCCTCCTCTGTTCTGTCTTTTTTTTTTACTTTGGCCCTCCTCCTTTCTTCTTTCTTCCCAAGAAGATCCTCCTCTTCTTTTAGTTTGCTCCCGTACATTACTTCTTTCCTTCACGCTCAAGCCTTGACGTATTTCTTTCATGTCCTTCTCTCTTCTCGTTAGCCACATAGTAGAAGTATTGACGATTATAGTGCCTTTGCGCACTTTTCTGCAAAATAAACAATTCACTAGTCAACATTCTCTTTTATGATTATCATTCGAATATTCAACAAGTCATAGCAAGAATGGATGGATATATCTCAATAAAAGGTGAATTTGTGTGCCCAAATAGTATATAAGAAATGTGCTTATCAATGCTTAGTTCGATAATGTTGCACAAGATTATGTCCAATTTTGATAGCACTTTCATTGTCAAAAAGCAATGGAACATGTTTCACATATATCCCATAATCTTTAAGAGTTTGGGTCATCCAAAGTAATTGAGCACAACATGAACCAGCAGCAATGTACTCCACTTCGGCGGTAGATAAGGATACCGAGTTTTGTTTCTTGGAGGACCAAGACACAAGAGATCTACCAAGAAATTGACAAGTACCCGAAGTGGACTTTCTATCAACCTTGTCTCCGGCATAGTCTGAGTCAGAGTAGCCAACAAGATCGAAAGAGGCCCTCTTAGGATACCAAATGCCAAAATTTGGTGTATGTATTAAGTATCTCACTATCCTTTTCACAGCCTTAAGATGACATTCTTTGGGAGCAGCTTGATATCTTGCACACATGCACACACTTAGCATAATATCGGGACGTGAAGCACATAGGTATAACAATGAACCAATCATAGAGCGATAAACCTTTTGATCAACCGGTTCACCATCTTTGGTCAAATCAAGATGTCCACTAGTAGGCATGGGTGTAGACATACCTTTGCATTCTTGCATATTGAACTTCTTGAATAAGTCCTTAGTGTACTTTGTTTGAGAGACAAAAGTACCTTCCTTAGTTTGCTTGATTTGCAACCCAAGAAAGAATTTGAGTTCACTCATCATTGACATCTCAAACTTCTCCGACATTAGCTTTCCGAACTTCTCATTAAAATGAGGGTTAGTTGATCCAAATATGATATCATCAACATAAATTTGGCACACAGATAGTTCTCCATTAACCCTTTTAGTGAAAAGAGTAGAATCAATTTTCCCAATTTCAAATCCCTTTCCATGTAGAAACTTAGTTAAGCATTTGTACCAAGCTCTAGGAGCTTGTTTAAGACCATAAAGAGCTTTGTGAAGTTTGTAAACATGATTTGGTTTCTTAGGATTGACAAAGCCGGTAGGTTGTTTAACATAAACTTCCTCCTCTATTTCACCATTTAGAAAAGCACTTTTAATGTCCATTTGGTACAATGTGATATCATGGTAATTAGCATACGCAAGTAAGATGCAAATGGACTCAAGTCTAGCAACAGGAGCATAAGTCTCACCATAGTCCATACCTTCGACTTGTGTGTAGCCTTGGGTGACGAGACGTGCTTTGTTGCGAACAACTTGTCCATCTTCATCTTGTTTGTTGCGAAACACCCATTTGGTACCGATGATGTTGTGGTTGTTGTCGGGCTTCTCAACCAATGTCCAAACTTGGTTTCTCTCAAAGTTGTGTAGCTCTTCATGCATAGCGTTCATCCAATCCGGATCTTCCAATGCTTCTTCAACCTTCATAGGTTCAATGCTAGAGATGAAAGAATAGTTTTCACAAAAGTTAGCTAAACGAGTTTTAGAGCGAGTGATTCTCCCGGTTTGAATATCATTGTAGATTTGCTCGACGGGATGGTCTTTAGAAATTCTTGCTCAAACTCGTGAAAGCTTTTGCTTGGATCTTGGTTGAACATCTTTTTCATCTTCTTCTTCTTCTTGATCTTCTTCATTGCTGACGTTGTCGTTCTCTTGTCGTGGTGGAGAAGGAGGTTGTTGACGTTCTTGATGCACTTCCTCGTTTTCTTCATCTTGTTGTGTCCTACTTGTGGATGCTTCCGTGTCAACTCTTGGTTCACCTTGTCGTGAAGTAGAAGCTTCCACTTGGACGGACGAGGTACTCTCCTTCACCTTCGTTGGACGAACCTTGCCAATAGACAAGTCTTGGATTGCTTCCGAAGGATCTTTGTCTCCTACATCAATTGGCAATTGCTCTACTTACGAGCCGTTAGATTCATCAAACTTCACATCTACCGTCTCTTTAACCTTTCGGGTGAAATTGTTGTAGACACGATAAGTGTGAGAGTTTGAGCCATAACCTAGTAGGAAACCTTCATGAGACTTAGAAGCAAATTTAGAACGACGATGCTTATGAAGAATGTAGCACTTTGAGCCGAATACTCAAAAGTATCCAACTTGGGTTTGTTACCGGTGAGGAGCTCGTATGCCGTCTTGCCGAGTAGCTTGTGAAGATACAAGCGATTTGTTGCATGACAACCTGTCTCGACCGCTTCTTCCCAAAAGTGCTTCGGCGTCTTGTACTCATCAAGCATCGTTCTCGCCATTTCGATGACCATACGGTTCTTCCTCTCAACAACTCCATTTTGTTGAGGTGTGTATGTAGCCGAGAACTAGTGTGAAATCCCTTCTTCGTCAAGAAAGGTGTCCACATTTGCATTCTTGAACTCCGTTCCATTGTCGCTGCGAACCTTCTTGATCTTCACTTCAAACTGATTTTGGGCCTTCCTAGCGAAGTTTTTGAAGATCTTTTGGACCTGCGATTTATCATCGAGAAAGAACACCCACGTAAATCTTGAAAAATCATCAACTATAACTAGACCAAAATTATTTCCACCGAGACTCTTGTAAGAGTTGGGACCAAAAAGATCCATGTGAAGTAGCTCAAGTGGCCTCCTTGTGGTCATGATGTTCTTCACGGGATGCCTTCCTCCAACATGTTTACCTCCTTGACAAGCACTGCAAAGTCTATCCTTATCAAATATGACATCGTTAACTCCAAGGATATGATTTCCTTTAATAAGCTTGTCAAGGTTTCTCATGCCAACGTGACCTAGCCGTCTATGCCATAACCAACCTTTTGAGGATTTAGCAATGAAGCAAGTTTTAGGTTGAGCCTTTTTAGTGAAATCAACAATGTAAAGATCACCCCTACATATACCGGTAAAGACCATTTCATGATTGTCTCGATGAAACACTTGGCAATCAACTTCAGTAAATAAGACATTAAAACCAAAGTCAGCAAGTCTAGATACTGAAAGTAAGTTGTATCCAAGAGATTCAACGAGCATGACATTTTGCATGGAGCTATCATGTGAATGGCCACCTTACCGAGGCCAACCACCTTACCCTTTGAGTTGTCACCGAAAGTGACATACTTTGGAGGACTATCATTATCAGCGAGCTCACGAAACATGTCTTTATCTCCGGTCATGTGATCGATACATCTAGTATCAAGAACCCATTCCTTTCCTCCTGACATATATCCCCGAAGATTTGCCATAAGACCAAAGTGTCTCATTGCATCATCAAGATCGAAGTCACTTTCATCATCCTCGTCATAGTATCCATGTTCAACATCGTCATGTGGTGGATCAAATCCTAGAGAGGGTGATTCGTTAGATTGAGTTTGACAATGATCTTGTCAATGAATTTTTATAGCTTTGGAAATAATATCACTAATAATACCAACATTTCCTTTGGCACGCATGAGGCTCGTAAGCTTAAATAGACGATCACCAAACATAGGATCACTAGTATTCATCTTACTCAAGGCAATAGACTTATGAAGAATTTCATCAAGATTTTTCAAAGAATAATCAGGAAATCATTCCTCAAGAAATTTCCATATAGTGTAGGCACACTCAAGAGTAGGCAGTTTTATAATCAAGTTTCTAGGCAAGCCTCTAGTGATAAGATTAACAGTTCTAACATTCCTAATCATGTCAATAGACTCATGAAGGGTAGGATGCATAGGATCAACACAAGGTGCACAAGGACTAGCAATGTACTTGTTCAAATGATATTGATTGAAAATTACAAGCATCTCATTTTTCCACTCATGAAAATACTCTCCATCAAGAATAGGCACTCTATGTCTAAGACTCCCCAAAGTAGACTCATCCATCTTCTTCCAATGGTGATTAAACCAAGGCAATGGAGACCAATACTCTGATACCACTTGTAGGACCTTGAGAAGAGGTGTCTAGAGGGGGGGGGATGATTAGACACTAAGTACCAAAGTTGCAGTTTTTAACCCTTTTAAGTTTAAGTGGAGTTTAGGCACAAATTTAACATTCACAACACATAGCAAGCAAGTATGCAAAGAGTATATGAGCAGCGGAAAATAAAGCATGCAACTTGCAAGAATGTAAAGGGAAGGGTTTTGGAGGATTCAAATGCAGTTGGAGACACAGATGTTTTTGGCGTGGTTCCGATAGGTGGTGCTATCGTACATCCATGTTGATGGAGACTTCAACCCACGAAGGGTAACGGTTGCGCGAGTCCACGGAGGGCTCCACCCAAGAAGGGTCCACGAAGAAGCAACCTTGTCTATCCCACCATGGCCGTCGCCCACGAAGGACTTGCCTCACTAGCGATAGATCTTCACGAAGTAAACGATCTCCTTGCCCTTACAAACTCCTTGGTTCAACTCCACAATCTTGTCGGAGGCTCCCAAGTGACACCTAGCCAATCTAGGAGACACCACTCTCCAAGAAGTAACAAATGGTGCATTGATGATGAACTCCTTTCTCTTGTGCTTCAAATGATAGTCTCCCCAACACTCAACTCTCTTTCATAGGATTTGGATCTGGTGGGAAGAAGATTAGAGTGGAAAGCAACTTGGGGAAGGCTAGAGATCAAGATTCATATGGTAGGAATGGAATATCTTAGCCTCAACACATGAGTAGGTAGTTCTCTCTCAGAAATAGGATGCTGGAAGTGTAGGCTTGTTCTGATGGCTCTCTCCATGAATGAAGAGCAGGCGGAGGGGTATATATAGCCTCCACACAAAATCTAACCGTTACACACAATTTACCAAACTCGATGGGACCGATTCAACAGACTCGGTCAGACCGATTTAGTAAACCTAGTGACCATTAGTGATTTTCGGTGGGACCGAAATGCAACTCGGTAGGACCGATTCGGTTAGGGTTAGGGCATAACGTAGTCTCGGTGGGACCGATTACACAAACTCGGTGGGATCGATTTTGGTAATTAGCTAAACAGAGAGTTGGTCAGGCAAACTCGGTGGGACCGATTACTCAAACTCGGTGGGACCGATTTTGGTAATAAGTTAACCAGAGAGTTTGCATTGTAATGTCGGTAGTACCGATTACACAAACTCGATGAGTCCGATTTTGGTAATGGACATACACAGAGAGATTACAATCCCATCTCGGTGAGACCGAGATCCCTATCGGTAAGACCGATTTTCCTAGGGTTTGTGGCAGTGACTAAGACATCCAAACTCGGTGGCACCGGATAAAAGGAATCGGTGTGACCGATTTTGGCTTTGGGTTTAGGTCATTTGTGGATGTGAGAAAGTAGCTGAGGGTTTTGGAGCATATCACTAAGCACATGAAGCAAGAGGCTCATTAAGCAACACCTCATCCCTCCTTGATAGTATTGGCTTTTCATATAGACTCAATGTGATCTTGGATCACTAAAATGAAAAATGAAGAGTCTTGAGCTTGAAGCTTGAGCCAATCCTTTGTCCTTAGCATCTTGAAGGAGTTCCCACATCCTTTAGTCCATGCCACTCCAATGTTGAACGTGTCTGAAAAATACTAGATAAAAGTGTTAGTCCAACAAGAGATATGTTGACATTAATTACCAAAACCACCTAGGGAGCACTTGTGCTTTCACCTTGCATAGAAGTCTCCGCTCCTCGGGAGCCAGCCTGAGGAGGCCGATCCCTTTAGAGGTCTTGGTGTCGTCTGCCTCGCCAGGCTTGGCCCCTCGTGAGGGTCTTGAGTTTGTTGATGGAGCCACATAGTGGGCCGCAGGCAGGCAAGTCTGGGTACCCCCGTATCCAGAATGTCGACAACTTGTCCTGTTGGAATTTATGCTTATAGACATATGCCTGGTTTATGCAATGCACATGCTACCTTTCAAAGATGTATGACTGGAATATTATCCGATTTTTGTGAAAAGATTGTCGAGGTATTCATGGATGATTTTTCCGTATATGGGACATCTTTTGATGATTGCTTAAGCAACCTTAATCGAGTTTTGCAGAGATGTGAAAAAACTAATCTTGTCTTGAATTGGGAGGAGTGACACTTTATGGTAAATGAAGGTAATGTCCTTGGGCATAAAATTTATGAATGAGGTATTGAGGTAGATAAAGCTAAAGTTAATGCTATTGATAAAATGCCATGTCCTAAATATATAAAAGGTATAACAAGTTTTCTTGGTCATGCTAGTTTCTATAGAAGGTTTGTTAACGACTTCTCTAAAATTTCTAGGCCTCTTACTAATCTTTTACAAAAAGATGTTCCATTTGTTTTTTTGATGATTGTGTAGAAGCCTTTGAAATACTTAAGAAAGCCTTAACCTCTGCACCTATTGTTCAACCACCTAATTGGAATTTGCCTTTTGAAATTATGTGTGATGCTAGTGACTATGTTGTTAGTGTCATTCAAGGACAAAGAGTTGATAAGAAATTGAATGTTATCCATTATGCTAGTAAAACTCTAGACAATTATTTGTGTATAAAATATGGGTATTTTATACCCTGACTTATGCACAGACAGTAGCAGCTCCCTTGCTGGCCAAGCCTTGCTAGAAATTACCAAGATCAAGATTCAAAGATCCAGTTGCGGAGCTACTGGAGAAATCAAGACGAAGCATCAAATTCAACACTAAATACAACCCTTGGCGGCAAGGTGAAGGTCTGACAAGCTCCGTGCCGGCAAGCTCTTGCTAGCTACCAGCGCTCCACCTCATCGAGCAGCTAGTCGCTAATCGCTGAGGTGTCGAGCCCATAGGCAGTTAGGTGAGATTTTTTGGGCATGTGTCAGCATGCTGGAAGAAGATTTACCTTTAATGACACCCATCTAGAAGGCGTGTCCAGCAAATAGGAGGTAGTTGGGCGAGCGGTGCAGAAACTTTGCCGGGGCTCCTCCTCCACATGACACCTGATGGAGCATTTAATGCCTTTGTCCTAAACTGGCAGAGCTAGGTATGATAGCATTGTTGCTATCTAATAGATATGTAATGACTGTTTTTCCACTATGGTGACCCTTCGATCTATAAAAGGAGTGCCAGGGCAACATTTACAGGGATCGATCCTTTGCACAACTTGCATGCTTAGCTGCTCTCTCTCTCTCTCTCTCTCTGCACCTTGCCGAGGGGAGCGCTCCTTGTACTTGTGCTCATACACATCCAATACATAAAAGTAGGAGTACGGTTTTACACCTCACAGTGGCCCAAACCTGGGTAAAAACCTTTGTGTTCTCTGCTGATTCTGCTCTTTGTGGTTGTGCATTCCCCTAGTCGAACCGCAAAAGGGGCTAGATGGCCCCATAAATGGTCGTATTCACGACATCTTTGGCGCGCCGGGTAGGGAGAATCACTTGCGTGAACCTAAATCAGCAGATTGCACGTCGATTTCATCAGCTTCATCACCTTTTTCGTCCTTGACAGCCCCAAGAATAAGGGCATCAGGATGACAAATCCTTCCACTTCCAGAGTTCCTTTGCATGTATCCGCAAGCGGCGCAGCCAATGCGGGCGGTGCAAACACTACGGTTGGCGTGGCCGGCACAGGCGACGTGCCAATTGTGGCTGGAGCGGGAGCTGGAGGCACTGGAGGCGATCAACTTCCTCGACCCTCTGGCAGAAATAGTCACAACAAGGCGAGCGGTGCAGACGGACAACTCCCACCTCCTCGACGCACAGGCGAGCGTAGTCACCAGAGTGATAATGCCAAATCTGGCACAAGCCAAGATCTTTTTACTGCAGCGGCTAGAGATGCAGCATCAAGACACACACCACGGCCAGCACGAGATGGGCGCGACGTACCCCAAGTGGTGCTATTGATCACAGACAGCAGCTTCCGCATGACAAGACGCCTATTTATCAAGTCCAAGATCCCCGGGCATCTCTTCCGCCATGCCAACCCACTGTTGCGCCTGAGCCACGGCGGCAAGATGGCAATGGTGGTCCTGCTGGCTCTACCAAAAGTCGAGGGACGTCGCGTTCTTCGCTCCTGACCATGCCAACAATTCCATTGGAGGCAATGGTGCATGCCCAGATGCTGCTAAACTTTCCTTCGACGGCAAACAAGATAGATGAGTTGAGAGCCACCATCCAGAGCTTGATGGATTTGCTGAGTCAAGTAAGTCACAACAAGTGGAGCCCTCACGGCGTCTGCAATCAACACCAATAGCTCAAACTGGTGGCCATGTTGAAGGCGCTGCACCAACAATACAATCACCTTCAAGGCAACAGCTTCAACAACAGCAACGTCAGCCACCACGACAAACACAAAGAACTATGGAGCCCGACGAGATGTCGATGGCCTCTTCAGATCCACAAGCGCGGCAAGATCAGTGGCAAGTGCTGCAAGATAGGCGGGTAGAGGATGTCTGCATCACCATTGAATGGCGTCGGGAAGCGCGCCATCAATCTGAGGTGTGCAATGGTCCTATTGTTGATGAGCATGCACCTGATGTTGGGAGGTATCTACCTTACGAGGTTGGATGCCCAGATTTTACTCATGAGTTGCGGCAAGTCTGCTACCTGTCTGTCCGGGCCTTCAAGCCAGAAGTAGCAGAGAAGTACAACGACAAGCTGAACCCAATAGAATTCTTGGGCATCAACACGATCACCTTGCAAGCTTCCAGGGGAAGATATGAAAAGATCCTTGCCAATTACTTCCCTTTGGTGATCAAGCCCAATGTGAGGTCTTGGTTGATGAATTTCCCAGAAAATTTCATTTCCTCATGGTCAGATTTGCACAACAAGTTGTTGGTGCTTTCATCGGAGGCCACAAGCCCCTGGACAGCCCAATGACATACAAGTAACCCCGCGGAGAGAAGGTAAAAATCTGCACAAATATATACAAAGATTCAGCCATGTACACCGTAATATTCCAGATGTACACCCGATAGCTGTGATTGACACGTTTCACACGAACATGCACAATCAAAAGATGCGGGAAAAGATGAACGTCTGATTTCCAAAGACCGTCAAGGAGCTCTATATGTTGGCGGACAAATGTGCACGTGCTGAAGAGGGGAGAATACTTCCCGGGGATGATGTCGATGCCGAAGTTGATTCTGAGGACGATGATGCTGCCACCCTGAATAAGAAAAGTCGGAAGCGTGACAGAATGCGCAAAGGCAAGACAATTATGGTAGTGGAAGGCTCCGGTAACTCCAGCACTGCCAAGAAATCTAAAACAGAGGGCTCCATCAAGGAAGCTGTCTCGGATTCAGGGCTCCACAAACCCTTCAGAAGGTTCGAACTTGGGGGCGTGTGCGAAGAACTCAACCTCTCCAGCCGGCAGTTCGTTGTACCTACGGCCTAGCTCGATGAACAAACAAGAGGATGGACATGGCAGTTTACCCAGGTTCGGGCCACCTTGTAGTGTAAAACCCTACTCCTACTTTTGGGTGATTAGCCTCACGAGGGGCTGAGGATGAACTAGTACAAGGGAAGAACAACCTTGCGAGGTTTGCTCTAGTGTGGATGTGAGCTGAGGGGATTCGATCGTTCCATCCCCTGCCATGGTGGTGGCTAGCCTATATTTATAGTGTCCTCAGTCCTCTTCCCCCAAACAAAGGTGGGAAGGGATCCCATAGTGGCCAATTTTGAAGGGGGACAAGAAGTACATCCTATCCTGACGAAAGGTGGTCTTCGCGTGCAAAGCTTCTGGTCGTGACACCGTGGTAGGATCGACGATGACATCCTTCCTTCCGTCCTGGCGGTCTTGGTCTTGTTGCACGAGAATAGAAACCTTTGGCTGATTCCTCGGGACCCCGCGCCTGCGCTTGCCTCCTTAGCACCAAAGAGGAAACCTGCTACTCTGCGCCCACTGATGCCCGCCTGGCCTTGGTCGTCATGGCTTGCATCACCGCAACCTCATGAGGCTGAGCACCTGCATAGAAACCTCTGCTCCTTGGGAGGCAGCCTAGGGGGGCGCTCCCTCCGGACGTCTCGATGTCGCCCCCCTCGCAAGGCTTGGCCCCTCATGAGGTTCTTGTCTTGTTGGTGCTGTAGATGGGCTGTACCAGGTCATTGATGGAACCACGCCGTGGGCTGTAGGTAGGCAAGTCAGGGTACCTTGGTTCCCAAAACACCGATAATAGCCCCTGGGCCAAAGGCGAGCTCGTACTTGGCTTCGAGGCGAAGCCAAAGGGCAAGGGCGAAGGGGCACGGGCCCCGATCACCTGTGGACACGGTCGACGCATGGCGCTGGATGAGACATGGGCGTCTCCACTTCCCCATGCTGCCTCGGCAACTGCCCGACTTGACAATTGCATGTTGCACGTAGAAAAACAATCATTACCTGAAATCGTGAGAGGCCGGCGGTTGGCCTTCCTCCTGCTATAGATGGGGGAGGGGCCGGAGCCCCCGACCTATATTCATCTTCACGCCCTCGTTTCTCCTTGTTCATCTCTTCATCTTGCCAGGGCACTCATGGCGGCAGTGAGGAGGTTCTCTACCATGGAGAAGAGAAAGGCCTCCAAGGAGAAGCCGGACTTGCCGCCACCCAAGAGGGGGCGCGGCCATCCCTGCAAGTACGTAGCAACACCGGCGGTGGCTCCTCGAGGGCATGGGTGCACCCCCTCGAAGGCCGGAGCCACTTCTGGCGGCCGTGGGGGTGGAACTTCCCATGGCGGGGGTTGTCGCGGCCGGGACAGCCGCAGCGAAGATGGTGGGCATGCAGGGGTCGTTCGGCCATCGCGCCCACGGTCCCAATCGGTTGACGCGTCCCCGGAGTTAGTGGTGTGGGCGGAGAGGCCTGCAGGTGTCTGCTTCCAACTTCCGCGCTTCTTTGCAGGCATGCTACCGGCGAGGGACCCGGTGGCCTTTGGCATCAGGTGGACGACTATTGCAGCAAGGCCTCTTGGGTGGAGGCCGAGGTCACCGCCACCGGCAACGTGTTCCTGAACCGTGGGGCAGTCGTTTGCCCGCACGCGCGGCCTCCAAGGGAGGTGCACCCTGCACTTCAAGTATGAGGGCGCCGCGACCCTCTACGTCAGGGTCTTCGGGGAAGATGACCAGCACCTGGGGTGCTTCTCGGAGAGCGACAACAACGACGACGGCGACAACGACAAATGACGGAGGGGCGGCACTGTTTCTGATGGTGAGCTTGCCCTTGACGATGGCCGCGCCACCTCTAGCAGTGGCGGCTCTGCTTCTGAGGGGAGTACGAGCAACGGCGAGTACGACGAGTTGGCACGCTGCCAGGCTCGGACCAGGGAAGGCGACGAGCCTCCCCGCCGTTGTGTTCCAGTGAAGGAGGAGGAGGACTTCGACTGAGTGCGGTCGCTGCTAGAGCCGGGCCTCAGGAGGCGCTGTAGTCGCACGGCCGCTTTTGTTTCTTTATTTCTCCTACACCAAAGAAGTGGAAGGCCCCGTCGAGGCGCGTAATGAACCATAGCGCTTACGCCATTATGCTATGCTTATCGTTTTTATATTTTGTCGTGATATCCGTCCGGCTGCTGGTTCTGATTAGGACAACTTAGCTTATTGTGCTTGCGGTAGTCTCTCATGATGTAATTGCACGCCTCTCTAGGTCTTGGACATCCTGCGCACGCCTTGCTCCAAGGGGCATTCTCCAAGGCTTCCTTCTTGAAAACTGAAAAGTGGTCAAGCCTCAGGAGGCGTCATGTGGTTATAGGGTTAGGAGATCTCATTAGCCGACACACCTCGTGTGAGCCCCCGAGCGTGGGCTGGTCGCCGCTAGTATGTTACGTCGCAATGCCCGGAGATACGGACCTGAGAGGATGTGCGTGCCCGTGAGCTTGTTTGAGAGCGTCCCACGAGGATTAAGATGCCAAAGGCTAGGGCAACAAGGCTTTGGAGAGGTGTGTTTGTGGGTGAGCCCAGGCATGCACACCGTGCCCAGGCCCCACACGCGTGATGCGCGAGGAAGAGCGACGACAACTGTCACTCTCCCTAAGACAATGTTCGAAAGAGCGAATGCTGTGAGGAGAAATATTTCCCAACCCTTGCAAATAAAAGATGTGACAGCTCCGAATTTCATTTAAAGAAGTTGCAAACCAGCTATAGAAAGCAAGCAAAAGAACAGCCGTGTCCGACACCTACACTAGTCTTCTTGTCTTCCCACCAGCGCGGAGCATGGGGCCTCCACTAGGACGTGGGTGGGAGCCCCGTGAGGCTCAGGGGTGGCACTCAGGAAACTCCGGGGCATGTACAACCCCAACTCATTATTACATGAGAGTGTCACGAGCGGAGATCATCAGGGGCGCATGTCCTTGGTCATGGGTAGAATTTCCGGAGGTGCTGGATGTTCTAGGCATTCTGGACAGGGACCCCATCCTATGTCTCCAAGCGCGCGGCACCAGGCCTTGAGGCATGGGCGATCCTGAATGGGTCCTCCCACATGGGTGATAGATTTTGAAGCCCCTCCTTCGAGAGCACCCGCCTCAGGACGAGGTCACCCACCTTGAGGGTTCAAAGGATCGAGAAGAGGTGCCTAGAGGGGGGGGGGTGATTAGACACTAAGTACTAAAAGTTGTAGTTTTTAACTTCTTTAAGTTCGAGTGGAGTTTAGGCACAAGTTTAACAATCACAATACATATCAAGCAAGCATGCAAAGAGTATATGAGCAGCGGAAAGTAAAGCATGCAACTTGCGAGAATGTAAAGGGATGGGATTGGAGAATTCAAACGCAATTGGAGACACGGATGTTTTTGTCATGGTTCTGATAGGTGGTGCTATCGTACATCCACGTTGATGGAGACTTCAACCCACGAAGGGTAACAGTTGCGCGAGTCCACGGAGGGATCCACCCACGAAGGGTCCATGAAGAAGCAACCTTGTCTATCCCACCATGGCTATCGCCCACGAAGGACTTGCCTCACTAGCGGTAGATCTTCACGAAGTAGGCGATCTCCTTGACCTTACAAACTCCTTGGTTCAACTCCACAATCTTGTCGGAGGCTCCCAAGTGCCACCTAGCCAATCTAGGAGACACCACTCTCCAAGAAGTAACAAATGGTGTGTTGATGATGAACTCCTTGCTCTTGTGCTTCAAATGATAGTCTCCCCAACACTCAACTCTCTCTCACAGGATTTGGATTTTGTGGAAAGAAGATTTGAGTGGAAAGAAACTTGGGGAAGCCTAGAGATCAAGATTCATATGGTAGGACTGGAATATCTTGGTCTCAACACAAGTGTAGGTGGTTCTCTCTCAGAAAAATGTATGCTGGAAGTGTAGGTTCGTTCTGATGGCTCTCTCCACGAATGAAGAGGAGGTGGATGCGTATATATAGCCTCCACACAAAATCTAACCATTAGACACAACTTGACAAACTCGGTGGGACCGAATTGATAAACTTGGTGGGACCGAAATGATAAACTCGGTCAGACCGATTCAGCAAATCTACTGACCGTTAGGATCTTCGATTGGACCGACATGCAACTCGGTAGGACCGATATGGTTAGGGTTAGGTCATAACGTAATCTCGGTGAGACCAATTACACAAACTTGGTGAGACCGGTTTTGGTAATAAGCTAACCAGAGATTTGCTCAAGAAAACTCGGTTTGACCGATTACACAAACTCGGTAGGACCGATTTTGGTAATATGTTAACCAGAGAGTTTGCATTGTAATCTCGGTAGTACCGATTGCACACACTCGGTGAGACCGATTTTGGTAATGGACATACACAGAGAGATTACAATCCCATCTTGGTGAGACCGAGATCCCTATCGGTGAGACCGATTTGCCTAGGGTTTGTGGCAGTGGCTATGACATCTGAACTCAGTGGCGCCGGATAGAAAGAATCGGTGGGGCCGAGTTAGAGTTTTGGTTTAGGACATATGTGGATGTGAGAAAGTAGTTGAGGGCTTTGGAGCATATCACTAAGCATTTTGAGCAAGTAAGCCATTAAGCTACACCTCATCCCCTCTTGATAGTATTGGATTTTCCTATAGACTCAATATGATCTTGGATCACTAAAATAGAAAATGTAGAGTCTTGTCTTGGAGCTTGAGCCAATCCTTTGTCCTTAGCATCTTGAAGGGGTTCCACATCCTTTAGTCCATGCCACTCCATTATTGAACTTGTCTGAAACATACTAGGTAAAAGTGTTAGTCCAACAAGAGATATGTTGACATTAATTACCAAAATCACCCAGGGAGCACTTCTGCTTTCAATCTCCCCCTTTATGGTAATTGATAACAACATACATCAAAGCTTTAGATAAAGATATAGAGAATAGCAAGTAAAGCTTTGGAAAGACATGTAACAAGCATAGGCTCCCCCTACATGTATGCAATCTTGTGTATATGAGAATTAGAAGCATGTGAGAGCATAACCATGACAGAGTAGGCAATGTGTTACATGTATCTTGGCTATATGCATCAGAGCAAATGATGTGAATATGGGAAATGTACCTTCATGCCCATGAGTCCTTCTTGCAAACAATATGTACATCAGCAAAAATTCCTCATACACATGATTGTGATGCATATACTTACCTTGTGGTCTTGACTTGGCTTAGGATGGAATGAACCTGTGAAAATAAGGTTAGATAACACAGATGCACTTACTAGCCAGAGCAAACAGAAAGAAACCACAAGAGTACCAAGACTGGGATGACATGTAGAGTGAGTACTAAGTACCACATTGGATATAGACATGTCCCCAAAGGTAAAGATGTGCAATGAATTTAAAGAATTTCTTTCCCTTAGATGTCTTGCTCCCCCTGAATCTAGCATGGGATACTAGGAGAAGATAGGGAACACAAAATTGGAGCTCAAAGAAACAAATAAACAGAGTTAATGCAAATAAGCACATATGAACATGTCTTTCCCCTCAAGAAGACATGTGGCATCTCTCCCCTTGAACACCAAGCATCTCGGATCCTTGAAGATTACTCTCTCCTTGAGTATTCTCTCCCCCTAGAGATATGATTAAGCTTTGATGTGATCTCTCTCTCCCCCTTTGACACCAATTTCCAAGAAGGGTCTTCTGGAATTTGTCGTGAATGGGTTTGGTCCTTGAGTCACAGCACAAAGCACTAAGGTAAATGTGATGCTTGTAGAGGACAAGATTCATTGAGTGGAGCTGGACCAAAAGTAATGCATGAATAAATGGCAAAATGTTTTTCCTGTAGTGAAATCGGTGGCACCGAGTGGTATGCTTCGGTTGCACCGAAAGGATTCGGTTGGACCGAAAGCATCAAACCGGTGAGACCGAGTTCATCGTAGAGAAAACTCTTGTCACCTCAGCTCACTAGACAAGTAAGATCTCACAAGGATTTGCAAGGAATTAACTGAAAGATTTGCAATGAATTGGATGCAGGGAATGCAGATCAAATAGAAAAGAAATGAAATCTAGATGAAGTTTTTTTTGAAAGGGGAAACAAATATGCATGAGACAAATGCAAGACCACAAAAAAAGAACACAAGAAAACTTCATCTAGAGACGGTCGGCGACAAAGTCACCTATGTTAGAGTATATTGACTTAGGAGTCAAGTGAGATCACTTGATCATAGGTCATACTCATCGTTTAAGCTCAAAATGGGGTTACCATTTTTCGTTTAAGCATCTTGATGTATTCACATCTTGTCGAGTTGCTTTGACTCATGACTTGGAGTAAAGCTTCTCTAAGATGGAATAACATACCTTGGGTGGTGGTGTTGATCATGTAGTTGAACTTGTGTGGGTTGCTCAAGGTTGATGTAGCTCATCAAGAGTTGGGAGAACCACTTGGAATTTGAGTTCATCTACCTACATGGGTTAGTTTTTGCAAGGAAGAGCACTTGTGTATCCAAAATGACAATCATGAAACTCAACATAGAATTTGGCAAAGGATATGTTTGAATGGTTTTGTGCTTCCTTGTCTTCAACCACCATTGTGTAGAGACTTAGTGATGTAGAGATTGCTCAAGATATGAGTGAGTTGCAATCTCATAGATTTAGATTCATCCAAATACCTACATGGGTTAGATAACATGCAAGGTGCAAATATATCCAAGACATAAGATAATCATCATAAGAGAAGTATCAAGGATTAGTCATAAGATCATGTCTTGCATGTATCCAATGGAGTTCATACTCCAAGTTTGAAGCATCAATGATGTTCAATTCACCTCTTAACCTTAAAAACACTTTCTCATCAAGTGGTTTAGTGAATATATCCGCTAATTGCTTTTCGGTGCGAACATGCTTAAGATTAATGTCACCCTTAGCAATGTGATCACGAATGAAATGATGACGAACTTCAATATGCTTAGTTCGAGAGTGTTGCATGGGATTATGAGCAATCTTGATAGCACTTTCATTGTCACAAAGTAATGGAACATGTTTCACATATATCCCATAATCTTTAAGAGTTTGGGTCATCCAAAGTAATTGAGCACAACATGAACCAGCGGCAATGTATTCCGCTTCGGCGGTGGATAAGGATACCGAGTTTTGTTTCTTGGAAGACCAAGACACAAGAGATCTACCAAGAAATTGACAAGTACCAGAAGTGGACTTTCTATCAACCTTGTCACCGGCATAGTCCGAGTCGGAGTAGCCAACAAGATCGAAAGAGGCCCTCTTTGGATACCAAATGCCAAAATTTGGTGTATGGATTAAGTATCTCACTATCCTTTTCACGGCCTTAAGATGACATTCTTTAGGAGCAGCTTGATATCGTGCACACATGCACACACTTAGCGTGATATCGGGACGTGAAGCGCATAGATATAACAATGAACCAATCATAGAGCGATGAACTTTTTGATCAACCGGTTCACCATCTTTGGTCAAATCAAGATGTCCACTAGTAGGCATGGGTATATTCATACCTTTGCATTCTTGCATATTGAACTTCTTGAATAAGTCCTTGGTGTACTTTATTTGAGAGACAAAGGTACCTTCCTTAGTTTGCTTGATTTGCAAACCAAGAAAGAATTTGAGTTCACTCATCATAGACATCTCAAACTTCTCCAACATTAGCTTTCCAAACTTTTCACTAAAATGAGGGTAAGTAGAACCAAATATAATATCATTGACAAAAATTTGGCATACAAATAGTTCTCCATTGACCCTTTTAGTAAAAGAGTAGAATCTATTTTTTCCAATTTCAAAGCCTTTTTCAATAAGGAACTTGGTCAAGCATTTATACCACGCTCTAGGAGCTTGTTTAAGACCATAAAGAGCTTTGTGAAGTTTGTAAACATGATCAGGTTTCTTAGGATTAACAAAGCCGAGAGATTGCTTAACATATACTTCCTCCTCTATTTCACCATTTAGAAAGGCACTTTTAATGTCCATTTTGTACAAGGTGATATCATGGTGATTAGCATAGGCAAGTAAGATGCGAATGGACTCAAGTCTAGCAACGGGATCATAAGTCTCACCATAGTCCATACCTTCGACTTGTGTGTAGCCTTGGGCGACGAGACGTGCTTTTTTGCGAACTACTTGTCCATCTTCATCTTGCTTGTTGCGAAACACCCATTTGGTACCGATGATGTTGTGGTTGTTGTCGGGCTTCTCAACCAATGTCCAAACTTGATTTCTCTCAAAGTTGTGTAGCTCTTTATGCATGGCGTTTATCCAATTCGGATCTTCCAATGCTTCTTCGACCTTCATAGGTTCAATGCTAGAGATGAATGAATAGTGTTCACAAAAGTTAGCTAAATGAGTTTTAGAGCGAGTGATTCTCCCGGTTTGGATATCTTTGTAGATTTGCTCGACGGGATGGTCTTTAGCAATTCTTGCTCGAACTCATGAAAGCTTTTGCTTGGGTCTTGGTTGAACATCTTCTTCATCTTGTTCTTCTTCTTGGCCTTCTTCATTGTTGGCATTATCGTTCTCTTGTCGTGGTTAACGTTCGTCTTGGTGCACTTCCTCGTTTTCTTCATCTTGGTGTGTCCCACTTGTGGATGCTTCCGTATCAACTCTTGGTTCACCTTCTCGTGAGGTAGAAGCTTCCACTTGGACGGACGAGGTACTCTCCTTCACCTCCGTTGGACGAATCTTGCCAATGGACAAGTCTTGAATTGCTTCCGAGGGGTCTTTGTCTCCTACATCAATTGGCAATTTCACTACCTGCGAGCCGTTAGATTCATCAAACTTCACATCTACCATTTCTTCAACTTTTCGGGTGAAATTGTTGTAGACACTATATGTGTGAGAGTTTAAGCCATAACCAAGTAGGAAACCTTCATGATACTTAGGAGCAAATTTAGAATGACGATGCTTATCAAGAGTGTAGCACTTTGAGCCGAATACTCAAAAGTATCCAACTTGGGGTTTGTTATCAGTGAGAAGCTCGTATTCCGTCTTGCCGAGTAGCTTGTGAAGATACAAGCGATTTGTTGCATGACAAGCTGTCTCAACCGCTTCCGCCCAAAAGTGCTTTGCCGTCTTGTACTCATCAAGCATCGTTCTTGCCATTTCAATGAGCGTCCGGTTCTTCCTCTCAACAACTCCATTTTGTTGAGGTGTGTACGTAGCCGAGAACTCGTTTGAGATACCTTCTTCGTCAAGAATGGTATCCACATTTGCGTTCTTGAACCCCGTTCCGTTGTCGCTGCGAACCTTCTTGATCTTTACTTCAAATTGATTTTGGGCCTTCCTAGCGAAGTTTTTGAAGATCTTTTGGACCTGCGATTTATCATAGAGAAAGAACACCCACGTAAATCTTGAAAAATCATCAACTATAACTAGACCAAAAGAATTTCCACCGAGACTTTTGTAGGCGTTGGGACCAAAAAGATCCATGTGAAGTAGCTCGAGTGGCCTCCTTGTGGTCATGATGTTCTTCACGGGATGCCTCCCTCCAACCTGTTTACCTACCTCACAAGCGCTGCAAAGTCTATCCTTATCAAATATGACATCGTTAACGCCAAGGATATGATTTCCTTTAATAATCTTGTGAAGGTTTCGCATGCCAACATGACCTAATCGTCTATGCCATAACCAACCTTTAGAGGATTTAGCAATAAAGCAAGTTCTAGGTTGAGCCTTTTTAGTGAAATCAACAATGTATAGATCACCTCTACATACACCGGTAAAGACCATTTTATGATTATCTCTACGAAACACTTGGCAATCTACTTCAGTAAATAGGACATTGAAACCGAAATCAGCAAGTCTAGATACTGAAAGTAAGTTGTAGCCAAGAGATTCAACGAGCATGACATTTTGTATGGAGCTATCATGTGATATGGCCACCTTACCGAGGCCAACCACCTTACCCTTTGAGTTGTCACCGAAAGTGACATACTTTCGAGGACCATCGTTTTCAGCAAGCTCACGAAACATATCTTTATCTCCGGTCATGTGATCGGTACATCCACTATCAAGAACCCATTCCTTTCCTCCTGCCATATATCCCCGAAGATTTGCCATAAGACCAAAGTGTCTCATTGCATCATCAAGATCAAAGTCACTATCATCATCCTCATCATAGTATCCATGTTCAACATCGTCATGTGGTGGATCAAATCCTAGAGAGGGTGATTCGTTAGAGTGAGTTTGACAATGATCTTGTTTATGAATTTTATAGCTTCGGAAATAATATCACTAATAATTCCAACATCTCCTTTGGCACGCATAAGGTTTGTAAGCTCAAATAGACAATCACCAAACATAGGATCACTGGAATTCATCTTACTCAAGGCAATAGACTTATGGAGAATTTCATCTAGATTTTTCAAGGAATAATTTGGAAAACGTTCCTCAAGAAATTTCCATATGGTGTAGGCACACTTAAGAGTAGGCAAACATCCAATCAAGTTTCTAGGCAAGCCTCTAGTGATAAGTTCAACAGTTCTAAGATTGCGAATCATGTCAATTGACTCATCAAGGGTAGGATGCATAGGATCAACATGAGGTGCACAAGGGCTAGCAATGTACTTGTTCAAATGATATTGATTGAAAATCACAAGCATCTCATTTTTCCACTCATGAAAGTACTCTCCATCAAGTATAGGCACTCTATGTCTAAGACTCCCAATAGTAGACTCATCCATCTTCCTCCAATGGTGTTTAAACCAAAGCAATGGAGACCAAAGCTCTGATACCAATTGAAAGGATCGAGAAGAGGTGTCTAGAGGGGGGGTGATTAGACACTAAGTACCAAAAGTTGCAGTTTTTAACTTCTTTAAGTTAAGTGGAGTTTAGGCACAAGTTTAACACTCACAATACATAACAAGCAAGCATGCAAAGAGTATATGAGCAGCGGAAAGTAAAGCATGCAACTTGCAAGAATGTAAAGGGATGGGATTGGAGGATTCAAACGCAATTGGAGACACGGATGTTTTTGTCGTGGTTCCGATAGGTGGTGCTATCGTACATCCACGTTGATGGAGACTTCAACCCACGAAGGGTAACGGTTGCGCGAGTCCACGGAGGGCTCCACCCACGAAGGGTCCACGAAGAAGCAACCTTGTCTATCCCACCATGGCCGTCGCCCACGAAGGACTTGCCTCACTAGCGGTAGATCTTCATGAAGTAGGCGATCTCCTTGCCCTTACAAACTCCTTGGTTCAACTCCACAATCTTGTCGGAGGCTCACAAGTGCCACCTAGCCAATCTAGGAGACACCACTCTCCAAGAAGTAACAAATGGTGTGTTGATGATGAACTCCTTGCTCTTGTGCTTCAAATGATAGTCTCCCCAACAATCAACTCTCTCTCACAGGATTTGGATTTGGTGGAAAGAAGATTTGAGTGGAAAGCAACTTGGGGAAGTCTAGAGATCAAGATTCATATGGTAGGAATGGAATATATTGTTCTCAACACAAGTGTAGGTGGTTCTCTCTCAGAAAAATGTATGCTGGAAGTGTAGGTTCGTTCTGATGGCTCTCTCCACGAATAAAGAGGAGGCGGAGGGGTATATATAGCCTCCACACAAAATCTAACCATTACACACAACTTGCCAAACTCGGTGGGACCGAATTGATAAACTCGGTCAGACCAATTCAGCAAATCTAGTGACCATTAGGATTTTCGGTGGGACCGACATGCAACTCGGTAGGACCGATATGGTTAGGGTTAGGGCATAACGTAATCTCGGTGAGACCGATTACACAAACTCGGTGAGACGGGTTTTGGTAATAAGATAACCAGAGAGTTGGTCAGGCAAACTCGGTTTGACCGATTACACAAACTCGGTAGCACCGATCTTGGTAATAAGTTAACCAGAGAGTTTGCATTGTAATCTCTGTAGTACCGATTGCACAAACTCGCTTAGACCGATTTTGGTAATGGACATACACAGAGCGATTATAATCCCATCTCGGTGGGACCAAGATCCCTATCGATGAGATCGATTTGCCTAGGGTTTGTGGCAGTGGCTATGACATCTGAACTCGGTGGCGCCGGATAAAAAGAATAGGTGGGGCCGAGTTAGACTTTTGGTTTAGGACATATGTGGATGTGAGAAAGTAGTTGATGGCTCTGGATCATATCACTAAGCATTTTGAGAAAGTAAGCCATTAAGCAACACCTCATCCCCTCTTGATAGTATTGGCATTTCCTATAGACTCAATGTGATCTTGGATCACTAAAATACAAAATGTAGAGCCTTGTTCTTGGAGCTTGAGCCTATCCTTTGTCCTTAGCATCCTGAAGAGGTTCCACATCCTTTAGTCCATACCACTCCATTGTTGAACTTGTCTGAAACATACTAGGTAAAAGTGTTAGACCAACAAGAGATATGTTGACATTAATTACCAAAATCACCCAGGGAGCACTTGTGCTTTCAAGGGTACTTGAGGATGCTATGGCAGTGATACCGGCGCATCGCCTGCTGGTACCTCGCTGCATGGAGTGAGGCTTGGCGGCAACACTCCTCCCCCAACACGAGGTCCATCCCCCACGAGGTGTCCTGGTGTGCCTCGTCAAACGCCAAGACCCGTGCCGGGGGGGATGTTTGACCTCATGAGGGAGGACTGCTTTAGCCCCATAGACGAGGAAGAATGGGGTCTCGCCTGTAGGCTTGGTCGCGGTGGTGCGGATAGACCATAACATGGACTGGAGCTCATCGAGCCAGCCCCTACCACAGGCCTCAAGTTTCTTCTTGAAGCTCCTTGTCTTGAGGCCCCTTACCTCCGTATTGGCGTGTTCGGCCTGGCCGTTGCTGCATAGTTGTGCCATCAAAGCGTAGCATATCTGTGTTCCAAGGTTAGCACAATATGTTTTGAAAAGCTTGCTCATGAATTGAGAGCCATTCCCAAAGCGGCTCACGAGGCCCTTGATGAACTTGATGGTCAAGCCTGCCGGGATGGTACGCACAGGCTCTACCTCCCCCCCCCACTTGGTGAAGTTGTCGATGGCGACGTAGAGGTAGCGGTAGCCCCCGGCTACTCGAGGGAACAAGCCCAGGATGTCCAGCTCCCAGACCGCAAATGACCACGAGAGCGGGACGTTCTGTAGGCCCTGATTGGGCTGGTGGATCTACTTGGCATGGAACTAACATGCCTCGCAAGATCTCACCAGCTCAGCAGCGTCATTGAGCGCCGTGGGCCAGTAGAACCCGCTGCCGAACACCTTGCTCACGAGGGTGCGGGATGAGGAGTGATGCCCACAGTCCCCACTATGGATGTCAGCAAGGAGCTCGCACCCCTGCTCCTGGGAGATGCACCATAGAGAGATGTCATTTGGGCGCCTTGGGTAGAGCTCGCCGTCCTGGATGAAGTACATGGTGGCCTGACGGGCCACACATTCTGCGTCTTCTTCCTTCTCCGGCAAGGCGCCTTTGAGTAGGTACGCCTTGAACTCCTTCGTCCAGCACCCCTCCTGAGGCTCGAGCGCGAGAAGCAGGCGGGCCCCATGGTCGGGCCGCATGCCGGAGCGCCCGAGGGTGCCATGGGTGGCTCCTCCCGAGGCAGCACTGGTCTCGCAGTGGGGGGAGTCGCCGATGGCTTGAAGAGCCGCTCTTCGAAGACACCAGGCTTCTGGGGGTCGCGATGGGACACCCTCTTGACGATGTCGTCCGCCTCCTTGTTTGTGCCACACGGTACAGGCTGCAATTCCAAGCCCAAGAATTGTTTCTCATTTTGCATACCTCTTCAAGATATGCCTCCATGTGCTCGTTTTGCCTTGTACGCCTTGTTGGAGAAGTTGACGAGGAGCTGGGAGTCGCCCTTGATGGTGAAGCGCCTGACCCCCAGAGCCGCCGCGGCCTTGAGGCCGGCGATCAGGCCCTCATACTCGGCGATGTTGTTGGAGACCTTCTCACCATGCTGAAAGCAGAGCTGCACTGCGTAGAAGAGCTTATCCTGGGTAGGCGAGATGAGCACAGCTCCAGCCCCTGCGCCCTGGCGTGCTTCATCTCCAGGCACGAGGGAACGGTCCTCACCCACTCCTCGGTCAGGGGCATTAGTCCACTCCACCACAAAGTCAGCGAGGGCCACACCCTTGATGACTCTGGTGGTGCTGAACTCCAACTGGAATGCCTACAGCTCGATGTTCCATCCAGCAACTCTTCCCGCGGCGTTGGGGCTCCGGAGCACCTTCTCTAGGGGGTATGTGAAGACGACCTTAATAGGCTGGCCTTGGAAGTAGTGCTGCAGCTTCCTGGAGGCGACGGGGAGCACGAGCAAGAGCTTCTGTGGCATGGGGTAGCGTGAATGCATGTCATGTAGCAGCGTGCTAACGAAGTACATGGGATGCTCGACGAGGGAGGGAGCATCGACGGCGTCCTACCACTCCTGAGATGAGGGAGCCTCGGGAGCCTTGTCGTCCGATGGGGTAGCCGGGGCCTCTAGGGCGTCGTCCTGAGGCTACAGTGTCATGGTCGGGCGCTGGGTGCCACGCCACACACCCACATCCGCGCGCTCTTCCCGGACCGCCACGAGTGTCGCACTGGCTGAGTGGGGCGTGGTGTAGGATCGAAATTATGTCTAGAGGGGGGGGGGTGATTAGACTACTTGACCAAAGAAAAATCTAGCCTTTTCCCAATTTTAGTTCTTGGCAGATTTTAGCAACTTAGCACAAGTCAAGCAATCAACCTACACATGCAATTCTAAGAGTATAGCAGTGGAATGTAAAACAATTTCATATGAAGGTAAAGGGAGGAGTTTAAGGAAGCAAACGCAATGTTGACACAGAGATTTTTTAGCCGTGGTTCCGATAGGTGGTGCTATCGTATATGCATGTTGATGGAGACTTCAACCCACGAAGGGTAACGGTTGCGTGAGTCTACGGAGGGCTCCACCTACGAAGGGTCCACGAAGAATCAACGTTATCTATCCCACCATGGCCGTTGCCCACGGAGGACTTGCCTCACTAGGGTAGATCTTCACGAAGTAGGCGATCTGCTTGCCCTTACAAACTCCTTGGTTCAAATCCACAATCTTGTCGGAGGCTCCCAAGTGACACCTAGCCAATCTTGGAGACACCACTCTCCAAGAAGTAACAAATGGCGTGTTGATGATGAACTCCTTGCTCTTGTGCTTCAAATGATAGTCTCCCTAACACTCAACTCTCTCTCACATGATTTGTATTTGGTGGAAAGAAGATTTGAGTGGAAAGCAACTTGGGGAAGGCTAGAGGTCAAGATTTATGTGGTAGGAATGTAATATCTTGACCACAACACAAGTGTAGGTGGTTCTCTCTCAGAAAATGTATGTTGGAAGTGTAGGCATGTTCTAATGGCTCTCTCCATGAATGAAGAGTGGGTGGAGGGGTATATATAGCCTCCACACAAAAATCTAACCGTTACACACAACTTACCGAACTCGGTGGGACCGAATCGTGAAACTCGGTCAGACCGATTTAGTAAATAATGCGACCGTTAGGAATTTCGGTGGGACCGACATGTCAACTCGGTGGGACTGATATCGTTAGGGTTAGGGCATAACGTAATCTCGGTGAGACCGATTACACAAACTCGGTGAGACCGATTTTGGTAATAGACACACAGAGGGTTGGTCAGGCAAACTCGGTGGGACTGATTCGCTCATCTCGGTTGGACCGAAACGTTACGAAAGGGAAAGAGTGAGTTTGCATTACAATCTCGGTGGGACCGATCGCTCATCTCGGTTTGAACAAAATGTTACGAAGGGAAACAAAGAGATTACAATCCCATCTTGGTGAGACTGAGATCCCTATCGGTGAGACCGAAAAGACTAGGGTTTCTGGCAGTGGCTATTTCAACATAACTCAGGGGCGCCGGATAGATGGTTTCGATAGGGCCGAGTTTGACTTTTGGTTTGGGACATATGTGGATGTGAGAAAGTAGTTGAGGGCTTTGGAGCATATCACTAAGCACTTTGAGTAAGAAACTCATCAAGCAACACCTCATCCCCTCTTGATAGTATTGGCTTTTCCTATAGACTCAATGTGATCTTGGATCAGTCAAATGGAAAATGTAGTGTCTTGTGCTTTGAGCTTGAGCCAATCCTTTTGTCCTTAGCATTTTGAGGGATCCACTTTTCTCATCCATGCCATGCCAATCATTCAGCTTTCCTGAAATATTTATCTTGAAATAGCATTAGCTCAATGAGCTATATGTTGTTAGGAATTACCAAAACCACCCAGGGATAGTTGCACTTTCAATCTCCCCCTTTTTGGTAATTGATGACAACATATAGAGGAAAGCTTCGACAAATGATAATAAGATTGAAAAACATCGTCGCTTTGAGGAGTATGTGATAAGCAAGAGCTCCCCCAAAATTTGTGCATTATTTAAATTTGCTTTGGACTGCAAATGCACAATGTGTTAGGATCATGGGTTACTCTTTCATGTCACATACATCTTGGTGGAGTGCTCAAAATGATAATAATTGAACATATGTACTCATCACCAAGCAAAGTGAATGATCATATAAGGATATAAGAGATAATATCATCCACCAAGCATTAAAGGTAGCATATGATCAAACACATGATCATCCAAGTATCTCACAAAAGGCATAGTGTATCAAGAAAACACACAATAAAGAAGTTCAACCACCAAAAACAAGAGAGATCAAAAGCAACACACACTCTCTCGAAGCCTATGATCTATACATTTTTCTCCCCCTTGGCAACAAGTTACCAAAAAGTTCAAAAATGCATAGTGCTAAACGACTCTCAGGCTTGGTCTTCATGAGGTTGTGTAGAGACGACTCCAAGGACGAAAGCATCAGTTGATGTAGCTGGAGTTGGTGGAGTGGCTGCTAGAGCTGGTGGCACTGAAGCTATGGCAGCTGGTGCAGAATATGTAGCTCTAGTATCTGGAACATGTACTGCAGCAGATCTCTGTCCTCTGGGCACTCTAGCAAATGCATCTGTAGTATACTTGCCATTCTTCTCCTCCACATCCTCCTGAAGTTGGTCAACTGTAGTTTGGATCTCAGTGACCTTCACATCAAGAGCATAGAATTTCTGCTCAATGATCCTCTCCAAACTCTCCTGGTTTTGAGTCAGGGTGGCCAAGCCGTTCTCAATCCTCAAGGTGGAGGCAATAAAATAGACAAGATGATCTTGCTTGCTCTTTAGGAATATTTGAGATGCCTCTTTAGCAATTGGCATTTTTGCAGCTTTCTCTGCCCTTTCCTTCTCTCTCTTCTCATGTGCTTGCACAGATGATGGTTCCTCCTCATTCATCTCAACTGTGTTATCTTCAAACTCAGGATATAAGGGTAGATGCTCCTTATCCAATAGATATGTGCATGTGCCCATCTTTGAGTTGATGAGCTCCTGAATGTGTGGAGCATACCCACAACTTCTCTTCTGATCAGCTGCTGTTCTCTTGATTGTTTCCACAATCAGACTCATGACTTTGAATTCTTGAGGTATATCAAAAAAATGCAGCAAGTTGATAGCATGTCCTCTGATCATCTTGTGATCTCCTGACTTGGGTAGCAATGTGTGCCTAAGGATCCAGTTGATTGTAGGCGGACCAGACAACAAGTAGTGTACAGATCCAAGCCTGTGAGTTTCTAAAGCTTTATCTGGGATCTCTCTATACATGTGTGCCATAGTGTTGTGGTATTTCTTCTTCTCAGCATACACATCCAAGTCATCTTCAGTTTCTTTTGGACCATTGATCAACTGAGCCCATTCTTCAATAGTGGATTGGTACCTAGTACCTTCAGACATCCAGATGATCTTCCCATCTGGGTAGAAGTGAGATGTGGAATAAAACTGCATGATGACCTCATCATTCCACTTAGTGAGCTTCTGGGCAACAAATTCATCAACTCCACATGATTTGAAGCTGTCATATACTCCTAGAGAGTGAGCTTCATTTTTCTTGATGTACTCCCAGTTGATCCATCTCATGTCACACAAATGGGCTTCTTGTCAAGCAAAATAGTCTCATAAAAATCTTGTTGCTCCTTTGTGTGAAATCTATAGTCAACTACTATCCTTCTCATCACAGCATATGGATCTGAGTGTCTCCATAATCTCAGTCCAGCATCCTTTCTGATGTGCATATCTTCAGCTACGGGATGAGCATCATTATGGTCAGGAATCTCGGGCTTCAACTTCCTCAAAACAAGTGAGTCATCTTCTTCTTCAGCAGCTTCAAGCACTGGGGCCTTGTTCTTCTCTGCTGCAGGTATACTTCTGGTGTTCCTCTTGGGTTTAGGCTTTGGAGCTAGAGCAACAGCCTTGGGAGCAGCTTTGGGCTTAGATGGAGAAGCCCCTGACTTGATTGCATCTCCCATGAGCTTCTGAGCTTTGGGTGCTGGTGCAACATCCTCTTCCTCTTCTTATTCCTCATCAGAATCTCTCCTCATAGAGGGCTTGCCAGGGACTTTGGCAGTAGTAGTTCTCACCCTCTTCTTCTTCTTATCTTCACCAGCAACTTCTTCTTCAGACTCAATGGTGAACTTCATGGTTTCACCAGTGGCAACCTTCCTAGGTTTGGATGTGGTCACTCTCTTGGCAAGTTCCATCCTTTTCATGTCTGGCTTGGTGGTAGCAGTGGTGCCATACTCCTTTTTAGCACTTTCTTCTTGGAGGTTGAGGGAGTCCTGGACTAGGGGGTGTCCGGATAGCCGAACTATCATCATCGGCCGGACTCCAAGACTATGAAGATACAAGATTGAAGACTTCGTCCCGTGTCCGGATGGGACTTTCCTTGGCGTGGAAGGCAAGCTTGGCGATACGGATATGTAGATCTCCTACCATTGTAACCGACTCTGTGTAACCCTAGCCCTCTCCGGTGTCTATATAAACCGGATGGCTTTAGACCATAGGACGAACAACAATCATACCATAGGCTAGCTTCTCGGGTTTAGCCTCCTTGATCTCGTGGTAGATCTACTCTTGTAATACCCACATCATCAATATCAATCAAGCAGGACGTAGGGTTTTACCTCCATCAAGAGGGCCCGAACCTGGGAAAAACATCGTGTCCCTTGTCTCCTGTTACCATCCGCCTAGACGCACAGTTCGGGACACCCTACCCGAGATCCGCCGGTTTTGACACCGACATTGGTGCTTTCATTGAGAGTTCCTCTGTGTCCTCACCGATAGGCTCGATGGCTTCTTCGATCATCAACAACGATGCAGTCCAGGGTGAGATTTTTCTCCCCGGACAGATCATCATATTCGGCGGCTTTGCACTACGGGCCAATTCGCTTGGCCATCTGGAGCAGATCGAAAGCTACGCCCCTGGCCATCAGGTCAGATTTGGAAGTTTGAACTTCACGGCTGACATCCGCGGGGACTTGATCTTCTATGGATTCGAGCCACAGCCGAGCGCGCCGCACTGTCTCGATGGGCATGATTTAGCTCTGCAGCCGGACAGTGCCCTGGAGGCCGCACACGAGTCTGCTCCGACACTCAATTCGGAGCCGGCTGCGTAGATCGAGGACGAGTGGCTAGACACCGCCTCGGGGGCTGCAACCTCTATGGTGATGGAGCCGAATACTAACCTGGTCCCTCGTGAAGCTCATGACTCCGAGGTGCCGGACTCCTCGCCGGACTCCGAACCTCCCGCGCCCCCTCCAATCGAATCCGATTGGGCGCCGATCATGGAGTTCACCACTGCGGACAGCTTTCAACACTCACCTTTCGGCGACATCTTGAGTTCGCTAAAGTATCTCTTGTTATCAGGAGAGCCCTGGTCGGACTGCGGTCAGGACGGTTGGAATGCGGACGACGAAGAAATTCAAAGCCCACCCACCACCCACTTAGTAGCCACTGTCGACGATCTAACCGACATGCTAGACTTCGACTCCGAAGACATCGACGGTATGGACGACGATGCCGGAGACGACCAAGAACCAGCGCCTACCGGGCACTGGAAAGCCACCTCATCATATGACATATACATGGTGAATATACCAAAGGATGGGAATGGCGAAGGAACAGCGGAGGATGACCCCTCCAAGAAATAGCCCAAGCGCCAGCGTCAGCGGCGCCGCTCTAAATCCCGCCACAGCAAGAATGGAGATTCCGGCACCGGAGATAATAATACCCCAGACAGTGCCGAAGACAACCCCCTCCAGCAAGATTCAGCACAGGAGGACGGAGATGCCAGCACTCATGAGAGAGCGGCAGACGAAGAGGTAGAGGATTACATGCCTCCCTCCGGAGACGAGGCAAGCCTCGACGATGACGAATTTGTCGTGCCTGAGGATCCCGTCGAACAAGAGCGTTTTAAATGCAGGCTTATAGCCATGGCAAATAGCCTCAAGAAAAAGCAGCAACAGCTTAGAGCTAATCAAGATCTGCTAGCCGACAGATGGACTGAAGTCCTTGCGGGCGAAGAGCATGAGCTCGAACGCCCCTCCAAAAGCTACCCTAAACGCAAGCTGCTCCCCCGATTAGAGGAGGAGGCATATGAACCTGCATCACCAGCGGACAATACGGCTGACCAACGACCCCGTGGCCGGGACAGAGAGGCCTCTAGGCCCTCCACTAGAACTGTACACCGGCATCGCTCGAAAAGCACAAGGCCACAGGGGAACGCTGTGGACTTGCGAGATATATTGGAGGATAAGGCAAGACAATCAAGATCGATCTATGGATCGCGTGGGCTCCCCATGATACGTGACGACAACCGTCGCGCCGGACACAGCAAGTCCGGCCGGGCCGAACACAGTAGACATAGCTCTTTTGAGCTTCGTCGTGATATAGCCCAATACAGAGGCGCCGCACACCCACTATGCTTCACAGATGAAGTAATGGATCATCAAATCCCCGAAGGGTTTAAACTCGTGAATATTGAATCTTATGATGGCACAACAGACCCCGCGGTTTGGATCGAAGACTATCTCCTCCATATCCACATGGCCCGCGGTGACGATCTTCACGCCATCAAATACCTCCCACTCAAGCTTAAAGGACCAGCTCGGCATTGGCTTAACAGCTTGCCAGCATAATCAATTGGGAGTTGGGAGGACCTAGAAGCCGCATTCCTAGATAACTTCCAGGGAACGTATGTGCGACCACCAGACGCTGACGACCTGAGCCATATAATTCAGCAGCCAGACGAATCAGCCAGACAATTCTGGACATGGTTCTTAACTAAGAAAAATCAAATCGTCGACTGTCCGGATGCAGAGGCCATCGCGGCCTTCAAACATAACATCCGCGATGAGTGGCGTGCCCGGCACCTGGGACAGGAAAAGCCGAAATCCATGGCAGCCCTCACATCACTCATGACCCGCTTCTGCGCGGGAGAGGACAGCTGGCTAGCCCGCAGCAACAACCTCAGCAAAAATTCTGGCAGTCCAGATATCAAGGACCGTAATGGCAGGTCGCGTTGCAACAAGAACAAACGCCGCATTAACGGCGACAATAGTGAGGATACGCCGGTCAATGCCGGATTCAGAGGCTCTAAATCAGGTCAGCGGAAAAAGCCATTCAAAAGAACTACTCCGGGTCCGTCCAATTTGGACCGAATACTCGATCGCTCGTGCCAGATACACGGCACCCCCGAAAAGCCAGCTAACCACACCAACATGGACTGTTGGGTATTCAAGCAGGCAGGCAAGCTAATTGCCGAAAACAACGACAAGGGGCTGCATAGCAATGACGAGGAAGAGACCCGACCGCTGAACAATAGAGGACAGAAGGGTTTCTCCCCACAAGTGAGGACGGTGAACATGATATACGCAACCCACATACCCAAAAGGGAGCGGAAGCGTGCACTCAGGGATGTATACGCGATGGAGCCAGTCGCCCCGAAGTTCAACCCATGGTCCTCCTGCCCGATCACTTTTGATCGAAGGGACCACCCCACCAGCATCCGCCACGGCGGATTCGCCGCATTGGTTTTAGACCCAATCGTCGATGGATTTCACCTCACCAGAGTCCTGATGGACGGCGGCAGCAGCCTGAACCTGCTTTATCAGGATACAGTGCGCAAAATGGGCATAGACCCCTCAAGGATTAAACCCACAAAGACGACCTTTAAAGGCGTCATACCAGGTGTAGAGGCCAATTGTACAGGCTCAGTTACACTGGAAGTGGTCTTCGGATCCCCGGATAACTTCCGAAGCGAGGAGTTAATCTTCGACATAGTTCCGTTCCGCAGCGGCTATCATGCCCTGCTCGGACGTACCGCGTTTGCAAAGTTCAACGCGGTGCCGCACTACGCATACCTCAAGCTCAAGATGCCAGGCCCTCGAGGAGTCATCACGGTCAACGGAAACACTGAACGCTCTCTCCGAACGGAGGAACATACAGCGGCTCTCGCGGCAGAAGTACAGTGCAGCCTCTTAAGGCAATTCTCGAGTCCGGCCGTTAAGCGACCGGACACGGCTAAACGCGCCCGGAGTAACCTACAACAAGACCACCTGGCACGTTCCGAGCACGCGTAGCAATGCGGCCCCAACCCCAGCCCCTGCAAAATTGCAAGACTGGTCCTTCGCGTACATCATTACGCTCTGGAGATACCATGGGCATAGGGGGAGGGGCACGACCACGATAGGCCCAGAATGCGGCTTAACCACACCAGGGGCTCTCAAGTGTGTCGTTCTTTTTTTTCTCTTTTCTTTTTTTACCCACAGGACCCCGTTCATCAGAGGCCCTGTCCGGCAGTAGACCTGCCGAACTCACGATGCAACAGCCAGGGAAGGAGAAAGGCTACGACGAATATCCAGGTGGTCTCCATTACGAGCATTAAATCTGTTTTATACACCATTCCGCAGCCTACCCCTGGAGGGGGACATGTTTAATAGTCCCATCCCTTGCTTATCGCACTATTTGTATCGTTCTGCATTCACAGCAGTATTTCTTGAATAAACAATGCAGCACCTTTTTGCTTATAATTGCATTTCTTTCTTATACATATGTTCATTTATGACATGTTGCATCCGTACA
The DNA here is from genome assembly GCF_018294505.1 of Triticum aestivum. Classification (NCBI taxonomy): domain Eukaryota; kingdom Viridiplantae; phylum Streptophyta; class Magnoliopsida; order Poales; family Poaceae; genus Triticum; species Triticum aestivum. Next base: position 353,099,860 of record NC_057804.1, on the reverse strand, counting down.
CTTTGGTACGGCTAAATACACCAGGGGCTTATGTTTCCCGCATCATGGTGTGATAAGTCCGAACACTTTCACAAGTGCGGCACCCCGAACTTATAGCATTATATGCATCGGCTCCGAATCATGTCTTGGGTCAATAGTTGGGTTTGCCCGGCTCCCATGTTTTGGTACCTTACGTTCCGTTGTATCGGCTAAGGTAGCACTGGGAGAACCACTGCGATTGCGCCCCAGTTGAGCTGGGCGAGCGCCTCAGTGGAGAAAGCTAAAACTGACCGTCATGATGAGGCGAGAGCCGGTCGCTGTTCGAGAGGTTTTTTCGAGTCCCTAAAGACTTATGCCGCTTAGAGCGAGGAACCGGCTTTGTCCGGCCCAGGCGTGGATAGCGCCCCAAATTCGGCCTTCCGAACACTAGGGGCTTCGCCGAAATTTAAAATTATAGAATTCTATGGCTAAGTGAGAGTGTTCAAGCATTATAAGTCCGGTTGCCTTGTTCGTTGTGTTGAGCGCCTCCCTAGATGGACCCAAAAATGGGAACAAGAGTGCTCAAATTTATCCCGAACACCCCAGCACTCGTGGCATGGGGGCTGAAGCCGACGACTTGCCATCTCTCAGATTTGATAAACGGCCGCACAGAAGGTAATATTTTAAATTAACAAGCGTTGCTTAGCGCATATGAACAAAGTTTTCAGCGCACAGGATAACAAAATGCGAGTCTACTCAAATATTACATCTTTGGAGCACTCACCCGCAATAATGCGGGCACCCTTCAGGACACTCTTATAATACATCTCGGGCGTGCGATACTCCTTGCCCGGCGGTGGCGCGTCCGTCACAAGCTTCTCAGCATCCATCTTGCCCCATTGCACCTTTGCGCGGGCAAGGGCCCGACGGGCACCTTCAATACAGGCGGAGTGCTTGATGACTTCAACCCATGGACACGCATCCACCAGCCGCCGCACCAGGCCGAAGTAGCTCCCAGGCATGGCCTCCTTGGGCCACAGCCGAACTATGAGGCCCTTCATGGCCTGTTCGGCCACCTTGTGGAGCTCGACCAGCTGCTTCAGCTGGTCGCTCAGGGGCACCGGATGTCCGGCCTCAGCATACTGAGACCAGAAGACCTTCTCCGTCGAGCTCCCCTCCTCGGCCCTATAGAAAGCGGCAGCATCGGACACGCTGCGGGGCAGATCTGCGAACGCTCCTGGAGAGCTCCGAATTCGGGTAAGTGATAGGTAATTCACACTCACATGCTTACTTTGCATGAAAAATGCCTTACCCGCCGCTATTTTCTTCAACGCCTCGATTTCCTGGAGGGCCTTGTAGGCTTCGGCCTTAGCGGCTTTGGCACTCTCAAGAGCCGATGCAAGCTCGGACTCTCGAGTCTTCGAGTCGCGCTCCAAACTCTCATGTTTTTCCACGAGAGCCTGGAGCTCTTGCTGTACCTCCGCCACCCGCGCCTCCTGCTTCTCTCGCTCGGTGCGCTCCGCGGCCGCATTACGTTCGGCCGCGGACACCGCCTCCTTCAGGGTCGCCACCTCGTTCGTGGCCCCTGCAATACCCATGTTATCCTTGTCATTCTTCTTGCAACCAAATCCTTTTCTGTAAGGTAAAATTTAATAAGGTGTTACTCACCTTCCTTGTCCTCGAGCTGCTTCTTGGCACGGCCGAGCTCGTTCTCGGACCGCTCGAGGCTTTGCTTCAAAGTATTGACCTCCGCAGTCAGTGCGGCAGAGGTCAGCAGCACAGCCTGCAATCCCATATTGACATATTTTTTATGACTCCTGCGTATATCTTTTTAGATCCTCAGTCCGGCTTTTCTTTCCGAACACCGAACCGAGCATCAGGGGCTACTGTCTATGCGGTACTATTTTACATATATCAAAATTCTTACCTCAAAGCCTGTTAGAAGGCTGCTGCAGGCTTCGGTCAGCCCGCTCTTGGCGAGCTGAACCTTCTGAATCACCGCACTCATGACGGTGCGGTGTTCCTCTTTGATGGAAGCGCCGTTGAGCGCCTCCAGCAAGCTATCCGGCGCCTCCGGTTGGACGGAGGCCGCCGGCGTCACGGTCTTGCCCTTCTTACGAAGGGGCTGCCCGCCGGACTCCGGAGCCAATACAGGTTCCGGTGCGGAGTCCGGTGCAAAGTCCGGGAGGTTGCCCTGCGGCACCTCCGGGGCCTCCTCCTCCTGGCGGGTCCCTTCCCGGGATCCCACCTCGGCATCATCCGCATCACGGGGGGTGGAGGCGGTCGGAAGGGAATCCATATCCGACGCACCCAAGGACCCGCTCGACGAAGCGGGAAGATCATCCTTGGGCGGACTGCAGGGTTGTATGCGGCATTAGAAAGACACCATGTGGCGAAAAGAAAAATCATGAAGTTATTCGGGAGTCCGGATACTTACGATCTCGCCAGGGGCTTGGCCCTTGGAGGCCAATCCTCGTCGTCGTCGCCGGCGTTGGCAGAGCAGTCCGGGGGAAGAGTCCTTCCCTTCTTGGACCCTTCGGCCTCCCTCGTTGGGGAGGCCTTCCTTTTCTTCCCTCCCCCCGCTGGGGGAGAGGCCTCTTTCTTCTCCTCCTCGCCTTCGTGGGAGGAGTCCGCCTCGGAGTCATCGTCCGATGACACCTGAAAACGGGAACTCTTTCGAGTGCCCGTGGCCTTCTTCTTGGCCTTCTTCTCCGGCACCACGTGGGGTGCCGGAACCAGCAGTCCCGTTAAGCGGGCGTCCGCTGGGTCTTCTGGCAAAGGGGCCGGACAGTTAGTCTGCTCGGCCTTCTTCAGCCAGTCCTGTCAAAGGAGAGGGAGTTTAGATCCCGCATAGAGTCAAACTATGGAAAACAAGTGTCCCGTAAAGGGTAAAATCGCTTACCTCGCTAGCCGGACGCTGCGAGCTGAATCCGCGATCTTCGGTAGCGGATGCGGGAGCCTCGGCGCCCTTAAACAGCACCCTCCAGGCCTCTTCGTACGTAGTGTCGAAGAGCCCGCTCAAAGTCTGGTGCTGCGCCGGATCGAACTCCCACATATTGAAGTCCCGTTGTTGGCACGGGAGAATCCGGCGGATGAGCATGACCTGGACTACGTTGACAAGCTTGAGCTTCTTGTTCACTAGCTTTTGTATGCAGGCTTGAAGTCCGGTCAGCTCCTCCGAATCACCCCATGTCCGGCCACTCTCTTTCCAGGAGGTGAGCCGTATGGGGATGCCAGATCTGAATTCGGGGGCCGCTGCCCATTCAGGGTCACGCGGCTCGGTGATGTAGAACCACCCCGATTGCCACCCCTTGATGGTTTCCACGAAGGTGCCCTCGAGCCAAGTAACGTTGGGCATCTTGCCCACCATGGCGCCTCCGCACTCCGCTTGGCTGCCCTTCACAACCTTCGGCTTGACACTGAAGGTCTTGAGCCACAAGCCGAAGTGGGGCTGGATGCAGAGGAAGGCCTCACACACGACGATAAACGCCGAGATGTTGAGGATGAAATTCGGGGCCAGATCATGGAAATCCAGGCCGTAGTAGAACATGAGCCCCCGGACAAAGGGATGGAGTGGGAAGCCCAGTCCGCGGAGGAAATGGGAAAGGAATACTACCCTCTCATGGGGCCTGGGGGTGGGGATGAGCTCCCCCTCGTCGGGGAGCCGGTGCGCGATGTCGCTGGACAGATATCCGGCGCTGCGCAGCTTCTGGATGTGCCCCTCCGTAACGGAGGAGGCCATCCACTTGCCTCCCGCTCCGGACATAGTTGGAGAAGGTTGAGGTGAGATGTGCGGACTTGGGCGCTGGAGCTCGAGTTCGCGGAGATGGATAAGCAAAGGAGGAAGAAGGCGTAGGTAAAAGGGTAGATCTTTATCCCCTTATATGGGCGGACGAAACCATGCGTCCCCACCGGCCTGATAAAACTCGCTTATCTCCCAAGCGCCGCAATCAATGGCGCGGTTGGGTTACCCACGTCCGTATTGATGGGAATCCCGGAATAAGGGGAACACGATCTCTGCTTCGACAAGACGTGCCAAGGAAACCGCTTCGCTAAACGCGCTGAGGTGGTACAATAAAAACAATTCGAGTAAAGGCTTGGTGGTGGTGTGACGTCACGCCACAAAATACGTCAGCAGATTGAACTTGTGTAAATATTATTCTCTCTACGGTGGTATGTGGAATTTATTTTGCAGAGCCGGACACTATCCTGGTGTTCACAATCTTCTATGAATTATTCGGAGGAGGAACCCGCCTTGCAATGCCGAAGACAATATGCGCGCCGGACTCGTCGTCATTGAAGCCTGGTTCAGGGGCTACTGAGGGAGTCCTGGACTAGGGGGTGTCCGGATAGCCGAACTATCATCATCGGCCGGACTCCAAGACTATGAAGATACAAGATTGAAGACTTCGTCCCGTGTCCGGATGGGACTTTCCTTGGCGTGGAAGGCAAGCTTGGTGATACGGATATGTAGATCTCCTACCATTGTATCCGACTCTGTATAACCCTAGCCCTCTCCGGTGTCTATATAAATCGGATGGCTTTAGTCCATAGGACGAACAACAATCATACCATAGGCTAGCTTCTAGGGTTTAGCCTCCTTGATCTCGTGGTAGATCTACTCTTGTAATACCCACATCATCAATATCAATCAAGCAGGACGTAGGGTTTTACCTCCATCAAGAGGGCCCGAACCTGGGTAAAACATCGTGTCCCTTGTCCCTGTTACCATCCGCCTAGACGCATAGTTCGAGACCCCCTACCCGAGATCCGCCGGTTTTGACACCGACAGAGGTGGCCTCATCCTCAATAGCAATGTAGTACTCATCTTCAGAATCTGAGGTTTTCTTCTTCCTTGCCCTGGTAGCTGCCTTGGGCAAGTTGCTAGGTGTACTCCTGCTACCCTCATCATAGCTTCTTGAGGGACTAGTGCCCTCACTCATCTGAGCTTGTTCCTCTGACTTGTTCTGGCTATCACTTTAATCAAAGATTTTCAGGCAAACTCACTGACAGCAGACCCTGTGAATAGATATAGATGAGGTAGAGTGGATGAGCATCACAAAGTACAAAGGTTTTTGGAAAACAATTGAGTCAAAAACTTAGTTTTAGTTTTCCACAGAAAGCATTTCAGAGCTACCGGTTTGTAAACTCGGTGATACCTAAGCAGCTTTTGGAACCTAAACTAGTGAACTCGGTCAGACCGAGTCACAGTTTGGTGGCACCAAGGCTACTATGGTTTCACAAAAAATCGATCTCGGTCACACCAATTTGCAATTCTCGGTCAGGCTGAAAGTCACATGTGCAATGGCCTAAGCCAAATCGGTGAGACCGATTTCTACAACTCGGTCGGTCCATGATGAGTTCGGCCGAAACCTAACCCTTAATTTTCAAATCAAATCTAATCTACGGAATGCTTTCACTGGACAGGAAGATTTCATACGTGGGAGGAATCATGGCAAAGCAATGTGCTAGGAATCAGAGTTAAAGAATAGCACAAGTTTCAAGTTCTTACCCTAATGTGGTGGTGAACTTGCTACGGCGGCTACGATGGGGCAGAATGCCGTTGACGGCGGCCGAGACTAGCGATGGGAGGTCGCTGGCGACGAGAGGATGATCCGGAGACCCAAAGAGGCAGAGCAGGCTATGCGCGGGCGAAGGGTTTCGCAAAAGTTTCCAAAATTTGACCCCATGAGTATATATAGCCTGACCCTATTGGTGTGACCAAGTGGAACAACTCGGTGGCAACGAGATGCAAAATTGCGATGTCAGGACCCCGATCCTGAGTCACACCAATCTAGCATGCAGCACATCATATCACTTTGCGGCCTCACGCACGGTATTCCCACGGGTGCCACCTTACCTGGCCCGTGACCGTTTGCGCCTTTTGGCTCACATATATGATAGTGCCACTAGCATCCATATGACAAAGAACCCGGGCTGACATGGCTAGTCGTGAACCCAAAGTGGCACTAACTTACAGGGACAGGCATACATGACCCAACAACGAACGTGTCGGTCATCAGCGAGTGAATCCGGGATGTAGCAACTGGGCTACCAGGACTCCGGTAAACCGGGCTGTAGCAGGCTAACAGGACTCCGGTATTCATCGCGTGACATTTCCCCGAAGGGACAGACACAGGAACGAAGAAGGACACATGCCAGCCAGCCTAAGTGTTCCGGAGCAGTAGCAAGCTACCAGGGCTCAATGGAAGCACTAGGAGACATTTCCCGGTAAGAGAGGCTACCAAGGATAAACAACTAGATAGTCAGATCCCACACATATCAAGCATTTCAAATCATACACACAATATGCTTGATATGTGCAAATACAACATGGCATCACAACACAACTCTACGACTCAAAGTATTATTCAATAGGCTCCGAGGAGCGAGATGTTACAAACATGGGTTTCATGAACCAACATTCAGAGCACACAAATCAAAGCACAAGCGGAAGCTTAACATGTGTGAGTACAGACAACTATAAATGAAAAAGGCTGAGAAGCTTGACTATCTACTAGATCCTGCCGAGGGCACAAGATCATAGTTGAGGTAACAAGCTAAACGCCGAAGTCCAGGCGGTACTACTAGCAAGACTGAAGTCTCTCTGCAAAAACATAAATTAAGCAACGTGAGTACAAATGTACCCAGCAAGACTTACATCAGATCTAACTACATATGCATCATTATCAACAAAGGGGATGGTGGGGTTTAACTGCAGCAAGCCAGCTTTGACTCAGTGGCTATCCTGAAACTACGACTGCAAGTAACTCTTTTGAGGTGGCGCACACGAGTCCACATATTCACCATATCAATACACCACTATGGATCCGCTCCCGTCTCCCTACGAGGACGCCATCCATAACACTCATGCTTATCTTGCGTATTTTAGAGTATCCACTTTCACTTGTCTATGAACTGTACAGGCAACCCAGAAGTCCTTTTCCGCGGACACGGCTATTCGAATAGATGATGTTAACCCTGCAGGGGTGTACTTCTTCACACATGCTGTCACCACTTACCGCCATTTACACGACATGTACTCGACAACCTTCAAGAGGAAGCCCAGCGAGGGTGTCGGCCATGACCTGACTAACCAAACAAGTCTCTAGTCCAGGTTTATCGCCTATTCGGGTTCCATCCGCAAGGAGATCCGGCCGGGGTGTCGCTCACGGCCCCAAACGATGTCAGCAGGGTTCCCAAGCCCACCTCGACGGGTGGATCTACGCTTGGTACACCGTGCCATGGTGCCTAGTCTACCCCAAGCCCACCTGTACCGGGTGCCACTTGGTAGACTACTAACACTACCTACAAACACCAGAAACTAGTTGTAACTCCTGGACAGAGATCGAGTTGATTAATAAGCCGAGAGGGGTCGAGTTACCCGAACCCAATGTGTGGTAGTAACTATTCATGGATCACAAACACAGAACTCAGTTCCTGAGGACGGCTGCAATGAGACAACCCACCATGTACTCCTACATGGCCTCTCACCGCTACCTTTACAAAATCGTGTTCACACACTTAGCTCACACACAGCAGGACATGTTTACACACCTCCGATTCATCCCCGATGAATCAGACCTGACTCAACTCTAAGCAGTAGTAGGCATGACAAACAAGCATGAATGAGTAGGCACATCAGGGCTCAAACAACTCCTACTCATGCTAGTGGGTTTCATCTATTTACTGTGGCAATGACAGGTCATGCAGAGGAAAGGGGTTCAACTACCGGAGCATGTAACAGTTGAATCGTTGTTGTCCTAATGCAGTAAAATAGAGCAGGAGCGAGAAAGTGGGATTGTATCGGAATGAACAAGGGGGTTTTGCTTGCCTGGCACTTCTGAAGATAGCATTGAGTCTTCATCAGTGTCAACGATCACAACGTCGGAACATCGTCTACCGAGAGGGGACAAATACCGGCAAACAAGGAAGAACACAATCAATGCAATGCAACAGTATGATGCATGATCATGACATGGCAATATGCTGTGATTTGAGCTAATGCAACTAACAACATGTTAAATGAAGTGGGTTTGAATCCAAGATTCAAATTCAAACTCCATATGTGAAGGTTTAAATGTTGTTTATATGATTTGTGCTAAACAGCAGCTATAGGTTTTTCTAACATGCATGAGAATAGTACAGATGGATAGATTGGATTTTTCTGATAATTTTTCATATATAAATTATTTCATTTGGAGTTATGGTTGAATTTCTATGAATTTTAGAAGTTTGTGGTATTTCCTGGAATTTCCTGTGTAAAAATAATTCCAGTAAATAATTTACTGCATCGGCATTACATCACTGTGACATCAGCAGTCAACGGAACAGTCCAGGTAAAACCTGACTAGTGGGTCCCGCGTGTCAGTGTAATTAGTTTAACTAAATGTAATTAGTACTAATCCTGGATTAGTTAGCCGGCTGGGTCCCACCTGTCATTGACCCAGAGGGTCAAACTGGGCCCACCCATGGTCAAACGGGGGTCAGGGGGGTCAAACTCGCCGGACTAGGTCCGCGGCTCGTCGCCGGTGAAGTCCGAGACGGCGGAGGGGCTCAGAATTCGCCCACGATCGACCAAATCGACCGCGGTTTGGTCCTACGCGTAGCTGGAGCTCGCGTGCATCTGGTCGGCCAAGCGGGAGGAGCTGGGGTGGTCTGAGTCGACGGCAGCGAGCACGAATGCGGCGGCCGGAGTTCGCGGTTGGTGCGGGTTAGTGCTAGGAAGCACGGGAGGGGGAGCTACTGGTGGCTACGAACTCCTGGTGGTGCGCTGAGCGCAACGGTGAGCTTGGCTTCGAGCCACTGTGGCTCTAGCCATGACGGCGCCATGGCCGGTGGCAGGGAGCTTTCGGGTTCGATAGGTAGCAGGCTACGGCGCGCAAGCAAAGGAACGGAGAGGGGGAAACGGACGGTGAGCTCACGTGGATCCCGTAGAGGTGGACGGCGAGCTCGAGGAAGGCCGAACGGCGACGAATTTGACGACGGCGATCCTCGGTGGCCGAGGAGGGGAACGGCGGAGCTAGCGGCATCCAGGGGCTTCCGGCGCCTTTCTTCTGGGTAAGGATGAAGAGGGAGACGAGGCGGAGCTTTCTGGGGCGTCGGCGAGGCGGGGCGGTGGCTGTGGCCGCGGCGAACGGCATTGGTGGCGACGAGCTCCGCTCGGGCAGAGAGGGAGAGAGAGCAGAGGAGAGGATGGGGACGAGAGAGTGAGCAAGGGGGTTCCAGAGGGGTAGCGTGGCAACGCTGGAGGTGTCTAGGCGTCGGGGACGTAGGCAGGCAGGGTGGAGGTGGCCGGGGCCATGGCGGCGCGCTGCGGCCACGCGCCCGTCCTCCTGGCAAGGAGGAAGACGACAGGGGAAGGGGCCAGGTGGGCTGGGCCAGTTGGCTAGGCTGCCAAGTGGGCTGCACAGTGTTGGGCCGGCTGGAGACGCCAGGTAAGTTTCTCCTTTCTCTATTTTGTTTCTGTCTTCTATTTCTGACATTTGTTTTGATTTGGTTTTGAACCAAACTAATTTTGTTGCTTCTGATAAATTTTCAGGGACTAAAAGGATTATTCCAAAGCCCCTCAACAAAAATCAGAATTATTGGAGCAATAAAGTATTTATAGTATTTATTTCCTCCAATTCAAAATACAATATGTGTTAATTCAGCAATCCAAAATGTCATGCAAAAATGTGCATCACCTCTGGTTGTTGTTTCCAGCATTTCCAAAAATGATGAACATTTTTGAAGACCATTTGGGTTCACTGAAAAATATTTTAGTTGAACCTGGTGGATTCCTTTTTATGCTAGGGTTTGAACATCCCCCATTTCAAGTTCATTTGAAAGGTAAACATGATGCACACATGAAGGGCTAGCCTACTGCATACCAGGACTAGGGATGTGACAACTCACCCCCACTAAGCAAAAATCTCGTCCCGAGATTCAAGCATAGGGTAAGATGAAGGGAGAACACAAACTAACATAATCTTCACGATCCAGGTGGCACTTCAAAGAACGTTGACTCGATCACCATCTTTGTCTTGTCGTCTTGTTCTGAGAACTCCAGCTAACATGACAAGGAGAGAAGAAGGAGACTCTAGAAGGATCGATCTTCTCGAAGATCGAACAACTCGGGATTAACTCACAGAATGAGACATAACAACATCTCTCGAACTGAGACACGAAGCACACATCTAGAAGGATGGAGTGGAATAGATGACAAAGGTTCACTAGGTAGGCAATAATTCCACACCTAAGAAGGTGGTGAACGGTTGTCAACGTAGCGAGGAGTTGAGTTGCCATGATACCATAACGATGCACCTTAGGGAAGGTGACGCGTAGAAATATCCCCTTAAGTGGCAAAAAGAATTACCTTTGATTCAGAGATCATTGAAACTCTTTATACCAGCTTAAGGCAAATCACAATCGATCATTTGGAGGAGTTCGGTAGAATAAAATACTCGGACTAGAATGGATGATGTGGACTACCTTGTTGAAGACAACGCAAGGGATGATTTTGCTTGCACGTGCTCTCCAGAACTTGAGCATTTCCATATTCATCAAAGTTTTACCAACATCCGTGTCAAGGATCCTGGCAACACAACATACCACCATGATGAATAGTGATGGACGATGCAGATGCAAACGAAGATAACACCTTCTCAGATTTCACCTTAGCAAGGCCAAGGAAACAGAATCTGGATGATCGACCGAGAGACATTTAGCACTCCGCTTCTAATGTTCTCCTTGATGTGCTAGCAAAATCCATTCATAGATATGGTTTGATATCTAGAACATCAAGTAAAGGTCAGACTTCGGGAGCTCAAGAATCCATAAGGAACAACTAGGGAGTAAATCCTACGAAATCCTTATGGGGAGGTGGCCAACTTCTTCAATCAAGATATTACAATAACAGGTCTTCCGGCTGGGTGTGTTGGCCACGACATCCACTTTATCGGTTATAGAGAGACCAATATTGTAGTTCTTGGAAAACATTCCAACCATCAAATCTGCCTGAGATTCTGATCTGGTTGGTGTCAGAATATTCCAGACTCATCGATTCTAGAAAGAAAATGAAAGTTTGCAACACAAATCGAGGAGGCGACGTTGCAAGATTCTCGGGAAATGGGCTACGGTAGTAAGCTCCAAAACATGAGTTGGTTCTGCTACAAACATGTGAACACGTTGTCCCAGACAAGCATGACCACGTAGTAGTCTTACAATAAAACACTACCGACTTTAGGTGGGGAACCATCATTGAGGATATCGAAGTCCTTGTATAAGCCCGGGTTAGCTCTTATGAAGGAATTCCTTTTCCTGGAACAAATCAGTTAGTGGCTTGGTGTTCTAGGGAATTCATATGGAATGAAGATGATCAGTCTAACAGACCATGGAATACTTCGCACGTGCATAATTGACTTGGGATGATTCCAGAGGAGGTAAAAAAACATGCTTTCTCGAATTCACGGCGGCAACTTGCATCAAATGCACATGAATTAGAGGAAGTCACTTCTTTTCCAAGCATATGCTTCACGAACGGTCATGAAGAAAATGTTTACACAAGTTTCCAACACTAGCTTAATGTTCAACAAAATTAAGGAAAAGGTAAGGATGTTGTCGATGGGCTCAACAACAATTTATCCAGGTTTCCATGAAGATGGAATTCCATAATTATGTGAACAGGTGATAGCATTGGTCAGGCCCAGAAGATATAATGGTGTATGCTCGAGGAATCAACCACGAGTAAGAAAACATTATGAACATCATTGGTTCTGATTTGATTTGAGGATAGCCCACACCCAAATCAAAGTTTTAACAAGATGATAGACCCAGCAATTGATCACGAGGACCAATCGATGAAGATATCATCTTTCTTCAACACACACACACAAAGAGATATCCTTTGGAAACAACTAAGTCAGACAAGCTTTTATCTTCCAACTCTCCAAGTTGTTGTTTAGCTTAACCAACTAGCTCAGGGGTATCCAACACGGATTCTTGGAGAAAGGGGTGGTTTCGAAAACCAACTTGGTCACGAGATCAACATAGCAGTCAGGTGACAACCTGGTGATACTTCCGAGAAGATAATCGAAAAATCACGAACCACCGATATGCTATTAAGCTTGAGAACAATCTTGCTTTTCGGGGCAAGATGATATGGTCAAATAAGCAAGGGATTGGAACAATCCTAACTCATTGATCGAAAGGTGCACCGGAAATAAGGACTAGGTAGCACGATCTATCTTAGAATGATGATTCAAGAACGAATACGCTAAGAATGAAATTATTGTCCTTTAACTACCAAGCAACAAGGTTGCTAGGAGTATTGATTTCACACATCACGATTCACTTGTCGACATTCCGGTTGCAACAACACGGGAACCGAGAAATGAATAATGATGGAGAGAGTATCACTGTATCAAGAGTTCATAGGATGGTGTGCAATTCCCATGATATTATTGATATAAAGATGGTAATACTCCAAGGTGGAACAGAACAAAAGCTGGATTAGTATTTGATCTGTGGAGCACAACTGCTTTGACCCAATCCTGGATATGGATGAGGTACTGGAGTTTGTTTCTCCTAGTCATTCTGGAATAGAATGGCTTGACGGACCACAAGAGTGATAGGCATCGATGAACACGAGGCACAACTACTCCTGACTATCAATTGATAGACGGGGGTCGGAATACAACTAAAGAGGGACAACTCAAAGGAACATATGATTTTCTGAGTCATGGATGCATAGATTAGTATGTCGAGCAAAGCTCATCATATTTCTTCCGGATAACCCATGCAGAAGGGTAGAACTGGCAGAGTAGCAGCATAGAATCGAGAACTCGTCAAGAGCACTTTGGTTGTGATCTTTCGGTTCGACAAGGAACTACTGCCATAAGTAGTTCATGGTATTTGGAAGAACGATATACCACGGACCTCGAGGACTAATGCAAAGGTTACTAATAACCTAAAGGAACTAGCAACACTATCAACATGAGGTAAGTAGGGTGAATCTTGGTTCGAAAACCCAGGAATAGAATACCTACTACTAAGTGGCATCACGAGATGCTCTCGAGAATGATGGCCAGAATCATCACACTGGGACACAGAACATGGCTAGATTACTAGGTGATACTCTAGACATCTAGGGTCATAATAATAGCTCCAACATATACGTTGAGGCAATAGAGTACCTCAACTCACCGTTTAGTGTGGTTAACCTGGCCAGAAAGGACATCGAAACAGAGGGAAGGATTTTGCAATTGCATCAGATTATTTAGAAACCTGGGATGACTCGGACAGCATAACGGCTGTAAATGCTCAAAAGATTGGAGACATGCTACAAAAATGGTGGCATGGCCACTCAGAAGCACAATATCAAGGTTTCGAGATCAATAGTTAACATACAAAAGATAGTAGGAACTGAACTCAAGCTTAGAACCATCAATCCTATAGGTCTACGGATTAGTAACACGTGATCCTGATAGAAAGAAGAGATAGCCTAGTTCCTTAACCCCGTAGGAAAGATATGATGACTCGGATCAGAAGGCATAAGGTATAAGGAGTAAAAAGAGCCTTACGTTCCATCCCACAATCAATTCCCTTATATAACTAAAGCATTTCTAGACTCAACTTCGACCAGTTTGGCTTGGTAATCCTATAGGCAGTCAAGCTCTGATACCAAAGCTGTCAGGACCCCGATCCTGAGTCACACCGATCTAGCATGTAACACATCATATCACTTTGCGGCCTCACGCACGGTATTCCCACGGGTGCCACCTTACCTGGCCCGGGACCGTTTGCGCCTTTTGGCTCACGTATATGAAAGTGCCGCTCGCATCCATATGACAAAGAACCCGGGCTGACATGGCTAGTCGTGAACCCAAAGTGGCACTAACTTACAGGGATAGGCATACATGACCCAACAACGAACGTGTCGGTCATCAGCGAGTGAATCCGGGCTGTAGCAACTGGGCTAGCAGGACTTCGGTAAACCGGGATGTAGCAGGCTAACAGGACTCCGGTATTCATTGCGTGACATTTCCCCGAAGGGACAGACACAAGAACGAAGAAGGACACATGTCGGCCAGCCTAAGTGTTCTGGAGCAGTAGCAAGCTACCAGGGCTCTGTGGAAGCACTAGGAGACATTTCCCGGTAAGAGAGGCTACCAAGGATAAACAACTAGATAATCAGATCCCACACATATCAAGCATTTCAAATCATACACACAATATGCTCGATATGTGCAAATACAACATGGCATCACAACACAACTCTACGACTCAAAGTATTATTCAATAGGCTCCAAGGAGCGAGATATTACAAACATGGGTTTCATGACCCAACATTCAGAGCACACAAATCAAAGCACAAGCGGAAGCTTAACATGTCTGAGTACAGACAACTATAAATGAAAAAGGCTGAGAAGCCTGACTATCTACTAGATCCTGCCGAGGGCACAAGATCGTAGCTGAGGTAACAAGCTAAACGCCGAAGTCCACGCGGTACTACTAGCGAGACTGAAGTCTCTCTACAAAAACATAAATTAAGCAACGTGAGTACAAATGTACCCAGCAAGACTTACATCATATCTAACTACATATGCATCATTATCAACAAAGGGGATGGTGGGGTTTAACTGCAGCAAGCCAGCTTTGACTCGGTGGCTATCCTGAAACTACGACTGCAAGTAACTCTTTTGAGGTGGCGCACACGAGTCCACATATTCACCATATCAATACACCACTATGGATCCGCTCCCGTCTCCCTACGAGGACGCCATCCATAGCACTCACGCTTATCTTGCGTATTTTAGAGTATCCACTTTCACTTGTCTATGAACTGTACAGGCAACCCAGAAGTCCTTTTCCGTGGACACGGCTATTCGAATAGATGATGTTAACCCTGCAGGGGTGTACTTCTTCACACACGCTCTCACCACTTACCGCCGTTTACACGACATGTACTCGGCAACCTTCAAGCGGAAGCCCAGCGAGGGTGTCGGCCACGACCTGACTAACCAAACAAGTCTCTAGTCCAGGTTTATCGCCTATTCGGGTTCCATCCGCAAGGAGATCCGGCCGGGGTGTCGCTCACGGCCCCAAACGATGTGAGCAGGGTTCCCAAGCCCACCTCGACGGGTGGATCTACGCTTGGTACACCGTGCCATGGTGCCTAGTCTGTCCCAAGCCCACCTGTACCGGGTGCCACTTGGTAGACTACTAACACTACCTACAAACACCAGAAACTAGTTGCAACTCCTGGACAGAGATCGAGTTGATTAATAAGCCGAGAGGGGTCGAGTTACCGGAAACCCAATGTGTGGTAGTAACTGTTCATGGATCACAAACACAGAACTTAGTTCCTGAGGACGGCTACAATGAGACAACCCACCATGTACTCCTACATGGCCTCTCACCGCTACCTTTACCAAATCGTGTTCACACACTTAGCTCACACACAGCAGGACATGTTTACACACCTCCGATTCATCCCCGATGAATCAGACCTGACTCAACTCTAAGCAGTAGCAGGCATGACAAACAAGCATGAATGAGTAGGCACATCAGGGCTCAAACAACTCCTACTCATGCTAGTGGGTTTCATCTATTTACTGTGGCAATGACAGGTCATGCAGAGGAAAGGGGTTCAACTACCGCAGCATGTAACAGTTGAATCGTTGTTGTCCTAATGCAGTAAAATAGAGCAGGAGCAAGAAAGTGGGATTTTATCGGAATGAACAAGGGGGTTTTGCTTGCCTGGCACTTCTGAAGATAGCATTGAGTCTTCATCAGTGTCAACGATCACAACGTCGGAACATCGTCTACCGAGAGGGGACAAATACCGGCAAACAAGGAAGAACACAATCAATGCAATGCAACAGTATGATGCATGATCATGACATGGCAATATGCTGTGATTTGAGGTAATGCAACTAACAACAGGTTAAATGAAGTTGGTTTGAATCCATGATTCAAATTCAAACTCCATATGTGAAGGTTTAAATGCCGTTTAAATGATTTGTGCTAGACAGCAGCTATAAGTTGTTCTAACATGCATGAAAAGAGTACAGATGGATAGATTGGATTTTCCTGATAATTTTTCATATATAAATTATTTCATTTGGAGTTATGGTTGAATTTCTATGAATTTTAGAAGTTTGTGGTATTTCCTAGAATTTCCTGTGTAAAAATAATTCCAGTAAATAATTTACTGCGTCGGCATTACATCACTGTGACGTCAGCAGTCAACGGAACAGTCCAGGTCAAACCTGACTAGTGGGGCCCGCGTGTCAGTGTAATTAGTTTAACTAAATGTAATTAGTACTAATCCTGGATTAGTTAGCCGGCTGGGTCCCACCTATCATTGACCCAGAGGGTCAAACTGGCCCACCCGTGGTCAAACGGGGGTCAGCGAGGTCAAACTCGCCGGACTGGGTCCGCGGCTTGTCGCCAGTGAAGCCCGAGACGGCGGAGGGGCTCGGAATTCGCCCACGGTCGACCAAATCGACCGCGGTTTGGTCCTACGCGTAGCTGGAGCTCGCGCGCATCTGGTCAGCCAAGCGGGAGGAGCTGGGGTGGTCTGAGTCGACGGCGGCGAGCATGAATGCGACAGCCGGAGTTTGGGGTTGGTGCAGGTTAGTGCTAGGAAGCACTGGAGGGGGATCTACTGGTGGCTACGAACTCCTGGTGGTGCGCTGAGCGCAACGGTGAGCTTGGCTTCAAGCCACTGTGGCTCTAGCCAAGACGGCGCCATGGCCGGCGGCGGGGAGCTTTCGAGTTCGACAGGTAGCAGGCTACGGCGCGCAAGCAAAGGAACGGAGAGGGGGAAATGGACGGTGAGCTCACGTGGATCCCGTAGAGGTGGACGGCGAGCTCGGGGAAGGCCAAACGGCGACAAATTTGACGACGGCGATCCTCGGTGGCCGAGGAGGGGAACGGCGGAGCTAGCGGCATCTAGGGGCTTCCGGCGCCTTTCTTCTGGGTGAGGATGAAGAGGGAGACGAGGCGGAGCTTTCTAGGGCATTGGCGAGGCGGGGCGGTGGCTGTGGCCGCGGCGAACGGCGTCGGTGGCGACGAGCTCCGCTCGGGCAGAGAGGGAGAGAGAGCAGAGGAGAGGATGGGGACGAGAGAGTGAGCGAGGGGGTTCCAGAGGGATAGCGTGGCGACGCTGGAGGTGTCTAGGCGTCGGGGATGCAGGCAGGCAGGGTGGAGGTGGCTGGGGCGCGTGCCGGTGCGCTGCAGCCACGCGCTCGTCCTCCTGGCAAGGAGGAAGACGACAGGGGAAGGGGCCAGGTGGGCTGGGCCAGTTGGCTAGGCTGCCAAGTGGGCTGCACAGTGCTGGGCCGGCTGGAGACGCCAGGTAAGTTTCTCCTTTCTCTATTTTGTTTCTGTCTTCTATTTCTGATATTTGTTTTGATTTGGTTTTGAACCAAACTAATTTTGTTGCTTCTGATAAATTTTTCAGGGACTAAAAGGATTATTCCAAAGCCCCTCAACAAAAATCAGAATTATTGGAGCAATAAAGTATTTATAGTATTTATTTGCTCCAATTCAAAATACAATATGTGTTAATTCAGCAATCCAAAATGTCATGCAAAAATGTGGATCACCTCTGGTTGTTGTTTCCAGCATTTCCAAAAATGATGAACATTTTTGAAGACCATTTGGGTTCACTGAAAAATATTTTAGTTGAACCTGGTGGATTCCTTTTTATGCTAGGGTTTGAACATCCCCCATTTCAAGTTCATTTGAAAGGTAAACATGATGCACACATGAAGGGCTAGCCTACTGCATACCAGGACTAGGGATGTGACATGCGAGGAGTTACTGCAACTCGGTGTGACCGAAAGGTTCTAATCGGTTGCACCCAGAATGAAAACCTAGATCAACTTAGTGATCTCGGTATGACCGAAAAGGATGAACCGGTCAGACCGAAATGCACAATGAGGTTTTGGAAGTTTAAGTCTATGAAGAATCGGGGCTCCGAGTGCTCCTCACACAGAGTGGTTCGAATCTGACTTGATCGAACTTGTGATGTAGCATGAATGGAGTTTGAGACGAGAAAAGCATAGATAGCTAGAGAAGGTTCTTAGTCATTCTTGTCCATCAACTTGGCAAAAGGAAATAAACCAAACGATCAAATCAACAAGTGGATGTCCTCGAATGAGTAAAATATGCAACCAACATGCTCACACAATAAAATGGCAAATTAAATATGTGGCAAAGCATGCACAAACACTTCTAGCATCTATCAAGCAATTGGCGATGACTAGGTCATCTATATATGAGTATATTGACTTAGGAGTCAAATGAGAACATTTAATCATAGGTCATACTCATCGTTTAAGCACAAGTGGGGTTACCACTTTTACATAAAGCATTGTTGTGTTCACACCATTAGAGTTGCTTTAGCTGAATTCTTAGAGTAAAGCTCCCCCTAGATGTGAGATCCCCCCTAAGAGGGATGAACTAACCTTGGGTTTTGTCGATGATGACTTCATGTAGGGGTTGAAGATGTCGATGCTCAATGTTGATGTAGATCATTTGGAGCAATCCATTGGAGTGAGTTGCACTTTCAATACCTACACGGGTTAGTCGCACTCGCAACAAACAAGGATATCCATAGAAACTGAGTGATGCATACACAAGATGATGTCCATGAAAGCATTAGGTTACCTTGTCCCTTGTCTTACCAACAAGAGGGTTTGTGACTCCTTGAACTAGTGCAAGATGTGGAAGTTGATTGCACCTATCCTTGCCAAAATGATATGAGTGAAGTATATTGGCGGAGTCACCCTCAAGAACTCTCTAGTTCTTCTTCTTTGGGATCCACGTCATCTTGATGGGAATCCTTGGAGTTTTAGTTGTACTTGATGAATGTAGGTGGGAAACGACACCTATGGGATCACGAGGATCCCTTTTGCGGTTGCGGGTCGTGGGGTTGTGAGAAGAGTAGGATTAGCAATCAGCACAAGGATTGTTTACCCAGGTTTAGGCCGCGAGTATGCGTAAAACCCTAGTCCTGCTTTGGTGGATGTATTGAGTGTTCTTGAGCTCTTGAACTAGCTACGGTGGCTGTGTGGTTCAAAAGAGCCGAATCCCTCTCCAATACGCCATGGGCATCCTTTTATAGTCGAAAGGGGCTGCCACAGTGGCACATAGGAGGTGGAAAGGCCTATAGTGTTATGAGCTTATCGCTCGTATTACAGGACAAGGCGCATTTAATACGTAGCTTAGGTGTCCTCTTGCTTTTTCGGGGACGGGAGCGAGGCCCGTCCCGTCCGTCGCCGCTCCTCCTCGCTTCGACACGCGCCCTGGCCAGCGATGCATGCGGTGCCATGTAGGCATGCAAGCAGCTGAGGTGGCACGGTGGTGGAGCCATCACGAAGATCTGCACGCCGCCACGTAGGCGTGTGCTGAGTTGGCCTGGAAGCTACATGTTGCCACGCAGGTGCCTGCCCAGCTGGTTGGGCTAGCAGCTACATGTGAACGGCGGTGGAGACTTATCTCTACTAATGATGCCATGTCACCATGATCACTGTTGATAAGCTCGCGTTGATTCAAACCCCGTTCAAATTCAAATTTAAAAACAAGTCAAACTAGAAAAGTTTTCAAAAGTTAAAACAAAACTGTTCGGGTTGTGCCAAAAATTGCATAGGTAATTATAGTGCAGCAAACTCAATTTTAGAAATTGCCTAAATGATTTAAAATGAAGTAAAACATAATAGAAAATAATTAAAAGAAAGGAGATACAAAAGAGAAAACCCAGCAAGCCACCGGCCCAACTGGGCAGGCCCAAACCGGCCCAGCCGGCCACTCCCCCCCACTCCCCTTATCCGCTCCCCCCCAGGACCCGAACCGCCACCAACACCCCACTCCCCCCCACGAAAATATCTCCCCCTCTCCCCGATTGGATCGGGATCGAGGAGGAGGCCGCCGCACGTCGCCTCGGAGAACGCCGCCGCCGCCGCAAGGATCCCCCGCCGGCCTGCTTCCTCCACCTCGCCGGACTGCCCCCTCGATGCCGTCGTCCCCGCTTACCTCCCCACGCCCCGCTGCCCTGAACCCCTACGAACCCCGGTGAGGACCATGGTCCTCCTTCTCCCTGTCCCCTTTCGCCGGCGCATGCCTCGCTCCGGGGCTGCGCTCATCGCACCCGCGACCTCCCGTGGCCGCGCCTGGAGATCTGCGCGCCAAGTGCCGCTCCACCGCACGGTGGCCGCGCCCGGCTACGCCCTCCGCGGCTCCTGCCCCGCCGTGGCCGCGTTCTGTCCTCGCCCGTTCGCGGCACCTCCTCTGTCCCTTGCCCTGGCCGACGCCCTCCTCCGCCCCAGCCGGCGCTAGGGACCAGGCGGGCTGCAGCGCCCTGACCCGCGCTCACCGTGGCCTCGCCTCGCACCATTGCCTCACTTCCACGCCAGTTCCCTCTCCTCTCTGTCCCCGCACGAGCACCACCGCTCCGGCTTGCCCGTTGACTTGCCGCTGCATGAGGCAACCATGCCGCCCCGCACCCAAGCATCGTGTCGCCGTGCTTGCGACCTGTGCCCCTCACCGCAAGCACTTCGCCGCCCGCTGCCACTCGTGGCCTCCTCCGCGCCCCTGTGTGTGTCCGTTCAGGCGACGCCGTGCTCGGGTTCGCCCGTTAGCGCTCGCCCGTCACCCGGTAGCCCGCACCAGTTAGGCCCCCTGGGGCCTATGACAAAGGGCCCCACACCCAGAACATTTACACAAAAAAGAAAAGAAAATTAATAATAATAAAATAAATAAATAAATAATAATTAATTAAAGAATTAATTAACTTAGTTAATTTTTATTAAATAAACTAATTAAATTGTTAGGTCATTAATTAATCAGTCAGTGACAGTGGGGCCCACCCTCCTAATTAATCCTGTTTAGGTTAATTAATATGTGTAACTAAAATGTGTCACTGACCAGTGGGACCCACTGGTCAGGTTGACCAGTCAACCCCTGTTGACTGCTGATGTTAGCATGACATCATGCTGATGTCATAAATCCAATTTCGAATTAATTTAAATAATTAATTAAATTCCAGAAATTAATAAATTCTTTTGAAAATCATATCTTTTAAATCCATAACCCGCATGGAAAAACTTTGTACATGAAAGTTGCTCAGAACGATGAGACGAATCCAGATACACAGCCCGTTCGTCCACCACGCGTCCCTAGCATAGTGAACCTGCAACTTTTCCCCTCCGATTCATCTGTCCAAAAACGCGAGACACCGGGAATACTTTCCCGGATATTTCCCCCCTTCATCGGTGTCACTTCCTACCGCGATAGGGCACACCTGGCACCGTTACTTGTTATGTCATGCATCATTATGCATCTGTTTGCATTGTATTCATTGTTTCTTCCCCCTCTTCTCTCCAGTAGACTACGAGACCGACGTTGCTGCTGCCCAGTTCGACTACGGAGTTGACGACCCCTCCTTGGCAGTGGAACCAGGCAAGCCCCCCCCCTTGATCACCAGATATCGCCTATTCTTCTCTATACTGCTTGCATTAGAGTAGTGTAGCATGTTACTGTTTGGTTACTCCTATTCTGTTGCATAGCCTGTCATTGTTGCTACAGTCATTGATACCTTACCCACAATCCTAAATGCTTAGTATATGATGCTAGTTTATCATCATTGGCCCTACATTCTTGTCAGTCTGCCTTGCTATACTATTGGGCCATGATCACTCGGGAGGTGATCACGGGTATATACTATGCATACATATACTATACAGATCGTGACTAAAGTCGGGTTGGCTCATTGAGTACCCGCAAGTGATTCTGATGTGGGGGCTGAAAGGACAGGTGGCTCTATCCCGGTAGAGATGGGCCTGGGTTCCCGACGGCCCCCGACTGTTACTATGTGGCGGAGCAACAGGGCAGGTTGAGACCACCTAGGCGAGAGGTGGGCCTGGCCCTGGTCGGCGTCCATGGTTACTTCATAATAGCACGCTTAACGAGATCTCGGTATTTGATCTGAGTCTGGCCACTTGTCTACAAGCACTAACCAACTACGTGGGAAAGATATGGGCACTCGACGTCGTGGTATCAGCCGAAGCCTTCTTGACGTCAGCGATGGAGCGGCGTGCGCCAGATTGGACCACGTAACGTGACTTCCTTTGTAATGGAGGTTGCTAGGTCTGCTTCCGGCCGCCCTCGCAACGTGCAGGTGTGCAATGGGCGATGGGCCCAGACCCCTGCGCGCATAGGATTTAGACCGGCGTGGTAACCTCTTTGTTGTGCCTAGGTGGGGCTGCGACGTGTTGATCTTCCGAGGCCGGGCATGACCCAGAAAATTGTGTCCTGCCAAATGGGATCGAGCGTGTTGGGTTATGTGGTGCACCCCTGCAGGGAAGTTTATCTATTCGAATAGTCGTGTCCCTCGGTAAAAGGACGACCTGGAGTTGTACCTTGACCTTATGACAACTAGAACCGGATACTTAATAAAACACACCCAGACAAGTTCCACAGACAACCCGGTGATCGCTTTTCCACAGGGCGACGAGGGGAGGATCGCCGGGTAGGATTATGCTATGCGATGCTACTTGGAGGACTTCAATCTACTCACTTCTACATGCTGCAAGACGGAGGCTGCCAGAAGCGTAGTATTCAATAGGACTAGCTATCCCCCTCTTATTCTGGCGTTCTGCAGTTCAGTCCACCGATATTGCCTTTTTACACATATACCCATGCATATGTAGTGTAGCTCCTTGCTTGCGAGTACTTTGGATGAGTACTCACGGTTGCTTTTCTCCCTCTTTTCCCCCTTTCCCTTCTACCTGGTTGTTGCAACCAGATGCCGGAGCCCAGGAGCCAGACGCCACCGTCGACGATGACTCCTACTACACTGGAGGTGCCTACTACTACATGCAGGCCGCTGACGACGACCAGGAGTAGTTTAGGTGGATCCCAGGCAGGAGGCCTGCGCCTCTTTCGATTTGTATCCCAGTTTGTGCTAGCCTTCTTAAGGAAAACGTGTTTAACTTATGTCTATACTCAGATATTGTTGCTTCCGCTGACTCGTCTATGATCGAGCACTTGTATTCGAGCCCTCAAGGCCCCTGGCTTGTATTATGATGCTTGTATGACTTATTTTATTTTTAGAGTTGTGTTGTGATATCTTCCCGTGAGTCCCTGATCTTGATCATACACGTTTGCGTGTATGATTAGTGTACGATTGAATCGGGGGCGTCACAAGTTGGTATCAGAGTCGATTGCCTGTAGGAATCCCCCTTTCCAACTCCTTGGCCGAAGTTGAGTCTAGTCGATGAAAATTGTTTTACTAACTTGGCTGTGCAGCCCATGGGCCAACATCGCCAATTGGGTGGTATTAGGATCTTTTATTACTCATCTATACTCTGAGATTTTGATCTCTCTTCTATTTGGGTTAAATGATTTTACCAACGCTAACTCTAGGTTCTCGTAAATACTTTCTCCCAGAGAGCCCCTTCATTCCAGATGATGGCCCGCTTCACCAGAAGATTTCAAAGATACTCTTCGATATTCTCTTGAGACTTTGTGCCCACCACGTTTGCTATTCCCGACCACCGATAAATCCTTATGGATAACTACTTACACTTGCCATTCATACGATCATCCCACATTGATCTTGTTATTACAAGATACCCCGAAGTTTTCCCTATTGTTCCAAGAATACTTTGTGCCTACTGCCTTGCAGTTCCTTGTCACCTAAATACACCTACAAATTAATCCTCACACTTACCGAGGATTTGTTTCTCCCTAGTTGTTCAGGTGTTTCACAAAATTCTTTGAAATATTATTCGATTTTTCGAGAATCCTCTGCAACCTATGGCTCTAGAAATTATTGTCTGCCCGCATTATGGTTAAATCCAAATGCCTAGCATTATTCATTGACATCCTTTGCACTATCATTTTGAGATCGTTGATTCAATATGATGTGGATGTTCGCAATCTTCAGTCACAATTAGAATTCATCCTTTCGGCTCAGACGTCATTTTTGAACATGAGCTGGTTCTCGACCAATCAATTGTCGTCGATTGTAACCCTAAGTCTATTCAGCTTATCCATCCTTAATCAGAGCATTTGCTTCCGATCCTTCGATTTGGAATCATAATTCCTTTGCATTTGAGCTTCGAATTATTCAGATGATTCCATAACTGTTGCATTTGCATTCTTTCCTCTTCTGGTTGAGTACCGATACTCACATCACATCCTTTGTGGACCATCAAGTCCTTTGTTGGATTGTTATCCGACAGTGTCCTTCATATTTAATCACCTTGTGAGTTATTTCCCAAATACATAATACCATTGGTAAATCCTATACTCTGAATTGGCTAACCATGCTCTGCTTTTGAGCTGGTGATAATTACTCTCGAAGCTTGTGGTATATGTTTCTAAGATGCCCCGATGGGTTGGACCTATGCCTTTCTTAATCTGTGTGAACCCGAAAGTTTTTCAAGGTTCATACTCCTCTAGTAATTAACCAAGTAGGTCTTCGCACTCAAATTACTCTAATAGAGCAGTGAATGAAAGGTTATGCATTGAAGAAGTGGGAGTCGACCTTGAACTCTGTGTTCATGACCATGGACACGATGTAGATCTTATCATTAAAGCTTCTCTTAAATTAATTATTCCCTTGGTATAAGTACATCTTATATTTGGGATCTGGCCTTTTGCAATCGTGGTTTCGACTATGTTCTCCTTTAAATACCATTTCTCGTGCAAGTTTAAGCACTTGTCTTCTACAAAGCAATGCCACTGTCCAACCTCTACTTTGGTCTATCGTCGAGTATTACCCCCCTGGTATCTCGAAATTGTCACGGAACTGCATAACTTCTTATGAGTTCTCCATCAAGTACTACATTCTCACTGTTTCGAAATTTTTTTACGGGCTCTGAGTTATTAAACACTCAAAGACACTGACAACTGAATCGAGTCCGCACAGCGATTCAATGAGGATTAGAGATCTTCATTGCTTACAAGTTTAAATACTCCATCATGTCTTTCCTAGCCTGTATGGCTACATCATTATCGTGCTAATTTTAACTGTGCTAACTGGTCCTTCTTTCCGGAGCACAACTTTCGACGGTGAGCTAATCTTACATTGATCTTCCTCGTCATATCATTTATCCTTGAACAACAAACTTGATTTCGAGTTTTTATCGTACCCATGGTTCCAATAGCCATTCGCTTCATGATTCCTTTGACTTGATGCCATCACCGATCGATTACATCTTCATGAAATCTCTCAACAAATGTGTCGGATCACCTTCAACACCTTGACTTCTTCCGAGATGTTAAATGTGTTCATGATGAAAAATACCCTCCTTGCCCTCGATGATTTTTATTATCATCAACAACACCCTTGACTTCCTTTCATCATGAACTTGTCCACATTATGAATACAACTTGCTCTCCAGCTAGTTGTGTGTTCTGCCTTAGAGTATTACTGTCTTTTAAGTCGAGAATGTTGTGGGGATTGCTCCACCTCTTAGAAATTCTCGGTATGATGATACTTCTCACCATCACCATTCTTCCTTGGTCCCCGTGTTGTTTTTAACGAGGATACCAATATGCTAACGATGCTGCTTGAGTTCTATACTTCTAGCAACCCTATTACTTTGAAGTTATTGATCGACAGTTTGTTCTTAGACTGTTGGTTATTGAATCGTCACTCTGGCATTGATCTTGCTGCCTAAGGTCATATTTCGAGCACACCTTTCAACTAATGATTGATGGTGTATGATTTCCTCGAGCATACAACATTATATCATTTGAATTGACAAGTGTCATCTTCTTGTTCACATTATTGTAGAAATCCATCCGTTTGGAATTCTCGATGAATTGTTGCTGAGCCCGTCAGCCACCTCCTCATCCTCTCCTTGGCTTAATGATGAACTATTGTTTTAGGAACCCGCTCCCATAGTTCATTTCCCGAGAATCTTGCAATGTCATTTCATCGATTTGTGTTGCACCTTTTCTTCTCGAACATCCTGAGTTTGAGGTATCATGACACCAATCCGATCTGAATCTCTATCAGATATGATGATTGGGACAACTTTCCAGGAGTTATGATGTTGGTCCTTTGATGACCCGGTAATGTGATGTCATGCCTAGCACCCCCTGGCTGGAGGACCTATCATTATAATTTCTTTTGCAAGGATATCCATTCTTCCTGGAGGAAATTGTAAGACTTATTTTATAAGTTGCTCCTGATGGATCATTTGTGTATCCAAAGTTTGGCCCTTGATTGGAACCCCATATCATTGCTACCTCGAAGCATGACTATGATACCCCGCTCTTCAACAAGAACATTGGAGGTGTGATGCTAAATGTTTCTTGATCAGTTATCCAAACACCGTTGTATGGGTAACATCTTGATTAATCCTTGCCTCTTATCTGAATGGTTGGGTACTTGATCACCTACCATGTATGCCATGTTCTGCTTGTACATGGGAAGGATATACTCCTAATAATTGTGTGTAATCACAATTTTCCTTTCCATTGTTCTGTTAAATCTGATAATCGCGTTTTCCTTTTCATTCTTTCGTTTAACCTTTCTTGAATCTAACTTAACTAAGCAGAGATAATTCACTGGTTAGGTAGGCACCTTGTTGTACCACTCTGTCTGTAAGATCCTATTACTATTGTTGATGACATTCCGGTAACCACCAATGGGTGATAACTTTGCCAATTGGTTCGCCTCGTTCAACAAGCAGGAAAATTGCTCTCTTCATTCCCTGTCCTTGGTACCGACATTGTTGTCGGCATAGCTCGCAAGCTATTCACTGACATGCCTCCCTATCGCGGCTGAGCCAGATATCACCACCCTTCCTACATTCAACCCACATGGTGGGCCCATAACCCACAGGTACACTGGATCGAAACCTGACTCTCCTGTACAACCCTGTTTCTAATGGTTATTCCTCACACTTGGCTTCGTATTTAATTCACGGGCCACCTTCCTAGTGCTCTATTCTGGTATCAGACGCAATACTTACTCTCGCTGCTCTGAACCCCTTTCTCACTCTGGTTCAGACTTCGAGCAACTATCTATCCGCTTGGAACCTCTTATTGTACCTTCGTACCTTACTCTCGATGTATTTTATATGTTCAACTCGAGAGATACTCTTATGCTCATTCATGGGTTAACCCCAGATTGTTTCCCTCATAAGCATTGTCGTAGCCGAGCTGCCCCTTACCGATTTGTAAGTACGTTGGAGTTCCCAAAGAAAAGGACGACTTCACCATGATGACCTGAAGCAGAGAAATGCAGACGTTAATGTAATGGATCAACCTCTTCTAGAAGAGCAACCAAGACCGAGAAGATCCGTTAGATTTTCCGTAACCCAATCCCTCCCCCCTTACTCCCCTCTTAAATCTCGGGACGAGATTTCTTGTAGTGGAGGAGAATTGTGACGCCCGGATAATTAAGCTACAGTAACTCTCTACTAATGATGCCATGTCACCATGATCACTGTTGATAAGCTCACGTTGATTCAAACCCCATTCAAATTCAAATTTAAAAACAAGTCAAACTATAAAAGTTTTCAAAAGTTAAAACAAAACTATTCGGGCTGTGCCAAAAATTGCATAGGTAATTATAGTGCAGCAAACTCAATTTTAGAAATTGCCTAAATGATTTAAAATGAAATAAAACAGAATAGAAAATAATTAAAAGAAAGGAGATACAAAATAGAAATCCCAGCAGGCCACCGGCCCAACTGGCAGGCCCAAACCGGCCCAGCCGGCCACTCCCCCCACTCCCCTTATCCACTCCCCCCCAGGACCCGAACCGCCACCGACACCCCACTCCCTCCCCCCCACGAAAATATCTCCCCCTCTCCCCGATTGGATTGGGATCGAGGAGGAGGCCACCACACGTTGCCTCGGAGAACGCCGCCGCCGCCGTAACGATCCCCCGCCGGCCTGCTTCCTCCACCTCACCGGCCTGCCCCCTCGACGCCGTCTTCCCCGCCTACCTCCCCACGCCCCGCTGCCCTGAGCCCCTACGTACCTCGGTGAGGACCCCGGTCCTCCTTCTCCCCGTCCCCTCTCGCCGGCGCTTGCCTCGCTCCGGGGCCGCGCTCGTCGCGCCACGACCTCCCGTGGCTGCGCCCGGAGATCTGCGCGCCCAGCGCCACTCCACCGCATGGTGGCTGCGCCCGGCTACGCTGGCCGCGGCTCCCGCCCCGCCGTGGCCGCGTTCTGTCCTCGCCCGTTCATGGCACCTCCTCTGTCCCTTGCCCTGGCCGGCGCCCTCCTCCGCCCCAGTCGGCGCTAGGGACCAGGCGGGCTGCAGCGCCCCGGCCCGCGCTCACCGTGGCCTCGCCTCGCACAGTTGCCTCACTTCCACGCCGCTTCCCTCTCCCCTCTGTCCCTGCGCGAGCACCACCGCGCCGGCTTGCCCGTTGACTTGCCGCTGCATGCGGCAACCACGCCGTCCCGCACCCACGCATCGTGTCGCCGTGGTTTCGACCTATGCCCATCACCGCAAGCACTTCGCCGCCCGCTGCCGCTCGTGGCCTCCTCCGCGCCCCTGTGCGTGTCCGTTCGGGCGACGCCGTGCTCGGGTTCGCCCGTTAGCGCTCGCCCGTCGCCCGGTAGCCCGCACCAGTTAGGCCCCCTGGGGCCTATGACAAAGGGCCCCACGCCCAGAACGTTTACACAAAAAAAGAAAAGAAAATTAATAATAATAAAATAAATAAATAAATAATAATTAATTAAAGAATTAATTAATTTAGTTAATTTTGATTAACTAAAATAATTAAACTGATAGGTAATTAATTAACCAGTTAGTGATAGTGGGGCCCACCCCCCTAATTAATCCTGTTTAGGTTAATTAATATGTGTAATTAAAATGTGTCACTGACCAGTGGGACCCAATGGTCAGGTTGACCAGTCAACCCCTGTCGACTGCTGACGTCAGCATGACATCATGCTGATGTCATAAATCCAATTTCGAATTAATTTAAATAATTAATTAAATTCCAGAAATTAATAAATTCTTTTGAAAATCATATCTTTTAAATCCATAACCCGGATGGAAAAACTTTGTACATGAAAGTTGCTCAGAACGATGAGACGAATCCAGATTCGCAGCCCGTTCGTCCGCCACGCGTCCCTAGCATAGTGAACCTGCAACTTTTCCCCTCCGATTCATCTGTCCGAAAACGCAAAACACCAGGAATACTTTCCCGGATGTTCCCCCCTTCGTCGGTGTCACCTCCTACCGTGATAGGGCACACCTGGCACCATTACTTGTTATGCCATGCATCATTATGCATCTGTTTGCATTGTATTCATTGTTTCTTCCCCCTCTTCTCTTCGGTAGACTACGAGACCGACGCTGCTGCTGCCCAGTTCTACTACGGAGTTGACGACCCCTCCTTGCCAGAGCAACCAGGCAAGCCCCCCATTGATCACCAGATATCGCCTATTCTTCTCTATACTGCTTGCATTAGAGTAGTGTAGCATGTTACTATTCGGTTACTCCTATTCTGTTGCATAGCCTGTCATTGTTGCTACAGTCATTGATACCTTACCCGCAATCCTAAATGCTTAGTATAGGATGCTAGTTTATCATCATTGGCCCTACATTCTTGTTAGTCTGCCTTGCTATACTATTGGGCTGTGATCACTCGGGAGGTGATCACGGGTATATACTATACATACGTATACTATACAGATGGTGACTATAGTCGGGTTGGCTCGTTGAGTACCCGCAAGTGATTCCGATGTGGGGGCTGAAAGGACAGGTGGCTCCATCCCGGTAGAGGTGGGCCTGGGTTCCCGATGGCCCCCGACTATTACTATGTGGCGGAGAGACAGGGCAGGTTGAGACCACCTAGGCGAGAGGTGGGCCTGGCCCTGGTCGGCGTCCGCGGTTACTTCATAATAACACGCTTAACGAGATCTTGGTATTTGATCTGAGTCTGGCCACTCGCCTATACGCACTAACCAACTACGTGGGAAAGATATGGGCACTCGACGTCGTGGTATCAGCCGAAGCCTTCTTGACATCAGCGACGGAGTGGCGCGCGCCAGATTGGACCGCGTAACGTGACTTCCTTTGTAATGGAGGTTGCCAGGTCTGCTTCCAGCCGCCCTCGCAACGTGCAGGTGTGCAATGGGCGATGGGCCCAGACCCCTGCGCGCATAGGAATTAGACTGGCGTGCTGACCTCTCTGTTGTGTCTAGGTGGGGCTGCGACGTGTTGATCTTCCGTGGCCGGGCATGAACCAGAAAAGTGTGTCCGGCCAAATGGGATCGAGCGTGTTAAGTTATGTGGTGCACCCCTGGAGGGAAGTTTATCTATTCGAATAGCCGTGTCCCTCGGTAAAAGGACGACCCGGAGTTGTACCTTGACCTTATGACAACTAGAACTGGATACTTAATAAAACACACCCAGACAAGTTCCATAGACAACCCGGTGATCGCTTTTCCACAGGGCGCCGAGGGGAGGATCGCCGGGTAGGATTATGCTATGCGATGCTACTTGGAGGACTTCAATCTACTCACTTCTACATGCTGCAAGACGGAGGCTGCCAGAAGCGTAGTCTTCGATAGGACTAGTTATCCCCCTCTTATTCTGGCATTCTGCAATTCAGTCCATCGGTATTGCCTTTTTACACAAATACCCATGCATATGTAGTGTAGCTCCTTGCTTGCGAGTACTTTGGATGAGTACTCACAGTAGCTTTTCTCCCTTTTTCCCCCTTTCCCTTCTACCTGGTTGTCGCAACCAGATGCCGGAGCCCAGGAGCCAGACGCCACCGTCGATGATGACTCCTACTACACTGGAGGTGCCTACTACTACATGCAGGCCGCTGACGACGACCAGGAGTAGTTTAGGAGGATCCCAGGCAGGAAGGCTGCGCCTCTTTCGATCTGTATCCCAATTTGTGGTAGCCTTCTTAAGGCAAACTTGTTTAACTTATGTCTGTACTCAGATATTGTTGCTTCCGCTGACTCGTCTATGATCGAGCACTTGTATTCGAGTCCTCGAGGCCCCTGGCTTGTATTATGATGCTTGTATGACTTATTTTATTTTTAGAGTTGTGTTTTGATATCTTCCCGTGAGTCCCTAATCTTGATCGTACACGTTTGCGTGTATGATTAGTGTACGATTGAATCTGGTGCGTTACAACTTAGTTGGTGTGGGCCTGGCAGTGGCCCTGCTGACGCCCTTGGCAAGGGCCCCCGGCAAGGGTCTTGCCGGGTGGCCCGGCAAGGGTCTTGCCGTGGCGAGCTGTCATCCCCGGCAAGGATCTTGCCGGGGGTGTTGTGGGTTTCCTTGGCAAGAATCTTGTCGAGGATCGTTGCTTTCCAATCCTCATCTGATCTTGAATATTCTTTGTCTTCACAAAGATCTGCATGCTACCATGGAGGTGCATCCCGAGCCCTGGCCCAACGTGGTTGATGGTGTTGGAGACCGTGGGTTTGAGGGTGGCTCACTCCGCTGGTGTGGGCGAGCCTCCCCGGCAAGGGGCTTGCCGAGGCTGCTGAGGCTCCCCCGGCAAGTGTCAGGACCCCGACTCGATGTCACATCGATCTAGCTGGTAACACCTCATATCACTTTGCGGCCTCACGCACGGTATCCCCACGGGTGTCGTCTTACCTTTTCCCGGGACCGTTTGCGCCTTTTGGCTCACGTATATGATAGTGTCGCTAGCATCCATATGATAAAGAGCCCGGGCTGACATGACTAGTCGTAAACCCAAAGTGGCACAGACTTACAGGGACAGGCATCCATGACCCAGCTTCGAACGTGTCGGTCATCAGCAAGTGGGTCCGGGCTGTAGCACTGGGCTAGCAGGACTCCGGTAAACCGGGCTGTAGCGGGCTAACAGGACTCCGGTACTCAAAGCGTGACATTTCCCCGAAGGGACAGACACAGGAACGAAGAAGGACACATGCCGGCCAGCCTAAGTGTTCCAGAGCAGTAGCAAGCTACCATGGCTCAGCGGTAACACTAGGAGACATTTCCCGGTAAGAGAGGCTACTAAAGATAAACAACTAGATAGTCAGATCCCACACATACCAAGCATTTCAATCATACACACAATATGCTCGATATGTGCAAATACAACGAAGCATCACAACATGACTCTATGACACAAGTACTTTATTTAAGGCTCAGTGAGCCATACATAACATACACAAAGGTACGGGTCTCACGACCCCACATACAAGTCATACAGTCATACAAACCAGCAGCGGAAATAACTTGTCTGGGTACAGACAACTAGTAAAATAAAAGAGGCTTGGAAAGCCTAGCTATACTACGTGGTCCTTCACAAGCTCAGGGTCACCACCTGGGTCTTAGCCTACTCGTTGATGTCAACGTCTACATAGAACCCATCAGAAGGGGTTGCAGCGTCTTCTGTAAAAATGTAGATTATAGCAACATGAGTACAAAGGTACTCAGCAAGACTTACATCAGATCCTACATACATGCATAGTATCAAGAAGGGTTGGTGGAGTTATTGCAGCAAGCCAGCTTTGACTCTTGGCTAGACTATCCTACGATACTCCAACTTGAAATGGTTTTGCGCACACGAGTCCACTACTCACCACTTCAATACACTACCGAGGATCCACCTCCGTCTTCCTACGGAAGAGCCATCCTCGGCACTCACACTTATCTTGAGGCTTTTAGTAGTTTTCCATTTACTTGTCTATGAACTGTATAGGCAACCAAGTAGTCCTTTACCGCGGACGCGGCTATTCGAATAGATCATGTTAACCCTGCAGGGGTGTACTTCTTCATACACGCTCTCACCACTTATCGTTGCTTACACGACATGTACTCGGCAACCTTCAAGCGGAAGCCCAACGTGGGTGTCGGCCACGACCTACCTAATCACCTAAGCCTCCAGTCCAGGTTTATCGCCTATTCAGGTTCCATCCGCAGGGAGTCCGGCCGAGGTTTCCCATACGGCCCCGAACGATGTGAACAGGGTTCCCGAGATACCTAACGGGTATTCGGTACACCGTGCCACGTACCTACCGCATCACAGCCCACCCCTACGGTCAGCGCTGTCCACGGCCTCCAGTAGGCTACAAACACCAGAAACTACTTGCAACTCCTGGACGGAGAACTAGGGTGAATAAGAAGTCGAGAGGGTCCATTGGTTTCGGGCCCAATGCATGGTAGTAGCTGATTCTTAAATCACACATACAGATCTCAGTGCTTAAGGTCGGCTTCAATGAAACAACCCACCATGTACTCCTACATGGCCTCTCATCGATACCTTTACCAAATCGTGTTCACCACACCACTCTCATTACCGACATAATCATTTCACTCTAGCCCATCACCCAGATGAACCAGACCTGACACGACTCTAAGCATAGCAGGCATAGCAAGGTAGGAACAACACATACATAGGGCTCAATCAACTCCTACACATGCTAGTGGGTTTCATCTAGTTACTGTGGCAATGACAGGTCATGCAGAGGAAATGGGTTCAACTACCGTAGCATGCAGCAGTTTGAATCGCGTTGTCTTAATGCAGTAAAAGAGAGCAGGAGCGAGAACATGGGATTGTATCGATATGATCAAATGGTTGGTTGCTTGCCTGATGGTTCGATGCACGGATACGGTTCTTCGTTAGGGTAATCACGGTACTCCTCGGGGACAGATCCTGTCGCAAAGGACATCGATACACAAGCATCACCAAACAATGTGCAACAATATGATGCATGCATGAAACATGGCAATATGAGTGTGTTGGGCTAATGCAACTAAAATCAGAAGTGTTTGAACAAATTTGAATCAAGGATTCAAATTTCAAATTCAAATATGGCCTTTTAAAGTGCTTTTCCTTGATCTGATTAAAACATCAATTTAACTTGTTTGATCATGCATGAAAATAGTACAGATGGATAGATTGGATTTTTCTGATCATTTTTCATATATAATTTGTCCAATTTGGAGTTACAGAATAAAAGTTATGAATTTTTGAAGTTTAATTAATATTCTGGAATTTCCTGATTTAATTTAAATCCAGAAATTCAATTACTGCGTCAGCATGACGTCAGCATGACGTCAGTGGTCAACTGTGGCTGGCTGAGGTCAAACCTGACGTGTGGGGGCCACACGTCAGTGACAGAGGGGGTTAAACAGGATTAAATTAATCCTAATTAGGGGTTAGTGGCGCTGGGGCCCACTGTCAGTGTCAGGGGGGTTAACTAACAGTAGTTAGCGCTAACCTAACCACCTGGCCGACAGGGCCCACGCGTCAGTGACCCTGGGGGGTCAAACCCCAGGTCGGGCAAGTCAAACCCCACCGGCGACATGACGCCGGCGAGGTCCGAGACGGCGGCGAAAGTGCTTTTTGCCATTCCGGCAACCAAATGGACGGCGGAAGGCATCTACGTGTTGCTGAGGTTGAGCCGCGTCTATTGGTGGTGGTGGTTGGGCTCGGGGTGGCCGGAGTTGACGGCGGCGAGCTCGGCTGCGGCGGCCGGAGTTCGGGTGCGGTCGGGATCAGCGTTGCAGGGGGTTTGGGGAAGCGTTGGTGCGTGCTGCGTGCTCCTGGTGAGGCGGGGAGCACGATGGTGTGCTCGGTTGGGTGCTACGGCGACCGTGGCCACGACGGCGACATCGCCGGCGGCGTGGAGGTCTCGGCCGAGGTGGGGCTAGGGCCTAGAGGTCGAAAGAGACCAGGGGAGAAGGGGGAAATGAGCCGGGGGCTCACGCGGAGCTGCAGGGATGGATAGCGGGCTCGGGGACGCGCTGGTGACGGTGAATTCGACGGCGACGACGGTCGGAGCCCGAAGAGGGGAACGGCGACGTGGCGGCGATGCAGGGCTTCCGGGGAGCTGTGGAGCGGTGGGGAGGAAGAGGGAGTCGAGGCGGAGCTCCTGAGCTAATCGGGGGAGCGAGGGGTGGCCGGAGATGGTGGCTATGGCGAACGGCGGCGACGGTGGTGTTCGGCCGAGCGAGAGAGAGAGCGAGGGGAGAGCCGGGGGAGAGTGAGAGAGAGCAGGGGGGGAGGCGTGGCGTCGTCCGGGGACACCGAGCGAGGAGGGGAGGGCAGGCAAACAGGCGAGCAGGTGGCGTGGCGCGGTGGCCGTGCGCGCGCGCCGGCCACACGCCTGGCCGACTGGCGCCAGGAGGACGACGGCGGTGGTGGGCTGGGCTGGCTAGCTGGGCCGGCCAGCTGGCTGGGCCACATAGGTAAGTTTTCCCCCTTTTTTTCTATTTCTGTTTTTTATTTAATATATCTGCAACTTTGTTGAATTAAATAAAATACCTAGGCAACTCCAAAAATCACCAAACTACTCCTGGTCCATAGTTGGATTATTTCCAACATGAAACATTTCAGTTTGGAGATATTTGAGCATTTAAATATTTTATATTATTTTAAATGCCCAAATTCAAATATTTATGATTTAAATCAAAAACCTTAGGATGGCCTAGGAAAATGTGCACCACTTTTGGCAGAGGTTCTGAACCAAGGCAAAAATGATGGGCATTTTAGAAGGGCATTTCAGGTTCATTGAAAAATTATTTTAGTAACCCTAGTTGGTTTCAGAGGGGACTGGGGGTTCTGTCATCCCCATTTCAAGTTTCTGATGAAAGAGTAAACATGATGCAACACTCTAATGGATGACTAGCTAGGGTGTGACAACTCACCCCCACTCAAAAGAATCTCGTCCCGAGATTTGGGTTCCTCCGCGAAGAAGGCGGGATATTCAAGTCGAAGACGATCCTCCCTTTCCCAAGTTGCTTCATCCTCAGAATGGTGCGACCATTGAACCTTGAGAAACTTGATATTATGACGTCGCGTGGTACGTTCGGCTTGATCGAGGATACGAATGGGGTACTCTCGATATGTAAGATTATCTTGGAGATCAAGCGTTTCGTGGTCCACTTCACGGATAGGATCCGAGAAGCAACGCCTGAGTTGAGAAACGTGGAAGACATCGTGAACTCTGGAGAGGTGCGGAGGTAGTTCCAACTGGTAGGCAACTTCTCCTCGTTTGGCAAGAATGCGAAAAGGTCCAATGTAACGAGGAGCCAATTTGCCTTTGATACCGAAACGATGGGTTCCCTTCAGAGGGGTGACCCGAAGGTAAGCCTTCTCGTCAACCTCGAAAGTCATAGCCTTATGTTTTCGGTCATATTGACTCTTTTGACGGGATTGGGCTGTTTTCAACTTTTCACGAACGATACGAACTTGTTCTTCTGCTTCCTGAATCATATCCGGGCCAAAGAATTGTCTTTCCCCGGTCTCTGACCAGTTAAGGGGTGTTCGACATCGTCGTCCATAGAGGACTTCAAAAGGGGCTTTACCCAAGCTAGATTGATAGCTGTTGTTGTAAGCGAATTCGGCAAATGGAAGGCACTTCTCCCAGTCCATTCCGAAAGAGATAACGGAGGCTCGAAGCATGTCTTCTAGAATCTGATTGACGCGTTCCACTTGACCACTTGACTGAGGGTGGAAAGCGGTGCTAAAGGAGAGACGAGTTCCCATAGCATTTTGGAAACTTTCCCAAAATCGAGAGGTGAAAAGACTTCCTCGATCCGAATTGATTTCCAAAGGAACACCATGGAGGGACACTATTCGGGAGATGTATAAGTCTGCCAGCTGGCTAGCGGTTATACTCTCACGAACAGGTAAGAAATGAGCTACTTTGGAAAGACGATCGACCACGACGAAAATAGCATTATTCCCTCTTTTGGTCCTGGGAAAGCCGGTAATGAAATCCATACCAATTTTATCCCATTTCCATTCAGGAATAGCTAAGGGTTGAAGGGTGCCAGCAGGCCGTTGATGCTCTGCTTTTACACGACGACAAACGTCGCAATTTGCAATATACTGAGCAATTTCTCTCTTCATCCTAGTCCACCAGAACCTCTGGCGTAGATCCTGATACATCTTGGTACTACCGGGATGAATAGTGAGAGGATATTCACGAGCTTCCTTAAGGATTAATCGCCTTAGGTTGCGCACTTTGGGAACTACTAGTCGATCCCCGAAGTATACGACTCCTTGATCATTAATGGAGAAACAATCCGCAATTCCTTTCTGAATGTTCCTCTTGATGCGGGAGATTCCCGGATCTACCTTCTGTGCTTTGATAATTTGATCCGTAAGGGTAGGTTTTGCCACCAAGGTGGAGAGAAAACCTTGAGGAACAATGTGAAGGTTAAGCTTTCGAAATTCCTCATGGAGAAGCGGTTGACTTTGTTGTAACATCAGGTTGTTACAATAAGATTTACGACTTAGCGCATCAGCCATGACGTTGGCTTTCCCTGGGGTATAGGTTATCCCTAAGTCGAAGTCAGTGATCAATTCAACCCAACGTCTCTGCCTGAGATTCAAATCCGGTTGGGTGAAAATATACTTCAGACTTTGGTGATCAGTGAATATTTCGCAACGATTACCGAGGAGGTAATGTCGCCAGGTCTTAAGTGCATAGACTATGGCTGCAAGCTCTAGATCATGAGTAGGATAATTCTCCTCATGTGGGTGCAATTGCCGTGAAGCGTAAGCAATTACGTGTCGATCTTGCATGAGAATGCAACCTAGTCCTTGTCGCGAGGCGTCGCAGTAGATAACGAAGTCCTTGGAGAAGTCTGGCGGTACCAGCACGGGAGCAGAAGTCAGGCGTCTTTTCAGTTCCTGAAAGCTGTGCTCACATTGTGGAGTCCATTCGAACTTCTTATCTTTCTTGAGGAGTTCGGTTAGAGGTTTAGCAACTTTGGAGAAATTCTCGACAAAGCGACGACAATAGCTCGCTAAGCCTAGAAAACTCCGAACTTGCTTGACCGATTCGGGTGGAGTCCAATCAAGGACGGCTTGAACTCGCTCAGGGTTAACAGCAATACCTTTACCAGATATTACATGACCCAGATAGGTCACTTCTGACAACCAGAATTCACATTTTGAAAATTTGGCATAAAGGCGATGCTCTCGAAGTTTCTTCAACACTAGCCTTAGATGTTCGGCATGTTCTTCCTCGTTCTTGGAGTAGATGAGTATATCATCGAGATAAACTACGACGAATTTATCCAAATACTCCATGAAGATTGAGTTCATTAACCGAGAAAAAGTGGCTGGAGCGTTGGTTAAACCGAAGGACATGACGGTGTACTCGTATTGGCCATAATGAGTAACAAAGGCCGTTTTAGGAATGTCCCCGTTTCTGATTTTGATTTGATGGTATCCCAACCTCAAATCCATCTTGGGGAAGACTGAGGATCCAGCGAGCTGATCATACAGATCGTTGATCCTGGGAAGTGGATATTTGTTTTTGATTGTGACCAAATTGACAGGTCGGTAATCTACAACCATCCGGTCCGTACCATCTTTCTTCTTGACGAATAGGACGGGGCAAGCCCACGGAGATGAACTAGGGCGGATGAAACCCTTTTTCAAGGATTCATCGAGTTGTTTCTTAAGCTCGGCTAGTTCTAGGGGTGCCATCTTATAAGGTCTTCTAGCAATCGGAACGGTTCCTGGAATGAGGTCTATTACGAACTCAACATCCCTGTCAGGTGGAACACCTGGTAATTCCTCTGGAAAGACATCCGGGAAGTCACGGACTACCGGAACGTCCTCAAGGTCTGGCAAGGGGCTGGCGTTAAGAGAATATAATTGTCGCTTGGCTATTCGGGTCAAGACATTGACTATCTTTCCCGAAGGATGGGTGAGTTGAACAGTCCTAGAGAAGCAATCAATTTGGGCATGATGAGCTGACATCCAGTCCATACCCAAAATGATATTAATATCTGAAGATTTAAGGGCTATCAAAGATGCGAGGAAGACAAGTCTGTCGACTTGGATTTCATTTCCATGGCTTACTCTAGAAGTTTGCCATTTGGATCCCGGAGTTTGAATTACCATGGAGGATGGCAAGTCACAGAATGCAACGTTATGCAAACGAGCATAATTTTCAGATATAAAAGAATGAGAGGCTCCTGTATCGAAAAGAACAGATGCCGGGTGGCAATTAACAAGAAGCGTACCGAGAACGACGTTGGGATCTTCTTGAGCTTCTTCGGCAGAGATACAGTTGACATGGCCACGTGAAGCGGTGACCGGTTTAGCATGAAACACTTTTCCTGTCGGCTTGCCACGGCCAACAGCTTTAGCAGATTGATTGGGGTTGGTCTGGGGACACTCACGCATATAGTGACCAGATTCCCCACACTTGAAACAAGTCACGGAACTGGTACATGGAGGAACATTATTGGTTGGACCCCCATAGGGCTTGGCTGGAGCAGACTGTTGAGCGGGGCGAGGCGCCTGGAAAGATGGCCTCGGTGTGAACCTGGGTGGCAGGGCGGTGTTGGGTACCCACACGCGGCGCTTCTGAGGACCAGCACCGGATGAGGAACCCGTGTCACGTCCATGCTTGCGTGTTGCGTCATAGTCAGTCTGACCAGTTTCAGCACTGATGGCTTTGTTGACAAGTTTCAAAAAAGATGTGCACTCATGCAGACGGAGGTCGCGGCGAAGCTCAGGACTAAGGCCCTTACGGAACCTTGCTTGCTTCTTGGCGTCAGTAGACACTTCCTCAGTTGCATATCGGGCGAGCTTACCAAACTCCCTGCTATAGGCATCCACAGAAAGTCGGCCTTGGGTGAAATTGCAAAATTCTTCACGCTTACGGTCCATGAGACCCTTCGGAATGTGATGTTCACGGAAAGCCTCGCTGAATTCAGCCCAAGTTGTGACATGGCCCGCTGGGCGCATAGCTCCATAATTCTCCCACCATAGACTGGCGGGGCCTTCAAGATGATATGCAGCAAAGGTGACCTTGTCAGCCTCCGCTACCATCGCGGAACGCAGTTTGTGAGAGATACTGCGAAGCCAGTCATCAGCGTCGAGAGGCTCGACGGAGTGGTGGAACGTGGGTGGATGCAATTTGATAAAATCACTGAGTGACACCACGTTAGCCCTCTGATGGTGTGTTGTATTCTGTTCAATACGTTCCAACAAACGGTTTGTCTCCCGCTTGTTTCTCTCAGCTTCCATCATCACCTCGGCTAGTGAAGGAGGATGAGGCAGATGTTCATTTCTGGCTTCACTGCCTTCGGCCTGCTCTTGGGAAGCAGGGTTGGCGCGCGTGTTGACCATCCTAGGTGATCAAGACAATGATTTAGTCAGGATGGTAAAATTCCGTCATGGGATACATAATGTAAGGAATAACTCGGAATGCAAGATGATCATCCGTATGACATGGTAGATACAGAAACTGCTTCTTTTATTCCATCGTCATACACACCATACAGGGTTTAGTACAAGACCAAACAAAGTACTATTATGGTGAAAAGAGGATTACATCTCATCGGAGGCATTCCAAGCTCCTATACATTATTTTTCTACATCTCTGGAAGGAGTACAAACTAGGTCATATCCCACGAGTCACGCAGGACGATAGACGACACAGCTAGTGCGAACTAGTGATACTACCACTAACTCAGACTGATCCGTAGTAGTCCTCGTAGAAGTCACCTCCATAGCCCGGAAGTTCAACATGTTCATCCGGAAATAGACGATCTCGCGGAGCTTGTGGACCATAGGGGCTAGGATGAGGCCTTGGACCAGCAAACGGTGGCCTGCGGGGACCGCGAGGTGGGGTGATGCCTCCTACATCACGCCAAACCATCACGTCCGGCAGAGCAGATCTCACTGGATAGAGATCGCGCATATCTGAATATCCAGCTTGCACCGCCGGTGCGAACCGAGTCAAAGTGGCCCAGTGGTCAGCACGGGTATTGAAGAGCTCTAACCTTAAGGCCCGATTTTCACGGTCCTTATCCTCGAGCATCTCAGCAGTGGTGCGAGTCCGTGAATCCTCCTGAGTGGAGTCAGCATAGATAGCCTGGAGATACCCTTGTGCTCCCGGAAGTGATCCTGGCATATACCGGAAGTCAGAGTCCCGAAATAAACCAGATCTGACTCGCATAATGGTCATCATAGAGTAGGCGGCATCCTGCACAGCCATCTCGATAGTAACCCCGAGTCCATAGGAACAGTGAAGAGGCTCGGTGGATCCAGGATAAGATGGAAATATCCTGACAGTGCAGAGATACTGGCTTTGATTAAAATCTCGGAATTGCTCTTCGACCATGTACTCAGGATACCAGCGGTATCCAGCCTCAGTCATTACCCTGACCAACTTAGCAGTATGGCCGGGTACATCTAGGCATCAAGTCAGGCGAACCACTTGATTGAGGTCACGAGTGGCCATCTGAAAGCACAATCATAATGCAAAGGCATTAGAATTTCTAGCAAAATTTCGGCAGCATAACAGCTGTAAATGCTCAAAAAGGATATTGAGACATTTGACAAAGGATTTCGTACACACTCAACATCATCACATCAAAGTTCTGGAACCATTCTAACAACATAATGTGGTAGTAGAACTGAACTAGGCTGGTAACCATCAAACTTATAAGGTACTACTGATTAGTAACTCGTGATCCTGATAGAGAGAACAGATCCTAATTCCTTAACCCCCGGTGGAAGAATGGACTGACTCAGATCAGAAAGTCATAAGGTATAAGGAGTAAAAAGAGCCTTACGTTCCAACCCACAAACAATTCCCCTACATATAACTAAAGAATTTCTAGACTCAACATCGACCAGTTTGGCTTGGAGAACCTACAGGCAGTCCGGCTCTGATGCCAACGCTGTCAGGACCCCGACTCGATGTCACATCGATCTAGCTGGTAACACCTCATATCACTTTGCGGCCTCACGCACGGTATCCCCACGGGTGTCGTCTTACCTTTTCCCGGGACCGTTTGCGCCTTTTGGCTCACGTATATGATAGTGTCGCTAGCATCCATATGATAAAGAGCCCGGGCTGACATGACTAGTCGTAAACCCAAAGTGGCACAGACTTACAGGGACAGGCATTCATGACCCAGCTTCAAACGTGTCGGTCATCAGCAAGTGGGTCCGGGCTGTAGCACTGGGCTAGCAGGACTCCGGTAAACCGGGCTGTAGCGGGCTAACAGGACTCTGGTACTCAAAGCGTGACATTTCCCCGAAGGGACAGACACAGGAACGAAGAAGGACACATGCCGGCCAGCCTAAGTGTTCCAGAGCAGTAGCAAGCTACCATGGCTCAGCGGTAACACTAGGAGACATTTCCCGGTAAGAGAGGCTACTAAAGATAAACAACTAGATAGTCAGATCCCACACATACCAAGCATTTCAATCATACACACAATATGCTCGATATGTGCAAATACAACGAAGCATCACAACATGACTCTATGACACAAGTACTTTATTTAAGGCTCAGGGAGCCATACATAACATACACAAAGGTACGGGTCTCACGACCCCACATACAAGTCATACAATCATACAAACCAGCAGCGGAAGTAACTTGTCTGAGTACAGACAACTAGTAAAATAAAAGAGGCTTGGAAAGCCTAGCTATACTATGTGGTCCTTCACAAGCTCAGGGTCACCACCTGGGTCTTTAGCCTACTCGTTGATGTCAACGTCAACGTCTACATAGAACCCATCAAAAGGGGTTGCAGCGTCTTCTGTAAAAATGTAGATTATAGCAACATGAGTACAAAGGTACTCAGCAAGACTTACATCAGATCCTACATACATGCATAGTATAAAGAAGGGTTGGTGGAGTTATTGCAGCAAGCCAGCTTTGACTCTTGGCTAGGCTAACCTACGATACTCCAACTTGAAATGGTTTTGCGCACACGAGTCCACTACTCACCACTTCAATACACTACCGAGGATCCACCTCCGTCTTACTACAGAAGAGCCATCCTCGGCACTCACACTTATCTTGAGGCTTTTAACAGTATCCATTTACTTGTCTATGAACTGTATAGGCAACCAAGTAGTCCTTTACCGCGGACGCGGCTATTCGAATAGATCATGTTAACCCTGCAGGGGTGTACTTCTTCATACACGCTCTCACCACTTATCGTCGCTTACACGACATGTACTCGGCAACCTTCAAGCGGAAGCCCAACGTGGGTGTCGGCCACGACCTACCTAATCACCTAAGCCTCCAGTCCAGGTTTATCGCCTATTCAGGTTCCATCCGCAGGGAGTCCGGCCGAGGTTTCCCATACGGCCCCGAACAATGTGAACAGGGTTCCCGAGAGACCTAACGGGTATTCGGTACACCGTGCCACGTACCTACCGCATCACAGCCCACCCCTACGGTCAGCGCTGTCCACGGCCTCCAGTAGGCTACAAACACCAGAAACTACTTGCAACTCCTGGACGGAGAACTAGGGTGAATAAGAAGTCGAGAGGGTCCATTGGTTTCGGGCCCAATGCATGGTAGTAGCTGATTCTTAAATCACACATACATATCTCAGTGCTTAAGGTCGGCTTCAATGAAACAACCCACCATGTACTCCTACATGGCCTCTCATCGATACCTTTACCAAATCGTGTTCACCACACCACTCTCATTACCGACATAATCATTTCACTCTAGCCCATCACCCAGATGAACCAGACCTGACACGACTCTAAGCATAGCAGGCATAGCAAGGTAGGAACAACACATACATAGGGCTCAATCAACTCCTACACATGCTAGTGGGTTTCATCTAGTTACTGTGGCAATGACAGGTCATGCAGAGGAAATGGGTTCAACTACCGTAGCATGCAGCAGTTTGAATCGCGTTGTCTTAATGCAGTAAAAGAGAGCAGGAGCGAGAACATGGGATTGTATCGATATGATCAAATGGTTGGTTGCTTGCCTGATGGTTCGATGCACGGATACGGTTCTTCGTTAGGGTAATCACGGTACTCCTCGGGGACAGATCCTGTCGCAAAGGACATCGATACACAAGCATCACCAAACAATGTGCAACAATATGATGCATGCATGAAACATGGCAATATGAGTGTGTTGGGCTAATGCAACTAAAACCAGAAGTGTTTGAACAAATTTGAATCAAGGATTCAAATTTCAAATTCAAATATGGCCTTTTAAAGTGCTTTTCCTTGATCTGATTAAAACATCAATTTAACTTGTTTGATCATGCATGAAAATAGTACAGATGGATAGATTGGATTTTTCTGATCATTTTTCATATATAATTTGTCCAATTTGGAGTTACAGAATAAAAGTTATGAATTTTTGAAGTTTAATTAATATTCTGGAATTTCCCGATTTAATTTAAATCCAGAAATTCAATTACTGCGTCAGCATGACGTCAGCATGACGTCAGTGGTCAACTGTGGCTGGCTGAGGTCAAACCTGACGTGTGGGGGCCACACGTCAGTGACAGGGGGGGTTAAACAGGATTAAATTAATCCTAATTAGGGGTTAGTGGCGCTGGGGCCCACTGTCAGTGTCAGGGGGGTTAACTAACAGTAGTTAGCGCTAACCTAACCACCTGGCCGACAGGG
This sequence comes from Triticum aestivum, assembly GCF_018294505.1. NCBI lineage: Eukaryota > Viridiplantae > Streptophyta > Magnoliopsida > Poales > Poaceae > Triticum > Triticum aestivum. The sequence goes on along the minus strand of NC_057804.1, from coordinate 353,055,542 downwards.
CCCACGCGTCAGTGACCCTGGGGGGTCAAACCCCAGGTCGGGCAAGTCAAACCCCACCGGCGACATGACGCCGGCGAGGTCCGAGACGGCGGCGAAAGTGCTTTTTGCCATTCCGGCAACCAAATGGACGGCGGAAGGCATCTACGTGTTGCTGAGGTTGAGCCGCGTCTATTGGTGGTGGTGGTTGGGCTCGGGGTGGCCGGAGTTGACGGCGGCGAGCTCGGCTGCGGCGGCCGGAGTTCGGGTGCGGTCGGGATCAGCGTTGCAGGGGGTTTGGGGAAGCGCTGGTGCGTGCTGCGTGCTCCTGGTGAGGCGGGGAGCACGATGGTGTGCTCGGTTGGGTGCTACGGCGACCGTGGCCACAACGGCGACATCGCCGGCGGCGTGGAGGTCTCGACCGAGGTGGGGCTAGGGCCTAGAGGTCGAAAGAGACCAGGGGAGAAGGGGGAAATGATCCGGGGGCTCACCGCGGAGCTGCAGGGATGGATAGCGGGCTCGGGGACGCGCTGGTGACGGTGAATTCGACGGCGACGACGGTCGGAGCCCGAAGAGGGGAATGGCGACGTGGCGGCGATGCAGGGCTTCCGGGGAGCTGTGGAGCGGTGGGGAGGAAGAGGGAGTCGAGGCGGAGCTCCTGAGCTAATCGGGGGAGCGAGGGGTGGCCGGAGATGGTGGCTATGGCGAACGGCGGCGATGGTGGTGTTCGGCCGAGCGAGAGAGAGAGCGAGGGGAGAGCCGGGGGAGAGTGAGAGAGAGCAGGGGGGGAGGCGTGGCGTCGTCCGGGGACACCGAGCGAGGAGGGGAGGGCAGGCAAGCAGGCGAGCAGATGGCGTGGCACGGTGGCCGTGCGCGCGCGCCGGCCACACGCCTGGCCGACTGGCGCCAGGAGGACGACGGCGGTGGTGGGCTGGGCTGGCTAGCTGGGCCGGCCAGCTGGCTGGGCCACACAGGTAAGTTTTCCCCCTTTTTTTCTATTTCTGTTTTTTATTTAATATATCTGCAACTTTGTTGAATTAAATAAAATACCTAGGCAACTCCAAAAATCACCAAACTACTCCTGGTCCATAGTTGGATTATTTCCAACATGAAACATTTCAGTTTGGAGATATTTGAGCATTTAAATATTTTATATTATTTTAAATGCCCAAATTCAAATATTTATGATTTAAATCAAAAACCTTAGGATGGCCTAGGAAAATGTGCACCACTTTTGGCAGAGGTTCTGAACCAAGGCAAAAATGATGGGCATTTTAGAAGGGCATTTCAGGTTCATTGAAAAATTATTTTAGTAACCCTAGTTGGTTTCAGAGGGGACTGGGGGTTCTGTCATCCCCATTTCAAGTTTCTGATGAAAGAGTAAACATGATGCAACACTCTAATGCATGACTAGCTAGGGTGTGACAGCAAGGGTCTTGCCAGGGAAACCTGCTTCGTCCATCTGCTCTCTATGGTCTCGGTCTTGGGCGTTGCACTGATTGTTTCTGTGTTTGTGGCTTTGATTTCCTGTCTCCGCCCTGCTAAGTGTGGCTTCGGCCCATGGCTCTGACTGCCCGCGCACAAGTAAGGGGTACAAAGGAGTGCCCCTACTTTAGTACACCGACAGGAGCCCCAGGGCCTAGGCCACACATAAGAGCAACGCGTTGTTGGGCCAGGCCGAAAACGGTGCACGGGCAGGTGGGGCGGTTTTTACCGCGGTAAAACTTTTCGTCCGCTGCGCTTCCCGACGTCTTGCATTGAATGCGCGACATGGGGGTCGCGCGCGCATGCTTGACCGAAGCACGCTGGCGTCATCTTGCGGTGGATTGTAAAGAGGCGGCTTGCGTGTCCCCTTGAGACCGCAGGTCCACCGCTCATTTACTGCCCTTACTTGGGAACCATCGCTCCACGCGTTCCATTGCGCCCGTCTCTTGCGCCACGTTTGTTGCATGCATGACGCAGAGCGCCCTGCTCATTGTCACTTCAATGAGCCGGATTGGCCGAAAGGGGCGGCCGAGCACCGCCCCCGCCTCTTTATAAAGAGAGGAGCGGGAGCAACGACGCCTCCCAATCCTTCATCATTTGCTTCTCTCCATTCCTGATCGCTCCTTCCTTCTGCCATGGCGAGGGGGCGTGGCGACGCTTCAACGGTGGCGGCGAGGGTCTCGGCTAGACAACGCATCGCTCCTCCCCAAGAGCTCGTGGCGGGAGAGCCAGCCGTTAGAGGAAGGGGGAGGGGGCGAGGTCGAGGCCATCACGGTGCCCGGGGAAGAGGAGTACGGGGTGGCCCATCGGCCTCGCCTCCGTCAGCGGCCCCTCCCCCGATGGACGGCCACGTTGGGGACTACCCCTACGAGTTCTTCCTCAGGCTGCACCAGCCACCGCGCCGTCATCTTTGTCTCCCGACCCCATTTGCTTGGGAGATGGAGCTGGACCCACCGCAGGCACTACGACTGCATATGAGGGGCTGTGGGAACAGCGGTACATGGGACGACGTCGAGTTCCCCGCCCCTCACGTCATGTATCTTGGCCGAGGGTGGAAGACCTTTTCCCGTATCCACAGCCCGACGGAGGGGCTCACTCTCCATTTCAATTTATTGGAGAGCGGCCTCCTCTCCGTCAAGGTCTTTGGGCACTTCGGCACTCGCGTAAGGTGCTACGTGGAGAGCTCCTCTGATGACGAAGACTCCTCCTCGAGCGAGAGTGACGAGGAGGACAGTGGCAGCGACGATGAGGGTAACAGGCGGCAGGACGACGGGTCCGACTAGGTGTCGGGAGTGCAGCTCCGGGGTGACACCGGCGACTCCATCATCTGTGTCGCCGGCTCCCTGAACTTCTTGGGGCCGTCTCCTTGGGCCGCTGGCTCGGGAGGCAGGAGAAGACGAAGAGGGAAGGTGGTGGGCCGTCAAGCCGGAGTACGCGGGCACCGACGCCTTCGTCGCGTATTGCTGGTCCTGCCGCCTTGTCTTCCAGCTCTTCTCCCATCATCATCATTACAAGCTTCCCTTCGGGGTGGCCGCCGAGATGTTCTCTTGGTGCCTTCTGCTGCTCGTACCTCGCCTAGGCGCCCTTTTTGCCCTTTTGCTTTCTTGTTTCATTTCCTGAGAGGGACAAGAAAGGGATTACAGACACCCTATCTTTTTCAACTTCTAAGCCTACAGGCCTTATTTAGATCTAAAACCTATAATCTCCCTGTTCATGTTTATGTACGTTCCGTACTTACTGTACCTGTATGGAACGTATTAATGGGGAAAGAGTGCTTGCCGGGTCTTGTGCGTGCGTGCGAGCAAAGCCCACACCAGGGAACAAGTCCTTCTTATTTTTAATATAAGCATCATGGCCCGGCAGCAGGCCTTGCCGTTCCCCCACTCCATTCGTCCATACTCACGCCTTTGGCGGAGGCAGGGGCGAAGTTGGGGTGGGCCCTATGCTTGCTTCCTTGTCACCGCGGCTACGACTATATTCCGGACCAAGGAGTTCTTGGGTGATAGGAACGAGGGGAGCACGGCAGCCTTGGAACAAAACGAGGTTCCATAAGTCCCAAGTTTCATACGGGAATGCATGACAGGGGATGGGAAAACTTATCTGAATGTACAGCCTCCGGCAACCTTGACTTGCTGTGGGTGGATCTCCGTGTCTTCTGCCCTCGGCAAGCTCGGCTTGCCGGGCTTGGGGCGCTGGCTCGTTTTCTTCCTTCCACTTGGCTTGGCGGAAACATATCATGTACCCTGCATACCAAAGAGAATGGACAGGAACAAAACGACGCAAACTCAACCTCTATGCTAGGGGTCAGTCGCCGCTAAGCACAATCAACCCTAACCGAGGGAGAGACTCAATCTAGCATGCATGCTATGACTTAGGGCGCCAGCGCTTCGTTTATTTATGCTCAGGGTCTGCGCCTGGCTTTGTACAAAGGGTCACATGCCTTGCCGGCAAGGCTTGTACAAAAGGGGGCTTGCCGGGGGGCCCGGCAGCCGGGCCTTGTGGGTAATACTTGCAAAGATGCTCGATGTTCCAGGAGTTGCTCACTAGAATGGCATCTTTGGTCTCCAGGCGGACTGCGCCGGGCCTAGTGACTCGCGTTACCCGATAAGGGCCTTCCCACTTCGGTGTCAACTTGCTGGAATTCTTGGCCGACTGAGCATGCCGAAGAACAAGGTCGCCTTCCTGAAAGCTCCGGGCATGAACCTTGCGGCTATGGTAGCGGCACAAGGCTTGCTGGTAGCGCGCTGCTCTCACAGCCGCCCAGAGACGATCTTCCTCAAGGAACGTTGCGTCATCTTGCCGCAATCGCTCTTGCTCAAGCTCATCATAAGCGAACACTCGAGGCGACCCGTATGTGAGTTCCATGGGGAGAACTGCTTCTGCCCCATAGACCAGGGCAAAGGGTGTCTGGCCGGTGGCTCGATTTGGCGTCGTTCTGATCGACCAGAGAACCGCTGGTAACTCGTCAATCCAGCGCCTTCCACTCTTGTGCAGCCTATCAAAAGTCTTCATTCTTAAGCCTCGCAGAACATCAGCATTTGCTCTCTCTGCTTGGTCGTTGCTTCGTGGGTGTGCCATGAATGCAAAACAGACCTTGCTGCCGAGATCCTCAATGTACTACATGAAGGCATGGCTTGTGAACTGTGTGCCCTTGTCGGTGATGATCCTGTTGGGTACCCCAAAATGGCAAACTAGCCCCTTGAAGAACTTGATGGCTGACTGCGGTGTCACCTTCCTCACCGCTTCCACCTCTGGCCACTTTGTGAACTTGTCGATTGCAACGTACAAGTACTCAAAGCCCCCAATGGCACGAGGGAAAGGGCCCAATATGTCGAGCCCCCAGAACGAGAAGGGCCAGGAGAGAGGGATGGTTTGAAGAGATTGAGCTAGTTGATGAAGATTCTTCGATGGAACTAGCACGCTTCACACTTGGTTACTAGTGCCTTCGCATCGTGGAGGGTAGTGGGACAGAAGAAACCTTGCCGGAAATCCTTGCCAGCAAGGGCCCTCGACCCTATGTGGGAGCCACATATGCCTCCATGTATCTCTGCCAACAGCTCTAGTCCTTCCTCCCGGGAGATGCACTTCAATTTCACCCCATTCGGTCTTTTTCTATACAAGACGTTGTTAACGAATAGGTACAGAGCAGACCGGCGGGCTACTCCCTCTGCCTCTTCCTGCTCCTCAGGAAGCTCTCCCATTTGGAGGAATCAGACGGTGTGCTGCGCCCATGCCGGAGCCCGTGGCTCAATGACAAGGATCAAAGGCATCTCTTCTGCCACGGGAGCGGCCGTCTCTACGTCCATGGCCTGAGGCCCTGTCGGAGTTGGTTGCCCCGCGACAGGATTGGCATCCATGGCAACATCTTTGCCAGCAGCTCCGGGGAGCTCGGTGGGGAAGTACTTGCCGGGGCCTAGCTTCCTCCGCTTGTTCTGCCCGGTTGATGGTTCGACGGATGGTTGAGTTAACCGAAGCACAAAAGTACCTAGTTCCACAGGTAGCTTGAGCGCAGCATGCTTTGACAGGTAGTCGGCGATGTCGTTTTCCATCTGAGGGACATGCTCTGCTCGTATATCGTCAAAGCACTCCTCTAGTTTCCTCACTTCATCCACGTAAGCTTCCATCAACGGGCTTTGGTAATACTTGTTGATCTGCCTGACGACGAGCTGCGAATCACCCCTGACGATGAGCTTTTTGACTCCGAGGTCCGCCGCGATCCTGAGACCGGCAAGCAAGCCCTCGTACTCGGTGGTGTTGTTAGTTGACATCTCCCGGGGAAAGTGCATTTGGACGACATACTTGAGGTGCTCTCCAGTGGGTGCAACAAGCAGCACACCAGCACCGGCGCCTTGCAGCGAATAAGCCCCATCAAAATACATGATCCAGCTGTGGCTCATTTCCATGCCGGGGAGAGTGGTCTCCTGTACCTCTTCATCGGGCGTCAAGGTCCATTCTGCGACGAACTCTGCCAAGACTCTGCTCTGAATCGTCAAGGTTCTTTCAAACTTTAAACTGAAACTCGACAGCTCCAGGGCCCATTCGACGATCCTCCCCGTTGCATCTGGGTTATGCAGTATCCATTGCAACAGGAGGCGGGTGACCATGGTGATCTCGTGCACTTCGAAGTAATGACGCAGCTTCCTCGAGGCCATAAGGAAGCCGAAGAGAAAGTTTTGCACACCTGAGTACCTCGACGTAGCCCCCTGCAAGAGGGAGATGACGAAGTAAACTGGGTGCTGCACCATTTTCTTCTTCTATGCCACTTCACTCAGTTGGGCGGGCCCTGTTGCACTGGCGTCAGCCTCTGCCAGGGACTCAGTCTTGCCGGGACCGAGCCCTGCCGGGGAGGGTTCCGGCTCGCCATCCATTGACTCTGCCGCTGCCGCTGCCTCTTCATCGACCTCTCTCTGCGCCACTAGTGTGGCGCTAACCACCTGATTCGTTGCCGCTAGGTATAGCAGCAACGGTTCTTGTGGTTTGGGCACAACCAGCACTGGGGTAGAGGAGAGGTACTTCTTCAAATCCTGCAGCGCTGCCTCGGCCTCCGGGGTCCACTCCATTGGGCCCGTCTTCTTCAAGATCTTGAAAAAAAAGGAAGGGCACTCTCCACAGACTTGGAGATGAATCTGCTCATGGCGGCAATGCAGCCAGTGACCCGACGGACGTCTTTGATCCATTTAGGTGCCTCAATCTGCTCGATGGCCTTGATCTTATCTGGGTTTGCCTCAATCCCGCGCTGCGACACAAAGAACTCAAGAAGCTTGCCGGACGGGACACCTAAGACACACTTCTCAGGGTTCAACTTGAGGTTGATCTTGCGCAGGTTTGCAAATGTTTCCTCCAGATCTTGTACAAGTGTTGCTTTGTACTTGGTTTTGACCACTATGTCATCCATATAAGCTTCCATATTTCTATGTAGTTGGGGCTCAAAACCAATTTGGACTGCTCTTGCAAAGGTTGAGCCAGCACTCTACAACTCGAAAGGCATCCGTAAAAAGCAATACGTACCACACAGGGTGATGAACGTTGTCTTCTCCTCGTCTTCTTTTGTCATGAAGATCTGGTGGTACCCTGAGTAGGCGTCGAGGAATGATAACAGGTCACACCCAGCCGTGGAGTCAACAATTTGGTCGATGCACGGTAACAGGAAGGGATCCTTTGGACAAGCCTTATTGATGTATGTGTAATCAATACACAGTCTCCACTTCCCATTTGCTTTGCGCACCACTACCGGGTTTGCC